>NW_027361743.1:62165000-62765000 GCF_039654945.1 Dendrobates tinctorius
AACTAGAAAATACTTACGTTCGGGAGGCAAGGACCGGTCTTAAAAATGCCAAGGCACGATGGTATCGGTACTTCGTGCCGGTCCTTGCCGCAGCACCACTGCGAACCTTATTCTCCTGACGGATATCCCTGTTGAAGCGGTCCTTCATCGAGCGCCAACGGGTTCTGACTTTGTTCACTGTGATGAAAAAAAAAAAAAAAAGAAAAAAAGTAAGACTATGCACTGGAGGCTGTGATCATCCAACTGTGTGTGATGATAGAAACTCCATGGAGTTAATAGCATCACACACAGTTGGGTGATCCCGGCCAAGATCACTGCTGCATCACACTGCATTTAAATACTTACGAAAATCCTTGCGGACCCGGGGAGAGGCGTTGTCCCAGCCATCCATCAGCGATGCGGCCACCTCGTTCCAGAGCCGCCGGATCACCACGTTGTCCGAGTGCAGTTGGTGACGGGTGTCCCACAACGGGACTCGCTCCTGGACTAGACGGATGAGCTCGTCGTTGTCCAGGGCGAGGTCCTCCTCCCGCTGTGGAGCCTAGAAAAGAAAGACAAACATTAATCTTTGAAAGAATTTAAAAAAAAAAATATTGATAACTAGCTGAAGAGCCCAGCGCTGCCCGGGCATAGTAACTAACTGTGGTTAGTTATATAAATTTAAAATTATCCTCCATCCCATAGTCCCGTGCCCATATTCCATCATACATATCCTCCATCCCATAGTCCTGTGCCCATATACCCATCATTCATATTCGCCATCTCATATGCCTGTGCCCATATACACATGATACATGTTCGCCATCCCATAGTCCCGTGCCCATATACCATCATACATATCCTCCATCCCATGCCCATATACCCATCATATATATCCTCCATCCCATAGTCCCGTGCCCATATTCCATCATACATATCCTCCATCCCATAGTCCTGTGCCCATATACCCATCATACATATTCGCCATCTCATATGCCTGTGCCCATATACACATGATACATGTTCGCCATCCCATAGTCCCGTGCCCATATACCATCATACATATCCTCTATCCCATGCCCATATACCCATCATATATATCCTCCATCCCATAGTCCCGTGCCCATATACCCAAACAAACAAACATACACACAAACACACACACACACTTTGAGCCCTAGATATTGATAAACAATCCATGAAAAAATTATTTGTTTTAAATGGAAATAAATGGAAAAAAAACAACAAACATCGAAAAAAACAACCATGAAAATTTAAAAAAAAACAACTAAAAAATACCAAAAAAAAAAAAAAAAAAAAAAACCAGACTAGAAAATAAGTAAAAAAAAAAAAAAAACAGTCCGTCTGTACTTACATCACGTCTACCCGCCCGCACTTGGCCTTGCTGCTCCTGCCGTTCCTCCGGTGGTGGTGGCGTGATGGAGGATGAGCTCTGAAAATTAAACCAAAAAAATTAATCACATGTGTTTATTTTTTCAAATCCATACGGAAGCATAGTACTCACTTCTTCTGCCTCTTGCCCTGTCCCGGGGACATATTCTTCACCAGATGAAGACATGCTGCAATAAAAAAAAAAAGAGACATAAGTACATAGAAATGTATTGAAATTTCAGCCAGACATTAGGTTTTTCATACTTACATTGGTGCAGCTTGTGCTGTGTGTCCACTAGTGAGCAATCCTTAAAGTATTGTGGAATCCCAGTGCCCACACCATTTTATCACCTTGGTTCAATTTTTTTTTTTTACTGTCTAGACCAAATTTCAGTCATGTTTATGTAAAAAACGCATGCGCATAAAAACGCAAGACCATGCGCAAGTATTGCGCTCCCATAGGCTCCAATGTGGTGTTTTTGCGCATTCCGTGCGCATTCCGTGCGCATGCGTTGTTTTAACGAGACAGGGCGGAACCAAAAATGCAACATGTTGCGTCTGACGCGCCTGGCGCAAAAGACAAAAAAACGCATGCGCACGAAAGCGCAAATATGCGCAAGACCATGCGCACATCATGTAAAATATAGGTGCGCAGTGCGCATGCGCACTGGTGCGCCCGATGCGCTGCGCACAAAAGCGCTAATGTGAAACCAGCCTAATCTGTCAACCCGGTCAGCGATGTGTCAGACTTGCGCGCCAGATAGGCAGCACACCGTTCGACGATCCCTTTCTTTGTGACAGATTGCCCTATCTGTTCCCCTAATAATTGAGTCCCCCACTACCAGCACCTGTCTGGCCTGCCCTGCTCTCCTATTTCTCCCCTTACTGGAGCATATACTCCTCTGGCTTTCAGAGGACATGCCTTGCTGCAGCAGTGCTACCCCTGCACTGACACTCCCCTCATCTGCCAACTTGGCAAACTTATTGGGTTGTGCCAGATCAGGACTAGCCTCCCTGGCACTCTTCTGTCTACCCCACCTTCTAACTGTCACCCATCTTACTGCTTCACTGTCCTGCAGCTCCAACCTAGCATCCCCCCTCATCTATCTCATTGAGCGTCTGCTCAGTGAGTAGAAGTCTCCTTTCCATATTGTCTATTGATCTCAGTGTTGCCAGCTGCACATTTAAATCCAGTATCTGGGCTTCCAAATGCACAATGTGCTCACATCTCGCACAGCAGTATGCACCCTCGACTGGCTGGTCAAGGATTGCGTACATGCGTCAAGACGTACACTGGATGGCATTGGCAATAGTGGAGCACATTCCTAATGGGGATTGCACCAGACAGAAAAGCTAAGTAAAAATAAATAAAAAGTATTAATAAAATATAACAGCAATTCAGTAATACCTCCTTTGCAAACTCCCTGAATCCAAAGTCACTGAATCACAAGTCACACACTTACCACCGTTCGCACTGACGCTCAGGTCACACTCAGCTCGCTTACACTCGCTCAGGCAGAAGATTTAAAGAGATTTTTTTTCCCTTCACCAGCAAACCACCCTGCTGCTCAATGCACTTCCAAAAGCTCCTGTGTATAATTTCACTGGTGGTCACTGTATTACACTGACACTGTATGCAGATCTTCTGTGTATAAATATCAGGATCCTGTCAGCGTCGGCGAACTGCCATGGCTGAGCAGCGTGACTCACCCCTACTGCGGGAGGGCCCGGGGTCCGATACTGCAGGGAAAGTTGAGGCAGACGGGACCTGCGATGCTGAAGGTAGTAAGAAGTACAAGGACCTACGATCATGTGACCACAGGGGGCGGGGCTTAGTGTCCCACTTCTGAAGATGATTGTAGGACTCTACTACAGGAATCCTGGAGTAGAGGCGAGGGGAACTCAGGTCAGACAAACGGGCGGTCATACATGGAGAGGGCGGCGCGATACCAGAGGGGCGAGCAGAGAGTAGTCAGAACGTAAGCAATGAGTCATACATGGAGATAGCTGCACAGTACAAGAGGGGCAATCAGAGAATAGTCAGGTCATAGGCAATGAGTCATACACAGAGATAGCAACGCAGTACAAGATGGACAGGCAGAACTCGTAACAGGGACAGAACCAGATCAAAACCAAACAAGCATAAAGTATTACAGTCACAAAGCACACCAGGGTCACACACACTCGGCCAAGGGTCTGAGTATAAACGATGAGGAATGAGCCCACAATGAGGCTTTAAAAAGCCTCCCAGAATCTCAGAGTGAGGCCATCCACATTAACCTCTGAACTACCTAATCCCACAAGCTGAGCAAACCTTGACAATAATGTTGCCAGTGATCACTGAGCTCCTGTGTATAATGTCACTGGTAATCACTATATTACCTGTACACTGACACTATATACAGAGGTACTGTGTATAATGTCACTGGTGGTAATAACAGTGTTGTTATTATTGTGGTTTGTATTCATAATCAGTACTGTAGTATTCCATCAATAAGTGGTGGTAATTTGTGGACTGTTCACAGTGTGGAAGTATTTCTCCGTGTATGAATTATTATTTGGTCCCTATATGCTGGTAATATGTCATATTATTCGGTCACTATGTGGTGGTAATATGTGGTCTGGTCATGGTGTGGTTGTATTTGTGCCTTTTATGTGATATGATGCGGGTACTATGTGGTCTGGTCATGGTGTGGTGGTATTTCTCCCCTGTATGTGGTATTATTGGTCTTGGTACAGTGGATTGTGTTGTGTTTGACGGTCATTAGTCTTCTCTGATATTAATTAGGAGAATATTCTTTATTTCCATTAGAGATTAAATACTTTGTAAACAGCGGCAGAGATGCACTTACAGGGGTTTCCTGTGGAAAAACGTAATCTCCTATTCACAGGACAAGTGATAACGTATTGATTGGGGGGGTCTAACTACTTGGACCCATTCAGCAAAATGTGGAACTTTTTATCCCCATTAGACTGGAGTGGCATGTCCGACTTGACCACTGATCCATTCATTCCCTCAGTGGCTGCACTTGTATTTTTATAGAAGCTCCAAAGAGAATGAATGAAGCTTCGGTCAGATATCTAACCTGCTGCTCCATTTTAAAATGGGGATAAGTGTCCTATCAACGATAAAACTTTCTCATTCTTCCGGTCGGTGCAGTTTCTAATGGTCGGACGTATGCGATCAGCTATCCTATAGAGCCCATGGATCGGTGATAAATTGTTTTAACCAAAGAACCACATTAATGTAAACTACCGTAATTATACATCCCAGTTATGGGGATGCACAGTAGATGTACAGGAGCCGCCTGTGTTTTACAGCCGATGCTCCACTATAATGGGGATAACGACTGACAGATATTAGCATATAGCTGTAGGATGGGGCCCTAGAGTCCATTCCCCTGGTGGGCCCCAGACACCCCAGTTCGACCCTGAAAATACATCATTGTGGATTATCAGATACCGGATTTAGGGAAATTTCTCTGTAATATGGAAGGCAATGACATGAATAGATAGCAAAATCTGGTTTGTCTACAATCTTTTTTATTTGTTAGGTTCTTTCCTGTTACAGCACTTCTGTCCTGTAGTATAAACCTTCTCTCACACTAGTGCTAGCACTAAACCTTGGTTTGCCTTCTTCTAAAGTCTCTGTTGTCCCCGCAGACTTAGAGATTTCCAGCATTACTCCATGCAGCCATAAGGACCTTCTCTCTTTACTCCTTGGGTTTCCGCTGTCCTAGCAGGAAGTGAGAAACGTTCTCGTAAATCACAAGGATGGTACAGCAGGCGGGGTCGCTCAAAATAACTTGGCGGCAATTTTCTTTAGAAGTCCGTATATACTCGTGTATAAGCCGACCCATGTATAAGCCGACCACCCTAATTTTGTCACAAAAAACTGGGAAAACTTATTGACTCGCCTATAAACCTAGGGTGGAAAATGCCGAAGCTACTGGTAAATTTCAAAAATAAAATGGGCCCCATAAGATGCTCCATAAAGTTCATGATGGCCCCATATAATGCTCCATAAAGTTCATGATGGGTTCCATAAGATGCTCCATACAAAAATATGCCTAATAATGCTGCACAGTGAATAATGGTAGCCCTATAACATGGTCCATAATAACATATGCCCCATATAATGCTGCACAGTGATTGGTGGCCCCTTATAATGCTGCATGGAGAGTGGACCCTTATAATGCTGCACAATGATTAGTGGCCCCTTATAATGCTGCACAGTGATTAGTGGCCCCTTATAATGCTGCACAGTGATTAGTGGCCCCTTATAATGCTGCACAGTGATTAGTGGCCCCTTATAATGCTGCACATTGATTAGTGGCCCCTTACAATGCTGCACGGTGATTAGTGGCCACTTATAATGCTGCACAGTGATTAGTGGCCCCTTGAAATGCAGTGATTAGTGGCCCCTTATGCTGCACGGTGATTAGTGGCCCTTTGTAATGCTGCACAGTGATTAGTGGCCCCGTATAATGCTGCACAGTGATGAGAGGCCCCCTTATAATGCTGCACAGTGATGAGTGGCCTCTTATAATGCAGCACAGTGATGAGTGGCCCCATATAATGCTGCACAGTGATTACTGGCCCTATATAATGCTGCACAGTGATTACTGGCCCCATATAATGCTGCACAGTGATTAGTGGCCCCTTGTAATGCTGCACAGTGATTAGTGGCCCCTTGTAATGCTGCACAGTGATTAGTGGCCCCTTGTAATGCTGCACAGTTATTAGTGGCCCCTTGTAATGCTGCACAGTGATGAGTGGCCCCTTGTAATGCTGCACAGTGATGAGTGGCCCCTTATAATGCTGCACAGTGATTAGTGGCCCCTTGAAATGCTGCAGTGATTAGTGGCTCCTTATTATGCTGCACGGTGATGAGTGGCCCCTTATAATGCTGCAAGGTGATGAGTGGCCCCTTATAATGCTGCACAGTGATTACTGGCCCCATATAATGCTGCACAGTGATTAGTGGCCCCTTGTAATGCTGCACAGTGATTAGTGGCCCCTTGTAATGCTGCACAGTGATTAGTGGCCCCTTGTAATGCTGCACAGTTATTAGTGGCCCCTTGTAATGCTGCACAGTGATGAGTGGCCCCTTGTAATGCTGCACAGTGATGAGTGGCCCCTTATAATGCTGCACAGTGATTAGTGGCCCCTTGAAATGCTGCAGTGATTAGTGGCCCCTTATTATGCTGCACGGTGATGAGTGGCCCCTTATAATGCTGCAAGGTGATGAGTGGCCCCTTATAATGCTGCACAGTGATGAGTGGCCCCTTATAATGCTGCACAGTGATGAGTGGCCCCTTATAATGCTGCACAGTGATGAGTGGCCCCTTATAATGCTGCACAGTGATGAGTGGCCCCTTGTATTGCTGCACAGTGATTAGTGGCCCCTTACAATGCTGCTGCCGCAGCCTCAATTAAAAAAATGAAAAAAAAAACTATATACTCACCTTGTCACTGCTGCAGCTGCTGCTCCTCAGCGTTGCTGGCTCTGCAGTGACTGTTCAGGCAGAGGGCGCCTGCTAACTACGTCATGGCACCCTCTGACCTTAACGTCACTGCCAGAGGAAGCAAGACAGCAGAGCGATGCGCAGCGGTGGAATGGGGCACAGGTGAATATGGCTCCCCCCGTTATACTCACCTCTCCTGGCATGTCTCTGCAGCCCCCCGTGCTTGTTCCATCTTCTCAGTGCTGTTCTTCCTGCTTTCTGCGGTCACGTGGTGCCGCTCATTACATATGTGCATATTAATGAGGGTAATGAGCGTACCACGTGACCGCTGAAAGCAGGAAGAACAGCGCCGAGAAGATGGAATAAGCACGGGGGGCTGCAGAAACATGCCAGGAGAGGTGAGTATGATCTCCGACACCCCCCCCGCTCCCCCTCCCTGGCCGACCCCCGGTATATGACTCGCGTATAAGCCGAGAGGGGGACTTTCAGCCCCAAAAAATGGGCTGAAAATCTCGACTTATACGCGAGTATATACTGTAAGCCTTTTTTGTCCTTTAAGACAGAAGAAACAAAACTATTAACTCTTCTTCTAAGGTCTGACTGTGAGCTCGGACCCTCCCCAGCTATTTGTTAGGGCACTCCAGGCTAAGGGGTTGTACTGCTATGCTCTGTTATTGCAGACTTCATCATCCCAATCATAGTTCATCATCAGCACATCAGCCCCATCATAGTCCATCATCAGCACATCAACCCCATCATAGTCCATCATCAGCACATCAGCCCCATCATAGTCCATCATCAGCACATCAGCCCCATCATAGTCCATCATCAGCATATCAGCCCCATCATTGTCCCATAATGAAAGAAGTGTTGTTGCGCATTCTTAACAGCCGCTTGTTCCAGACACCCTGTTCTTAGGATTGGTGGGGGTCCTGGCAGTGAAACACCCGTAATCAGCAAGTTATGATCTACCAATGGCTAGGGGATAACTTGCTGAGGAGGCAGAAGTTGGGGACTACTGTTTTTAAAGACCGCAATACCTATATCAGGAGCTGTAAAGAAATATATGTTTCTAAGCTTTATCTTGAGTCCATTTTCCTTGTCGATAATTCTTAGATAATTCTGGGAAAAAAAGTATTTTAATACATATAACAAACTTAAATTGTCTTTGGAGAATAAAGTCTATCGGCGGTCAGTGCAGTGTACTACATTAGTTTGTGGGACAGAACATGTTGATAAAGGGTCGGTCTCATCACTGCACTCACCGTCCATAAGCTTTATTAGGGTAGATATCCACAGAATATGGATATAGTAGATGTATACCCCCTCTCAGGAATCCTTCCCTCATATTAGCTATGATGACTACATTCCACTGCAAACAGCAGAAGAAACTTGAGGCGCACTATTTACAAGAGGAGTTTTCCCATACATTTATGTGTTATCCATAAAATATTCTATAAATGTCTGATAGGCAGAGGTCCCGGACGTGAAACCCGCATCTGTCTACAGACCTGGGGAACTATGAATGTACAGATGGCCATTCACTATTGGGGAGGTTCCTATAAGATCTGAGTACTCAGCCTTGTGTTTGGTTATTTTCATAGACCTTGACATGAGCGGCAGGGTACATATGAAACCAGTGCTCCACCCAATTCTTCCTGAAGCAATTTTGTGACTGATTCAAGACCCCTGTACTATTGATTTGAGGGTTCCTAAATGGTTGGAGACCCACACCAGTCTAATGTATTTGAGATGTTGTACCCTCTTAACGAAAGATCAGAGGAAAATACCTTCAACAAAACTGCTGGTTGGGTCGGATGTGGTATTCTGAGCCACTTGGTTTGTTGTCTCACATGTTTATGCTTAAAGTTCTTAATGGTTTGTTCTTGTTGAGTTTATGGGACCTTTGTCTATACTGTACTGTTCCTTTTTCATTTTTTTAGATAAGCATTCCATACTGTTAGGTGAAGAACTGGTGCTACCCTTCTTCACATTGAGGCATCATCCTACCATTGTGATCAGAAGCCCTATAACCCGGCTTCATTGTTAGGATGCAGGATTTATATAAATTAGCTCTACTGGGGTCTTAAAAGTGCAGGCATTGAGGAAGAAGTACAAAATCAGCAGGCAAATGAGTAGTCAGAAACAAGCAAAGGTCAGGGCAGGCAGCAGTGCAGAAACATAACCGGAAACAAGCAGAGGTCAGGGCAGGCAGCAGTGCAAAAACATAACCGGAAACAACCATAAAACCAAAGAAAAAAAACGACCCACAGTCCATATAGTGCAGAATAATATACATTTTTATTAGTATCACAGATTAATAACCGGAAACAAGCAGAGGTCAGGGCAGGCGGCAGTGCAGAAGCATAATCCATTGAGCAAGCTGAGGTCAGGGCAGGCGGCAGTGCAGAAACATAATCCATTGAGCAAGCTGAGGTCAGGGCAGGCGGCAGTTCAAAAACATAATCCATTGAGCAAGCAGAGGTCAGGCAGGCGGCAGTGCAGAAACATAATCCATTGAGCAAGCAGAGGTCAGGGCAGGCGTCAGTTCAAAAACATAATCCATTGAGCAAGCAGAGGTCAGGGCAGGCGGCAGTTCAAAAACATAATCCACTGAGCAAGCAGAGGTCAAGGCAGGCGGCAGTGCAGAAACATAATCCATTGAGCAAGCAGAGGTCAGGGTAGGCGGCAGTTCAAAAACATAATCCATTGAGCAAGCAGAGGTGAAGGCAGGCGGCAGTGCAGAAACAATCCATTGAGCAAGCAGAGGTCAGGCAGGCGGCAGTTCAAAAACATAATCCATTGAGCAAGCAAAGGTCAGGGCAGGCAGCAGTGTAGATGCATAACTTTAAACAAGCAGAGGTCAGGGCAGGCGGCAGTATAGAAACATGATCCATTGATCAAGCCATAGTCAAAACCGGAAAATCTGTCTAAGAAGCAGCTGTGCAGAAGATGGTATGTGCTTGCTGCAAGCAACTCGCCACTACATTTTCCGCCGGCTAAATCAAAGTGCCGCGGAATTCTCTTCTCGGGAGAATGATCTTCCTAGGACTTGGAAGGAAACCCAAATCTCTCTTGTAGGCACGTTGTACATCCTGTGGGCTCATCAGCATTACTTGCATGATCTTTCCAGTGGTATAGCTGACTGGCAGGTGTGGTGTAGGATTGTAGCCTTGTTTAGCAGTCACCTTAATACGCGGTTGATGGTCGTAAGGCATACTGAGGAGTATACGTGCTTGAGAGGGAGTTAGCTCCATCCAGGTGCATGGGGATGGGCTCCTGGGCAATGTGGCTGTTGTCTCTTCCTCATCTACTGTTCTGGTGAGTATCAGGCGTTCCTTCATACCCTCTGGCTCTGCGCTGATGTTTGCTGCAGGTTGTACGAATCGGCCTATTTCGGGCATTGTAGGATATGGTGGTGGACTTTTCAGTCTGGAATATCGGTCCTTTGCCTTTTCTGGTGTTTTGAACAGGCATTTAATAATTGACACGATATAATAAAGCACTGCCATCACATACCCCGTGAAGCCAGTTGGCCTTTGGTGGTGTTCAGGCCTCTGACTGTATAGGGATGTCCTGGCATGTGGGAGACGTCTCCGTGGTTGGAACTTTCCTCCAGCTACGGGTGCAGCCATTAGGCTGCCTTCCCCTCCACACACACAAAAGTGTGTGCGGATGGTAGAAAACACTCCCAAAAAAAAGAAATAAAAGTAAAAAAAATAAACAAAACAAGTAAAAAGTGATTTACAAGTCGCTCTGGGTTAGTGTTCAGCTCTCCTCTCTATCTCTGCTTGCCTCGCACTGACCGTTCTTGCGGAACATTCCATGACTCGTGGACAACGCTTCTGTGATGTCATAAAGACGAACATGGCAATGGGTCTAATATAGGAGAACTAGTTATGTTACCCATGGCAGACCATCCAATACCAGCTGCCACTGTACGGATAGGGGTTAGCTGGATTGGGATGAGAAGTATAAAAACTTACCGGTACAATAGCGCAAGTCATTGCTTTATTTACTGTTTTTGCTTTTTTACCTGTTTACAGGCAAATCTTTCTATTTGATATTTTCAAACCTGTATAATTCTGTATCCTCATATGTGAGATAATGTGATGTATCTATTGTCAGCTCCTTGTAGGAATGTCTCCTCCTCTCTTCCCGGTAACACGGATCACCCGTGATGGGCACAGACCATTGCTGTAGTCGGAATTATTTCATATAGCTTCAGAATAAATGTTAAATAATATTGTATTTTTTCCATATAATTGGCTCAGATCACTTTTTTTAATTTGTCTGTAATTCTAAGTAGTGATAAAAAAATAAATAACCCCAAGTGTGAACCTGGTGTAGAACGTACAAATTGTCCAGAGTCTCTCCTGGGCCATGTTCACACGTGCAGAAGTGCTGCATTGTTTCCATAGGTATTCGCACTAAAGCAATCAAAACTTTTTATTGTATTTTTTTGTGGCAGTTTTTTCGAATGCATTTTTTTTAGTAGAGGAATGCTTCAGTTCCACAATTGGAGACTTCATTGGAATTTTGCATGCGTTTTTTATGCTCTCCATATAATATAGTGGAAAATATTAAACAAAAGCATCAAAAAGTTCACACTTCTGCTGCACCATTAGCCCCTGTATGTAGTACAGCTTAGGCCTCTTTCACACTTCAGTTTTTTGCATCAGTTCAAATCCGCCAAAAAGGCAGACAAGCGGATCCGTTCTGAACTGATGTGAACGGATGGCACAGGATCCTGAAAATGAGGAAATTTAAAGGAAATGCTGGTCGGGAAGGAGAGAGAGAGAGAGTTTTGTTGCAAGCTCCGTTTTGAAATCTTTGAGGATGGTGACGGACAGCAACTTTTGGCGGATCCTCAAAAAAAAAACGGATGAAACGGACAGCCATCCGTCACAATCCGCCATTAATGCAAGTCAATGGGGAAAAAACGGATCCTCCAAAAAAAATTGAGGATCCGTTTTTGTCAAAACCTGACGGATTGTGACTGATTGCAAAAAACTGAAGTGTGAAAGGGGCCTTAGGGAGTGATAAATGAAGTGAAAAGAAAAGTAAAACAACAAAAAAAGATTTAAACAAATCTGAAAAAAAACTCATAAAAGTTCAATTTTCCTCCATTGAAAATGAACATAAAAAAAAATGTCAAGTGATATCGCCACATCCAGCAAAGTCCGAGCTATCAAAATATAAAAATAATTAACCCAATTGGTAAACACAAAAAATTTAAAAACGCCAACATTGCGGTATTTTTTGGTCGCTGCAATACCACTTAAAATACGTAACAAGCAACTAAAATGTCATATGTATCCCAAAGTAATATCCATAATAACGTCTCGCCTTATGAAAAAATAATCCCTCTCATAGCTCTATTGAACGAAAAAGTAAAACTACGTGTCTCGGAAAATGGCAACACAAACTCCAACATATTTTTTATTTCAAAGTCTTGATTTTTTTTCTACCACTAAAATAATTTAAAAATCTGGGCACGTTTAGTATCTCTGTAATCATACTGATGAGGAGAATCATATTACATGGTCATTTTTACCACATAATGTACGCCGTAAACATAATTAAGGTCAGAATTGCGTTTTTTTTCACAATTTTCCCATTTCCCTGTACATTGTGTGTCAGGATAAGTCACAACCACTGCCACCAATATTTCTTGAACACCACTTGCTCACGACACACCTGCCCTGGGATGTTACTATAAAGGTGAACCTCCCATATTCTTTTGTCCACTCACCTAAGCGCACCCCGCAGACAGTTCTCACATCCACATCACACTGTTTGCTGCTATCGGTCACTGTTTTGATAGGCCAGTGAGACACCTGCGCTGGGTCACACACTAGCACACATGCCACCCAGCTTTTCTGAGCCCCTGATAGGTGCTCTTCTTTTACTTTTGTATACACATACAGCAAAACACAACCAAGGTATACTCGCCGTCCTCAGGGTTTGGGGGACGTTTAGCGCAGAAAAGAACAAACTTATTAAAATTTAGATTTAAAGGGATCCTGTCAGCAGGATTGTGAACAGTAAAGTACAGACAGTGTCAGGTCTACGCTGTTATACTGATTAAAATGAGGTGACCTGGGTGATGAAATGCATCTTGTGGTTGTTGTGTAATCTGTATTTGTAAATTTCAGTTATTGAGATTCTGGTGCTCCGGGTGTTTGTGGGGTTACAAAAAAAAGGTTTGCATTCATCAAAATGGTGCCTGTGCTGTAGTATAATACATGACTAATATCAATATGTAGACATGTGTAAGGGGTTGAGAGTCTTACCCCTTTAAACCCCCATGTTGCTGTTGTACTTGTATATATATTTATATATATGTTATACCATTGTTGCGCATTATCGTATATTTCATGTTGCTGTATTATTTATATAGCATAAGCTATGTTTCTGCACCTTGTACTTGGTAGGGACAGTGCAGTCTGGGCTATGGTCACTAGATGGGGCACTGAGCTCATTGCACAGTAGATGTAGCTGTAGGACATATAGGAGTTAACTGTAGGAGGGGATAGCTGGAGAATAAGCCAGGATGGTCTTCCAGTTTCAGGCAGTCAGAGGCCTGACCCCTTTGTGCTCGGGTGGGCTATATGCCTGAGCTGCCTAACTACCCCGTGATGTTAAAGCTGATGCCCAGCCATCTAGAGAAGAACACGGTACTGCAGAATCAGCAATAAAGTGGAAAAGAGTGTAAGTAAACAGAGGAAGATTGAAGGTTACCGTAAAAGGGTACGGGCAGGTCACTCCAGAATGTGGTGGAAAGCTACGTGGGCTGAATCTCTGATGTCCGGGGCGAAACATGCTGGAGAGCGCTTCACCGTGGTGACGCTATACAGGGAGGACACTGAGGAGCCATCTGAGACGCTTCGTCAAACGGAAACACTGCAAGGAACAGTGAAGGGAAAGATGAAGTAATGTGCTGTCTTTACTGTGATGAAAATGCTGGAAACTATGTGGATGTGCTGTGTCCTGAAGAAAATAAATTTGCTCAGTTAAGAGTTGCCCTGGACTGTGTCTCTATTCATTGGGATCAAGGATCAGCATCAAGTCGGCGTAGCAAAGGGGACGCTGACGGCACGGTGAGTATTCACCGTACCATGCAAGAGAAGAGGTACCGTTTTCCTGTAGAGGGAGGTCAGGGTATACAATGCCCGAACCCGAAATACTCAGCCACGACTACTGCCCTGGCTGACCTTTACACATAAAGTGTAGAAGTCGGGGGGGAAAGTGGGGAATGTGGTCTAGAAGTGATCAAGTATAGTGTGTTATTTTCTGCAGCAAACGTGTCCTGGCTGGAAGAGGAAGAAAAGCGAAGATGAATCGCTACAAATACAGAGGTCACTGGTAAGTCAGTGATTTACCTGGACACTTACATTATATAGTATATACAGAGCTCCTGTGTATAATGTCACTGGTGATCCTTGTATTACCTGTACGCTGACTATATGCAGAGCTCCTGTGTATAATGTTACTGGTGAGTCACTGTATTACCTGTACACTATACACTATATACAGAACTCCTGTGTATGTCTCCAGTGATCATTCTATTACTTGTACACTGACATTATATATACAGACAGGTAGCGTCGGACTGATTCTCCGGTGGGCCCTGGCATCTGGTGGGCCCTGGCACCTCTACTGGTATACAGGGACAGCAGTTGCCTAGGGCCCCCACTGCTCCAGGGGCCCCCAGCCAGTGCCACACAGCTGCTATGGGGGCCCTGCCAGCGGAGCAGGAGCGGGTGTCAGGAGGCAGGAGCCACTGTCCCCACTACTAAAGAGAAATGAATATTCATTCACTCTCGGCCTCCACTCACCCCGGGGCCCCGCTCCCCAACCTAGGCAGCCGGCGCTGCGCTCAATTTCAGTGGAATAGAGAGCATCTCTCTCCCATCAGTCCCCTCTGCTCCTGACTCACAGCCGATGCGCGATGACGTCACTTCATTGCGCACCCGCTGTGTGTCTGGCAGACGGGTCAGCTGCTGACACTGAAGCCGTCATCAGCGTGGGAGCAGGAGGAGAGGTGAGTATTGTGGTTTGTTTTTTATATATCTCTATATCTATCTATATCTATCTCTATATCTATCTGTCTCTATATCTATATATCTCTATATCTATCTATTTCTATCTGTATATCTATATCTCTATCTCTATATCTATCTGTCTCTATCTTAGATATAGAGATAGATATAGATAGATAGATAGATAGATAGATATAGAGGTAGATATAGATAGATATAAATAGTCTATATCCATCTATCTCTATACCTATCTATATCTATCTCTATCTATTATCTTTATATCTATCCATCTATATATCATGTATCCATAGATCTATCTATTTATCCCCTATCTATCTATCTATATACCTATCTATAGCTATCACTATCTATTATCTTTATATCTATCTATCTATCTATCCATATATCTATTTATCCCCTATCTATCTATTTATCTATCTATATCTATCTAGGTCTATCTATCTATCTCTATAGCTACCTATATCTTTCACTATCTATTATCTTTATATCTTTATTTCTATCTGTCTATCCATAGATCTATCTATCTATTATCTATCTATACATCTAATTATCACATATCTATCTATCTATCTAGTGTTATACCCTATGAGGGGGCAGCATTATACCCTATGAGGGGGTGCATTATACCCTATGAGGGGGGAGAAGCATTATACCCTATGAGGGGGCAGCCTTATACCCTATGAGGGGGTGCAATATACCTTATCTTCCAACAAAATTAATTCTAAGTCCTCCATTTTGTTGGCGAGGCTTCTGGCATTTGTATACATGCACTTTATGTATGTCTGTACCTCTATTTCTTAAATTATTAACTGTTCTAACCTCACCCCCCATGCCACTACCACCTCCAATTTCATTATTTGTGCCCAGGTCTCTATCTACACAGTCTTCCCCTCTTATAAAATGAATACCCTCCCCTAGTTCCAAGTTTAAACACTCCTCCACCCTTCTAGCCATTTTTTTCCCCAGCACAGCTGCACCCTCCCCATTGAGGTGCAGCCCGTCCCTAGCGTAGAACCTGTAGCCAACTGAGAAGTCGGCCCAGTTCTCCAGGAACCCAAACCCCTCCTTCCTACACTAATTCTTGAACCACTTATTAACTTCCCTAATCTCCTCTCTGGCGTGGCACGTGGTACAGGAAATATTTCCAAAAATACCACCTTGGAAGTCCTTGCCTTAAGATTGCAGCCTAATTCCCTGAAATCATCTTTAAGGACCTTCCACCTACCTCTGTGTCATTTGTACCAATGTGCACCATGACCGCTGGATCCTCACCAGCCCCTCCCAGTAATCTGTCAACCCGGTCAGCGATGTGTCAGACTTGCGCGCCAGATAGGCAGCACACCGTTCGACGATCCCTTTCTTTGTGACAGATTGCCCTATCTGTTCCCCTAATAATTGAGTCCCCCACTACCAGCACCTGTCTGGCCTGCCCTGCTCTCCTATTTCTCCCCTTACTGGAGCATATACTCCTCTGGCTTTCAGAGGACATGCCTTGCTGCAGCAGTGCTACCCCTGCACTGACACTCCCCTCATCTGCCAACTTGGCAAACTTATTGGGTTGTGCCAGATCAGGACTAGCCTCCCTGGCACTCTTCTGTCTACCCCACCTTCTAACTGTCACCCATCTTACTGCTTCACTGTCCTGCAGCTCCAACCTAGCATCCCCCCTCATCTATCTCATTGAGCGTCTGCTCAGTGAGTAGAAGTCTCCTTTCCATATTGTCTATTGATCTCAGTGTTGCCAGCTGCACATTTAAATCCAGTATCTGGGCTTCCAAATGCACAATGTGCTCACATCTCGCACAGCAGTATGCACCCTCGACTGGCTGGTCAAGGATTGCGTACATGCGTCAAGACGTACACTGGATGGCATTGGCAATAGTGGAGCACATTCCTAATGGGGATTGCACCAGACAGAAAAGCTAAGTAAAAATAAATAAAAAGTATTAATAAAATATAACAGCAATTCAGTAATACCTCCTTTGCAAACTCCCTGAATCCAAAGTCACTGAATCACAAGTCACACACTTACCACCGTTCGCACTGACGCTCAGGTCACACTCAGCTCGCTTACACTCGCTCAGGCAGAAGATTTAAAGAGATTTTTTTTCCCTTCACCAGCAAACCACCCTGCTGCTCAATGCACTTCCAAAAGCTCCTGTGTATAATTTCACTGGTGGTCACTGTATTACACTGACACTGTATGCAGATCTTCTGTGTATAAATATCAGGATCCTGTCAGCGTCGGCGAACTGCCATGGCTGAGCAGCGTGACTCACCCCTACTGCGGGAGGGCCCGGGGTCCGATACTGCAGGGAAAGTTGAGGCAGACGGGACCTGCGATGCTGAAGGTAGTAAGAAGTACAAGGACCTACGATCATGTGACCACAGGGGGCGGGGCTTAGTGTCCCACTTCTGAAGATGATTGTAGGACTCTACTACAGGAATCCTGGAGTAGAGGCGAGGGGAACTCAGGTCAGACAAACGGGCGGTCATACATGGAGAGGGCGGCGCGATACCAGAGGGGCGAGCAGAGAGTAGTCAGAACGTAAGCAATGAGTCATACATGGAGATAGCTGCACAGTACAAGAGGGGCAATCAGAGAATAGTCAGGTCATAGGCAATGAGTCATACACAGAGATAGCAACGCAGTACAAGAGGGACAGGCAGAACTCGTAACAGGGACAGAACCAGATCAAAACCAAACAAGCATAAAGTATTACAGTCACAAAGCACACCAGGGTCACACACACTCGGCCAAGGGTCTGAGTATAAACGATGAGGAATGAGCCCACAATGAGGCTTTAAAAAGCCTCCCAGAATCTCAGAGTGAGGCCATCCACATTAACCTCTGAACTACCTAATCCCACAAGCTGAGCAAACCTTGACAATAATGTTGCCAGTGATCACTGAGCTCCTGTGTATAATGTCACTGGTAATCACTATATTACCTGTACACTGACACTATATACAGAGGTACTGTGTATAATGTCACTGGTGGTAATAACAGTGTTGTTATTATTGTGGTTTGTATTCATAATCAGTACTGTAGTATTCCATCAATAAGTGGTGGTAATTTGTGGACTGTTCACAGTGTGGAAGTATTTCTCCGTGTATGAATTATTATTTGGTCCCTATATGCTGGTAATATGTCATATTATTCGGTCACTATGTGGTGGTAATATGTGGTCTGGTCATGGTGTGGTTGTATTTGTGCCTTTTATGTGATATGATGCGGGTACTATGTGGTCTGGTCATGGTGTGGTGGTATTTCTCCCCTGTATGTGGTATTATTGGTCTTGGTACAGTGGATTGTGTTGTGTTTGACGGTCATTAGTCTTCTCTGATATTAATTAGGAGAATATTCTTTATTTCCATTAGAGATTAAATACTTTGTAAACAGCGGCAGAGATGCACTTACAGGGGTTTCCTGTGGAAAAACGTAATCTCCTATTCACAGGACAAGTGATAACGTATTGATTGGGGGGGTCTAACTACTTGGACCCATTCAGCAAAATGTGGAACTTTTTATCCCCATTAGACTGGAGTGGCATGTCCGACTTGACAACTGATCCATTCATTCCCTCAGTGGCTGCACTTGTATTTTTATAGAAGCTCCAAAGAGAATGAATGAAGCTTCGGTCAGATATCTAACCTGCTGCTCCATTTTAAAATGGGGATAAGTGTCCTATCAACGATAAAACTTTCTCATTCTTCCGGTCGGTGCAGTTTCTAATGGTCGGACGTATGCGATCAGCTATCCTATAGAGCCCATGGATCGGTGATAAATTGTTTTAACCAAAGAACCACATTAATGTAAACTACCGTAATTATACATCCCAGTTATGGGGGTGCACAGTAGATGTGCAGGAGCCGCCTGTGTTTTACAGCCGATGCTCCACTATAATGGGGATAACGACTGACAGATATTAGCATATAGCTGTAGGATGGGGCCCTAGAGTCCATTCCCCTGGTGGGCCCCAGACACCCCAGTTCGACCCTGAATATACATCATTGTGGATTATCAGATACCGGATTTAGGGAAATTTCTCTGTAATATGGAAGGCAATGACATGAATAGATAGCAAAATCTGGTTTGTCTACAATCTTTTTTATTTGTTAGGTTCTTTCCTGTTACAGCACTTCTCTCCTGTAGTATAAACCTTCTCTCACACTAGTGCTAGCACTAAACCTTGGTTTGCCTTCTTCTAAAGTCTCTGTTGTCCCCGCAGACTTAGAGATTTCCAGCATTACTCCATGCAGCCATAAGGACCTTCTCTCTTTACTCCTTGGGTTTCCGCTGTCCTAGCAGGAAGTGAGAAACGTTCTCGTAAATCACAAGGATGGTACAGCAGGCGGGGTCGCTCAAAATAACTTGGGGGCAATTTTCTTTAGAAGTCCGTATATACTCGCGTATAAGCCGACCCATGTATAAGCCGACCACCCTAATTTTGTCACAAAAAACTGGGAAAACTTATTGACTCGCCTATAAACCTAGGGTGGAAAATGCCGAAGCTACTGGTAAATTTCAAAAATAAAATGGGCCCCATAAGATGCTCCATAAAGTTCATGATGGCCCCATATAATGCTCCATAAAGTTCATGATGGGTTCCATAAGATGCTCCATACAAAAATATGCCTAATAATGCTGCACAGTGAATAATGGTAGCCCTATTACATGGTCCATAATAACATATGCCCCATATAATGCTTCACAGTGATTGGTGGCCCCTTATAATGCTGCATGGAGAGTGGCCCCTTATAATGCTGCACAATGATTAGTGGCCCCTTATAATGCTGCACAGTGATTAGTGGCCCCTTATAATGCTGCACAGTGATTAGTGGCCCCTTATAATGCTGCACAGTGATTAGTGGCCCCTTATAATGCTGCACATTGATTAGTGGCCCCTTACAATGCTGCACGGTGATTAGTGGCCACTTATAATGCTGCACAGTGATTAGTGGCCCCTTGAAATGCTGCAGTGATTAGTGGCCCCTTATGCTGCACGGTGATTAGTGGCCCTTTGTAATGCTGCACAGTGATTAGTGGCCCCGTATAATGCTGCACAGTAATGAGAGGCCCCCTTATAATGCTGCACAGTAATGAGTGGCCTCTTATAATGCAGCACAGTGATGAGTGGCCCCATATAATGCTGCACAGTGATTACTGGCCCCATATAATGCTGCACAGTGATTACTGGCCCCATATAATGCTGCACAGTGATTAGTGGCCCCTTGTAATGCTGCACAGTGATTAGTGGCCCCTTGTAATGCTGCACAGTGATTAGTGGCCCCTTGTAATGCTGCACAGTTATTAGTGGCCCCTTGTAATGCTGCACAGTGATGAGTGGCCCCTTGTAATGCTGCACAGTGATGAGTGGCCCCTTATAATGCTGCACAGTGATTAGTGGCCCCTTGAAATGCTGCAGTGATTAGTGGCTCCTTATTATGCTGCACGGTGATTAGTGGCCCCTTATTATGCTGCACGGTGATGAGTGGCCCCTTATAATGCTGCAAGGTGATGAGTGGCCCCTTATAATGCTGCACAGTGATGAGTGGCCCCTTATAATGCTGCACAGTGATGAGTGGCCCCTTATAATGCTGCACAGTGATGAGTGGCCCCTTATAATGCTGCACAGTGATGAGTGGCCCCTTGTATTGCTGCACAGTGATTAGTGGCCCCTTACAATGCTGCTGCCGCAGCCTCAATTAAAAAAATGAAAAAAAAACTATATACTCACCTTGTCACTGCTGCAGCTGCTGCTCCTCAGCGTTGCTGGCTCTGCAGTGACTGTTCAGGCAGAGGGCGCCTGCTAACTACGTCATGGCACCCTCTGACCTTAACGTCACTGCCAGAGGAAGCAAGACAGCAGAGCGATGCGCAGCGGTGGAATGGGGCACAGGTGAATATGGCTCCCCCCGTTATACTCACCTCTCCTGGCATGTCTCTGCAGCCCCCCGTGCTTGTTCCATCTTCTCAGTGCTGTTCTTCCTGCTTTCTGCGGTCACGTGGTGCCGCTCATTACATATGTGCATATTAATGAGGGTAATGAGCGTACCACGTGACCGCTGAAAGCAGGAAGAACAGCGCCGAGAAGATGGAATAAGCACGGGGGGCTGCAGAAACATGCCAGGAGAGGTGAGTATGATCTCCGACACCCCCCGCTCCCCCTCCCTGGCCGACCCCCGGTATATGACTCGCGTATAAGCCGAGAGGGGGACTTTCAGCCCCAAAAAATGGGCTGAAAATCTCGACTTATACGCGAGTATATACTGTAAGCCTTTTTTGTCCTTTAAGACAGAAGAAACAAAACTATTAACTCTTCTTCTAAGGTCTGACTGTGAGCTCGGACCCTCCCCAGCTATTTGTTAGGGCACTCCAGGCTAAGGGGTTGTACTGCTATGCTCTGTTATTGCAGACTTCATCATCCCAATCATAGTTCATCATCAGCACATCAGCCCCATCATAGTCCATCATCAGCACATCAACCCCATCATAGTCCATCATCAGCACATCAGCCCCATCATAGTCCATCATCAGCACATCAGCCCCATCATAGTCCATCATCAGCATATCAGCCCCATCATTGTCCCATAATGAAAGAAGTGTTGTTGCGCATTCTTAACAGCCGCTTGTTCCAGACACCCTGTTCTTAGGATTGGTGGGGGTCCTGGCAGTGAAACACCCGTAATCAGCAAGTTATGATCTACCAATGGCTAGGGGATAACTTGCTGAGGAGGCAGAAGTTGGGGACTACTGTTTTTAAAGACTGCAATACCTATATCAGGAGCTGTAAAGAAATATATGTTTCTAAGCTTTATCTTGAGTCCATTTTCCTTGTCGATAATTCTTAGATAATTCTGGGAAAAAAAGTATTTTAATACATATAACAAACTTAAATTGTCTTTGGAGAATAAAGTCTATCGGCGGTCAGTGCAGTGTACTACATTAGTTTGTGGGACAGAACATGTTGATAAAGGGTCGGTCTCATCACTGCACTCACCGTCCATAAGCTTTATTAGGGTAGATATCCACAGAATATGGATATAGTAGATGTATACCCCCTCTCAGGAATCCTTCCCTCATATTAGCTATGATGACTACATTCCACTGCAAACAGCAGAAGAAACTTGAGGCGCACTATTTACAAGAGGAGTTTTCCCATACATTTATGTGTTATCCATAAAATATTCTATAAATGTCTGATAGGCAGAGGTCCCGGACGTGAAACCCGCATCTGTCTACAGACCTGGGGAACTATGAATATACAGATGGCCATTCACTATTGGGGAGGTTCCTATAAGATCTGAGTACTCAGCCTTGTGTTTGGTTATTTTCATAGACCTTGACATGAGCGGCAGGGTACATATGAAACCAGTGCTCCACCCAATTCTTCCTGAAGCAATTTTGTGGCTGATTCAAGACCCCTGTACTATTGATTTGAGGGTTCCTAAATGGTTGGAGACCCACACCAGTCTAATGTATTTGAGATGTTGTACCCTCTTAACGAAAGATCAGAGGAAAATACCTTCAACAAAACTGCTGGTTGGGTCGGATGTGGTATTCTGAGCCACTTGGTTTGTTGTCTCATATGTTTATGCTTAAAGTTCTTAATGGTTTGTTCTTGTTGAGTTTATGGGACCTTTGTCTATACTGTACTGTTCCTTTTTCATTTTTTTAGATAAGCATTCCATACTGTTAGGTGAAGAACTGGTGCTACCCTTCTTCACATTGAGGCATCATCCTACCATTGTGATCAGAAGCCCTATAACCCGGCTTCATTGTTAGGATGCAGGATTTATATAAATTAGCTCTACTGGGGTCTTAAAAGTGCAGGCATTGAGGAAGAAGTACAAAATCAGCAGGCAAATGAGTAGTCAGAAACAAGCAAAGGTCAGGGCAGGCAGCAGTGCAGAAACATAACCGGAAACAAGCAGAGGTCAGGGCAGGCAGCAGTGCAAAAACATAACCGGAAACAACCATAAAACCAAAGAAAAAAAACGACCCACAGTCCATATAGTGCAGAATAATATACATTTTTATTAGTATCACAGATTAATAACCGGAAACAAGCAGAGGTCAGGGCAGGCGGCAGTGCAGAAGCATAATCCATTGAGCAAGCTGAGGTCAGGGCAGGGGGCAGTGCAGAAACATAATCCATTGAGCAAGCTGAGGTCAGGGCAGGCGGCAGTTCAAAAACATAATCCATTGAGCAAGCAGAGGTCAGGCAGGCGGCAGTGCAGAAACATAATCCATTGAGCAAGCAGAGGTCAGGGCAGGCGTCAGTTCAAAAACATAATCCATTGAGCAAGCAGAGGTCAGGGCAGGCGGCAGTTCAAAAACATAATCCACTGAGCAAGCAGAG
Source organism: Dendrobates tinctorius (assembly GCF_039654945.1). NCBI lineage: Eukaryota > Metazoa > Chordata > Amphibia > Anura > Dendrobatidae > Dendrobates > Dendrobates tinctorius. Next base: position 62,188,272 of record NW_027361743.1, read on the forward strand.
GTCAAGGCAGGCGGCAGTGCAGAAACAATCCATTGAGCAAGCAGAGGTCAGGCAGGCGGCAGTTCAAAAACATAATCCATTGAGCAAGCAAAGGTCAGGGCAGGCGGCAGTGTAGATGCATAACTTTAAACAAGCAGAGGTCAGGGCAGGCGGCAGTATAGAAACATGATCCATTGATCAAGCCATAGTCAAAACCGGAAAATCTGTCTAAGAAGCAGCTGTGCAGAAGATGGTATGTGCTTGCTGCAAGCAACTCGCCACTACATTTTCCGCCGGCTAAATCAAAGTGCCGCGGAATTCTCTTCTCGGGAGAATGATCTTCCTAGGACTTGGAAGGAAACCCAAATCTCTCTTGTAGGCACGTTGTACATCCTGTGGGCTCATCAGCATTACTTGCATGATCTTTCCAGTGGTATAGCTGACTGGCAGGTGTGGTGTAGGATTGTAGCCTTGTTTAGCAGTCACCTTAATACGCGGTTGATGGTCGTAAGGCATACTGAGGAGTATACGTGCTTGAGAGGGAGTTAGCTCCATCCAGGTGCATGGGGATGGGCTCCTGGGCAATGTGGCTGTTGTCTCTTCCTCATCTACTGTTCTGGTGAGTATCAGGCGTTCCTTCATACCCTCTGGCTCTGCGCTGATGTTTGCTGCAGGTTGTACGAATCGGCCTATTTCGGGCATTGTAGGATATGGTGGTGGACTTTTCAGTCTGGAATATCGGTCCTTTGCCTTTTCTGGTGTTTTGAACAGGCATTTAATAATTGACACGATATAATAAAGCACTGCCATCACATACCCCGTGAAGCCAGTTGGCCTTTGGTGGTGTTCAGGCCTCTGACTGTATAGGGATGTCCTGGCATGTGGGAGACGTCTCCGTGGTTGGAACTTTCCTCCAGCTACGGGTGCAGCCATTAGGCTGCCTTCCCCTCCACACACACAAAAGTGTGTGCGGATGGTAGAAAACACTCCCAAAAAAAAGAAATAAAAGTAAAAAAAATAAACAAAACAAGTAAAAAGTGATTTACAAGTCTCTCTGGGTTAGTGTTCAGCTCTCCTCTCTATCTCTGCTTGCCTCGCACTGACCGTTCTTGCGGAACATTCCATGACTCGTGGACAACGCTTCTGTGATGTCATAAAGACGAACATGGCAATGGGTCTAATATAGGAGAACTAGTTATGTTACCCATGGCAGACCATCCAATACCAGCTGCCACTGTACGGATAGGGGTTAGCTGGATTGGGATGAGATGTATAAAAACTTACCGGTACAATAGCGCAAGTCATTGCTTTATTTACTGTTTTTGCTTTTTTACCTGTTTACAGGCAAATCTTTCTATTTGATATTTTCAAACCTGTATAATTCTGTATCCTCATATGTGAGATAATGTGATGTATCTATTGTCAGCTTCTTCCAGGAATGTCTCCTCCTCTCTTCCCGGTAACACGGATCACCCGTGATGGGCACAGACCATTGCTGTAGTCGGAATTATTTCATATAGCTTCAGAATAAATGTTAAATAATATTGTATTTTTTCCATATAATTGGCTCAGATCACTTTTTTTAATTTGTCTGTAATTCTAAGTAGTGATAAAAAAATAAATAACCCCAAGTGTGAACCTGGTGTAGAACGTACAAATTGTCCAGAGTCTCTCCTGGGCCATGTTCACACGTGCAGAAGTGCTGCATTGTTTCCATAGGTATTCGCACTAAAGCAATCAAAACTTTTTATTGTATTTTTTTGTGGCAGTTTTTTCGAATGCATTTTTTTTAGTAGAGGAATGCTTCAGTTCCACAATTGGAGACTTCATTGGAATTTTGCATGCGTTTTTTATGCTCTCCATATAATATAGTGGAAAATATTAAACAAAAGCATCAAAAAGTTCACACTTCTGCTGCACCATTAGCCCCTGTATGTAGTACAGCTTAGGCCTCTTTCACACTTCAGTTTTTTGCATCAGTTCAAATCCGCCAAAAAGGCAGACAAGCGGATCCGTTCTGAACTGATGTGAACGGATGGCACAGGATCCTGAAAATGAGGAAATTTAAAGGAAATGCTGGTCGGGAAGGAGAGAGAGAGAGAGAGTTTTGTTGCAAGCTCCGTTTTGAAATCTTTGAGGATGGTGACGGACAGCAACTTTTGGCGGATCCTCAAAAAAAAAACGGATGAAACGGACAGCCATCCGTCACAATCCGCCATTAATGCAAGTCAATGGGGAAAAAACGGATCCTCCAAAAAAAATTGAGGATCCGTTTTTGTCAAAACCTGACGGATTGTGACTGATTGCAAAAAACTGAAGTGTGAAAGGGGCCTTAGGGAGCGATAAATGAAGTGAAAAGAAAAGTAAAACAACAAAAAAAGATTTAAACAAATCTGAAAAAAAACTCATAAAAGTTCAATTTTCCTCCATTGAAAATGAACATAAAAAAAAATGTCAAGTGATATCGCCACATCCAGCAAAGTCCGAGCTATCAAAATATAAAAATAATTAACCCAATTGGTAAACACAAAAAATTTAAAAACGCCAACATTGCGGTATTTTTTGGTCGCTGCAATACCACTTAAAATACGTAACAAGCAACTAAAATGTCATATGTATCCCAAAGTAATATCCATAATAACGTCTCGCCTTATGAAAAAATAATCCCTCTCATAGCTCTATTGAACGAAAAAGTAAAACTACGGGTCTCGGAAAATGGCAACACAAACTCCAACATATTTTTTATTTCAAAGTCTTGATTTTTTTTCTACCACTAAAATAATTTAAAAATCTGGGCACGTTTAGTATCTCTGTAATCATACTGATGAGGAGAATCATATTACATGGTCATTTTTACCACATAATGTACGCCGTAAACATAATTAAGGTCAGAATTGCGTTTTTTTTCACAATTTTCCCATTTCCCTGTACATTGTGTGTCAGGATAAGTCACAACCACTGCCACCAATATTTCTTGAACACCACTTGCTCACGACACACCTGCCCTGGGATGTTACTATAAAGGTGAACCTCCCATATTCTTTTGTCCACTCACCTAAGCGCACCCCGCAGACAGTTCTCACATCCACATCACACTGTTTGCTGCTATCGGTCACTGTTTTGATAGGCCAGTGAGACACCTGCGCTGGGTCACACACTAGCACACATGCCACCCAGCTTTTCTGAGCCCCTGATAGGTGCTCTTCTTTTACTTTTGTATACACATACAGCAAAACACAACCAAGGTATACTCGCCGTCCTCAGGGTTTGGGGGACGTTTAGCGCAGAAAAGAACAAACTTATTAAAATTTAGATTTAAAGGGATCCTGTCAGCAGGATTGTGAACAGTAAAGTACAGACAGTGTCAGGTCTACGCTGTTATACTGATTAAAATGAGGTGACCTGGGTGATGAAATGCATCTTGTGGTTGTTGTGTAATCTGTATTTGTAAATTTCAGTTATTGAGATTCTGGTGCTCCGGGTGTTTGTGGGGTTACAAAAAAAAGGTTTGCATTCATCAAAATGGTGCCTGTGCTGTAGTATAATACATGACTAATATCAATATGTAGACATGTGTAAGGGGTTGAGAGTCTTACCCCTTTAAACCCCCATGTTGCTGTTGTACTTGTATATATATTTATATATATGTTATACCATTGTTGCGCATTATCGTATATTTCATGTTGCTGTATTATTTATATAGCATAAGCTATGTTTCTGCACCTTGTACTTGGTAGGGACAGTGCAGTCTGGGCTATGGTCACTAGATGGGGCACTGAGCTCATTGCACAGTAGATGTAGCTGTAGGACATATAGGAGTTAACTGTAGGAGGGGATAGCTGGAGAATAAGCCAGGATGGTCTTCCAGTTTCAGGCAGTCAGAGGCCTGACCCCTTTGTGCTCGGGTGGGCTATATGCCTGAGCTGCCTAACTACCCCGTGATGTTAAAGCTGATGCCCAGCCATCTAGAGAAGAACACGGTACTGCAGAATCAGCAATAAAGTGGAAAAGAGTGTAAGTAAACAGAGGAAGATTGAAGGTTACCGTAAAAGGGTACGGGCAGGTCACTCCAGAATGTGGTGGAAAGCTACGTGGGCTGAATCTCTGATGTCCGGGGCGAAACATGCTGGAGAGCGCTTCACCGTGGTGACGCTATACAGGGAGGACACTGAGGAGCCATCTGAGACGCTTCGTCAAACGGAAACACTGCAAGGAACAGTGAAGGGAAAGATGAAGTAATGTGCTGTCTTTACTGTGATGGAAATGCTGGAAACTATGTGGATGTGCTGTGTCCTGAAGAAAATAAATTTGCTCAGTTAAGAGTTGCCCTGGACTGTGTCTCTATTCATTGGGATCAAGGATCAGCATCAAGTCGGCGTAGCAAAGGGGACGCTGACGGCACGGTGAGTATTCACCGTACCATGCAAGAGAAGAGGTACCGTTTTCCTGTAGAGGGAGGTCAGGGTATACAATGCCCGAACCCGAAATACTCAGCCACGACTACTGCCCTGGCTGACCTTTACACATAAAGTGTAGAAGTCGGGGGGGAAAGTGGGGAATGTGGTCTAGAAGTGATCAAGTATAGTGTGTTATTTTCTGCAGCAAACGTGTCCTGGCTGGAAGAGGAAGAAAAGCGAAGATGAATCGCTACAAATACAGAGGTCACTGGTAAGTCAGTGATTTACCTGGACACTTACATTATATAGTATATACAGAGCTCCTGTGTATAATGTCACTGGTGATCCTTGTATTACCTGTACGCTGACTATATGCAGAGCTCCTGTGTATAATGTTACTGGTGAGTCACTGTATTACCTGTACACTATACACTATATACAGAACTCCTGTGTATGTCTCCAGTGATCATTCTATTACTTGTACACTGACATTATATATACAGACAGGTAGCGTCGGACTGATTCTCCGGTGGGCCCTGGCATCTGGTGGGCCCTGGCACCTCTACTGGTATACAGGGACAGCAGTTGCCTAGGGCCCCCACTGCTCCAGGGGCCCCCAGCCAGTGCCACACAGCTGCTATGGGGGCTCTGCCAGCGGAGCAGCAGCGGGTGTCAGGAGGCAGGAGCCACTGTCCCCACTACTAAAGAGAAATGAATATTCATTCACTCTCGGCCTTCACTCACCCCGGGGCCCCGCTCCCCAACCTAGGCAGCCGGCGCCGCGCTCAATTGCAGTGGAAGAGAGAGCATCTCTCTCCCATCAGTCCCCTCTGCTCCTGACTCACAGCCGATGCGCGATGACGTCACTTCATCGCGCACCCGCTGTGTGTCTGGCAGACGGGTCAGCTGCTGACACTGAAGCCGTCATCAGCGTGGGAGCAGGAGGAGAGGTGAGTATTGTGGTTTGTTTTTTATATATCTCTATATCTATCTATATCTATCTCTATATCTATCTGTCTCTATATCTATATATCTCTATATCTATCTATTTCTATCTGTATATCTATATCTCTATCTCTATATCTATCTGTCTCTATCTTAGATATAGAGATAGATATAGATAGATAGATAGATATAGAGGTAGATATAGATAGATATAAATAGTCTATATCCATCTATCTCTATACCTATCTATATCTATCTATATCTATTATCTTTATATCTATCCATCTATATATCATCTATCCATAGATCTATCTATTTATCCCCTATCTATCTATCTATATACCTATCTATAGCTATCACTATCTATTATCTTTATATCTATCTATCTATCTATCTATCTTTCTATCTATCTATCCATATATCTATTTATCCCCTATCTATCTATTTATCTATCTATATCTATCTAGGTCTATCTATCTCTATAGCTACCTATATCTTTCACTATCTATTATCTTTATATCTTTATATCTATCTGTCTATCCATAGATCTATCTATCTATTATCTATCTATACATCTAATTATCACATATCTATCTATCTAGTGTTATACCCTATGAGGGGGCAGCATTATACCCTATGAGGGGGTGCATTATACCCTATGAGGGGGGAGAAGCATTATACCCTATGAGGGGGCAGCCTTATACCCTATGAGGGGGTGCAATATACCTTATCTTCCAACAAAATTAATTCTAAGTCCTCCATTTTGTTGGCGAGGCTTCTGGCATTTGTATACATGCACTTTATGTATGTCTGTACCTCTATTTCTTAAATTATTAACTGTTCTAACCTCACCCCCCATGCCACTACCACCCCCAATTTCATTATTTGTGCCCAGGTCTCTATCTACACAGTCTTCCCCTCTTATAAAATGAATACCCTCCCCTAGTTCCAAATTTAAACACTCCTCCACCCTTCTAGCCATTTTTTTCCCCAGCACAGCTGCACCCTCCCCATTGAGGTGCAGCCCGTCCCTAGCGTAGAACCTGTAGCCAACTGAGAAGTCGGCCCAGTTCTCCAGGAACCCAAACCCCTCCTTCCTACACTAATTCTTGAACCACTTATTAACTTCCCTAATCTCCTCTCTGGCGTGGCACGTGGTACAGGAAATATTTCCAAAAATACCACCTTGGAGGTCCTTGCCTTAAGATTGCAGCCTAATTCCCTGAAATCATCTTTAAGGACCTTCCACCTACCTCTGTGTCATTTGTACCAATGTGCACCATGACCGCTGGATCCTCACCAGCCCCTCCCAGTAATCTGTCAACCCGGTCAGCGATGTGTCAGACTTGCGCGCCAGATAGGCAGCACACCGTTCGACGATCCCTTTCTTTGTGACAGATTGCCCTATCTGTTCCCCTAATAATTGAGTCCCCCACTACCAGCACCTGTCTGGCCTGCCCTGCTCTCCTATTTCTCCCCTTACTGGAGCATATACTCCTCTGGCTTTCAGAGGACATGCCTTGCTGCAGCAGTGCTACCCCTGCACTGACACTCCCCTCATCTGCCAACTTGGCAAACTTATTGGGTTGTGCCAGATCAGGACTAGCCTCCCTGGCACTCTTCTGTCTACCCCACCTTCTAACTGTCACCCATCTTACTGCTTCACTGTCCTGCAGCTCCAACCTAGCATCCCCCCCTCATCTATCTCATTGAGCGTCTGCTCAGTGAGTAGAAGTCTCCTTTCCATATTGTCTATTGATCTCAGTGTTGCCAGCTGCACATTTAAATCCAGTATCTGGGCTTCCAAATGCACAATGTGCTCACATCTCGCACAGCAGTATGCACCCTCGACTGGCTGGTCAAGGATTGCGTACATGCGGCAAGACGTACACTGGATGGCATTGGCAATAGTGGAGCACATTCCTAATGGGGATTGCACCAGACAGAAAAGATAAGTAAAAATAAATAAAAAGTATTAATAAAATATAACAGCAATTCAGTAATACCTCCTTTGCAAACTCCCTGAATCCAAAGTCACTGAATCACAAGTCACACACTTACCACCGTTCGCACTTGCGCTCAGGTCACACTCAGCTCGTTTACACTCGCTCAGGCAGAAGATTTAAAGAGATTTTTTTTCCCTTCACCAGCAAACCACCCTGCTGCTCAATGCACTTCCAAAAGCTCCTGTGTATAATTTCACTGGTGGTCACTGTATTACACTGACACTGTATGCAGATCTTCTGTGTATAAATATCAGGATCCTGTCAGCGTCGGCGAACTGCCACGGCTGAGCAGCGTGACTCACCCCTACTGTGGGAGGGCCCGGGGTCCGATACTGCAGGGAAAGTTGAGGCAGACGGGACCTGCGATGCTGAAGGTAGTAAGAAGTACAAGGACCTACGATCATGTGACCACAGGGGGCGGGGCTTAGTGTCCCACTTCTGAAGATGATTGTAGGACTCTACTACAGGAATCCTGGAGTAGAGGCGAGGGGAACTCAGGTCAGACAAACGGGCGGTCATACATGGAGAGGGCGGCGCGATACCAGAGGGGCGAGCAGAGAGTAGTCAGAACGTAAGCAATGAGTCATACATGGAGATAGCTGCACAGTACAAGAGGGGCAATCAGAGAATAGTCAGGTCATAGGCAATGAGTCATACACAGAGATAGCAACGCAGTACAAGAGGGACAGGCAGAACTCGTAACAGGGACAGAACCAGATCAAAACCAAACAAGCATAAAGTATTACAGTCACAAAGCACACCAGGGTCACACACACTCGGCCAAGGGTCTGAGTATAAACGATGAGGAATGAGCCCACAATGAGGCTTTAAAAAGCCTCCCAGAATCTCAGAGTGAGGCCATCCACATTAACCTCTGAACTACCTAATCCCACAAGCTGAGCAAACCTTGACAATAATGTTGCCAGTGATCACTGAGCTCCTGTGTATAATGTCACTGGTAATCACTGTATTACCTGTACACTGACACTATATACAGAGGTACTGTGTATAATGTCACTGGTGGTAATAACAGTGTTGTTATTATTGTGGTTTGTATTCATAATCAGTACTGTAGTATTCCATCAATAAGTGGTGGTAATTTGTGGACTGTTCACAGTGTGGAAGTATTTCTCCGTGTATGAATTATTATTTGGTCCCTATATGCTGGTAATATGTCATATTATTCGGTCACTATGTGGTGGTAATATGTGGTCTGGTCATGGTGTGGTTGTATTTGTGCCTTTTATGTGATATGATGCGGGTACTATGTGGTCTGGTCATGGTGTGGTGGTATTTCTCCCCTGTATGTGGTATTATTGGTCTTGGTACAGTGGATTGTGTTGTGTTTGACGGTCATTAGTCTTCTCTGATATTAATTAGGAGAATATTCTTTATTTCCATTAGAGATTAAATACTTTGTAAACAGCGGCAGAGATGCACTTACAGGGGTTTCCTGTGGAAAAACGTAATCTCCTATTCACAGGACAAGTGATAACGTATTGATTGGGGGGGTCTAACTACTTGGACCCATTCAGCAAAATGTGGAACTTTTTATCCCCATTAGACTGGAGTGGCATGTCCGACTTGACAACTGATCCATTCATTCCCTCAGTGGCTGCACTTGTATTTTTATAGAAGCTCCAAAGAGAATGAATGAAGCTTCGGTCAGATATCTAACCTGCTGCTCCATTTTAAAATGGGGATAAGTGTCCTATCAACGATAAAACTTTCTCATTCTTCCGGTCGGTGCAGTTTCTAATGGTCGGACGTATGCGATCAGCTATCCTATAGAGCCCATGGATCGGTGATAAATTGTTTTAACCAAAGAACCACATTAATGTAAACTACCGTAATTATACATCCCAGTTATGGGGGTGCACAGTAGATGTGCAGGAGCCGCCTGTGTTTTACAGCCGATGCTCCACTATAATGGGGATAACGACTGACAGATATTAGCATATAGCTGTAGGATGGGGCCCTAGAGTCCATTCCCCTGGTGGGCCCCAGACACCCCAGTTCGACCCTGAATATACATCATTGTGGATTATCAGATACCGGATTTAGGGAAATTTCTCTGTAATATGGAAGGCAATGACATGAATAGATAGCAAAATCTGGTTTGTCTACAATCTTTTTTATTTGTTAGGTTCTTTCCTGTTACAGCACTTCTCTCCTGTAGTATAAACCTTCTCTCACACTAGTGCTAGCACTAAACCTTGGTTTGCCTTCTTCTAAAGTCTCTGTTGTCCCCGCAGACTTAGAGATTTCCAGCATTACTCCATGCAGCCATAAGGACCTTCTCTCTTTACTCCTTGGGTTTCCGCTGTCCTAGCAGGAAGTGAGAAACGTTCTCGTAAATCACAAGGATGGTACAGCAGGCGGGGTCGCTCAAAATAACTTGGGGGCAATTTTCTTTAGAAGTCCGTATATACTCGCGTATAAGCCGACCCATGTATAAGCCGACCACCCTAATTTTGTCACAAAAAACTGGGAAAACTTATTGACTCGCCTATAAACCTAGGGTGGAAAATGCCGAAGCTACTGGTAAATTTCAAAAATAAAATGGGCCCCATAAGATGCTCCATAAAGTTCATGATGGCCCCATATAATGCTCCATAAAGTTCATGATGGGTTCCATAAGATGCTCCATACAAAAATATGCCTAATAATGCTGCACAGTGAATAATGGTAGCCCTATTACATGGTCCATAATAACATATGCCCCATATAATGCTTCACAGTGATTGGTGGCCCCTTATAATGCTGCATGGAGAGTGGCCCCTTATAATACTGCACAATGATTAGTGGCCCCTTATAATGCTGCACAGTGATTAGTGGCCCCTTATAATGCTGCACAGTGATTAGTGGCCCCTTATAATGCTGCACAGTGATTAGTGGCCCCTTATAATGCTGCACATTGATTAGTGGCCCCTTACAATGCTGCACGGTGATTAGTGGCCACTTATAATGCTGCACAGTGATTAGTGGCCCCTTGAAATGCTGCAGTGATTAGTGGCCCCTTATGCTGCACGGTGATTAGTGGCCCTTTGTAATGCTGCACAGTGATTAGTGGCCCCGTATAATGCTGCACAGTAATGAGAGGCCCCCTTATAATGCTGCACAGCAATGAGTGGCCTCTTATAATGCAGCACAGTGATGAGTGGCCCCATATAATGCTGCACAGTGATTACTGGCCCCATATAATGCTGCACAGTGATTACTGGCCCCATATAATGCTGCACAGTGATTAGTGGCCCCTTGTAATGCTGCACAGTGATTAGTGGCCCCTTGTAATGCTGCACAGTGATTAGTGGCCCCTTGTAATGCTGCACAGTTATTAGTGGCCCCTTGTAATGCTGCACAGTGATGAGTGGCCCCTTGTAATGCTGCACAGTGATGAGTGGCCCCTTATAATGCTGCACAGTGATTAGTGGCCCCTTGAAATGCTGCAGTGATTAGTGGCTCCTTATTATGCTGCACGGTGATTAGTGGCCCCTTATTATGCTGCACGGTGATGAGTGGCCCCTTATAATGCTGCAAGGTGATGAGTGGCCCCTTATAATGCTGCACAGTGATGAGTGGCCCCTTATAATGCTGCACAGTGATGAGTGGCCCCTTATAATGCTGCACAGTGATGAGTGGCCCCTTATAATGCTGCACAGTGATGAGTGGCCCCTTGTATTGCTGCACAGTGATTAGTGGCCCCTTACAATGCTGCTGCCGCAGCCTCAATTAAAAAAATGAAAAAAAAAACTATATACTCACCTTGTCACTGCTGCAGCTGCTGCTCCTCAGCGTTGCTGGCTCTGCAGTGACTGTTCAGGCAGAGGGCGCCTGCTAACTACGTCATGGCACCCTCTGACCTTAACGTCACTGCCAGAGGAAGCAAGACAGCAGAGCGATGCGCAGCGGTGGAATGGGGCACAGGTGAATATGGCTCCCCCCGTTATACTCACCTCTCCTGGCATGTCTCTGCAGCCCCCCGTGCTTGTTCCATCTTCTCAGTGCTGTTCTTCCTGCTTTCTGCGGTCACGTGGTGCCGCTCATTACATATGTGCATATTAATGAGGGTAATGAGCGTACCACGTGACCGCTGAAAGCAGGAAGAACAGCGCCGAGAAGATGGAATAAGCACGGGGGGCTGCAGAAACATGCCAGGAGAGGTGAGTATGATCTCCGACACCCCCCGCTCCCCCTCCCTGGCCGACCCCCGGTATATGACTCGCGTATAAGCCGAGAGGGGGACTTTCAGCCCCAAAAAATGGGCTGAAAATCTCGACTTATACGCGAGTATATACTGTAAGCCTTTTTTGTCCTTTAAGACAGAAGAAACAAAACTATTAACTCTTCTTCTAAGGTCTGACTGTGAGCTCGGACCCTCCCCAGCTATTTGTTAGGGCACTCCAGGCTAAGGGGTTGTACTGCTATGCTCTGTTATTGCAGACTTCATCATCCCAATCATAGTTCATCATCAGCACATCAGCCCCATCATAGTCCATCATCAGCACATCAACCCCATCATAGTCCATCATCAGCACATCAGCCCCATCATAGTCCATCATCAGCACATCAGCCCCATCATAGTCCATCATCAGCATATCAGCCCCATCATTGTCCCATAATGAAAGAAGTGTTGTTGCGCATTCTTAACAGCCGCTTGTTCCAGACACCCTGTTCTTAGGATTGGTGGGGGTCCTGGCAGTGAAACACCCGTAATCAGCAAGTTATGATCTACCAATGGCTAGGGGATAACTTGCTGAGGAGGCAGAAGTTGGGGACTACTGTTTTTAAAGACCGCAATACCTATATCAGGAGCTGTAAAGAAATATATGTTTCTAAGCTTTAACTTGAGTCCATTTTCCTTGTCGATAATTCTTAGATAATTCTGGGAAAAAAAGTATTTTAATAGATATAACAAACTTAAATTGTCTTTGGAGAATAAAGTCTATCGGCGGTCAGTGCAGTGTACTACATTAGTTTGTGGGACAGAACATGTTGATAAAGGGTCGGTCTCATCACTGCACTCACCGTCCATAAGCTTTATTAGGGTAGATATCCACAGAATATGGATATAGTAGATGTATACCCCCTCTCAGGAATCCTTCCCTCATATTAGCTATGATGACTACATTCCACTGCAAACAGCAGAAGAAACTTGAGGCGCACTATTTACAAGAGGAGTTTTCCCATACATTTATGTGTTATCCATAAAATATTCTATAAATGTCTGATAGGCAGAGGTCCCGGACGTGAAACCCGCATCTGTCTACAGACCTGGGGAACTATGAATATACAGATGGCCATTCACTATTGGGGAGGTTCCTATAAGATCTGAGTACTCAGCCTTGTGTTTGGTTATTTTCATAGACCTTGACATGAGCGGCAGGGTACATATGAAACCAGTGCTCCACCCAATTCTTCCTGAAGCAATTTTGTGGCTGATTCAAGACCCCTGTACTATTGATTTGAGGGTTCCTAAATGGTTGGAGACCCACACCAGTCTAATGTATTTGAGATGTTGTACCCTCTTAACGAAAGATCAGAGGAAAATACCTTCAACAAAACTGCTGGTTGGGTCGGATGTGGTATTCTGAGCCACTTGGTTTGTTGTCTCATATGTTTATGCTTAAAGTTCTTAATGGTTTGTTCTTGTTGAGTTTATGGGACCTTTGTCTATACTGTACTGTTCCTTTTTCATTTTTTTAGATAAGCATTCCATACTGTTAGGTGAAGAACTGGTGCTACCCTTCTTCACATTGAGGCATCATCCTACCATTGTGATCAGAAGCCCTATAACCCGGCTTCATTGTTAGGATGCAGGATTTATATAAATTAGCTCTACTGGGGTCTTAAAAGTGCAGGCATTGAGGAAGAAGTACAAAATCAGCAGGCAAATGAGTAGTCAGAAACAAGCAAAGGTCAGGGCAGGCAGCAGTGCAGAAACATAACCGGAAACAAGCAGAGGTCAGGGCAGGCAGCAGTGCAAAAACATAACCGGAAACAACCATAAAACCAAAGAAAAAAAACGACCCACAGTCCATATAGTGCAGAATAATATACATTTTTATTAGTATCACAGATTAATAACCGGAAACAAGCAGAGGTCAGGGCAGGCGGCAGTGCAGAAGCATAATCCATTGAGCAAGCTGAGGTCAGGGCAGGCGGCAGTGCAGAAACATAATCCATTGAGCAAGCTGAGGTCAGGGCAGGCGGCAGTTCAAAAACATAATCCATTGAGCAAGCAGAGGTCAGGCAGGCGGCAGTGCAGAAACATAATCCATTGAGCAAGCAGAGGTCAGGGCAGGCGTCAGTTCAAAAACATAATCCATTGAGCAAGCAGAGGTCAGGGCAGGCGGCAGTTCAAAAACATAATCCACTGAGCAAGCAGAGGTCAAGGCAGGCGGCAGTGCAGAAACATAATCCATTGAGCAAGCAGAGGTCAGGGTAGGCGGCAGTTCAAAAACATAATCCATTGAGCAAGCAGAGGTCAAGGCAGGCGGCAGTGCAGAAACAATCCATTGAGCAAGCAGAGGTCAGGCAGGCGGCAGTTCAAAAACATAATCCATTGAGCAAGCAAAGGTCAGGGCAGGCGGCAGTGTAGATGCATAACTTTAAACAAGCAGAGGTCAGGGCAGGCGGCAGTATAGAAACATGATCCATTGATCAAGCCATAGTCAAAACCGGAAAATCTGTCTAAGAAGCAGCTGTGCAGAAGATGGTATGTGCTTGCTGCAAGCAACTCGCCACTACATTTTCCGCCGGCTAAATCAAAGTGCCGCGGAATTCTCTTCTCGGGAGAATGATCTTCCTAGGACTTGGAAGGAAACCCAAATCTCTCTTGTAGGCACGTTGTACATCCTGTGGGCTCATCAGCATTACTTGCATGATCTTTCCAGTGGTATAGCTGACTGGCAGGTGTGGTGTAGGATTGTAGCCTTGTTTAGCAGTCACCTTAATACGCGGTTGATGGTCGTAAGGCATACTGAGGAGTATACGTGCTTGAGAGGGAGTTAGCTCCATCCAGGTGCATGGGGATGGGCTCCTGGGCAATGTGGCTGTTGTCTCTTCCTCATCTACTGTTCTGGTGAGTATCAGGCGTTCCTTCATACCCTCTGGCTCTGCGCTGATGTTTGCTGCAGGTTGTACGAATCGGCCTATTTCGGGCATTGTAGGATATGGTGGTGGACTTTTCAGTCTGGAATATCGGTCCTTTGCCTTTTCTGGTGTTTTGAACAGGCATTTAATAATTGACACGATATAATAAAGCACTGCCATCACATACCCCGTGAAGCCAGTTGGCCTTTGGTGGTGTTCAGGCCTCTGACTGTATAGGGATGTCCTGGCATGTGGGAGACGTCTCCGTGGTTGGAACTTTCCTCCAGCTACGGGTGCAGCCATTAGGCTGCCTTCCCCTCCACACACACAAAAGTGTGTGCGGATGGTAGAAAACACTCCCAAAAAAAAGAAATAAAAGTAAAAAAAATAAACAAAACAAGTAAAAAGTGATTTACAATCGCTCTGGGTTAGTGTTCAGCTCTCCTCTCTATCTCTGCTTGCCTCGCACTGACCGTTCTTGCGGAACATTCCATGACTCGTGGACAACGCTTCTGTGATGTCATAAAGACGAACATGGCAATGGGTCTAATATAGGAGAACTAGTTATGTTACCCATGGCAGACCATCCAATACCAGCTGCCACTGTACGGATAGGGGTTAGCTGGATTGGGATGAGATGTATAAAAACTTACCGGTACAATAGCGCAAGTCATTGCTTTATTTACTGTTTTTGCTTTTTTACCTGTTTACAGGCAAATCTTTCTATTTGATATTTTCAAACCTGTATAATTCTGTATCCTCATACGTGAGATAATGTGATGTATCTATTGTCAGCTTCTTCCAGGAATGTCTCCTCCTCTCTTCCCGGTAACACGGATCACCCGTGATGGGCACAGACCATTGCTGTAGTCAGAATTATTTCATATAGCTTCAGAATAAATGTTAAATAATATTGTATTTTTTCCATATAATTGGCTCAGATCACTTTTTTTAATTTGTCTGTAATTCTAAGTAGTGATAAAAAAATAAATAACCCCAAGTGTGAACCTGGTGTAGAACGTACAAATTGTCCAGAGTCTCTCCTGGGCCATGTTCACACGTGCAGAAGTGCTGCATTGTTTCCATAGGTATTCGCACTAAAGCAATCAAAACTTTTTATTGTATTTTTTTGTGGCAGTTTTTTCGAATGCATTTTTTTTAGTAGAGGAATGCTTCAGTTCCACAATTGGAGACTTCATTGGAATTTTGCATGCATTTTTTATGCTCTCCATATACTATAGTGGAAAATATTAAACAAAAGCATCAAAAAGTTCACACTTCTGCTGCACCATTAGCCCCTGTATGTAGTACAGCTTAGGCCTCTTTCACACTTCAGTTTTTTGCATCAGTTCAAATCCGCCAAAAAGGCAGACAAGCGGATCCGTTCTGAACTGACGTGAACGGATGGCACAGGATCCTGAAAATGAGGAAATTTAAAGGAAACGCTGGTCGGGAAGGAGAGAGAGAGAGAGAGAGTTTTGTTGCAAGCTCCGTTTTGAAATCTTTGAGGATGGTGACGGACAGCAACTTTTGGCGGATCCTCAAAAAAAAAACTGATGAAACGGACAGCCATCCGTCACAATCCGCCATTAATGCAAGTCAATGGGGAAAAAACGGATCCTCAAAAAAAAACTGAGGATCCGTTTTTGTCAAAACCTGACGGATTGTGACTGATTGCAAAAAACTGAAGTGTGAAAGGGGCCTTAGGGAGCGATAAATGAAGTGAAAAGAAAAGTAAAACAACAAAAAAAGATTTAAACAAATCTGAAAAAAAAACTCATAAAAGTTCAATTTTCCTCCATTGAAAATGAACATAAAAAAAAATGTCAAGTGATATCGCCACATCCAGCAAAGTCCGAGCTATCAAAATATAAAAATAATTAACCCAATTGGTAAACACAAAAAATTTAAAAACGCCAACATTGCGGTATTTTTTGGTCGCTGCAATACCACTTAAAATACGTAACAAGCAACTAAAATGTCATATCTATCCCAAAGTAATATCCATAATAACGTCTCGCCTTATGAAAAAATAATCCCTCTCATAGCTCTATTGAACGAAAAAGTAAAACTACGGGTCTCGGAAAATGGCAACACAAACTCCAACATATTTTTTATTTCAAAGTCTTGATTTTTTTTCTACCACTAAAATAATTTAAAAATCTGGGCACGTTTAGTATCTCTGTAATCATACTGATGAGGAGAATCATATTACATGGTCATTTTTACCACATAATGTACGCCGTAAACATAATTAAGGTCAGAATTGCGTTTTTTTTCACAATTTTCCCATTTCCCTGTACATTGTGTGTCAGGATAAGTCACAACCACTGCCACCAATATTTCTTGAACACCACTTGCTCACGACACACCTGCCCTGGGATGTTACTATAAAGGTGAACCTCCCATATTCTTTTGTCCACTCACCTAAGCGCACCCCGCAGACAGTTCTCACATCCACATCACACTGTTTGCTGCTATCGGTCACTGTTTTGATAGGCCAGTGAGACACCTGCGCTGGGTCACACACTAGCACACATGCCACCCAGCTTTTCTGAGCCCCTGATAGGTGCTCTTCTTTTACTTTTGTATACACATACAGCAAAACACAACCAAGGTATACTCGCCGTCCTCAGGGTTTGGGGGACGTTTAGCGCAGAAAAGAACAAACTTATTAAAATTTAGATTTAAAGGGATCCTGTCAGCAGGATTGTGAACAGTAAAGTACAGACAGTGTCAGGTCTACGCTGTTATACTGATTAAAATGAGGTGACCTGGGTGATGAAATGCATCTTGTGGTTGTTGTGTAATCTGTATTTGTAAATTTCAGTTATTGAGATTCTGGTGCTCCGGGTGTTTGTGGGGTTACAAAAAAAAGGTTTGCATTCATCAAAATGGTGCCTGTGCTGTAGTATAATACATGACTAATATCAATATGTAGACATGTGTAAGGGGTTGAGAGTCTTACCCCTTTAAACCCCCATGTTGCTGTTGTACTTGTATATATATTTATATATATGTTATACCATTGTTGCGCATTATCGTATATTTCATGTTGCTGTATTATTTATATAGCATAAGCTATGTTTCTGCACCTTGTACTTGGTAGGGACAGTGCAGTCTGGGCTATGGTCACTAGATGGGGCACTGAGCTCATTGCACAGTAGATGTAGCTGTAGGACATATAGGAGTTAACTGTAGGAGGGGATAGCTGGAGAATAAGCCAGGATGGTCTTCCAGTTTCAGGCAGTCAGAGGCCTGACCCCTTTGTGCTCGGGTGGGCTATATGCCTGAGCTGCCTAACTACCCCGTGATGTTAAAGCTGATGCCCAGCCATCTAGAGAAGAACACGGTACTGCAGAATCAGCAATAAAGTGGAAAAGAGTGTAAGTAAACAGAGGAAGATTGAAGGTTACCGTAAAAGGGTACGGGCAGGTCACTCCAGAATGTGGTGGAAAGCTACGTGGGCTGAATCTCTGATGTCCGGGGCGAAACATGCTGGAGAGCGCTTCACCATGGTGACGCTATACAGGGAGGACACTGAGGAGCCATCTGAGACGCTTCGTCAAACGGAAACACTGCAAGGAACAGTGAAGGGAAAGATGAAGTAATGTGCTGTCTTTACTGTGATGAAAATGCTGGAAACTATGTGGATGTGCTGTGTCCTGAAGAAAATAAATTTGCTCAGTTAAGAGTTGCCCTGGACTGTGTCTCTATTCATTGGGATCAAGGATCAGCATCAAGTCGGCGTAGCAAAGGGGACGCTGACGGCACGGTGAGTATTCACCGTACCATGCAAGAGAAGAGGTACCGTTTTCCTGTAGAGGGAGGTCAGGGTATACAATGCCCGAACCCGAAATACTCAGCCACGACTACTGCCCTGGCTGACCTTTACACATAAAGTGTAGAAGTCGGGGGGGAAAGTGGGGAATGTGGTCTAGAAGTGATCAAGTATAGTGTGTTATTTTCTGCAGCAAACGTGTCCTGGCTGGAAGAGGAAGAAAAGCGAAGATGAATCGCTACAAATACAGAGGTCACTGGTAAGTCAGTGATTTACCTGGACACTTACATTATATAGTATATACAGAGCTCCTGTGTATAATGTCACTGGTGATCCTTGTATTACCTGTACGCTGACTATATGCAGAGCTCCTGTGTATAATGTTACTGGTGAGTCACTGTATTACCTGTACACTATACACTATATACAGAACTCCTGTGTATGTCTCCAGTGATCATTCTATTACTTGTACACTGACATTATATATACAGACAGGTAGCGTCGGACTGATTCTCCGGTGGGCCCTGGCATCTGGTGGGCCCTGGCACCTCTACTGGTATACAGGGACAGCAGTTGCCTAGGGCCCCCACTGCTCCAGGGGCCCCCAGCCAGTGCCACACAGCTGCTATGGGGGCCCTGCCAGCGGAGCAGCAGCGGGTGTCAGGAGGCAGGAGCCACTGTCCCCACTACTAAAGAGAAATGAATATTCATTCACTCTCGGCCTCCACTCACCCCGGGGCCCCGCTCCCCAACCTAGGCAGCCGGCGCTGCGCTCAATTTCAGTGGAATAGAGAGCATCTCTCTCCCATCAGTCCCCTCTGCTCCTGACTCACAGCCGATGCGCGATGACGTCACTTCATCGCGCACCCGCTGTGTGTCTGGCAGACGGGTCAGCTGCTGACACTGAAGCCGTCATCAGCGTGGGAGCAGGAGGAGAGGTGAGTATTGTGGTTTGTTTTTTATATATCTCTATATCTATCTATATCTATCTCTATATCTATCTGTCTCTATATCTATATATCTCTATATCTATCTATTTCTATCTGTATATCTATATCTCTATCTCTATATCTATCTGTCTCTATCTTAGATATAGAGATAGATATAGATAGATAGATAGATAGATAGATAGATAGATAGATAGATAGATATAGAGGTAGATATAGATAGATATAAATAGTCTATATCCATCTATCTCTATACCTATCTATATCTATCTCTATCTATTATCTTTATATCTATCCATCTATATATCATGTATCCATAGATCTATCTATTTATCCCCTATCTATCTATATACCTATCTATAGCTATCACTATCTATTATCTTTATATCTATCTATCTATCTATCCATATATCTATTTATCCCCTATCTATCTATTTATCTATCTATATCTATCTAGGTCTATCTATCTATCTCTATAGCTACCTATATCTTTCACTATCTATTATCTTTATATCTTTATTTCTATCTGTCTATCCATAGATCTATCTATCTATTATCTATCTATACATCTAATTATCACATATCTATCTATCTATCTAGTGTTATACCCTATGAGGGGGCAGCATTATACCCTATGAGGGGGTGCATTATACCCTATGAGGGGGGAGAAGCATTATACCCTATGAGGGGGCAGCCTTATACCCTATGAGGGGGTGCAATATACCTTATCTTCCAACAAAATTAATTCTAAGTCCTCCATTTTGTTGGCGAGGCTTCTGGCATTTGTATACATGCACTTTATGTATGTCTGTACCTCTATTTCTTAAATTATTAACTGTTCTAACCTCACCCCCCATGCCACTACCACCTCCAATTTCATTATTTGTGCCCAGGTCTCTATCTACACAGTCTTCCCCTCTTATAAAATGAATACCCTCCCCTAGTTCCAAGTTTAAACACTCCTCCACCCTTCTAGCCATTTTTTTCCCCAGCACAGCTGCACCCTCCCCATTGAGGTGCAGCCCGTCCCTAGCGTAGAACCTGTAGCCAACTGAGAAGTCGGCTCAGTTCTCCAGGAACCCAAACCCCTCCTTCCTACACTAATTCTTGAACCACTTATTAACTTCCCTAATCTCCTCTCTGGCGTGGCACGTGATACAGGAAATATTTCCAAAAATACCACCTTGGAAGTCCTTGCCTTAAGATTGCAGCCTAATTCCCTGAAATCATCTTTAAGGACCTTCCACCTACCTCTGTGTCATTTGTACCAATGTGCACCATGACCGCTGGATCCTCACCAGCCCCTCCCAGTAATCTGTCAACCCGGTCAGCGATGTGTCAGACTTGCGCGCCAGATAGGCAGCACACCGTTCGACGATCCCTTTCTTTGTGACAGATTGCCCTATCTGTTCCCCTAATAATTGAGTCCCCCACTACCAGCACCTGTCTGGCCTGCCCTGCTCTCCTATTTCTCCCCTTACTGGAGCATATACTCCTCTGGCTTTCAGAGGACATGCCTTGCTGCAGCAGTGCTACCCCTGCACTGACACTCCCCTCATCTGCCAACTTGGCAAACTTATTGGGTTGTGCCAGATCAGGACTAGCCTCCCTGGCACTCTTCTGTCTACCCCACCTTCTAACTGTCACCCATCTTACTGCTTCACTGTCCTGCAGCTCCAACCTAGCATCCCCCCTCATCTATCTCATTGAGCGTCTGCTCAGTGAGTAGAAGTCTCCTTTCCATATTGTCTATTGATCTCAGTGTTGCCAGCTGCACATTTAAATCCAGTATCTGGGCTTCCAAATGCACAATGTGCTCACATCTCGCACAGCAGTATGCACCCTCGACTGGCTGGTCAAGGATTGCGTACATGCGGCAAGACGTACACTGGATGGCATTGGCAATAGTGGAGCACATTCCTAATGGGGATTGCACCAGACAGAAAAGCTAAGTAAAAATAAATAAAAAGTATTAATAAAATATAACAGCAATTCAGTAATACCTCCTTTGCAAACTCCCTGAATCCAAAGTCACTGAATCACAAGTCACACACTTACCACCGTTCGCACTGACGCTCAGGTCACACTCAGCTCGCTTACACTCGCTCAGGCAGAAGATTTAAAGAGATTTTTTTTCCCTTCACCAGCAAACCACCCTGCTGCTCAATGCACTTCCAAAAGCTCCTGTGTATAATTTCACTGGTGGTCACTGTATTACACTGACACTGTATGCAGATCTTCTGTGTATAAATATCAGGATCCTGTCAGCGTCGGCGAACTGCCATGGCTGAGCAGCGTGACTCACCCCTACTGCGGGAGGGCCCGGGGTCCGATACTGCAGGGAAAGTTGAGGCAGACGGGACCTGCGATGCTGAAGGTAGTAAGAAGTACAAGGACCTACGATCATGTGACCACAGGGGGCGGGGCTTAGTGTCCCACTTCTGAAGATGATTGTAGGACTCTACTACAGGAATCCTGGAGTAGAGGCGAGGGGAACTCAGGTCAGACAAACGGGCGGTCATACATGGAGAGGGCGGCGCGATACCAGAGGGGCGAGCAGAGAGTAGTCAGAACGTAAGCAATGAGTCATACATGGAGATAGCTGCACAGTACAAGAGGGGCAATCAGAGAATAGTCAGGTCATAGGCAATGAGTCATACACAGAGATAGCAACGCAGTACAAGAGGGACAGGCAGAACTCGTAACAGGGACAGAACCAGATCAAAACCAAACAAGCATAAAGTATTACAGTCACAAAGCACACCAGGGTCACACACACTCGGCCAAGGGTCTGAGTATAAACGATGAGGAATGAGCCCACAATGAGGCTTTAAAAAGCCTCCCAGAATCTCAGAGTGAGGCCATCCACATTAACCTCTGAACTACCTAATCCCACAAGCTGAGCAAACCTTGACAATAATGTTGCCAGTGATCACTGAGCTCCTGTGTATAATGTCACTGGTAATCACTATATTACCTGTACACTGACACTATATACAGAGGTACTGTGTATAATGTCACTGGTGGTAATAACAGTGTTGTTATTATTGTGGTTTGTATTCATAATCAGTACTGTAGTATTCCATCAATAAGTGGTGGTAATTTGTGGACTGTTCACAGTGTGGAAGTATTTCTCCGTGTATGAATTATTATTTGGTCCCTATATGCTGGTAATATGTCATATTATTCGGTCACTATGTGGTGGTAATATGTGGTCTGGTCATGGTGTGGTTGTATTTGTGCCTTTTATGTGATATGATGCGGGTACTATGTGGTCTGGTCATGGTGTGGTGGTATTTCTCCCCTGTATGTGGTATTATTGGTCTTGGTACAGTGGATTGTGTTGTGTTTGACGGTCATTAGTCTTCTCTGATATTAATTAGGAGAATATTCTTTATTTCCATTAGAGATTAAATACTTTGTAAACAGCGGCAGAGATGCACTTACAGGGGTTTCCTGTGGAAAAACGTAATCTCCTATTCACAGGACAAGTGATAACGTATTGATTGGGGGGGTCTAACTACTTGGACCCATTCAGCAAAATGTGGAACTTTTTATCCCCATTAGACTGGAGTGGCATGTCCGACTTGACCACTGATCCATTCATTCCCTCAGTGGCTGCACTTGTATTTTTATAGAAGCTCCAAAGAGAATGAATGAAGCTTCGGTCAGATATCTAACCTGCTGCTCCATTTTAAAATGGGGATAAGTGTCCTATCAACGATAAAACTTTCTCATTCTTCCGGTCGGTGCAGTTTCTAATGGTCGGACGTATGCGATCAGCTATCCTATAGAGCCCATGGATCGGTGATAAATTGTTTTAACCAAAGAACCACATTAATGTAAACTACCGTAATTATACATCCCAGTTATGGGGATGCACAGTAGATGTACAGGAGCCGCCTGTGTTTTACAGCCGATGCTCCACTATAATGGGGATAACGACTGACAGATATTAGCATATAGCTGTAGGATGGGGCCCTAGAGTCCATTCCCCTGGTGGGCCCCAGACACCCCAGTTCGACCCTGAATATACATCATTGTGGATTATCAGATACCGGATTTAGGGAAATTTCTCTGTAATATGGAAGGCAATGACATGAATAGATAGCAAAATCTGGTTTGTCTACAATCTTTTTTATTTGTTAGGTTCTTTCCTGTTACAGCACTTCTCTCCTGTAGTATAAACCTTCTCTCACACTAGTGCTAGCACTAAACCTTGGTTTGCCTTCTTCTAAAGTTTCTGTTGTCCCCGCAGACTTAGAGATTTCCAGCATTACTCCATGCAGCCATAAGGACCTTCTCTCTTTACTCCTTGGGTTTCCGCTGTCCTAGCAGGAAGTGAGAAACGTTCTCGTAAATCACAAGGATGGTACAGCAGGCGGGGTCGCTCAAAATAACTTGGGGGCAATTTTCTTTAGAAGTCCGTATATACTCGTGTATAAGCCGACCCATGTATAAGCCGACCACCCTAATTTTGTCATAAAAAACTGGGAAAACTTATTGACTCGCCTATAAACCTAGGGTGGAAAATGCCGAAGCTACTGGTAAATTTCAAAAATAAAATGGGCCCCATAAGATGCTCCATAAAGTTCATGATGGCCCCATATAATGCTCCATAAAGTTCATGATGGGTTCCATAAGATGCTCCATACAAAAATATGCCTAATAATGCTGCACAGTGAATAATGGTAGCCCTATAACATGGTCCATAATAACATATGCCCCATATAATGCTGCACAGTGATTGGTGGCCCCTTATAATGCTGCATGGAGAGTGGACCCTTATAATGCTGCACAATGATTAGTGGCCCCTTATAATGCTGCACAGTGATTAGTGGCCCCTTATAATGCTGCACAGTGATTAGTGGCCCCTTATAATGCTGCACATTGATTAGTGGCCCCTTACAATGCTGCACGGTGATTAGTGGCCACTTATAATGCTGCACAGTGATTAGTGGCCCCTTGAAATGCAGTGATTAGTGGCCCCTTATGCTGCACGGTGATTAGTGGCCCTTTGTAATGCTGCACAGTGATTAGTGGCCCCGTATAATGCTGCACAGTGATGAGAGGCCCCCTTATAATGCTGCACAGTGATGAGTGGCCTCTTATAATGCAGCACAGTGATGAGTGGCCCCATATAATGCTGCACAGTGATTACTGGCCCTATATAATGCTGCACAGTGATTACTGGCCCCATATAATGCTGCACAGTGATTAGTGGCCCCTTGTAATGCTGCACAGTGATTAGTGGCCCCTTGTAATGCTGCACAGTGATTAGTGGCCCCTTGTAATGCTGCACAGTTATTAGTGGCCCCTTGTAATGCTGCACAGTGATGAGTGGCCCCTTGTAATGCTGCACAGTGATGAGTGGCCCCTTATAATGCTGCACAGTGATTAGTGGCCCCTTGAAATGCTGCAGTGATTAGTGGCTCCTTATTATGCTGCACGGTGATTAGTGGCCCCTTATTATGCTGCACGGTGATGAGTGGCCCCTTATAATGCTGCAAGGTGATGAGTGGCCCCTTATAATGCTGCACAGTGATGAGTGGCCCCTTATAATGCTGCACAGTGATGAGTGGCCCCTTTTAATGCTGCACAGTGATGAGTGGCCCCTTGTATTGCTGCACAGTGATTAGTGGCCCCTTACAATGCTGCTGCCGCAGCCTCAATTAAAAAAATGAAAAAAAAAACTATATACTCACCTTGTCACTGCTGCAGCTGCTGCTCCTCAGCGTTGCTGGCTCTGCAGTGACTGTTCAGGCAGAGGGCGCCTGCTAACTACGTCATGGCACCCTCTGACCTTAACGTCACTGCCAGAGGAAGCAAGACAGCAGAGCGATGCGCAGCGGTGGAATGGGGCACAGGTGAATATGGCTCCCCCCGTTATACTCACCTCTCCTGGCATGTCTCTGCAGCCCCCCGTGCTTGTTCCATCTTCTCAGTGCTGTTCTTCCTGCTTTCTGCGGTCACGTGGTGCCGCTCATTACATATGTGCATATTAATGAGGGTAATGAGCGTACCACGTGACCGCTGAAAGCAGGAAGAACAGCGCCGAGAAGATGGAATAAGCACGGGGGGCTGCAGAAACATGCCAGGAGAGGTGAGTATGATCTCCGACACCCCCCCCCGCTCCCCCTCCCTGGCCGACCCCCGGTATATGACTCGCGTATAAGCCGAGAGGGGGACTTTCAGCCCCAAAAAATGGGCTGAAAATCTCGACTTATACGCGAGTATATACTGTAAGCCTTTTTTGTCCTTTAAGACAGAAGAAACAAAACTATTAACTCTTCTTCTAAGGTCTGACTGTGAGCTCGGACCCTCCCCAGCTATTTGTTAGGGCACTCCAGGCTAAGGGGTTGTACTGCTATACTCTGTTATTGCAGACTTCATCATCCCAATCATAGTTCATCATCAGCACATCAGCCCCATCATAGTCCATCATCAGCACATCAACCCCATCATAGTCCATCATCAGCACATCAGCCCCATCATAGTCCATCATCAGCATATCAGCCCCATCATTGTCCCATAATGAAAGAAGTGTTGTTGCGCATTCTTAACAGCCGCTTGTTCCAGACACCCTGTTCTTAGGATTGGTGGGGGTCCTGGCAGTGAAACACCCGTAATCAGCAAGTTATGATCTACCAATGGCTAGGGGATAACTTGCTGAGGAGGCAGAAGTTGGGGACTACTGTTTTTAAAGACCGCAATACCTATATCAGGAGCTGTAAAGAAATATATGTTTCTAAGCTTTATCTTGAGTCCATTTTCCTTGTCGATAATTCTTAGATAATTCTGGGAAAAAAAGTATTTTAATACATATAACAAACTTAAATTGTCTTTGGAGAATAAAGTCTATCGGCGGTCAGTGCAGTGTACTACATTAGTTTGTGGGACAGAACATGTTGATAAAGGGTCGGTCTCATCACTGCACTCACCGTCCATAAGCTTTATTAGGGTAGATATCCACAGAATATGGATATAGTAGATGTATACCCCCTCTCAGGAATCCTTCCCTCATATTAGCTATGATGACTACATTCCACTGCAAACAGCAGAAGAAACTTGAGGCGCACTATTTACAAGAGGAGTTTTCCCATACATTTATGTGTTATCCATAAAATATTCTATAAATGTCTGATAGGCAGAGGTCCCGGACGTGAAACCCGCATCTCTCTACAGACCTGGGGAACTATGAATGTACAGATGGCCATTCACT
Source organism: Dendrobates tinctorius (assembly GCF_039654945.1). Taxonomy (NCBI): domain Eukaryota; kingdom Metazoa; phylum Chordata; class Amphibia; order Anura; family Dendrobatidae; genus Dendrobates; species Dendrobates tinctorius. Next base: position 62,214,644 of record NW_027361743.1, read on the forward strand.
ATTGGGGAGGTTCCTATAAGATCTGAGTACTCAGCCTTGTGTTTGGTTATTTTCATAGACCTTGACATGAGCGGCAGGGTACATATGAAACCAGTGCTCCACCCAATTCTTCCTGAAGCAATTTTGTGGCTGATTCAAGACCCCTGTACTATTGATTTGAGGGTTCCTAAATGGTTGGAGACCCACACCAGTCTAATGTATTTGAGATGTTGTACCCTCTTAACGAAAGATCAGAGGAAAATACCTTCAACAAAACTGCTGGTTGGGTCGGATGTGGTATTCTGAGCCACTTGGTTTGTTGTCTCACATGTTTATGCTTAAAGTTCTTAATGGTTTGTTCTTGTTGAGTTTATGGGACCTTTGTCTATACTGTACTGTTCCTTTTTCATTTTTTTAGATAAGCATTCCATACTGTTAGGTGAAGAACTGGTGCTACCCTTCTTCACATTGAGGCATCATCCTACCATTGTGATCAGAAGCCCTATAACCCGGCTTCATTGTTAGGATGCAGGATTTATATAAATTAGCTCTACTGGGGTCTTAAAAGTGCAGGCATTGAGGAAGAAGTACAAAATCAGCAGGCAAATGAGTAGTCAGAAACAAGCAAAGGTCAGGGCAGGCAGCAGTGCAGAAACATAACCGGAAACAAGCAGAGGTCAGGGCAGGCAGCAGTGCAAAAACATAACCGGAAACAACCATAAAACCAAAGAAAAAAAACGACCCACAGTCCATATAGTGCAGAATAATATACATTTTTATTAGTATCACAGATTAATAACCGGAAACAAGCAGAGGTCAGGGCAGGCGGCAGTGCAGAAGCATAATCCATTGAGCAAGCTGAGGTCAGGGCAGGCGGCAGTGCAGAAACATAATCCATTGAGCAAGCTGAGGTCAGGGCAGGCGGCAGTTCAAAAACATAATCCATTGAGCAAGCAGAGGTCAGGCAGGCGGCAGTGCAGAAACATAATCCATTGAGCAAGCAGAGGTCAGGGCAGGCGTCAGTTCAAAAACATAATCCATTGAGCAAGCAGAGGTCAGGGCAGGCGGCAGTTCAAAAACATAATCCACTGAGCAAGCAGAGGTCAAGGCAGGCGGCAGTGCAGAAACATAATCCATTGAGCAAGCAGAGGTCAGGGTAGGCGGCAGTTCAAAAACATAATCCATTGAGCAAGCAGAGGTGAAGGCAGGCGGCAGTGCAGAAACAATCCATTGAGCAAGCAGAGGTCAGGCAGGCGGCAGTTCAAAAACATAATCCATTGAGCAAGCAAAGGTCAGGGCAGGCGGCAGTGTAGATGCATAACTTTAAACAAGCAGAGGTCAGGGCAGGCGGCAGTATAGAAACATGATCCATTGATCAAGCCATAGTCAAAACCGGAAAATCTGTCTAAGAAGCAGCTGTGCAGAAGATGGTATGTGCTTGCTGCAAGCAACTCGCCACTACATTTTCCGCCGGCTAAATCAAAGTGCCGCGGAATTCTCTTCTCGGGAGAATGATCTTCCTAGGACTTGGAAGGAAACCCAAATCTCTCTTGTAGGCACGTTGTACATCCTGTGGGCTCATCAGCATTACTTGCATGATCTTTCCAGTGGTATAGCTGACTGGCAGGTGTGGTGTAGGATTGTAGCCTTGTTTAGCAGTCACCTTAATACGCGGTTGATGGTCGTAAGGCATACTGAGGAGTATACGTGCTTGAGAGGGAGTTAGCTCCATCCAGGTGCATGGGGATGGGCTCCTGGGCAATGTGGCTGTTGTCTCTTCCTCATCTACTGTTCTGGTGAGTATCAGGCGTTCCTTCATACCCTCTGGCTCTGCGCTGATGTTTGCTGCAGGTTGTACGAATCGGCCTATTTCGGGCATTGTAGGATATGGTGGTGGACTTTTCAGTCTGGAATATCGGTCCTTTGCCTTTTCTGGTGTTTTGAACAGGCATTTAATAATTGACACGATATAATAAAGCACTGCCATCACATACCCCGTGAAGCCAGTTGGCCTTTGGTGGTGTTCAGGCCTCTGACTGTATAGGGATGTCCTGGCATGTGGGAGACGTCTCCGTGGTTGGAACTTTCCTCCAGCTACGGGTGCAGCCATTAGGCTGCCTTCCCCTCCACACACACAAAAGTGTGTGCGGATGGTAGAAAACACTCCCAAAAAAAAGAAATAAAAGTAAAAAAAATAAACAAAACAAGTAAAAAGTGATTTACAAGTCGCTCTGGGTTAGTGTTCAGCTCTCCTCTCTATCTCTGCTTGCCTCGCACTGACCGTTCTTGCGGAACATTCCATGACTCGTGGACAACGCTTCTGTGATGTCATAAAGACGAACATGGCAATGGGTCTAATATAGGAGAACTAGTTATGTTACCCATGGCAGACCATCCAATACCAGCTGCCACTGTACGGATAGGGGTTAGCTGGATTGGGATGAGATGTATAAAAACTTACCGGTACAATAGCGCAAGTCATTGCTTTATTTACTGTTTTTGCTTTTTTACCTGTTTACAGGCAAATCTTTCTATTTGATATTTTCAAACCTGTATAATTCTGTATCCTCATATGTGAGATAATGTGATGTATCTATTGTCAGCTCCTTGTAGGAATGTCTCCTCCTCTCTTCCCGGTAACACGGATCACCCGTGATGGGCACAGACCATTGCTGTAGTCGGAATTATTTCATATAGCTTCAGAATAAATGTTAAATAATATTGTATTTTTTCCATATAATTGGCTCAGATCACTTTTTTTAATTTGTCTGTAATTCTAAGTAGTGATAAAAAAATAAATAACCCCAAGTGTGAACCTGGTGTAGAACGTACAAATTGTCCAGAGTCTCTCCTGGGCCATGTTCACACGTGCAGAAGTGCTGCATTGTTTCCATAGGTATTCGCACTAAAGCAATCAAAACTTTTTATTGTATTTTTTTGTGGCAGTTTTTTCGAATGCATTTTTTTTAGTAGAGGAATGCTTCAGTTCCACAATTGGAGACTTCATTGGAATTTTGCATGCGTTTTTTATGCTCTCCATATAATATAGTGGAAAATATTAAACAAAAGCATCAAAAAGTTCACACTTCTGCTGCACCATTAGCCCCTGTATGTAGTACAGCTTAGGCCTCTTTCACACTTCAGTTTTTTGCATCAGTTCAAATCCGCCAAAAAGGCAGACAAGCGGATCCGTTCTGAACTGATGTGAACGGATGGCACAGGATCCTGAAAATGAGGAAATTTAAAGGAAATGCTGGTCGGGAAGGAGAGAGAGAGAGAGAGTTTTGTTGCAAGCTCCGTTTTGAAATCTTTGAGGATGGTGACGGACAGCAACTTTTGGCGGATCCTCAAAAAAAAAACGGATGAAACGGACAGCCATCCGTCACAATCCGCCATTAATGCAAGTCAATGGGGAAAAAACGGATCCTCAAAAAAAAACTGAGGATCCGTTTTTGTCAAAACCTGACGGATTGTGACTGATTGCAAAAAACTGAAGTGTGAAAGGGGCCTTAGGGAGCGATAAATGAAGTGAAAAGAAAAGTAAAACAACAAAAAAAGATTTAAACAAATCTGAAAAAAAAACTCATAAAAGTTCAATTTTCCTCCATTGAAAATGAACATAAAAAAAAATGTCAAGTGATATCGCCACATCCAGCAAAGTCCGAGCTATCAAAATATAAAAATAATTAACCCAATTGGTAAACACAAAAAATTTAAAAACGCCAACATTGCGGTATTTTTTGGTCGCTGCAATACCACTTAAAATACGTAACAAGCAACTAAAATGTCATATCTATCCCAAAGTAATATCCATAATAACGTCTCGCCTTATGAAAAAATAATCCCTCTCATAGCTCTATTGAACGAAAAAGTAAAACTACGGGTCTCGGAAAATGGCAACACAAACTCCAACATATTTTTTATTTCAAAGTCTTGATTTTTTTTCTACCACTAAAATAATTTAAAAATCTGGGCACGTTTAGTATCTCTGTAATCATACTGATGAGGAGAATCATATTACATGGTCATTTTTACCACATAATGTACGCCGTAAACATAATTAAGGTCAGAATTGCGTTTTTTTTCACAATTTTCCCATTTCCCTGTACATTGTGTGTCAGGATAAGTCACAACCACTGCCACCAATATTTCTTGAACACCACTTGCACACGACACACCTGCCCTGGGATGTTACTATAAAGGTGAACCTCCCATATTCTTTTGTCCACTCACCTAAGCGCACCCCGCAGACAGTTCTCACATCCACATCACACTGTTTGCTGCTATCGGTCACTGTTTTGATAGGCCAGTGAGACACCTGCGCTGGGTCACACACTAGCACACATGCCACCCAGCTTTTCTGAGCCCCTGATAGGTGCTCTTCTTTTACTTTTGTATACACATACAGCAAAACACAACCAAGGTATACTCGCCGTCCTCAGGGTTTGGGGGACGTTTAGCGCAGAAAAGAACAAACTTATTAAAATTTAGATTTAAAGGGATCCTGTCAGCAGGATTGTGAACAGTAAAGTACAGACAGTGTCAGGTCTACGCTGTTATACTGATTAAAATGAGGTGACCTGGGTGATGAAATGCATCTTGTGGTTGTTGTGTAATCTGTATTTGTAAATTTCAGTTATTGAGATTCTGGTGCTCCGGGTGTTTGTGGGGTTACAAAAAAAAGGTTTGCATTCATCAAAATGGTGCCTGTGCTGTAGTATAATACATGACTAATATCAATATGTAGACATGTGTAAGGGGTTGAGAGTCTTACCCCTTTAAACCCCCATGTTGCTGTTGTACTTGTATATATATTTATATATATGTTATACCATTGTTGCGCATTATCGTATATTTCATGTTGCTGTATTATTTATATAGCATAAGCTATGTTTCTGCACCTTGTACTTGGTAGGGACAGTGCAGTCTGGGCTATGGTCACTAGATGGGGCACTGAGCTCATTGCACAGTAGATGTAGCTGTAGGACATATAGGAGTTAACTGTAGGAGGGGATAGCTGGAGAATAAGCCAGGATGGTCTTCCAGTTTCAGGCAGTCAGAGGCCTGACCCCTTTGTGCTCGGGTGGGCTATATGCCTGAGCTGCCTAACTACCCCGTGATGTTAAAGCTGATGCCCAGCCATCTAGAGAAGAACACGGTACTGCAGAATCAGCAATAAAGTGGAAAAGAGTGTAAGTAAACAGAGGAAGATTGAAGGTTACCGTAAAAGGGTACGGGCAGGTCACTCCAGAATGTGGTGGAAAGCTACGTGGGCTGAATCTCTGATGTCCGGGGCGAAACATGCTGGAGAGCGCTTCACCGTGGTGACGCTATACAGGGAGGACACTGAGGAGCCATCTGAGACGCTTCGTCAAACGGAAACACTGCAAGGAACAGTGAAGGGAAAGATGAAGTAATGTGCTGTCTTTACTGTGATGAAAATGCTGGAAACTATGTGGATGTGCTGTGTCCTGAAGAAAATAAATTTGCTCAGTTAAGAGTTGCCCTGGACTGTGTCTCTATTCATTGGGATCAAGGATCAGCATCAAGTCGGCGTAGCAAAGGGGACGCTGACGGCACGGTGAGTATTCACCGTACCATGCAAGAGAAGAGGTACCGTTTTCCTGTAGAGGGAGGTCAGGGTATACAATGCCCGAACCCGAAATACTCAGCCACGACTACTGCCCTGGCTGACCTTTACACATAAAGTGTAGAAGTCGGGGGGGAAAGTGGGGAATGTGGTCTAGAAGTGATCAAGTATAGTGTGTTATTTTCTGCAGCAAACGTGTCCTGGCTGGAAGAGGAAGAAAAGCGAAGATGAATCGCTACAAATACAGAGGTCACTGGTAAGTCAGTGATTTACCTGGACACTTACATTATATAGTATATACAGAGCTCCTGTGTATAATGTCACTGGTGATCCTTGTATTACCTGTACGCTGACTATATGCAGAGCTCCTGTGTATAATGTTACTGGTGAGTCACTGTATTACCTGTACACTATACACTATATACAGAACTCCTGTGTATGTCTCCAGTGATCATTCTATTACTTGTACACTGACATTATATATACAGACAGGTAGCGTCGGACTGATTCTCCGGTGGGCCCTGGCATCTGGTGGGCCCTGGCACCTCTACTGGTATACAGGGACAGCAGTTGCCTAGGGCCCCCACTGCTCCAGGGGCCCCCAGCCAGTGCCACACAGCTGCTATGGGGGCCCTGCCAGCGGAGCAGCAGCGGGTGTCAGGAGGCAGGAGCCACTGTCCCCACTACTAAAGAGAAATGAATATTCATTCACTCTCGGCCTTCACTCACCCCGGGGCCCCGCTCCCCAACCTAGGCAGCCGGCGCCGCGCTCAATTGCAGTGGAAGAGAGAGCATCTCTCTCCCATCAGTCCCCTCTGCTCCTGACTCACAGCCGATGCGCGATGACGTCACTTCATCGCGCACCCGCTGTGTGTCTGGCAGACGGGTCAGCTGCTGACACTGAAGCCGTCATCAGCGTGGGAGCAGGAGGAGAGGTGAGTATTGTGGTTTGTTTTTTATATATCTCTATATCTATCTATATCTATCTCTATATCTATCTGTCTCTATATCTATATATCTCTATATCTATCTATTTCTATCTGTATATCTATATCTCTATCTCTATATCTATCTGTCTCTATCTTAGATATAGAGATAGATATAGATAGATATAGAGGTAGATATAGATAGATATAAATAGTCTATATCCATCTATCTCTATACCTATCTATATCTATCTCTATCTATTATCTTTATATCTATCCATCTATATATCATCTATCCATAGATCTATCTATTTATCCCCTATCTATCTATCTATATACCTATCTATAGCTATCACTATCTATTATCTTTATATCTATCTATCTATCTATCTTTCTATCTATCTATCCATATATCTATTTATCCCCTATCTATCTATTTATCTATCTATATCTATCTAGGTCTATCTATCTCTATAGCTACCTATATCTTTCACTATCTATTATCTTTATATCTTTATATCTATCTGTCTATCCATAGATCTATCTATCTATTATCTATCTATACATCTAATTATCACATATCTATCTATCTATCTATCTATCTAGTGTTATACCCTATGAGGGGGCAGCATTATACCCTATGAGGGGGTGCATTATACCCTATGAGGGGGGAGAAGCATTATACCCTATGAGGGGGCAGCCTTATACCCTATGAGGGGGTGCAATATACCTTATCTTCCAACAAAATTAATTCTAAGTCCTCCATTTTGTTGGCGAGGCTTCTGGCATTTGTATACATGCACTTTATGTATGTCTGTACCTCTATTTCTTAAATTATTAACTGTTCTAACCTCACCCCCCATGCCACTACCACCCCCAATTTCATTATTTGTGCCCAGGTCTCTATCTACACAGTCTTCCCCTCTTATAAAATGAATACCCTCCCCTAGTTCCAAGTTTAAACACTCCTCCACCCTTCTAGCCATTTTTTTCCCCAGCACAGCTGCACCCTCCCCATTGAGGTGCAGCCCGTCCCTAGCGTAGAACCTGTAGCCAACTGAGAAGTCGGCCCAGTTCTCCAGGAACCCAAACCCCTCCTTCCTACACTAATTCTTGAACCACTTATTAACTTCCCTAATCTCCTCTCTGGCGTGGCACGTGGTACAGGAAATATTTCCAAAAATACCACCTTGGAGGTCCTTGCCTTAAGATTGCAGCCTAATTCCCTGAAATCATCTTTAAGGACCTTCCACCTACCTCTGTGTCATTTGTACCAATGTGCACCATGACCGCTGGATCCTCACCAGCCCCTCCCAGTAATCTGTCAACCCGGTCAGCGATGTGTCAGACTTGCGCGCCAGATAGGCAGCACACCGTTCGACGATCCCTTTCTTTGTGACAGATTGCCCTATCTGTTCCCCTAATAATTGAGTCCCCCACTACCAGCACCTGTCTGGCCTGCCCTGCTCTCCTATTTCTCCCCTTACTGGAGCATATACTCCTCTGGCTTTCAGAGGACATGCCTTGCTGCAGCAGTGCTACCCCTGCACTGACACTCCCCTCATCTGCCAACTTGGCAAACTTATTGGGTTGTGCCAGATCAGGACTAGCCTCCCTGGCACTCTTCTGTCTACCCCACCTTCTAACTGTCACCCATCTTACTGCTTCACTGTCCTGCAGCTCCAACCTAGCATCCCCCCCTCATCTATCTCATTGAGCGTCTGCTCAGTGAGTAGAAGTCTCCTTTCCATATTGTCTATTGATCTCAGTGTTGCCAGCTGCACATTTAAATCCAGTATCTGGGCTTCCAAATGCACAATGTGCTCACATCTCGCACAGCAGTATGCACCCTCGACTGGCTGGTCAAGGATTGCGTACATGCGGCAAGACGTACACTGGATGGCATTGGCAATAGTGGAGCACATTCCTAATGGGGATTGCACCAGACAGAAAAGATAAGTAAAAATAAATAAAAAGTATTAATAAAATATAACAGCAATTCAGTAATACCTCCTTTGCAAACTCCCTGAATCCAAAGTCACTGAATCACAAGTCACACACTTACCACCGTTCGCACTTACGCTCAGGTCACACTCAGCTCGTTTACACTCGCTCAGGCAGAAGATTTAAAGAGATTTTTTTTCCCTTCACCAGCAAACCACCCTGCTGCTCAATGCACTTCCAAAAGCTCCTGTGTATAATTTCACTGGTGGTCACTGTATTACACTGACACTGTATGCAGATCTTCTGTGTATAAATATCAGGATCCTGTCAGCGTCGGCGAACTGCCACGGCTGAGCAGCGTGACTCACCCCTACTGCGGGAGGGCCCGGGGTCCGATACTGCAGGGAAAGTTGAGGCAGACGGGACCTGCGATGCTGAAGGTAGTAAGAAGTACAAGGACCTACGATCATGTGACCACAGGGGGCGGGGCTTAGTGTCCCACTTCTGAAGATGATTGTAGGACTCTACTACAGGAATCCTGGAGTAGAGGCGAGGGGAACTCAGGTCAGACAAACGGGCGGTCATACATGGAGAGGGCGGCGCGATACCAGAGGGGCGAGCAGAGAGTAGTCAGAACGTAAGCAATGAGTCATACATGGAGATAGCTGCACAGTACAAGAGGGGCAATCAGAGAATAGTCAGGTCATAGGCAATGAGTCATACACAGAGATAGCAACGCAGTACAAGAGGGACAGGCAGAACTCGTAACAGGGACAGAACCAGATCAAAACCAAACAAGCATAAAGTATTACAGTCACAAAGCACACCAGGGTCACACACACTCGGCCAAGGGTCTGAGTATAAACGATGAGGAATGAGCCCACAATGAGGCTTTAAAAAGCCTCCCAGAATCTCAGAGTGAGGCCATCCACATTAACCTCTGAACTACCTAATCCCACAAGCTGAGCAAACCTTGACAATAATGTTGCCAGTGATCACTGAGCTCCTGTGTATAATGTCACTGGTAATCACTGTATTACCTGTACACTGACACTATATACAGAGGTACTGTGTATAATGTCACTGGTGGTAATAACAGTGTTGTTATTATTGTGGTTTGTATTCATAATCAGTACTGTAGTATTCCATCAATAAGTGGTGGTAATTTGTGGACTGTTCACAGTGTGGAAGTATTTCTCCGTGTATGAATTATTATTTGGTCCCTATATGCTGGTAATATGTCATATTATTCGGTCACTATGTGGTGGTAATATGTGGTCTGGTCATGGTGTGGTTGTATTTGTGCCTTTTATGTGATATGATGCGGGTACTATGTGGTCTGGTCATGGTGTGGTGGTATTTCTCCCCTGTATGTGGTATTATTGGTCTTGGTACAGTGGATTGTGTTGTGTTTGACGGTCATTAGTCTTCTCTGATATTAATTAGGAGAATATTCTTTATTTCCATTAGAGATTAAATACTTTGTAAACAGCGGCAGAGATGCACTTACAGGGGTTTCCTGTGGAAAAACGTAATCTCCTATTCACAGGACAAGTGATAACGTATTGATTGGGGGGGTCTAACTACTTGGACCCATTCAGCAAAATGTGGAACTTTTTATCCCCATTAGACTGGAGTGGCATGTCCGACTTGACAACTGATCCATTCATTCCCTCAGTGGCTGCACTTGTATTTTTATAGAAGCTCCAAAGAGAATGAATGAAGCTTCGGTCAGATATCTAACCTGCTGCTCCATTTTAAAATGGGGATAAGTGTCCTATCAACGATAAAACTTTCTCATTCTTCCGGTCGGTGCAGTTTCTAATGGTCGGACGTATGCGATCAGCTATCCTATAGAGCCCATGGATCGGTGATAAATTGTTTTAACCAAAGAACCACATTAATGTAAACTACCGTAATTATACATCCCAGTTATGGGGGTGCACAGTAGATGTGCAGGAGCCGCCTGTGTTTTACAGCCGATGCTCCACTATAATGGGGATAACGACTGACAGATATTAGCATATAGCTGTAGGATGGGGCCCTAGAGTCCATTCCCCTGGTGGGCCCCAGACACCCCAGTTCGACCCTGAATATACATCATTGTGGATTATCAGATACCGGATTTAGGGAAATTTCTCTGTAATATGGAAGGCAATGACATGAATAGATAGCAAAATCTGGTTTGTCTACAATCTTTTTTATTTGTTAGGTTCTTTCCTGTTACAGCACTTCTCTCCTGTAGTATAAACCTTCTCTCACACTAGTGCTAGCACTAAACCTTGGTTTGCCTTCTTCTAAAGTCTCTGTTGTCCCCGCAGACTTAGAGATTTCCAGCATTACTCCATGCAGCCATAAGGACCTTCTCTCTTTACTCCTTGGGTTTCCGCTGTCCTAGCAGGAAGTGAGAAACGTTCTCGTAAATCACAAGGATGGTACAGCAGGCGGGGTCGCTCAAAATAACTTGGGGGCAATTTTCTTTAGAAGTCCGTATATACTCGCGTATAAGCCGACCCATGTATAAGCCGACCACCCTAATTTTGTCACAAAAAACTGGGAAAACTTATTGACTCGCCTATAAACCTAGGGTGGAAAATGCCGAAGCTACTGGTAAATTTCAAAAATAAAATGGGCCCCATAAGATGCTCCATAAAGTTCATGATGGCCCCATATAATGCTCCATAAAGTTCATGATGGGTTCCATAAGATGCTCCATACAAAAATATGCCTAATAATGCTGCACAGTGAATAATGGTAGCCCTATTACATGGTCCATAATAACATATGCCCCATATAATGCTTCACAGTGATTGGTGGCCCCTTATAATGCTGCATGGAGAGTGGCCCCTTATAATGCTGCACAATGATTAGTGGCCCCTTATAATGCTGCACAGTGATTAGTGGCCCCTTATAATGCTGCACAGTGATTAGTGGCCCCTTATAATGCTGCACAGTGATTAGTGGCCCCTTATAATGCTGCACATTGATTAGTGGCCCCTTACAATGCTGCACGGTGATTAGTGGCCACTTATAATGCTGCACAGTGATTAGTGGCCCCTTGAAATGCTGCAGTGATTAGTGGCCCCTTATGCTGCACGGTGATTAGTGGCCCTTTGTAATGCTGCACAGTGATTAGTGGCCCCGTATAATGCTGCACAGTAATGAGAGGCCCCCTTATAATGCTGCACAGTAATGAGTGGCCTCTTATAATGCAGCACAGTGATGAGTGGCCCCATATAATGCTGCACAGTGATTACTGGCCCCATATAATGCTGCACAGTGATTACTGGCCCCATATAATGCTGCACAGTGATTAGTGGCCCCTTGTAATGCTGCACAGTGATTAGTGGCCCCTTGTAATGCTGCACAGTGATTAGTGGCCCCTTGTAATGCTGCACAGTTATTAGTGGCCCCTTGTAATGCTGCACAGTGATGAGTGGCCCCTTGTAATGCTGCACAGTGATGAGTGGCCCCTTATAATGCTGCACAGTGATTAGTGGCCCCTTGAAATGCTGCAGTGATTAGTGGCTCCTTATTATGCTGCACGGTGATTAGTGGCCCCTTATTATGCTGCACGGTGATGAGTGGCCCCTTATAATGCTGCAAGGTGATGAGTGGCCCCTTATAATGCTGCACAGTGATGAGTGGCCCCTTATAATGCTGCACAGTGATGAGTGGCCCCTTATAATGCTGCACAGTGATGAGTGGCCCCTTATAATGCTGCACAGTGATGAGTGGCCCCTTGTATTGCTGCACAGTGATTAGTGGCCCCTTACAATGCTGCTGCCGCAGCCTCAATTAAAAAAATGAAAAAAAAAACTATATACTCACCTTGTCACTGCTGCAGCTGCTGCTCCTCAGCGTTGCTGGCTCTGCAGTGACTGTTCAGGCAGAGGGCGCCTGCTAACTACGTCATGGCACCCTCTGACCTTAACGTCACTGCCAGAGGAAGCAAGACAGCAGAGCGATGCGCAGCGGTGGAATGGGGCACAGGTGAATATGGCTCCCCCCGTTATACTCACCTCTCCTGGCATGTCTCTGCAGCCCCCCGTGCTTGTTCCATCTTCTCAGTGCTGTTCTTCCTGCTTTCTGCGGTCACGTGGTGCCGCTCATTACATATGTGCATATTAATGAGGGTAATGAGCGTACCACGTGACCGCTGAAAGCAGGAAGAACAGCGCCGAGAAGATGGAATAAGCACGGGGGGCTGCAGAAACATGCCAGGAGAGGTGAGTATGATCTCCGACACCCCCCGCTCCCCCTCCCTGGCCGACCCCCGGTATATGACTCGCGTATAAGCCGAGAGGGGGACTTTCAGCCCCAAAAAATGGGCTGAAAATCTCGACTTATACGCGAGTATATACTGTAAGCCTTTTTTGTCCTTTAAGACAGAAGAAACAAAACTATTAACTCTTCTTCTAAGGTCTGACTGTGAGCTCGGACCCTCCCCAGCTATTTGTTAGGGCACTCCAGGCTAAGGGGTTGTACTGCTATGCTCTGTTATTGCAGACTTCATCATCCCAATCATAGTTCATCATCAGCACATCAGCCCCATCATAGTCCATCATCAGCACATCAACCCCATCATAGTCCATCATCAGCACATCAGCCCCATCATAGTCCATCATCAGCACATCAGCCCCATCATAGTCCATCATCAGCATATCAGCCCCATCATTGTCCCATAATGAAAGAAGTGTTGTTGCGCATTCTTAACAGCCGCTTGTTCCAGACACCCTGTTCTTAGGATTGGTGGGGGTCCTGGCAGTGAAACACCCGTAATCAGCAAGTTATGATCTACCAATGGCTAGGGGATAACTTGCTGAGGAGGCAGAAGTTGGGGACTACTGTTTTTAAAGACCGCAATACCTATATCAGGAGCTGTAAAGAAATATATGTTTCTAAGCTTTATCTTGAGTCCATTTTCCTTGTCGATAATTCTTAGATAATTCTGGGAAAAAAAGTATTTTAATACATATAACAAACTTAAATTGTCTTTGGAGAATAAAGTCTATCGGCGGTCAGTGCAGTGTACTACATTAGTTTGTGGGACAGAACATGTTGATAAAGGGTCGGTCTCATCACTGCACTCACCGTCCATAAGCTTTATTAGGGTAGATATCCACAGAATATGGATATAGTAGATGTATACCCCCTCTCAGGAATCCTTCCCTCATATTAGCTATGATGACTACATTCCACTGCAAACAGCAGAAGAAACTTGAGGCGCACTATTTACAAGAGGAGTTTTCCCATACATTTATGTGTTATCCATAAAATATTCTATAAATGTCTGATAGGCAGAGGTCCCGGACGTGAAACCCGCATCTGTCTACAGACCTGGGGAACTATGAATATACAGATGGCCATTCACTATTGGGGAGGTTCCTATAAGATCTGAGTACTCAGCCTTGTGTTTGGTTATTTTCATAGACCTTGACATGAGCGGCAGGGTACATATGAAACCAGTGCTCCACCCAATTCTTCCTGAAGCAATTTTGTGGCTGATTCAAGACCCCTGTACTATTGATTTGAGGGTTCCTAAATGGTTGGAGACCCACACCAGTCTAATGTATTTGAGATGTTGTACCCTCTTAACGAAAGATCAGAGGAAAATACCTTCAACAAAACTGCTGGTTGGGTCGGATGTGGTATTCTGAGCCACTTGGTTTGTTGTCTCATATGTTTATGCTTAAAGTTCTTAATGGTTTGTTCTTGTTGAGTTTATGGGACCTTTGTCTATACTGTACTGTTCCTTTTTCATTTTTTTAGATAAGCATTCCATACTGTTAGGTGAAGAACTGGTGCTACCCTTCTTCACATTGAGGCATCATCCTACCATTGTGATCAGAAGCCCTATAACCCGGCTTCATTGTTAGGATGCAGGATTTATATAAATTAGCTCTACTGGGGTCTTAAAAGTGCAGGCATTGAGGAAGAAGTACAAAATCAGCAGGCAAATGAGTAGTCAGAAACAAGCAAAGGTCAGGGCAGGCAGCAGTGCAGAAACATAACCGGAAACAAGCAGAGGTCAGGGCAGGCAGCAGTGCAAAAACATAACCGGAAACAACCATAAAACCAAAGAAAAAAAACGACCCACAGTCCATATAGTGCAGAATAATATACATTTTTATTAGTATCACAGATTAATAACCGGAAACAAGCAGAGGTCAGGGCAGGCGGCAGTGCAGAAGCATAATCCATTGAGCAAGCTGAGGTCAGGGCAGGCGGCAGTGCAGAAACATAATCCATTGAGCAAGCTGAGGTCAGGGCAGGCGGCAGTTCAAAAACATAATCCATTGAGCAAGCAGAGGTCAGGCAGGCGGCAGTGCAGAAACATAATCCATTGAGCAAGCAGAGGTCAGGGCAGGCGTCAGTTCAAAAACATAATCCATTGAGCAAGCAGAGGTCAGGGCAGGCGGCAGTTCAAAAACATAATCCACTGAGCAAGCAGAGGTCAAGGCAGGCGGCAGTGCAGAAACATAATCCATTGAGCAAGCAGAGGTCAGGGTAGGCGGCAGTTCAAAAACATAATCCATTGAGCAAGCAGAGGTCAAGGCAGGCGGCAGTGCAGAAACAATCCATTGAGCAAGCAGAGGTCAGGCAGGCGGCAGTTCAAAAACATAATCCATTGAGCAAGCAAAGGTCAGGGCAGGCGGCAGTGTAGATGCATAACTTTAAACAAGCAGAGGTCAGGGCAGGCGGCAGTATAGAAACATGATCCATTGATCAAGCCATAGTCAAAACCGGAAAATCTGTCTAAGAAGCAGCTGTGCAGAAGATGGTATGTGCTTGCTGCAAGCAACTCGCCACTACATTTTCCGCCGGCTAAATCAAAGTGCCGCGGAATTCTCTTCTCGGGAGAATGATCTTCCTAGGACTTGGAAGGAAACCCAAATCTCTCTTGTAGGCACGTTGTACATCCTGTGGGCTCATCAGCATTACTTGCATGATCTTTCCAGTGGTATAGCTGACTGGCAGGTGTGGTGTAGGATTGTAGCCTTGTTTAGCAGTCACCTTAATACGCGGTTGATGGTCGTAAGGCATACTGAGGAGTATACGTGCTTGAGAGGGAGTTAGCTCCATCCAGGTGCATGGGGATGGGCTCCTGGGCAATGTGGCTGTTGTCTCTTCCTCATCTACTGTTCTGGTGAGTATCAGGCGTTCCTTCATACCCTCTGGCTCTGCGCTGATGTTTGCTGCAGGTTGTACGAATCGGCCTATTTCGGGCATTGTAGGATATGGTGGTGGACTTTTCAGTCTGGAATATCGGTCCTTTGCCTTTTCTGGTGTTTTGAACAGGCATTTAATAATTGACACGATATAATAAAGCACTGCCATCACATACCCCGTGAAGCCAGTTGGCCTTTGGTGGTTTTCAGGCCTCTGACTGTATAGGGATGTCCTGGCATGTGGGAGACGTCTCCGTGGTTGAACTTTCCTCCAGCTACGGGTGCAGCCATTAGGCTGCCTTCCCCTCCACACACACAAAAGTGTGTGCGGATGGTAGAAAACACTCCCAAAAAAAAGAAATAAAAGTAAAAAAAATAAACAAAACAAGTAAAAAGTGATTTACAAGTCGCTCTGGGTTAGTGTTCAGCTCTCCTCTCTATCTCTGCTTGCCTCGCACTGACCGTTCTTGCGGAACATTCCATGACTCGTGGACAACGCTTCTGTGATGTCATAAAGACGAACATGGCAATGGGTCTAATATAGGAGAACTAGTTATGTTACCCATGGCAGACCATCCAATACCAGCTGCCACTGTACGGATAGGGGTTAGCTGGATTGGGATGAGATGTATAAAAACTTACCGGTACAATAGCGCAAGTCATTGCTTTATTTACTGTTTTTGCTTTTTTACCTGTTTACAGGCAAATCTTTCTATTTGATATTTTCAAACCTGTATAATTCTGTATCCTCATACGTGAGATAATGTGATGTATCTATTGTCAGCTTCTTCCAGGAATGTCTCCTCCTCTCTTCCCGGTAACACGGATCACCCGTGATGGGCACAGACCATTGCTGTAGTCGGAATTATTTCATATAGCTTCAGAATAAATGTTAAATAATATTGTATTTTTTCCATATAATTGGCTCAGATCACTTTTTTTAATTTGTCTGTAATTCTAAGTAGTGATAAAAAAATAAATAACCCCAAGTGTGAACCTGGTGTAGAACGTACAAATTGTCCAGAGTCTCTCCTGGGCCATGTTCACACGTGCAGAAGTGCTGCATTGTTTCCATAGGTATTCGCACTAAAGCAATCAAAACTTTTTATTGTATTTTTTTGTGGCAGTTTTTTCGAATGCATTTTTTTTAGTAGAGGAATGCTTCAGTTCCACAATTGGAGACTTCATTGGAATTTTGCATGCGTTTTTTATGCTCTCCATATACTATAGTGGAAAATATTAAACAAAAGCATCAAAAAGTTCACACTTCTGCTGCACCATTAGCCCCTGTATGTAGTACAGCTTAGGCCTCTTTCACACTTCAGTTTTTTGCATCAGTTCAAATCCGCCAAAAAGGCAGACAAGCGGATCCGTTCTGAACTGATGTGAACGGATGGCACAGGATCCTGAAAATGAGGAAATTTAAAGGAAACGCTGGTCGGGAAGGAGAGAGAGAGAGAGAGAGTTTTGTTGCAAGCTCCGTTTTGAAATCTTTGAGGATGGTGACGGACAGCAACTTTTGGCGGATCCTCAAAAAAAAAACTGATGAAACGGACAGCCATCCGTCACAATCCGCCATTAATGCAAGTCAATGGGGAAAAAACGGATCCTCAAAAAAAAACTGAGGATCCGTTTTTGTCAAAACCTGACGGATTGTGACTGATTGCAAAAAACTGAAGTGTGAAAGGGGCCTTAGGGAGCGATAAATGAAGTGAAAAGAAAAGTAAAACAACAAAAAAAGATTTAAACAAATCTGAAAAAAAACTCATAAAAGTTCAATTTTCCTCCATTGAAAATGAACATAAAAAAAAATGTCAAGTGATATCGCCACATCCAGCAAAGTCCGAGCTATCAAAATATAAAAATAATTAACCCAATTGGTAAACACAAAAAATTTAAAAACGCCAACATTGCGGTATTTTTTGGTCGCTGCAATACCACTTAAAATACGTAACAAGCAACTAAAATGTCATATCTATCCCAAAGTAATATCCATAATAACGTCTCGCCTTATGAAAAAATAATCCCTCTCATAGCTCTATTGAACGAAAAAGTAAAACTACGGGTCTCGGAAAATGGCAACACAAACTCCAACATATTTTTTATTTCAAAGTCTTGATTTTTTTTCTACCACTAAAATAATTTAAAAATCTGGGCACGTTTAGTATCTCTGTAATCATACTGATGAGGAGAATCATATTACATGGTCATTTTTACCACATAATGTACGCCGTAAACATAATTAAGGTCAGAATTGCGTTTTTTTTCACAATTTTCCCATTTCCCTGTACATTGTGTGTCAGGATAAGTCACAACCACTGCCACCAATATTTCTTGAACACCACTTGCTCACGACACACCTGCCCTGGGATGTTACTATAAAGGTGAACCTCCCATATTCTTTTGTCCACTCACCTAAGCGCACCCCGCAGACAGTTCTCACATCCACATCACACTGTTTGCTGCTATCGGTCACTGTTTTGATAGGCCAGTGAGACACCTGCGCTGGGTCACACACTAGCACACATGCCACCCAGCTTTTCTGAGCCCCTGATAGGTGCTCTTCTTTTACTTTTGTATACACATACAGCAAAACACAACCAAGGTATACTCGCCGTCCTCAGGGTTTGGGGGACGTTTAGCGCAGAAAAGAACAAACTTATTAAAATTTAGATTTAAAGGGATCCTGTCAGCAGGATTGTGAACAGTAAAGTACAGACAGTGTCAGGTCTACGCTGTTATACTGATTAAAATGAGATGACCTGGGTGATGAAATGCATCTTGTGGTTGTTGTGTAATCTGTATTTGTAAATTTCAGTTATTGAGATTCTGGTGCTCCGGGTGTTTGTGTGGTTACAAAAAAAAGGTTTGCATTCATCAAAATGGTGCCTGTGCTGTAGTATAATACATGACTAATATCAATATGTAGACATGTGTAAGGGGTTGAGAGTCTTACCCCTTTAAACCCCCATGTTGCTGTTGTACTTGTATATATATTTATATATATGTTATACCATTGTTGCGCATTATCGTATATTTCATGTTGCTGTATTATTTATATAGCATAAGCTATGTTTCTGCACCTTGTACTTGGTAGGGACAGTGCAGTCTGGGCTATGGTCACTAGATGGGGCACTGAGCTCATTGCACAGTAGATGTAGCTGTAGGACATATAGGAGTTAACTGTAGGAGGGGATAGCTGGAGAATAAGCCAGGATGGTCTTCCAGTTTCAGGCAGTCAGAGGCCTGACCCCTTTGTGCTCGGGTGGGCTATATGCCTGAGCTGCCTAACTACCCCGTGATGTTAAAGCTGATGCCCAGCCATCTAGAGAAGAACACGGTACTGCAGAATCAGCAATAAAGTGGAAAAGAGTGTAAGTAAACAGAGGAAGATTGAAGGTTACCGTAAAAGGGTACGGGCAGGTCACTCCAGAATGTGGTGGAAAGCTACGTGGGCTGAATCTCTGATGTCCGGGGCGAAACATGCTGGAGAGCGCTTCACCATGGTGACGCTATACAGGGAGGACACTGAGGAGCCATCTGAGACGCTTCGTCAAACGGAAACACTGCAAGGAACAGTGAAGGGAAAGATGAAGTAATGTGCTGTCTTTACTGTGATGAAAATGCTGGAAGCTATGTGGATGTTCTGTGTCCTGAAGAAAATAAATTTGCTCAGTTAAGAGTTGCCCTGGACTGTGTCTCTATTCATTGGGATCAAGGATCAGCATCAAGTCGGCGTAGCAAAGGGGACGCTGACGGCACGGTGAGTATTCACCGTACCATGCAAGAGAAGAGGTACCGTTTTCCTGTAGAGGGAGGTCAGGGTATACAATGCCCGAACCCGAAATACTCAGCCACGACTACTGCCCTGGCTGACCTTTACACATAAAGTGTAGAAGTCGGGGGGGAAAGTGGGGAATGTGGTCTAGAAGTGATCAAGTATAGTGTGTTATTTTCTGCAGCAAACGTGTCCTGGCTGGAAGAGGAAGAAAAGCGAAGATGAATCGCTACAAATACAGAGGTCACTGGTAAGTCAGTGATTTACCTGGACACTTACATTATATAGTATATACAGAGCTCCTGTGTATAATGTCACTGGTGATCCTTGTATTACCTGTACGCTGACTATATGCAGAGCTCCTGTGTATAATGTTACTGGTGAGTCACTGTATTACCTGTACACTATACACTATATACAGAACTCCTGTGTATGTCTCCAGTGATCATTCTATTACTTGTACACTGACATTATATATACAGACAGGTAGCGTCGGACTGATTCTCCGGTGGGCCCTGGCATCTGGTGGGCCCTGGCACCTCTACTGGTATACAGGGACAGCAGTTGCCTAGGGCCCCCACTGCTCCAGGGGCCCCCAGCCAGTGCCACACAGCTGCTATGGGGGCCCTGCCAGCGGAGCAGCAGCGGGTGTCAGGAGGCAGGAGCCACTGTCCCCACTACTAAAGAGAAATGAATATTCATTCACTCTCGGCCTCCACTCACCCCGGGGCCCCGCTCTCCAACCTAGGCAGCCGGCGCTGCGCTCAATTTCAGTGGAATAGAGAGCATCTCTCTCCCATCAGTCCCCTCTGCTCCTGACTCACAGCCGATGCGCGATGACGTCACTTCATCGCGCACCCGCTGTGTGTCTGGCAGACGGGTCAGCTGCTGACACTGAAGCCGTCATCAGCGTGGGAGCAGGAGGAGAGGTGAGTATTGTGGTTTGTTTTTTATATATCTCTATATCTATCTATATCTATCTCTATATCTATCTGTCTCTATATCTATATATCTCTATATCTATCTATTTCTATCTGTATATCTATATCTCTATCTCTATATCTATCTGTCTCTATCTTAGATATAGAGATAGATATAGATAGATAGATAGATAGATATAGAGGTAGATATAGATAGATATAAATAGTCTATATCCATCTATCTCTATACCTATCTATATCTATCTCTATCTATTATCTTTATATCTATCCATCTATATATCATGTATCCATAGATCTATCTATTTATCCCCTATCTATCTATCTATCTATATACCTATCTATAGCTATCACTATCTATTATCTTTATATCTATCTATCTATCTATCCATATATCTATTTATCCCCTATCTATCTATTTATCTATCTATATCTATCTAGGTCTATCTATCTATCTCTATAGCTACCTATATCTTTCACTATCTATTATCTTTATATCTTTATTTCTATCTGTCTATCCATAGATCTATCTATTATCTATCTATACATCTAATTATCACATATCTATCTATCTATCTAGTGTTATACCCTATGAGGGGGCAGCATTATACCCTATGAGGGGGTGCATTATACCCTATGAGGGGGGAGAAGCATTATACCCTATGAGGGGGCAGCCTTATACCCTATGAGGGGGTGCAATATACCTTATCTTCCAACAAAATTAATTCTAAGTCCTCCATTTTGTTGGCGAGGCTTCTGGCATTTGTATACATGCACTTTATGTATGTCTGTACCTCTATTTCTTAAATTATTAACTGTTCTAACCTCACCCCCCATGCCACTACCACCTCCAATTTCATTATTTGTGCCCAGGTCTCTATCTACACAGTCTTCCCCTCTTATAAAATGAATACCCTCCCCTAGTTCCAAGTTTAAACACTCCTCCACCCTTCTAGCCATTTTTTTCCCCAGCACAGCTGCACCCTCCCCATTGAGGTGCAGCCCGTCCCTAGCGTAGAACCTGTAGCCAACTGAGAAGTCGGCCCAGTTCTCCAGGAACCCAAACCCCTCCTTCCTACACTAATTCTTGAACCACTTATTAACTTCCCTAATCTCCTCTCTGGCGTGGCACGTGGTACAGGAAATATTTCCAAAAATACCACCTTGGAAGTCCTTGCCTTAAGATTGCAGCCTAATTCCCTGAAATCATCTTTAAGGACCTTCCACCTACCTCTGTGTCATTTGTACCAATGTGCACCATGACCGCTGGATCCTCACCAGCCCCTCCCAGTAATCTGTCAACCCGGTCAGCGATGTGTCAGACTTGCGCGCCAGATAGGCAGCACACCGTTCGACGATCCCTTTCTTTGTGACAGATTGCCCTATCTGTTCCCCTAATAATTGAGTCCCCCACTACCAGCACCTGTCTGGCCTGCCCTGCTCTCCTATTTCTCCCCTTACTGGAGCATATACTCCTCTGGCTTTCAGAGGACATGCCTTGCTGCAGCAGTGCTACCCCTGCACTGACACTCCCCTCATCTGCCAACTTGGCAAACTTATTGGGTTGTGCCAGATCAGGACTAGCCTCCCTGGCACTCTTCTGTCTACCCCACCTTCTAACTGTCACCCATCTTACTGCTTCACTGTCCTGCAGCTCCAACCTAGCATCCCCCCCTCATCTATCTCATTGAGCGTCTGCTCAGTGAGTAGAAGTCTCCTTTCCATATTGTCTATTGATCTCAGTGTTGCCAGCTGCACATTTAAATCCAGTATCTGGGCTTCCAAATGCACAATGTGCTCACATCTCGCACAGCAGTATGCACCCTCGACTGGCTGGTCAAGGATTGCGTACATGCGGCAAGACGTACACTGGATGGCATTGGCAATAGTGGAGCACATTCCTAATGGGGATTGCACCAGACAGAAAAGCTAAGTAAAAATAAATAAAAAGTATTAATAAAATATAACAGCAATTCAGTAATACCTCCTTTGCAAACTCCCTGAATCCAAAGTCACTGAATCACAAGTCACACACTTACCACCGTTCGCACTGACGCTCAGGTCACACTCAGCTCGCTTACACTCGCTCAGGCAGAAGATTTAAAGAGATTTTTTTTCCCTTCACCAGCAAACCACCCTGCTGCTCAATGCACTTCCAAAAGCTCCTGTGTATAATTTCACTGGTGGTCACTGTATTACACTGACACTGTATGCAGATCTTCTGTGTATAAATATCAGGATCCTGTCAGCGTCGGCGAACTGCCATGGCTGAGCAGCGTGACTCACCCCTACTGCGGGAGGGCCCGGGGTCCGATACTGCAGGGAAAGTTGAGGCAGACGGGACCTGCGATGCTGAAGGTAGTAAGAAGTACAAGGACCTACGATCATGTGACCACAGGGGGCGGGGCTTAGTGTCCCACTTCTGAAGATGATTGTAGGACTCTACTATAGGAATCCTGGAGTAGAGGCGAGGGGAACTCAGGTCAGACAAACGGGCGGTCATACATGGAGAGGGCGGCGCGATACCAGAGGGGCGAGCAGAGAGTAGTCAGAACGTAAGCAATGAGTCATACATGGAGATAGCTGCACAGTACAAGAGGGGCAATCAGAGAATAGTCAGGTCATAGGCAATGAGTCATACACAGAGATAGCAACGCAGTACAAGAGGGACAGGCAGAACTCGTAACAGGGACAGAACCAGATCAAAACCAAACAAGCATAAAGTATTACAGTCACAAAGCACACCAGGGTCACACACACTCGGCCAAGGGTCTGAGTATAAACGATGAGGAATGAGCCCACAATGAGGCTTTAAAAAGCCTCCCAGAATCTCAGAGTGAGGCCATCCACATTAACCTCTGAACTACCTAATCCCACAAGCTGAGCAAACCTTGACAATAATGTTGCCAGTGATCACTGAGCTCCTGTGTATAATGTCACTGGTAATCACTATATTACCTGTACACTGACACTATATACAGAGGTACTGTGTATAATGTCACTGGTGGTAATAACAGTGTTGTTATTATTGTGGTTTGTATTCATAATCAGTACTGTAGTATTCCATCAATAAGTGGTGGTAATTTGTGGACTGTTCACAGTGTGGAAGTATTTCTCCGTGTATGAATTATTATTTGGTCCCTATATGCTGGTAATATGTCATATTATTCGGTCACTATGTGGTGGTAATATGTGGTCTGGTCATGGTGTGGTTGTATTTGTGCCTTTTATGTGATATGATGCGGGTACTATGTGGTCTGGTCATGGTGTGGTGGTATTTCTCCCCTGTATGTGGTATTATTGGTCTTGGTACAGTGGATTGTGTTGTGTTTGACGGTCATTAGTCTTCTCTGATATTAATTAGGAGAATATTCTTTATTTCCATTAGAGATTAAATACTTTGTAAACAGCGGCAGAGATGCACTTACAGGGGTTTCCTGTGGAAAAACGTAATCTCCTATTCACAGGACAAGTGATAACGTATTGATTGGGGGGGTCTAACTACTTGGACCCATTCAGCAAAATGTGGAACTTTTTATCCCCATTAGACTGGAGTGGCATGTCCGACTTGACCACTGATCCATTCATTCCCTCAGTGGCTGCACTTGTATTTTTATAGAAGCTCCAAAGAGAATGAATGAAGCTTCGGTCAGATATCTAACCTGCTGCTCCATTTTAAAATGGGGATAAGTGTCCTATCAACGATAAAACTTTCTCATTCTTCCGGTCGGTGCAGTTTCTAATGGTCGGACGTATGCGATCAGCTATCCTATAGAGCCCATGGATCGGTGATAAATTGTTTTAACCAAAGAACCACATTAATGTAAACTACCGTAATTATACATCCCAGTTATGGGGATGCACAGTAGATGTACAGGAGCCGCCTGTGTTTTACAGCCGATGCTCCACTATAATGGGGATAACGACTGACAGATATTAGCATATAGCTGTAGGATGGGGCCCTAGAGTCCATTCCCCTGGTGGGCCCCAGACACCCCAGTTCGACCCTGAATATACATCATTGTGGATTATCAGATACCGGATTTAGGGAAATTTCTCTGTAATATGGAAGGCAATGACATGAATAGATAGCAAAATCTGGTTTGTCTACAATCTTTTTTATTTGTTAGGTTCTTTCCTGTTACAGCACTTCTGTCCTGTAGTATAAACCTTCTCTCACACTAGTGCTAGCACTAAACCTTGGTTTGCCTTCTTCTAAAGTCTCTGTTGTCCCCGCAGACTTAGAGATTTCCAGCATTACTCCATGCAGCCATAAGGACCTTCTCTCTTTACTCCTTGGGTTTCCGCTGTCCTAGCAGGAAGTGAGAAACGTTCTCGTAAATCACAAGGATGGTACAGCAGGCGGGGTCGCTCAAAATAACTTGGGGGCAATTTTCTTTAGAAGTCCGTATATACTCGTGTATAAGCCGACCCATGTATAAGCCGACCACCCTAATTTTGTCACAAAAAACTGGGAAAACTTATTGACTCGCCTATAAACCTAGGGTGGAAAATGCCGAAGCTACTGGTAAATTTCAAAAATAAAATGGGCCCCATAAGATGCTCCATAAAGTTCATGATGGCGCCATATAATGCTCCATAAAGTTCATGATGGGTTCCATAAGATGCTCCATACAAAAATATGCCTAATAATGCTGCACAGTGAATAATGGTAGCCCTATAACATGGTCCATAATAACATATGCCCCATATAATGCTGCACAGTGATTGGTGGCCCCTTATAATGCTGCATGGAGAGTGGACCCTTATAATGCTGCACAATGATTAGTGGCCCCTTATAATGCTGCACAGTGATTAGTGGCCCCTTATAATGCTGCACAGTGATTAGTGGCCCCTTATAATGCTGCACAGTGATTAGTGGCCCCTTATAATGCTGCACATTGATTAGTGGCCCCTTACAATGCTGCACGGTGATTAGTGGCCACTTATAATGCTGCACAGTGATTAGTGGCCCCTTGAAATGCAGTGATTAGTGGCCCCTTATGCTGCACGGTGATTAGTGGCCCTTTGTAATGCTGCACAGTGATTAGTGGCCCCGTATAATGCTGCACAGTGATGAGAGGCCCCCTTATAATGCTGCACAGTGATGAGTGGCCTCTTATAATGCAGCACAGTGATGAGTGGCCCCATATAATGCTGCACAGTGATTACTGGCCCTATATAATGCTGCACAGTGATTACTGGCCCCATATAATGCTGCACAGTGATTAGTGGCCCCTTGTAATGCTGCACAGTGATTAGTGGCCCCTTGTAATGCTGCACAGTGATTAGTGGCCCCTTGTAATGCTGCACAGTTATTAGTGGCCCCTTGTAATGCTGCACAGTGATGAGTGGCCCCTTGTAATGCTGCACAGTGATGAGTGGCCCCTTATAATGCTGCACAGTGATTAGTGGCCCCTTGAAATGCTGCAGTGATTAGTGGCTCCTTATTATGCTGCACGGTGATTAGTGGCCCCTTATTATGCTGCACGGTGATGAGTGGCCCCTTATAATGCTGCAAGGTGATGAGTGGCCCCTTATAATGCTGCACAGTGATGAGTGGCCCCTTATAATGCTGCACAGTGATGAGTGGCCCCTTATAATGCTGCACAGTGATGAGTGGCCCCTTATAATGCTGCACAGTGATGAGTGGCCCCTTGTATTGCTGCACAGTGATTAGTGGCCCCTTACAATGCTGCTGCCGCAGCCTCAATTAAAAAAATGAAAAAAAAAACTATATACTCACCTTGTCACTGCTGCAGCTGCTGCTCCTCAGCGTTGCTGGCTCTGCAGTGACTGTTCAGGCAGAGGGCGCCTGCTAACTACGTCATGGCACCCTCTGACCTTAACGTCACTGCCAGAGGAAGCAAGACAGCAGAGCGATGCGCAGCGGTGGAATGGGGCACAGGTGAATATGGTTCCCCCCGTTATACTCACCTCTCCTGGCATGTCTCTGCAGCCCCCCGTGCTTGTTCCATCTTCTCAGTGCTGTTCTTCCTGCTTTCTGCGGTCACGTGGTGCCGCTCATTACATATGTGCATATTAATGAGGGTAATGAGCGTACCACGTGACCGCTGAAAGCAGGAAGAACAGCGCCGAGAAGATGGAATAAGCACGGGGGGCTGCAGAAACATGCCAGGAGAGGTGAGTATGATCTCCGACACCCCCCCCCGCTCCCCCTCCCTGGCCGACCCCCGGTATATGACTCGCGTATAAGCCGAGAGGGGGACTTTCAGCCCCAAAAAATGGGCTGAAAATCTCGACTTATACGCGAGTATATACTGTAAGCCTTTTTTGTCCTTTAAGACAGAAGAAACAAAACTATTAACTCTTCTTCTAAGGTCTGACTGTGAGCTCGGACCCTCCCCAGCTATTTGTTAGGGCACTCCAGGCTAAGGGGTTGTACTGCTATGCTCTGTTATTGCAGACTTCATCATCCCAATCATAGTTCATCATCAGCACATCAGCCCCATCATAGTCCATCATCAGCACATCAACCCCATCATAGTCCATCATCAGCACATCAGCCCCATCATAGTCCATCATCAGCACATCAGCCCCATCATAGTCCATCATCAGCATATCAGCCCCATCATTGTCCCATAATGAAAGAAGTGTTGTTGCGCATTCTTAACAGCCGCTTGTTCCAGACACCCTGTTCTTAGGATTGGTGGGGGTCCTGGCAGTGAAACACCCGTAATCAGCAAGTTATGATCTACCAATGGCTAGGGGATAACTTGCTGAGGAGGCAGAAGTTGGGGACTACTGTTTTTAAAGACCGCAATACCTATATCAGGAGCTGTAAAGAAATATATGTTTCTAAGCTTTATCTTGAGTCCATTTTCCTTGTCGATAATTCTTAGATAATTCTGGGAAAAAAAGTATTTTAATACATATAACAAACTTAAATTGTCTTTGGAGAATAAAGTCTATCGGCGGTCAGTGCAGTGTACTACATTAGTTTGTGGGACAGAACATGTTGATAAAGGGTCGGTCTCATCACTGCACTCACCGTCCATAAGCTTTATTAGGGTAGATATCCACAGAATATGGATATAGTAGATGTATACCCCCTCTCAGGAATCCTTCCCTCATATTAGCTATGATGACTACATTCCACTGCAAACAGCAGAAGAAACTTGAGGCGCACTATTTACAAGAGGAGTTTTCCCATACATTTATGTGTTATCCATAAAATATTCTATAAATGTCTGATAGGCAGAGGTCCCGGACGTGAAACCCGCATCTGTCTACAGACCTGGGGAACTATGAATGTACAGATGGCCATTCACTATTGGGGAGGTTCCTATAAGATCTGAGTACTCAGCCTTGTGTTTGGTTATTTTCATAGACCTTGACATGAGCGGCAGGGTACATATGAAACCAGTGCTCCACCCAATTCTTCCTGAAGCAATTTTGTGGCTGATTCAAGACCCCTGTACTATTGATTTGAGGGTTCCTAAATGGTTGGAGACCCACACCAGTCTAATGTATTTGAGATGTTGTACCCTCTTAACGAAAGATCAGAGGAAAATACCTTCAACAAAACTGCTGGTTGGGTCGGATGTGGTATTCTGAGCCACTTGGTTTGTTGTCTCACATGTTTATGCTTAAAGTTCTTAATGGTTTGTTCTTGTTGAGTTTATGGGACCTTTGTCTATACTGTACTGTTCCTTTTTCATTTTTTTAGATAAGCATCCCATACTGTTAGGTGAAGAACTGGTGCTACCCTTCTTCACATTGAGGCATCATCCTACCATTGTGATCAGAAGCCCTATAACCCGGCTTCATTGTTAGGATGCAGGATTTATATAAATTAGCTCTACTGGGGTCTTAAAAGTGCAGGCATTGAGGAAGAAGTACAAAATCAGCAGGCAAATGAGTAGTCAGAAACAAGCAAAGGTCAGGGCAGGCAGCAGTGCAGAAACATAACCGGAAACAAGCAGAGGTCAGGGCAGGCAGCAGTGCAAAAACATAACCGGAAACAACCATAAAACCAAAGAAAAAAAACGACCCACAGTCCATATAGTGCAGAATAATATACATTTTTATTAGTATCACAGATTAATAACCGGAAACAAGCAGAGGTCAGGGCAGGCGGCAGTGCAGAAGCATAATCCATTGAGCAAGCTGAGGTCAGGGCAGGCGGCAGTGCAGAAACATAATCCATTGAGCAAGCTGAGGTCAGGGCAGGCGGCAGTTCAAAAACATAATCCATTGAGCAAGCAGAGGTCAAGGCAGGCGGCAGTGCAGAAACAATCCATTGAGCAAGCAGAGGTCAGGCAGGCGGCAGTTCAAAAACATAATCCATTGAGCAAGCAAAGGTCAGGGCAGGCGGCAGTGCAGAAACATAATCCATTGAGCAAGCAGAGGTCAGGCAGGCGGCAGTGCAGAAACATAATCCATTGAGCAAGCAGAGGTCAGGGCAGGCGTCAGTTCAAAAACATAATCCATTGAGCAAGCAGAGGTCAGGGCAGGCGGCAGTTCAAAAACATAATCCACTGAGCAAGCAGAGGTCAAGGCAGGCGGCAGTGCAGAAACATAATCCATTGAGCAAGCAGAGGTCAGGGTAGGCGGCAGTTCAAAAACATAATCCATTGAGCAAGCAGAGGTCAAGGCAGGCGGCAGTGCAGAAACAATCCATTGAGCAAGCAGAGGTCAGGCAGGCGGCAGTTCAAAAACATAATCCATTGAGCAAGCAAAGGTCAGGGCAGGCGGCAGTGTAGATGCATAACTTTAAACAAGCAGAGGTCAGGGCAGGCGGCAGTATAGAAACATGATCCATTGATCAAGCCATAGTCAAAACCGGAAAATCTGTCTAAGAAGCAGCTGTGCAGAAGATGGTATGTGCTTGCTGCAAGCAACTCGCCACTACATTTTCCGCCGGCTAAATCAAAGTGCCGCGGAATTCTCTTCTCGGGAGAATGATCTTCCTAGGACTTGGAAGGAAACCCAAATCTCTCTTGTAGGCACGTTGTACATCCTGTGGGCTCATCAGCATTACTTGCATGATCTTTCCAGTGGTATAGCTGACTGGCAGGTGTGGTGTAGGATTGTAGCCTTGTTTAGCAGTCACCTTAATACGCGGTTGATGGTCGTAAGGCATACTGAGGAGTATACGTGCTTGAGAGGGAGTTAGCTCCATCCAGGTGCATGGGGATGGGCTCCTGGGCAATGTGGCTGTTGTCTCTTCCTCATCTACTGTTCTGGTGAGTATCAGGCGTTCCTTCATACCCTCTGGCTCTGCGCTGATGTTTGCTGCAGGTTGTACGAATCGGCCTATTTTGGGCATTGTAGGATATGGTGGTGGACTTTTCAGTCTGGAATATCGGTCCTTTGCCTTTTCTGGTGTTTTGAACAGGCATTTAATAATTGACACGATATAATAAAGCACTGCCATCACATACCCCGTGAAGCCAGTTGGCCTTTGGTGGTGTTCAGGCCTCTGACTGTATAGGGATGTCCTGGCATGTGGGAGACGTCTCCGTGGTTGGAACTTTCCTCCAGCTACGGGTGCAGCCATTAGGCTCCCTTCCCCTCCACACACACAAAAGTGTGTGCGGATGGTAGAAAACACTCCCAAAAAAAAGAAATAAAAGTAAAAAAAATAAACAAAACAAGTAAAAAGTGATTTACAATCGCTCTGGGTTAGTGTTCAGCTCTCCTCTCTATCTCTGCTTGCCTGGCACTGACCGTTCTTGCGGAACATTCCATGACTCGTGGACAACGCTTCTGTGATGTCATAAAGACGAACATGGCAATGGGTCTAATATAGGAGAACTAGTTATGTTACCCATGGCAGACCATCCAATACCAGCTGCCACTGTACGGATAGGGGTTAGCTGGATTGGGATGAGATGTATAAAAACTTACCGGTACAATAGCGCAAGTCATTGCTTTATTTACTGTTTTTGCTTTTTTACCTGTTTACAGGCAAATCTTTCTATTTGATATTTTCAAACCTGTATAATTCTGTATCCTCATATGTGAGATAATGTGATGTATCTATTGTCAGCTCCTTGTAGGAATGTCTCCTCCTCTCTTCCCGGTAACACGGATCACCCGTGATGGGCACAGACCATTGCTGTAGTCGGAATTATTTCATATAGCTTCAGAATAAATGTTAAATAATATTGTATTTTTTCCATATAATTGGCTCAGATCACTTTTTTTAATTTGTCTGTAATTCTAAGTAGTGATAAAAAAATAAATAACCCCAAGTGTGAACCTGGTGTAGAACGTACAAATTGTCCAGAGTCTCTCCTGGGCCATGTTCACACGTGCAGAAGTGCTGCATTGTTTCCATAGGTATTCGCACTAAAGCAATCAAAACTTTTTATTGTATTTTTTTGTGGCAGTTTTTTCGAATGCATTTTTTTTAGTAGAGGAATGCTTCAGTTCCACAATTGGAGACTTCATTGGAATTTTGCATGCGTTTTTTATGCTCTCCATATACTATAGTGGAAAATATTAAACAAAAGCATCAAAAAGTTCACACTTCTGCTGCACCATTAGCCCCTGTATGTAGTACAGCTTAGGCCTCTTTCACACTTCAGTTTTTTGCATCAGTTCAAATCCGCCAAAAAGGCAGACAAGCGGATCCGTTCTGAACTGATGTGAACGGATGGCACAGGATCCTGAAAATGAGGAAATTTAAAGGAAACGCTGGTCGGGAAGGAGAGAGAGAGAGAGAGAGTTTTGTTGCAAGCTCCGTTTTGAAATCTTTGAGGATGGTGACGGACAGCAACTTTTGGCGGATCCTCAAAAAAAAAACTGATGAAACGGACAGCCATCCGTCACAATCCGCCATTAATGCAAGTCAATGGGGAAAAAACGGATCCTCAAAAAAAAACTGAGGATCCGTTTTTGTCAAAACCTGACGGATTGTGACTGATTGCAAAAAACTGAAGTGTGAAAGGGGCCTTAGGGAGCGATAAATGAAGTGAAAAGAAAAGTAAAACAACAAAAAAAGATTTAAACAAATCTGAAAAAAAAACTCATAAAAGTTCAATTTTCCTCCATTGAAAATGAACATAAAAAAAAATGTCAAGTGATATCGCCACATCCAGCAAAGTCCGAGCTATCAAAATATAAAAATAATTAACCCAATTGGTAAACACAAAAAATTTAAAAACGCCAACATTGCGGTATTTTTTGGTCGCTGCAATACCACTTAAAATACGTAACAAGCAACTAAAATGTCATATCTATCCCAAAGTAATATCCATAATAACGTCTCGCCTTATAAAAAAATAATCCCTCTCATAGCTCTATTGAACGAAAAAGTAAAACTACGGGTCTCGGAAAATGGCAACACAAACTCCAACATATTTTTTATTTCAAAGTCTTGATTTTTTTTCTACCACTAAAATAATTTAAAAATCTGGGCACGTTTAGTATCTCTGTAATCATACTGATGAGGAGAATCATATTACATGGTCATTTTTACCACATAATGTACGCCGTAAACATAATTAAGGTCAGAATTGCGTTTTTTTTCACAATTTTCCCATTTCCCTGTACATTGTGTGTCAGGATAAGTCACAACCACTGCCACCAATATTTCTTGAACACCACTTGCTCACGACACACCTGCCCTGGGATGTTACTATAAAGGTGAACCTCCCATATTCTTTTGTCCACTCACCTAAGCGCACCCCGCAGACAGTTCTCACATCCACATCACACTGTTTGCTGCTATCGGTCACTGTTTTGATAGGCCAGTGAGACACCTGCGCTGGGTCACACACTAGCACACATGCCACCCAGCTTTTCTGAGCCCCTGATAGGTGCTCTTCTTTTACTTTTGTATACACATACAGCAAAACACAACCAAGGTATACTCGCCGTCCTCAGGGTTTGGGGGACGTTTAGCGCAGAAAAGAACAAACTTATTAAAATTTAGATTTAAAGGGATCCTGTCAGCAGGATTGTGAACAGTAAAGTACAGACAGTGTCAGGTCTACGCTGTTATACTGATTAAAATGAGGTGACCTGGGTGATGAAATGCATCTTGTGGTTGTTGTGTAATCTGTATTTGTAAATTTCAGTTATTGAGATTCTGGTGCTCCGGGTGTTTGTGGGGTTACAAAAAAAAGGTTTGCATTCATCAAAATGGTGCCTGTGCTGTAGTATAATACATGACTAATATCAATATGTAGACATGTGTAAGGGGTTGAGAGTCTTACCCCTTTAAACCCCCATGTTGCTGTTGTACTTGTATATATATTTATATATATGTTATACCATTGTTGAGCATTATCGTATATTTCATGTTGCTGTATTATTTATATAGCATAAGCTATGTTTCTGCACCTTGTACTTGGTAGGGACAGTGCAGTCTGGGCTATGGTCACTAGATGGGGCACTGAGCTCATTGCACAGTAGATGTAGCTGTAGGACATATAGGAGTTAACTGTAGGAGGGGATAGCTGGAGAATAAGCCAGGATGGTCTTCCAGTTTCAGGCAGTCAGAGGCCTGACCCCTTTGTGCTCGGGTGGGCTATATGCCTGAGCTGCCTAACTACCCCGTGATGTTAAAGCTGATGCCCAGCCATCTAGAGAAGAACACGGTACTGCAGAATCAGCAATAAAGTGGAAAAGAGTGTAAGTAAACAGAGGAAGATTGAAGGTTACCGTAAAAGGGTACGGGCAGGTCACTCCAGAATGTGGTGGAAAGCTACGTGGGCTGAATCTCTGATGTCCGGGGCGAAACATGCTGGAGAGCGCTTCACCGTGGTGACGCTATACAGGGAGGACACTGAGGAGCCATCTGAGACGCTTCGTCAAACGGAAACACTGCAAGGAACAGTGAAGGGAAAGATGAAGTAATGTGCTGTCTTTACTGTGATGAAAATGCTGGAAACTATGTGGATGTGCTGTGTCCTGAAGAAAATAAATTTGCTCAGTTAAGAGTTGCCCTGGACTGTGTCTCTATTCATTGGGATCAAGGATCAGCATCAAGTCGGCGTAGCAAAGGGGACGCTGACGGCACGGTGAGTATTCACCGTACCATGCAAGAGAAGAGGTACCGTTTTCCTGTAGAGGGAGGTCAGGGTATACAATGCCCGAACCCGAAATACTCAGCCACGACTACTGCCCTGGCTGACCTTTACACATAAAGTGTAGAAGTCGGGGGGGAAAGTGGGGAATGTGGTCTAGAAGTGATCAAGTATAGTGTGTTATTTTCTGCAGCAAACGTGTCCTGGCTGGAAGAGGAAGAAAAGCGAAGATGAATCGCTACAAATACAGAGGTCACTGGTAAGTCAGTGATTTACCTGGACACTTACATTATATAGTATATACAGAGCTCCTGTGTATAATGTCACTGGTGATCCTTGTATTACCTGTACGCTGACTATATGCAGAGCTCCTGTGTATAATGTTACTGGTGAGTCACTGTATTACCTGTACACTATACACTATATACAGAACTCCTGTGTATGTCTCCAGTGATCATTCTATTACTTGTACACTGACATTATATATACAGACAGGTAGCGTCGGACTGATTCTCCGGTGGGCCCTGGCATCTGGTGGGCCCTGGCACCTCTACTGGTATACAGGGACAGCAGTTGCCTAGGGCCCCCACTGCTCCAGGGGCCCCCAGCCAGTGCCACACAGCTGCTATGGGGGCCCTGCCAGCGGAGCAGCAGCGGGTGTCAGGAGGCAGGAGCCACTGTCCCCACTACTAAAGAGAAATGAATATTCATTCACTCTCGGCCTTCACTCACCCCGGGGCCCCGCTCCCCAACCTAGGCAGCCGGCGCCGCGCTCAATTGCAGTGGAAGAGAGAGCATCTCTCTCCCATCAGTCCCCTCTGCTCCTGACTCACAGCCGATGCGCGATGACGTCACTTCATCGCGCACCCGCTGTGTGTCTGGCAGACGGGTCAGCTGCTGACACTGAAGCCGTCATCAGCGTGGGAGCAGGAGGAGAGGTGAGTATTGTGGTTTGTTTTTTATATATCTCTATATCTATCTATATCTATCTCTATATCTATCTGTCTCTATATCTATATATCTCTATATCTATCTATTTCTATCTGTATATCTATATCTCTATATCTATCTGTCTCTATCTTAGATATAGAGATAGATATAGATAGATAGATATAGAGGTAGATATAGATAGATATAAATAGTCTATATCCATCTATCTCTATACCTATCTATATCTATCTCTATCTATTATCTTTATATCTATCCATCTATATATCATCTATCCATAGATCTATCTATTTATCCCCTATCTATCTATCTATATACCTATCTATAGCTATCACTATCTATTATCTTTATATCTATCTATCTATCTATCTATCTATCTTTCTATCTATCTATCCATATATCTATTTATCCCCTATCTATCTATTTATCTATCTATATCTATCTAGGTCTATCTATCTCTATAGCTACCTATATCTTTCACTATCTATTATCTTTATATCTTTATATCTATCTGTCTATCCATAGATCTATCTATCTATTATCTATCTATACATCTAATTATCACATATCTATCTATCTATCTATCTAGTGTTATACCCTATGAGGGGGCAGCATTATACCCTATGAGGGGGTGCATTATACCCTATGAGGGGGGAGAAGCATTATACCCTATGAGGGGGCAGCCTTATACCCTATGAGGGGGTGCAATATACCTTATCTTCCAACAAAATTAATTCTAAGTCCTCCATTTTGTTGGCGAGGCTTCTGGCATTTGTATACATGCACTTTATGTATGTCTGTACCTCTATTTCTTAAATTATTAACTGTTCTAACCTCACCCCCCATGCCACTACCACCCCCAATTTCATTATTTGTGCCCAGGTCTCTATCTACACAGTCTTCCCCTCTTATAAAATGAATACCCTCCCCTAGTTCCAAGTTTAAACACTCCTCCACCCTTCTAGCCATTTTTTTCCCCAGCACAGCTGCACCCTCCCCATTGAGGTGCAGCCCGTCCCTAGCGTAGAACCTGTAGCCAACTGAGAAGTCGGCCCAGTTCTCCAGGAACCCAAACCCCTCCTTCCTACACTAGTTCTTGAACCACTTATTAACTTCCCTAATCTCCTCTCTGGCGTGGCACGTGGTACAGGAAATATTTCCAAAAATACCACCTTGGAGGTCCTTGCCTTAAGATTGCAGCCTAATTCCCTGAAATCATCTTTAAGGACCTTCCACCTACCTCTGTGTCATTTGTACCAATGTGCACCATGACCGCTGGATCCTCACCAGCCCCTCCCAGTAATCTGTCAACCCGGTCAGCGATGTGTCAGACTTGCGCGCCAGATAGGCAGCACACCGTTCGACGATCCCTTTCTTTGTGACAGATTGCCCTATCTGTTCCCCTAATAATTGAGTCCCCCACTACCAGCACCTGTCTGGCCTGCCCTGCTCTCCTATTTCTCCCCTTACTGGAGCATATACTCCTCTGGCTTTCAGAGGACATGCCTTGCTGCAGCAGTGCTACCCCTGCACTGACACTCCCCTCATCTGCCAACTTGGCAAACTTATTGGGTTGTGCCAGATCAGGACTAGCCTCCCTGGCACTCTTCTGTCTACCCCACCTTCTAACTGTCACCCATCTTACTGCTTCACTGTCCTGCAGCTCCAACCTAGCATCCCCCCCTCATCTATCTCATTGAGCGTCTGCTCAGTGAGTAGAAGTCTCCTTTCCATATTGTCTATTGATCTCAGTGTTGCCAGCTGCACATTTAAATCCAGTATCTGGGCTTCCAAATGCACAATGTGCTCACATCTCGCACAGCAGTATGCACCCTCGACTGGCTGGTCAAGGATTGCGTACATGCGGCAAGACGTACACTGGATGGCATTGGCAATAGTGGAGCACATTCCTAATGGGGATTGCACCAGACAGAAAAGATAAGTAAAAATAAATAAAAAGTATTAATAAAATATAACAGCAATTCAGTAATACCTCCTTTGCAAACTCCCTGAATCCAAAGTCACTGAATCACAAGTCACACACTTACCACCGTTCGCACTTACGCTCAGGTCACACTCAGCTCGTTTACACTCGCTCAGGCAGAAGATTTAAAGAGATTTTTTTTCCCTTCACCAGCAAACCACCCTGCTGCTCAATGCACTTCCAAAAGCTCCTGTGTATAATTTCACTGGTGGTCACTGTATTACACTGACACTGTATGCAGATCTTCTGTGTATAAATATCAGGATCCTGTCAGCGTCGGCGAACTGCCACGGCTGAGCAGCGTGACTCACCCCTACTGCGGGAGGGCCCGGGGTCCGATACTGCAGGGAAAGTTGAGGCAGACGCGACCTGCGATGCTGAAGGTAGTAAGAAGTACAAGGACCTACGATCATGTGACCACAGGGGGCGGGGCTTAGTGTCCCACTTCTGAAGATGATTGTAGGACTCTACTACAGGAATCCTGGAGTAGAGGCGAGGGGAACTCAGGTCAGACAAACGGGCGGTCATACATGGAGAGGGCGGCGCGATACCAGAGGGGCGAGCAGAGAGTAGTCAGAACGTAAGCAATGAGTCATACATGGAGATAGCTGCACAGTACAAGAGGGGCAATCAGAGAATAGTCAGGTCATAGGCAATGAGTCATACACAGAGATAGCAACGCAGTACAAGAGGGACAGGCAGAACTCGTAACAGGGACAGAACCAGATCAAAACCAAACAAGCATAAAGTATTACAGTCACAAAGCACACCAGGGTCACACACACTCGGCCAAGGGTCTGAGTATAAACGATGAGGAATGAGCCCACAATGAGGCTTTAAAAAGCCTCCCAGAATCTCAGAGTGAGGCCATCCACATTAACCTCTGAACTACCTAATCCCACAAGCTGAGCAAACCTTGACAATAATGTTGCCAGTGATCACTGAGCTCCTGTGTATAATGTCACTGGTAATCACTGTATTACCTGTACACTGACACTATATACAGAGGTACTGTGTATAATGTCACTGGTGGTAATAACAGTGTTGTTATTATTGTGGTTTGTATTCATAATCAGTACTGTAGTATTCCATCAATAAGTGGTGGTAATTTGTGGACTGTTCACAGTGTGGAAGTATTTCTCCGTGTATGAATTATTATTTGGTCCCTATATGCTGGTAATATGTCATATTATTCGGTCACTATGTGGTGGTAATATGTGGTCTGGTCATGGTGTGGTTGTATTTGTGCCTTTTATGTGATATGATGCGGGTACTATGTGGTCTGGTCATGGTGTGGTGGTATTTCTCCCCTGTATGTGGTATTATTGGTCTTGGTACAGTGGATTGTGTTGTGTTTGACGGTCATTAGTCTTCTCTGATATTAATTAGGAGAATATTCTTTATTTCCATTAGAGATTAAATACTTTGTAAACAGCGGCAGAGATGCACTTACAGGGGTTTCCTGTGGAAAAACGTAATCTCCTATTCACAGGACAAGTGATAACGTATTGATTGGGGGGGTCTAACTACTTGGACCCATTCAGCAAAATGTGGAACTTTTTATCCCCATTAGACTGGAGTGGCATGTCCGACTTGACCACTGATCCATTCATTCCCTCAGTGGCTGCACTTGTATTTTTATAGAAGCTCCAAAGAGAATGAATGAAGCTTCGGTCAGATATCTAACCTGCTGCTCCATTTTAAAATGGGGATAAGTGTCCTATCAACGATAAAACTTTCTCATTCTTCCGGTCGGTGCAGTTTCTAATGGTCGGACGTATGCGATCAGCTATCCTATAGAGCCCATGGATCGGTGATAAATTGTTTTAACCAAAGAACCACATTAATGTAAACTACCGTAATTATACATCCCAGTTATGGGGGTGCACAGTAGATGTGCAGGAGCCGCCTGTGTTTTACAGCCGATGCTCCACTATAATGGGGATAACGACTGACAGATATTAGCATATAGCTGTAGGATGGGGCCCTAGAGTCCATTCCCCTGGTGGGCCCCAGACACCCCAGTTCGACCCTGAATATACATCATTGTGGATTATCAGATACCGGATTTAGGGAAATTTCTCTGTAATATGGAAGGCAATGACATGAATAGATAGCAAAATCTGGTTTGTCTACAATCTTTTTTATTTGTTAGGTTCTTTCCTGTTACAGCACTTCTCTCCTGTAGTATAAACCTTCTCTCACACTAGTGCTAGCACTAAACCTTGGTTTGCCTTCTTCTAAAGTCTCTGTTGTCCCCGCAGACTTAGAGATTTCCAGCATTACTCCATGCAGCCATAAGGACCTTCTCTCTTTACTCCTTGGGTTTCCGCTGTCCTAGCAGGAAGTGAGAAACGTTCTCGTAAATCACAAGGATGGTACAGCAGGCGGGGTCGCTCAAAATAACTTGGGGGCAATTTTCTTTAGAAGTCCGTATATACTCGCGTATAAGCCGACCCATGTATAAGCCGACCACCCTAATTTTGTCACAAAAAACTGGGAAAACTTATTGACTCGCCTATAAACCTAGGGTGGAAAATGCCGAAGCTACTGGTAAATTTCAAAAATAAAATGGGCCCCATAAGATGCTCCATAAAGTTCATGATGGCCCCATATAATGCTCCATAAAGTTCATGATGGGTTCCATAAGATGCTCCATACAAAAATATGCCTAATAATGCTGCACAGTGAATAATGGTAGCCCTATTACATGGTCCATAATAACATATGCCCCATATAATGCTTCACAGTGATTGGTGGCCCCTTATAATGCTGCATGGAGAGTGGCCCCTTATAATGCTGCACAATGATTAGTGGCCCCTTATAATGCTGCACAGTGATTAGTGGCCCCTTATAATGCTGCACAGTGATTAGTGGCCCCTTATAATGCTGCACAGTGATTAGTGGCCCCTTATAATGCTGCACATTGATTAGTGGCCCCTTACAATGCTGCACGGTGATTAGTGGCCACTTATAATGCTGCACAGTGATTAGTGGCCCCTTGAAATGCTGCAGTGATTAGTGGCCCCTTATGCTGCACGGTGATTAGTGGCCCTTTGTAATGCTGCACAGTGATTAGTGGCCCCGTATAATGCTGCACAGTAATGAGAGGCCCCCTTATAATGCTGCACAGTAATGAGTGGCCTCTTATAATGCAGCACAGTGATGAGTGGCCCCATATAATGCTGCACAGTGATTACTGGCCCCATATAATGCTGCACAGTGATTACTGGCCCCATATAATGCTGCACAGTGATTAGTGGCCCCTTGTAATGCTGCACAGTGATTAGTGGCCCCTTGTAATGCTGCACAGTGATTAGTGGCCCCTTGTAATGCTGCACAGTTATTAGTGGCCCCTTGTAATGCTGCACAGTGATGAGTGGCCCCTTGTAATGCTGCACAGTGATGAGTGGCCCCTTATAATGCTGCACAGTGATTAGTGGCCCCTTGAAATGCTGCAGTGATTAGTGGCTCCTTATTATGCTGCACGGTGATTAGTGGCCCCTTATTATGCTGCACGGTGATGAGTGGCCCCTTATAATGCTGCAAGGTGATGAGTGGCCCCTTATAATGCTGCACAGTGATGAGTGGCCCCTTATAATGCTGCACAGTGATGAGTGGCCCCTTATAATGCTGCACAGTGATGAGTGGCCCCTTATAATGCTGCACAGTGATGAGTGGCCCCTTGTATTGCTGCACAGTGATTAGTGGCCCCTTACAATGCTGCTGCCGCAGCCTCAATTAAAAAATGAAAAAAAAAACTATATACTCACCTTGTCACTGCTGCAGCTGCTGCTCCTCAGCGTTGCTGGCTCTGCAGTGACTGTTCAGGCAGAGGGCGCCTGCTAACTACGTCATGGCACCCTCTGACCTTAACGTCACTGCCAGAGGAAGCAAGACAGCAGAGCGATGCGCAGCGGTGGAATGGGGCACAGGTGAATATGGCTCCCCCCGTTATACTCACCTCTCCTGGCATGTCTCTGCAGCCCCCCGTGCTTGTTCCATCTTCTCAGTGCTGTTCTTCCTGCTTTCTGCGGTCACGTGGTGCCGCTCATTACATATGTGCATATTAATGAGGGTAATGAGCGTACCACGTGACCGCTGAAAGCAGGAAGAACAGCGCCGAGAAGATGGAATAAGCACGGGGGGCTGCAGAAACATGCCAGGAGAGGTGAGTATGATCTCCGACACCCCCCGCTCCCCCTCCCTGGCCGACCCCCGGTATATGACTCGCGTATAAGCCGAGAGGGGGACTTTCAGCCCCAAAAAATGGGCTGAAAATCTCGACTTATACGCGAGTATATACTGTAAGCCTTTTTTGTCCTTTAAGACAGAAGAAACAAAACTATTAACTCTTCTTCTAAGGTCTGACTGTGAGCTCGGACCCTCCCCAGCTATTTGTTAGGGCACTCCAGGCTAAGGGGTTGTACTGCTATGCTCTGTTATTGCAGACTTCATCATCCCAATCATAGTTCATCATCAGCACATCAGCCCCATCATAGTCCATCATCAGCACATCAACCCCATCATAGTCCATCATCAGCACATCAGCCCCATCATAGTCCATCATCAGCACATCAGCCCCATCATAGTCCATCATCAGCATATCAGCCCCATCATTGTCCCATAATGAAAGAAGTGTTGTTGCGCATTCTTAACAGCCGCTTGTTCCAGACACCCTGTTCTTAGGATTGGTGGGGGTCCTGGCAGTGAAACACCCGTAATCAGCAAGTTATGATCTACCAATGGCTAGGGGATAACTTGCTGAGGAGGCAGAAGTTGGGGACTACTGTTTTTAAAGACCGCAATACCTATATCAGGAGCTGTAAAGAAATATATGTTTCTAAGCTTTATCTTGAGTCCATTTTCCTTGTCGATAATTCTTAGATAATTCTGGGAAAAAAAGTATTTTAATAGATATAACAAACTTAAATTGTCTTTGGAGAATAAAGTCTATCGGCGGTCAGTGCAGTGTACTACATTAGTTTGTGGGACAGAACATGTTGATAAAGGGTCGGTCTCATCACTGCACTCACCGTCCATAAGCTTTATTAGGGTAGATATCCACAGAATATGGATATAGTAGATGTATACCCCCTCTCAGGAATCCTTCCCTCATATTAGCTATGATGACTACATTCCACTGCAAACAGCAGAAGAAACTTGAGGCGCACTATTTACAAGAGGAGTTTTCCCATACATTTATGTGTTATCCATAAAATATTCTATAAATGTCTGATAGGCAGAGGTCCCGGACGTGAAACCCGCATCTGTCTACAGACCTGGGGAACTATGAATATACAGATGGCCATTCACTATTGGGGAGGTTCCTATAAGATCTGAGTACTCAGCCTTGTGTTTGGTTATTTTCATAGACCTTGACATGAGCGGCAGGGTACATATGAAACCAGTGCTCCACCCAATTCTTCCTGAAGCAATTTTGTGGCTGATTCAAGACCCCTGTACTATTGATTTGAGGGTTCCTAAATGGTTGGAGACCCACACCAGTCTAATGTATTTGAGATGTTGTACCCTCTTAACGAAAGATCAGAGGAAAATACCTTCAACAAAACTGCTGGTTGGGTCGGATGTGGTATTCTGAGCCACTTGGTTTGTTGTCTCATATGTTTATGCTTAAAGTTCTTAATGGTTTGTTCTTGTTGAGTTTATGGGACCTTTGTCTATACTGTACTGTTCCTTTTTCATTTTTTTAGATAAGCATTCCATACTGTTAGGTGAAGAACTGGTGCTACCCTTCTTCACATTGAGGCATCATCCTACCATTGTGATCAGAAGCCCTATAACCCGGCTTCATTGTTAGGATGCAGGATTTATATAAATTAGCTCTACTGGGGTCTTAAAAGTGCAGGCATTGAGGAAGAAGTACAAAATCAGCAGGCAAATGAGTAGTCAGAAACAAGCAAAGGTCAGGGCAGGCAGCAGTGCAGAAACATAACCGGAAACAAGCAGAGGTCAGGGCAGGCAGCAGTGCAAAAACATAACCGGAAACAACCATAAAACCAAAGAAAAAAAACGACCCACAGTCCATATAGTGCAGAATAATATACATTTTTATTAGTATCACAGATTAATAACCGGAAACAAGCAGAGGTCAGGGCAGGCGGCAGTGCAGAAGCATAATCCATTGAGCAAGCTGAGGTCAGGGCAGGCGGCAGTGCAGAAACATAATCCATTGAGCAAGCTGAGGTCAGGGCAGGCGGCAGTTCAAAAACATAATCCATTGAGCAAGCAGAGGTCAGGCAGGCGGCAGTGCAGAAACATAATCCATTGAGCAAGCAGAGGTCAGGGCAGGCGTCAGTTCAAAAACATAATCCATTGAGCAAGCAGAGGTCAGGGCAGGCGGCAGTTCAAAAACATAATCCACTGAGCAAGCAGAGGTCAAGGCAGGCGGCAGTGCAGAAACATAATCCATTGAGCAAGCAGAGGTCAGGGTAGGCGGCAGTTCAAAAACATAATCCATTGAGCAAGCAGAGGTCAAGGCAGGCGGCAGTGCAGAAACAATCCATTGAGCAAGCAGAGGTCAGGCAGGCGGCAGTTCAAAAACATAATCCATTGAGCAAGCAAAGGTCAGGGCAGGCGGCAGTGTAGATGCATAACTTTAAACAAGCAGAGGTCAGGGCAGGCGGCAGTATAGAAACATGATCCATTGATCAAGCCATAGTCAAAACCGGAAAATCTGTCTAAGAAGCAGCTGTGCAGAAGATGGTATGTGCTTGCTGCAAGCAACTCGCCACTACATTTTCCGCCGGCTAAATCAAAGTGCCGCGGAATTCTCTTCTCGGGAGAATGATCTTCCTAGGACTTGGAAGGAAACCCAAATCTCTCTTGTAGGCACGTTGTACATCCTGTGGGCTCATCAGCATTACTTGCATGATCTTTCCAGTGGTATAGCTGACTGGCAGGTGTGGTGTAGGATTGTAGCCTTGTTTAGCAGTCACCTTAATACGCGGTTGATGGTCGTAAGGCATACTGAGGAGTATACGTGCTTGAGAGGGAGTTAGCTCCATCCAGGTGCATGGGGATGGGCTCCTGGGCAATGTGGCTGTTGTCTCTTCCTCATCTACTGTTCTGGTGAGTATCAGGCGTTCCTTCATACCCTCTGGCTCTGCGCTGATGTTTGCTGCAGGTTGTACGAATCGGCCTATTTCGGGCATTGTAGGATATGGTGGTGGACTTTTCAGTCTGGAATATCGGTCCTTTGCCTTTTCTGGTGTTTTGAACAGGCATTTAATAATTGACACGATATAATAAAGCACTGCCATCACATACCCCGTGAAGCCAGTTGGCCTTTGGTGGTGTTCAGGCCTCTGACTGTATAGGGATGTCCTGGCATGTGGGAGACGTCTCCGTGGTTGGAACTTTCCTCCAGCTACGGGTGCAGCCATTAGGCTGCCTTCCCCTCCACACACACAAAAGTGTGTGCGGATGGTAGAAAACACTCCCAAAAAAAAGAAATAAAAGTAAAAAAAATAAACAAAACAAGTAAAAAGTGATTTACAATCGCTCTGGGTTAGTGTTCAGCTCTCCTCTCTATCTCTGCTTGCCTCGCACTGACCGTTCTTGCGGAACATTCCATGACTCGTGGACAACGCTTCTGTGATGTCATAAAGACGAACATGGCAATGGGTCTAATATAGGAGAACTAGTTATGTTACCCATGGCAGACCATCCAATACCAGCTGCCACTGTACGGATAGGGGTTAGCTGGATTGGGATGAGATGTATAAAAACTTACCGGTACAATAGCGCAAGTCATTGCTTTATTTACTGTTTTTGCTTTTTTACCTGTTTACAGGCAAATCTTTCTATTTGATATTTTCAAACCTGTATAATTCTGTATCCTCATACGTGAGATAATGTGATGTATCTATTGTCAGCTTCTTCCAGGAATGTCTCCTCCTCTCTTCCCGGTAACACGGATCACCCGTGATGGGCACAGACCATTGCTGTAGTCAGAATTATTTCATAT
Source organism: Dendrobates tinctorius (assembly GCF_039654945.1). Taxonomy (NCBI): domain Eukaryota; kingdom Metazoa; phylum Chordata; class Amphibia; order Anura; family Dendrobatidae; genus Dendrobates; species Dendrobates tinctorius. The sequence continues at coordinate 62,258,894 of NW_027361743.1, forward strand.
AGCTTCAGAATAAATGTTAAATAATATTGTATTTTTTCCATATAATTGGCTCAGATCACTTTTTTTAATTTGTCTGTAATTCTAAGTAGTGATAAAAAAATAAATAACCCCAAGTGTGAACCTGGTGTAGAACGTACAAATTGTCCAGAGTCTCTCCTGGGCCATGTTCACACGTGCAGAAGTGCTGCATTGTTTCCATAGGTATTCGCACTAAAGCAATCAAAACTTTTTATTGTATTTTTTTGTGGCAGTTTTTTCGAATGCATTTTTTTTAGTAGAGGAATGCTTCAGTTCCACAATTGGAGACTTCATTGGAATTTTGCATGCATTTTTTATGCTCTCCATATACTATAGTGGAAAATATTAAACAAAAGCATCAAAAAGTTCACACTTCTGCTGCACCATTAGCCCCTGTATGTAGTACAGCTTAGGCCTCTTTCACACTTCAGTTTTTTGCATCAGTTCAAATCCGCCAAAAAGGCAGACAAGCGGATCCGTTCTGAACTGACGTGAACGGATGGCACAGGATCCTGAAAATGAGGAAATTTAAAGGAAACGCTGGTCGGGAAGGAGAGAGAGAGAGAGAGAGTTTTGTTGCAAGCTCCGTTTTGAAATCTTTGAGGATGGTGACGGACAGCAACTTTTGGCGGATCCTCAAAAAAAAAACTGATGAAACGGACAGCCATCCGTCACAATCCGCCATTAATGCAAGTCAATGGGGAAAAAACGGATCCTCAAAAAAAAACTGAGGATCCGTTTTTGTCAAAACCTGACGGATTGTGACTGATTGCAAAAAACTGAAGTGTGAAAGGGGCCTTAGGGAGCGATAAATGAAGTGAAAAGAAAAGTAAAACAACAAAAAAAGATTTAAACAAATCTGAAAAAAAAACTCATAAAAGTTCAATTTTCCTCCATTGAAAATGAACATAAAAAAAAATGTCAAGTGATATCGCCACATCCAGCAAAGTCCGAGCTATCAAAATATAAAAATAATTAACCCAATTGGTAAACACAAAAAATTTAAAAACGCCAACATTGCGGTATTTTTTGGTCGCTGCAATACCACTTAAAATACGTAACAAGCAACTAAAATGTCATATCTATCCCAAAGTAATATCCATAATAACGTCTCGCCTTATGAAAAAATAATCCCTCTCATAGCTCTATTGAACGAAAAAGTAAAACTACGGGTCTCGGAAAATGGCAACACAAACTCCAACATATTTTTTATTTCAAAGTCTTGATTTTTTTTCTACCACTAAAATAATTTAAAAATCTGGGCACGTTTAGTATCTCTGTAATCATACTGATGAGGAGAATCATATTACATGGTCATTTTTACCACATAATGTACGCCGTAAACATAATTAAGGTCAGAATTGCGTTTTTTTTCACAATTTTCCCATTTCCCTGTACATTGTGTGTCAGGATAAGTCACAACCACTGCCACCAATATTTCTTGAACACCACTTGCTCACGACACACCTGCCCTGGGATGTTACTATAAAGGTGAACCTCCCATATTCTTTTGTCCACTCACCTAAGCGCACCCCGCAGACAGTTCTCACATCCACATCACACTGTTTGCTGCTATCGGTCACTGTTTTGATAGGCCAGTGAGACACCTGCGCTGGGTCACACACTAGCACACATGCCACCCAGCTTTTCTGAGCCCCTGATAGGTGCTCTTCTTTTACTTTTGTATACACATACAGCAAAACACAACCAAGGTATACTCGCCGTCCTCAGGGTTTGGGGGACGTTTAGCGCAGAAAAGAACAAACTTATTAAAATTTAGATTTAAAGGGATCCTGTCAGCAGGATTGTGAACAGTAAAGTACAGACAGTGTCAGGTCTACGCTGTTATACTGATTAAAATGAGGTGACCTGGGTGATGAAATGCATCTTGTGGTTGTTGTGTAATCTGTATTTGTAAATTTCAGTTATTGAGATTCTGGTGCTCCGGGTGTTTGTGGGGTTACAAAAAAAAGGTTTGCATTCATCAAAATGGTGCCTGTGCTGTAGTATAATACATGACTAATATCAATATGTAGACATGTGTAAGGGGTTGAGAGTCTTACCCCTTTAAACCCCCATGTTGCTGTTGTACTTGTATATATATTTATATATATGTTATACCATTGTTGCGCATTATCGTATATTTCATGTTGCTGTATTATTTATATAGCATAAGCTATGTTTCTGCACCTTGTACTTGGTAGGGACAGTGCAGTCTGGGCTATGGTCACTAGATGGGGCACTGAGCTCATTGCACAGTAGATGTAGCTGTAGGACATATAGGAGTTAACTGTAGGAGGGGATAGCTGGAGAATAAGCCAGGATGGTCTTCCAGTTTCAGGCAGTCAGAGGCCTGACCCCTTTGTGCTCGGGTGGGCTATATGCCTGAGCTGCCTAACTACCCCGTGATGTTAAAGCTGATGCCCAGCCATCTAGAGAAGAACACGGTACTGCAGAATCAGCAATAAAGTGGAAAAGAGTGTAAGTAAACAGAGGAAGATTGAAGGTTACCGTAAAAGGGTACGGGCAGGTCACTCCAGAATGTGGTGGAAAGCTACGTGGGCTGAATCTCTGATGTCCGGGGCGAAACATGCTGGAGAGCGCTTCACCATGGTGACGCTATACAGGGAGGACACTGAGGAGCCATCTGAGACGCTTCGTCAAACGGAAACACTGCAAGGAACAGTGAAGGGAAAGATGAAGTAATGTGCTGTCTTTACTGTGATGAAAATGCTGGAAACTATGTGGATGTGCTGTGTCCTGAAGAAAATAAATTTGCTCAGTTAAGAGTTGCCCTGGACTGTGTCTCTATTCATTGGGATCAAGGATCAGCATCAAGTCGGCGTAGCAAAGGGGACGCTGACGGCACGGTGAGTATTCACCGTACCATGCAAGAGAAGAGGTACCGTTTTCCTGTAGAGGGAGGTCAGGGTATACAATGCCCGAACCCGAAATACTCAGCCACGACTACTGCCCTGGCTGACCTTTACACATAAAGTGTAGAAGTCGGGGGGGAAAGTGGGGAATGTGGTCTAGAAGTGATCAAGTATAGTGTGTTATTTTCTGCAGCAAACGTGTCCTGGCTGGAAGAGGAAGAAAAGCGAAGATGAATCGCTACAAATACAGAGGTCACTGGTAAGTCAGTGATTTACCTGGACACTTACATTATATAGTATATACAGAGCTCCTGTGTATAATGTCACTGGTGATCCTTGTATTACCTGTACGCTGACTATATGCAGAGCTCCTGTGTATAATGTTACTGGTGAGTCACTGTATTACCTGTACACTATACACTATATACAGAACTCCTGTGTATGTCTCCAGTGATCATTCTATTACTTGTACACTGACATTATATATACAGACAGGTAGCGTCGGACTGATTCTCCGGTGGGCCCTGGCATCTGGTGGGCCCTGGCACCTCTACTGGTATACAGGGACAGCAGTTGCCTAGGGCCCCCACTGCTCCAGGGGCCCCCAGCCAGTGCCACACAGCTGCTATGGGGGCCCTGCCAGCGGAGCAGCAGCGGGTGTCAGGAGGCAGGAGCCACTGTCCCCACTACTAAAGAGAAATGAATATTCATTCACTCTCGGCCTCCACTCACCCCGGGGCCCCGCTCCCCAACCTAGGCAGCCGGCGCTGCGCTCAATTTCAGTGGAATAGAGAGCATCTCTCTCCCATCAGTCCCCTCTGCTCCTGACTCACAGCCGATGCGCGATGACGTCACTTCATCGCGCACCCGCTGTGTGTCTGGCAGACGGGTCAGCTGCTGACACTGAAGCCGTCATCAGCGTGGGAGCAGGAGGAGAGGTGAGTATTGTGGTTTGTTTTTTATATATCTCTATATCTATCTATATCTATCTCTATATCTATCTGTCTCTATATCTATATATCTCTATATCTATCTATTTCTATCTGTATATCTATATCTCTATCTCTATATCTATCTGTCTCTATCTTAGATATAGAGATAGATATAGATAGATAGATAGATAGATAGATAGATAGATAGATAGATAGATATAGAGGTAGATATAGATAGATATAAATAGTCTATATCCATCTATCTCTATACCTATCTATATCTATCTCTATCTATTATCTTTATATCTATCCATCTATATATCATGTATCCATAGATCTATCTATTTATCCCCTATCTATCTATATACCTATCTATAGCTATCACTATCTATTATCTTTATATCTATCTATCTATCTATCCATATATCTATTTATCCCCTATCTATCTATTTATCTATCTATATCTATCTAGGTCTATCTATCTATCTCTATAGCTACCTATATCTTTCACTATCTATTATCTTTATATCTTTATTTCTATCTGTCTATCCATAGATCTATCTATCTATTATCTATCTATACATCTAATTATCACATATCTATCTATCTATCTAGTGTTATACCCTATGAGGGGGCAGCATTATACCCTATGAGGGGGTGCATTATACCCTATGAGGGGGGAGAAGCATTATACCCTATGAGGGGGCAGCCTTATACCCTATGAGGGGGTGCAATATACCTTATCTTCCAACAAAATTAATTCTAAGTCCTCCATTTTGTTGGCGAGGCTTCTGGCATTTGTATACATGCACTTTATGTATGTCTGTACCTCTATTTCTTAAATTATTAACTGTTCTAACCTCACCCCCCATGCCACTACCACCTCCAATTTCATTATTTGTGCCCAGGTCTCTATCTACACAGTCTTCCCCTCTTATAAAATGAATACCCTCCCCTAGTTCCAAGTTTAAACACTCCTCCACCCTTCTAGCCATTTTTTTCCCCAGCACAGCTGCACCCTCCCCATTGAGGTGCAGCCCGTCCCTAGCGTAGAACCTGTAGCCAACTGAGAAGTCGGCTCAGTTCTCCAGGAACCCAAACCCCTCCTTCCTACACTAATTCTTGAACCACTTATTAACTTCCCTAATCTCCTCTCTGGCGTGGCACGTGGTACAGGAAATATTTCCAAAAATACCACCTTGGAAGTCCTTGCCTTAAGATTGCAGCCTAATTCCCTGAAATCATCTTTAAGGACCTTCCACCTACCTCTGTGTCATTTGTACCAATGTGCACCATGACCGCTGGATCCTCACCAGCCCCTCCCAGTAATCTGTCAACCCGGTCAGCGATGTGTCAGACTTGCGCGCCAGATAGGCAGCACACCGTTCGACGATCCCTTTCTTTGTGACAGATTGCCCTATCTGTTCCCCTAATAATTGAGTCCCCCACTACCAGCACCTGTCTGGCCTGCCCTGCTCTCCTATTTCTCCCCTTACTGGAGCATATACTCCTCTGGCTTTCAGAGGACATGCCTTGCTGCAGCAGTGCTACCCCTGCACTGACACTCCCCTCATCTGCCAACTTGGCAAACTTATTGGGTTGTGCCAGATCAGGACTAGCCTCCCTGGCACTCTTCTGTCTACCCCACCTTCTAACTGTCACCCATCTTACTGCTTCACTGTCCTGCAGCTCCAACCTAGCATCCCCCCCTCATCTATCTCATTGAGCGTCTGCTCAGTGAGTAGAAGTCTCCTTTCCATATTGTCTATTGATCTCAGTGTTGCCAGCTGCACATTTAAATCCAGTATCTGGGCTTCCAAATGCACAATGTGCTCACATCTCGCACAGCAGTATGCACCCTCGACTGGCTGGTCAAGGATTGCGTACATGCGGCAAGACGTACACTGGATGGCATTGGCAATAGTGGAGCACATTCCTAATGGGGATTGCACCAGACAGAAAAGCTAAGTAAAAATAAATAAAAAGTATTAATAAAATATAACAGCAATTCAGTAATACCTCCTTTGCAAACTCCCTGAATCCAAAGTCACTGAATCACAAGTCACACACTTACCACCGTTCGCACTGACGCTCAGGTCACACTCAGCTCGCTTACACTCGCTCAGGCAGAAGATTTAAAGAGATTTTTTTTCCCTTCACCAGCAAACCACCCTGCTGCTCAATGCACTTCCAAAAGCTCCTGTGTATAATTTCACTGGTGGTCACTGTATTACACTGACACTGTATGCAGATCTTCTGTGTATAAATATCAGGATCCTGTCAGCGTCGGCGAACTGCCATGGCTGAGCAGCGTGACTCACCCCTACTGCGGGAGGGCCCGGGGTCCGATACTGCAGGGAAAGTTGAGGCAGACGGGACCTGCGATGCTGAAGGTAGTAAGAAGTACAAGGACCTACGATCATGTGACCACAGGGGGCGGGGCTTAGTGTCCCACTTCTGAAGATGATTGTAGGACTCTACTACAGGAATCCTGGAGTAGAGGCGAGGGGAACTCAGGTCAGACAAACGGGCGGTCATACATGGAGAGGGCGGCGCGATACCAGAGGGGCGAGCAGAGAGTAGTCAGAACGTAAGCAATGAGTCATACATGGAGATAGCTGCACAGTACAAGAGGGGCAATCAGAGAATAGTCAGGTCATAGGCAATGAGTCATACACAGAGATAGCAACGCAGTACAAGAGGGACAGGCAGAACTCGTAACAGGGACAGAACCAGATCAAAACCAAACAAGCATAAAGTATTACAGTCACAAAGCACACCAGGGTCACACACACTCGGCCAAGGGTCTGAGTATAAACGATGAGGAATGAGCCCACAATGAGGCTTTAAAAAGCCTCCCAGAATCTCAGAGTGAGGCCATCCACATTAACCTCTGAACTACCTAATCCCACAAGCTGAGCAAACCTTGACAATAATGTTGCCAGTGATCACTGAGCTCCTGTGTATAATGTCACTGGTAATCACTATATTACCTGTACACTGACACTATATACAGAGGTACTGTGTATAATGTCACTGGTGGTAATAACAGTGTTGTTATTATTGTGGTTTGTATTCATAATCAGTACTGTAGTATTCCATCAATAAGTGGTGGTAATTTGTGGACTGTTCACAGTGTGGAAGTATTTCTCCGTGTATGAATTATTATTTGGTCCCTATATGCTGGTAATATGTCATATTATTCGGTCACTATGTGGTGGTAATATGTGGTCTGGTCATGGTGTGGTTGTATTTGTGCCTTTTATGTGATATGATGCGGGTACTATGTGGTCTGGTCATGGTGTGGTGGTATTTCTCCCCTGTATGTGGTATTATTGGTCTTGGTACAGTGGATTGTGTTGTGTTTGACGGTCATTAGTCTTCTCTGATATTAATTAGGAGAATATTCTTTATTTCCATTAGAGATTAAATACTTTGTAAACAGCGGCAGAGATGCACTTACAGGGGTTTCCTGTGGAAAAACGTAATCTCCTATTCACAGGACAAGTGATAACGTATTGATTGGGGGGGTCTAACTACTTGGACCCATTCAGCAAAATGTGGAACTTTTTATCCCCATTAGACTGGAGTGGCATGTCCGACTTGACCACTGATCCATTCATTCCCTCAGTGGCTGCACTTGTATTTTTATAGAAGCTCCAAAGAGAATGAATGAAGCTTCGGTCAGATATCTAACCTGCTGCTCCATTTTAAAATGGGGATAAGTGTCCTATCAACGATAAAACTTTCTCATTCTTCCGGTCGGTGCAGTTTCTAATGGTCGGACGTATGCGATCAGCTATCCTATAGAGCCCATGGATCGGTGATAAATTGTTTTAACCAAAGAACCACATTAATGTAAACTACCGTAATTATACATCCCAGTTATGGGGATGCACAGTAGATGTACAGGAGCCGCCTGTGTTTTACAGCCGATGCTCCACTATAATGGGGATAACGACTGACAGATATTAGCATATAGCTGTAGGATGGGGCCCTAGAGTCCATTCCCCTGGTGGGCCCCAGACACCCCAGTTCGACCCTGAATATACATCATTGTGGATTATCAGATACCGGATTTAGGGAAATTTCTCTGTAATATGGAAGGCAATGACATGAATAGATAGCAAAATCTGGTTTGTCTACAATCTTTTTTATTTGTTAGGTTCTTTCCTGTTACAGCACTTCTCTCCTGTAGTATAAACCTTCTCTCACACTAGTGCTAGCACTAAACCTTGGTTTGCCTTCTTCTAAAGTTTCTGTTGTCCCCGCAGACTTAGAGATTTCCAGCATTACTCCATGCAGCCATAAGGACCTTCTCTCTTTACTCCTTGGGTTTCCGCTGTCCTAGCAGGAAGTGAGAAACGTTCTCGTAAATCACAAGGATGGTACAGCAGGCGGGGTCGCTCAAAATAACTTGGGGGCAATTTTCTTTAGAAGTCCGTATATACTCGTGTATAAGCCGACCCATGTATAAGCCGACCACCCTAATTTTGTCACAAAAAACTGGGAAAACTTATTGACTCGCCTATAAACCTAGGGTGGAAAATGCCGAAGCTACTGGTAAATTTCAAAAATAAAATGGGCCCCATAAGATGCTCCATAAAGTTCATGATGGCCCCATATAATGCTCCATAAAGTTCATGATGGGTTCCATAAGATGCTCCATACAAAAATATGCCTAATAATGCTGCACAGTGAATAATGGTAGCCCTATAACATGGTCCATAATAACATATGCCCCATATAATGCTGCACAGTGATTGGTGGCCCCTTATAATGCTGCATGGAGAGTGGACCCTTATAATGCTGCACAATGATTAGTGGCCCCTTATAATGCTGCACAGTGATTAGTGGCCCCTTATAATGCTGCACAGTGATTAGTGGCCCCTTATAATGCTGCACATTGATTAGTGGCCCCTTACAATGCTGCACGGTGATTAGTGGCCACTTATAATGCTGCACAGTGATTAGTGGCCCCTTGAAATGCAGTGATTAGTGGCCCCTTATGCTGCACGGTGATTAGTGGCCCTTTGTAATGCTGCACAGTGATTAGTGGCCCCGTATAATGCTGCACAGTGATGAGAGGCCCCCTTATAATGCTGCACAGTGATGAGTGGCCTCTTATAATGCAGCACAGTGATGAGTGGCCCCATATAATGCTGCACAGTGATTACTGGCCCTATATAATGCTGCACAGTGATTACTGGCCCCATATAATGCTGCACAGTGATTAGTGGCCCCTTGTAATGCTGCACAGTGATTAGTGGCCCCTTGTAATGCTGCACAGTGATTAGTGGCCCCTTGTAATGCTGCACAGTTATTAGTGGCCCCTTGTAATGCTGCACAGTGATGAGTGGCCCCTTGTAATGCTGCACAGTGATGAGTGGCCCCTTATAATGCTGCACAGTGATTAGTGGCCCCTTGAAATGCTGCAGTGATTAGTGGCTCCTTATTATGCTGCACGGTGATTAGTGGCCCCTTATTATGCTGCACGGTGATGAGTGGCCCCTTATAATGCTGCAAGGTGATGAGTGGCCCCTTATAATGCTGCACAGTGATGAGTGGCCCCTTATAATGCTGCACAGTGATGAGTGGCCCCTTTTAATGCTGCACAGTGATGAGTGGCCCCTTGTATTGCTGCACAGTGATTAGTGGCCCCTTACAATGCTGCTGCCGCAGCCTCAATTAAAAAAATGAAAAAAAAAACTATATACTCACCTTGTCACTGCTGCAGCTGCTGCTCCTCAGCGTTGCTGGCTCTGCAGTGACTGTTCAGGCAGAGGGCGCCTGCTAACTACGTCATGGCACCCTCTGACCTTAACGTCACTGCCAGAGGAAGCAAGACAGCAGAGCGATGCGCAGCGGTGGAATGGGGCACAGGTGAATATGGCTCCCCCCGTTATACTCACCTCTCCTGGCATGTCTCTGCAGCCCCCCGTGCTTGTTCCATCTTCTCAGTGCTGTTCTTCCTGCTTTCTGCGGTCACGTGGTGCCGCTCATTACATATGTGCATATTAATGAGGGTAATGAGCGTACCACGTGACCGCTGAAAGCAGGAAGAACAGCGCCGAGAAGATGGAATAAGCACGGGGGGCTGCAGAAACATGCCAGGAGAGGTGAGTATGATCTCCGACACCCCCCCCCGCTCCCCCTCCCTGGCCGACCCCCGGTATATGACTCGCGTATAAGCCGAGAGGGGGACTTTCAGCCCCAAAAAATGGGCTGAAAATCTCGACTTATACGCGAGTATATACTGTAAGCCTTTTTTGTCCTTTAAGACAGAAGAAACAAAACTATTAACTCTTCTTCTAAGGTCTGACTGTGAGCTCGGACCCTCCCCAGCTATTTGTTAGGGCACTCCAGGCTAAGGGGTTGTACTGCTATACTCTGTTATTGCAGACTTCATCATCCCAATCATAGTTCATCATCAGCACATCAGCCCCATCATAGTCCATCATCAGCACATCAACCCCATCATAGTCCATCATCAGCACATCAGCCCCATCATAGTCCATCATCAGCATATCAGCCCCATCATTGTCCCATAATGAAAGAAGTGTTGTTGCGCATTCTTAACAGCCGCTTGTTCCAGACACCCTGTTCTTAGGATTGGTGGGGGTCCTGGCAGTGAAACACCCGTAATCAGCAAGTTATGATCTACCAATGGCTAGGGGATAACTTGCTGAGGAGGCAGAAGTTGGGGACTACTGTTTTTAAAGACCGCAATACCTATATCAGGAGCTGTAAAGAAATATATGTTTCTAAGCTTTATCTTGAGTCCATTTTCCTTGTCGATAATTCTTAGATAATTCTGGGAAAAAAAGTATTTTAATACATATAACAAACTTAAATTGTCTTTGGAGAATAAAGTCTATCGGCGGTCAGTGCAGTGTACTACATTAGTTTGTGGGACAGAACATGTTGATAAAGGGTCGGTCTCATCACTGCACTCACCGTCCATAAGCTTTATTAGGGTAGATATCCACAGAATATGGATATAGTAGATGTATACCCCCTCTCAGGAATCCTTCCCTCATATTAGCTATGATGACTACATTCCACTGCAAACAGCAGAAGAAACTTGAGGCGCACTATTTACAAGAGGAGTTTTCCCATACATTTATGTGTTATCCATAAAATATTCTATAAATGTCTGATAGGCAGAGGTCCCGGACGTGAAACCCGCATCTCTCTACAGACCTGGGGAACTATGAATGTACAGATGGCCATTCACTATTGGGGAGGTTCCTATAAGATCTGAGTACTCAGCCTTGTGTTTGGTTATTTTCATAGACCTTGACATGAGCGGCAGGGTACATATGAAACCAGTGCTCCACCCAATTCTTCCTGAAGCAATTTTGTGGCTGATTCAAGACCCCTGTACTATTGATTTGAGGGTTCCTAAATGGTTGGAGACCCACACCAGTCTAATGTATTTGAGATGTTGTACCCTCTTAACGAAAGATCAGAGGAAAATACCTTCAACAAAACTGCTGGTTGGGTCGGATGTGGTATTCTGAGCCACTTGGTTTGTTGTCTCACATGTTTATGCTTAAAGTTCTTAATGGTTTGTTCTTGTTGAGTTTATGGGACCTTTGTCTATACTGTACTGTTCCTTTTTCATTTTTTTAGATAAGCATTCCATACTGTTAGGTGAAGAACTGGTGCTACCCTTCTTCACATTGAGGCATCATCCTACCATTGTGATCAGAAGCCCTATAACCCGGCTTCATTGTTAGGATGCAGGATTTATATAAATTAGCTCTACTGGGGTCTTAAAAGTGCAGGCATTGAGGAAGAAGTACAAAATCAGCAGGCAAATGAGTAGTCAGAAACAAGCAAAGGTCAGGGCAGGCAGCAGTGCAGAAACATAACCGGAAACAAGCAGAGGTCAGGGCAGGCAGCAGTGCAAAAACATAACCGGAAACAACCATAAAACCAAAGAAAAAAAACGACCCACAGTCCATATAGTGCAGAATAATATACATTTTTATTAGTATCACAGATTAATAACCGGAAACAAGCAGAGGTCAGGGCAGGCGGCAGTGCAGAAGCATAATCCATTGAGCAAGCTGAGGTCAGGGCAGGCGGCAGTGCAGAAACATAATCCATTGAGCAAGCTGAGGTCAGGGCAGGCGGCAGTTCAAAAACATAATCCATTGAGCAAGCAGAGGTCAGGCAGGCGGCAGTGCAGAAACATAATCCATTGAGCAAGCAGAGGTCAGGGCAGGCGTCAGTTCAAAAACATAATCCATTGAGCAAGCAGAGGTCAGGGCAGGCGGCAGTTCAAAAACATAATCCACTGAGCAAGCAGAGGTCAAGGCAGGCGGCAGTGCAGAAACATAATCCATTGAGCAAGCAGAGGTCAGGGTAGGCGGCAGTTCAAAAACATAATCCATTGAGCAAGCAGAGGTGAAGGCAGGCGGCAGTGCAGAAACAATCCATTGAGCAAGCAGAGGTCAGGCAGGCGGCAGTTCAAAAACATAATCCATTGAGCAAGCAAAGGTCAGGGCAGGCGGCAGTGTAGATGCATAACTTTAAACAAGCAGAGGTCAGGGCAGGCGGCAGTATAGAAACATGATCCATTGATCAAGCCATAGTCAAAACCGGAAAATCTGTCTAAGAAGCAGCTGTGCAGAAGATGGTATGTGCTTGCTGCAAGCAACTCGCCACTACATTTTCCGCCGGCTAAATCAAAGTGCCGCGGAATTCTCTTCTCGGGAGAATGATCTTCCTAGGACTTGGAAGGAAACCCAAATCTCTCTTGTAGGCACGTTGTACATCCTGTGGGCTCATCAGCATTACTTGCATGATCTTTCCAGTGGTATAGCTGACTGGCAGGTGTGGTGTAGGATTGTAGCCTTGTTTAGCAGTCACCTTAATACGCGGTTGATGGTCGTAAGGCATACTGAGGAGTATACGTGCTTGAGAGGGAGTTAGCTCCATCCAGGTGCATGGGGATGGGCTCCTGGGCAATGTGGCTGTTGTCTCTTCCTCATCTACTGTTCTGGTGAGTATCAGGCGTTCCTTCATACCCTCTGGCTCTGCGCTGATGTTTGCTGCAGGTTGTACGAATCGGCCTATTTCGGGCATTGTAGGATATGGTGGTGGACTTTTCAGTCTGGAATATCGGTCCTTTGCCTTTTCTGGTGTTTTGAACAGGCATTTAATAATTGACACGATATAATAAAGCACTGCCATCACATACCCCGTGAAGCCAGTTGGCCTTTGGTGGTGTTCAGGCCTCTGACTGTATAGGGATGTCCTGGCATGTGGGAGACGTCTCCGTGGTTGGAACTTTCCTCCAGCTACGGGTGCAGCCATTAGGCTGCCTTCCCCTCCACACACACAAAAGTGTGTGCGGATGGTAGAAAACACTCCCAAAAAAAAGAAATAAAAGTAAAAAAAATAAACAAAACAAGTAAAAAGTGATTTACAAGTCGCTCTGGGTTAGTGTTCAGCTCTCCTCTCTATCTCTGCTTGCCTCGCACTGACCGTTCTTGCGGAACATTCCATGACTCGTGGACAACGCTTCTGTGATGTCATAAAGACGAACATGGCAATGGGTCTAATATAGGAGAACTAGTTATGTTACCCATGGCAGACCATCCAATACCAGCTGCCACTGTACGGATAGGGGTTAGCTGGATTGGGATGAGATGTATAAAAACTTACCGGTACAATAGCGCAAGTCATTGCTTTATTTACTGTTTTTGCTTTTTTACCTGTTTACAGGCAAATCTTTCTATTTGATATTTTCAAACCTGTATAATTCTGTATCCTCATATGTGAGATAATGTGATGTATCTATTGTCAGCTCCTTGTAGGAATGTCTCCTCCTCTCTTCCCGGTAACACGGATCACCCGTGATGGGCACAGACCATTGCTGTAGTCGGAATTATTTCATATAGCTTCAGAATAAATGTTAAATAATATTGTATTTTTTCCATATAATTGGCTCAGATCACTTTTTTTAATTTGTCTGTAATTCTAAGTAGTGATAAAAAAATAAATAACCCCAAGTGTGAACCTGGTGTAGAACGTACAAATTGTCCAGAGTCTCTCCTGGGCCATGTTCACACGTGCAGAAGTGCTGCATTGTTTCCATAGGTATTCGCACTAAAGCAATCAAAACTTTTTATTGTATTTTTTTGTGGCAGTTTTTTCGAATGCATTTTTTTTAGTAGAGGAATGCTTCAGTTCCACAATTGGAGACTTCATTGGAATTTTGCATGCGTTTTTTATGCTCTCCATATAATATAGTGGAAAATATTAAACAAAAGCATCAAAAAGTTCACACTTCTGCTGCACCATTAGCCCCTGTATGTAGTACAGCTTAGGCCTCTTTCACACTTCAGTTTTTTGCATCAGTTCAAATCCGCCAAAAAGGCAGACAAGCGGATCCGTTCTGAACTGATGTGAACGGATGGCACAGGATCCTGAAAATGAGGAAATTTAAAGGAAATGCTGGTCGGGAAGGAGAGAGAGAGAGAGAGTTTTGTTGCAAGCTCCGTTTTGAAATCTTTGAGGATGGTGACGGACAGCAACTTTTGGCGGATCCTCAAAAAAAAAACGGATGAAACGGACAGCCATCCGTCACAATCCGCCATTAATGCAAGTCAATGGGGAAAAAACGGATCCTCAAAAAAAAACTGAGGATCCGTTTTTGTCAAAACCTGACGGATTGTGACTGATTGCAAAAAACTGAAGTGTGAAAGGGGCCTTAGGGAGCGATAAATGAAGTGAAAAGAAAAGTAAAACAACAAAAAAAGATTTAAACAAATCTGAAAAAAAAACTCATAAAAGTTCAATTTTCCTCCATTGAAAATGAACATAAAAAAAAATGTCAAGTGATATCGCCACATCCAGCAAAGTCCGAGCTATCAAAATATAAAAATAATTAACCCAATTGGTAAACACAAAAAATTTAAAAACGCCAACATTGCGGTATTTTTTGGTCGCTGCAATACCACTTAAAATACGTAACAAGCAACTAAAATGTCATATCTATCCCAAAGTAATATCCATAATAACGTCTCGCCTTATGAAAAAATAATCCCTCTCATAGCTCTATTGAACGAAAAAGTAAAACTACGGGTCTCGGAAAATGGCAACACAAACTCCAACATATTTTTTATTTCAAAGTCTTGATTTTTTTTCTACCACTAAAATAATTTAAAAATCTGGGCACGTTTAGTATCTCTGTAATCATACTGATGAGGAGAATCATATTACATGGTCATTTTTACCACATAATGTACGCCGTAAACATAATTAAGGTCAGAATTGCGTTTTTTTTCACAATTTTCCCATTTCCCTGTACATTGTGTGTCAGGATAAGTCACAACCACTGCCACCAATATTTCTTGAACACCACTTGCACACGACACACCTGCCCTGGGATGTTACTATAAAGGTGAACCTCCCATATTCTTTTGTCCACTCACCTAAGCGCACCCCGCAGACAGTTCTCACATCCACATCACACTGTTTGCTGCTATCGGTCACTGTTTTGATAGGCCAGTGAGACACCTGCGCTGGGTCACACACTAGCACACATGCCACCCAGCTTTTCTGAGCCCCTGATAGGTGCTCTTCTTTTACTTTTGTATACACATACAGCAAAACACAACCAAGGTATACTCGCCGTCCTCAGGGTTTGGGGGACGTTTAGCGCAGAAAAGAACAAACTTATTAAAATTTAGATTTAAAGGGATCCTGTCAGCAGGATTGTGAACAGTAAAGTACAGACAGTGTCAGGTCTACGCTGTTATACTGATTAAAATGAGGTGACCTGGGTGATGAAATGCATCTTGTGGTTGTTGTGTAATCTGTATTTGTAAATTTCAGTTATTGAGATTCTGGTGCTCCGGGTGTTTGTGGGGTTACAAAAAAAAGGTTTGCATTCATCAAAATGGTGCCTGTGCTGTAGTATAATACATGACTAATATCAATATGTAGACATGTGTAAGGGGTTGAGAGTCTTACCCCTTTAAACCCCCATGTTGCTGTTGTACTTGTATATATATTTATATATATGTTATACCATTGTTGCGCATTATCGTATATTTCATGTTGCTGTATTATTTATATAGCATAAGCTATGTTTCTGCACCTTGTACTTGGTAGGGACAGTGCAGTCTGGGCTATGGTCACTAGATGGGGCACTGAGCTCATTGCACAGTAGATGTAGCTGTAGGACATATAGGAGTTAACTGTAGGAGGGGATAGCTGGAGAATAAGCCAGGATGGTCTTCCAGTTTCAGGCAGTCAGAGGCCTGACCCCTTTGTGCTCGGGTGGGCTATATGCCTGAGCTGCCTAACTACCCCGTGATGTTAAAGCTGATGCCCAGCCATCTAGAGAAGAACACGGTACTGCAGAATCAGCAATAAAGTGGAAAAGAGTGTAAGTAAACAGAGGAAGATTGAAGGTTACCGTAAAAGGGTACGGGCAGGTCACTCCAGAATGTGGTGGAAAGCTACGTGGGCTGAATCTCTGATGTCCGGGGCGAAACATGCTGGAGAGCGCTTCACCGTGGTGACGCTATACAGGGAGGACACTGAGGAGCCATCTGAGACGCTTCGTCAAACGGAAACACTGCAAGGAACAGTGAAGGGAAAGATGAAGTAATGTGCTGTCTTTACTGTGATGAAAATGCTGGAAACTATGTGGATGTGCTGTGTCCTGAAGAAAATAAATTTGCTCAGTTAAGAGTTGCCCTGGACTGTGTCTCTATTCATTGGGATCAAGGATCAGCATCAAGTCGGCGTAGCAAAGGGGACGCTGACGGCACGGTGAGTATTCACCGTACCATGCAAGAGAAGAGGTACCGTTTTCCTGTAGAGGGAGGTCAGGGTATACAATGCCCGAACCCGAAATAC
This sequence comes from Dendrobates tinctorius, assembly GCF_039654945.1. Lineage (NCBI taxonomy): Eukaryota > Metazoa > Chordata > Amphibia > Anura > Dendrobatidae > Dendrobates > Dendrobates tinctorius. Next base: position 62,275,605 of record NW_027361743.1, read on the forward strand.
TCAGCCACGACTACTGCCCTGGCTGACCTTTACACATAAAGTGTAGAAGTCGGGGGGGAAAGTGGGGAATGTGGTCTAGAAGTGATCAAGTATAGTGTGTTATTTTCTGCAGCAAACGTGTCCTGGCTGGAAGAGGAAGAAAAGCGAAGATGAATCGCTACAAATACAGAGGTCACTGGTAAGTCAGTGATTTACCTGGACACTTACATTATATAGTATATACAGAGCTCCTGTGTATAATGTCACTGGTGATCCTTGTATTACCTGTACGCTGACTATATGCAGAGCTCCTGTGTATAATGTTACTGGTGAGTCACTGTATTACCTGTACACTATACACTATATACAGAACTCCTGTGTATGTCTCCAGTGATCATTCTATTACTTGTACACTGACATTATATATACAGACAGGTAGCGTCGGACTGATTCTCCGGTGGGCCCTGGCATCTGGTGGGCCCTGGCACCTCTACTGGTATACAGGGACAGCAGTTGCCTAGGGCCCCCACTGCTCCAGGGGCCCCCAGCCAGTGCCACACAGCTGCTATGGGGGCCCTGCCAGTGGAGCAGCAGCGGGTGTCAGGAGGCAGGAGCCACTGTCCCCACTACTAAAGAGAAATGAATATTCATTCACTCTCGGCCTCCACTCACCCCGGGGCCCCGCTCCCCAACCTAGGCAGCCGGCGCTGCGCTCAATTTCAGTGGAATAGAGAGCATCTCTCTCCCATCAGTCCCCTCTGCTCCTGACTCACAGCCGATGCGCGATGACGTCACTTCATCGCGCACCCGCTGTGTGTCTGGCAGACGGGTCAGCTGCTGACACTGAAGCCGTCATCAGCGTGGGAGCAGGAGGAGAGGTGAGTATTGTGGTTTGTTTTTTATATATCTCTATATCTATCTATATCTATCTCTATATCTATCTGTCTCTATATCTATATATCTCTATATCTATCTATTTCTATCTGTATATCTATATCTCTATCTCTATATCTATCTGTCTCTATCTTAGATATAGAGATAGATATAGATAGATAGATAGATAGATAGATATAGAGGTAGATATAGATAGATATAAATAGTCTATATCCATCTATCTCTATACCTATCTATATCTATCTCTATCTATTATCTTTATATCTATCCATCTATATATCATGTATCCATAGATCTATCTATTTATCCCCTATCTATCTATCTATATACCTATCTATAGCTATCACTATCTATTATCTTTATATCTATCTATCTATCTATCCATATATCTATTTATCCCCTATCTATCTATTTATCTATCTATATCTATCTAGGTCTATCTATCTATCTCTATAGCTACCTATATCTTTCACTATCTATTATCTTTATATCTTTATTTCTATCTGTCTATCCATAGATCTATCTATCTATTATCTATCTATACATCTAATTATCACATATCTATCTATCTATCTAGTGTTATACCCTATGAGGGGGCAGCATTATACCCTATGAGGGGGTGCATTATACCCTATGAGGGGGGAGAAGCATTATACCCTATGAGGGGGCAGCCTTATACCCTATGAGGGGGTGCAATATACCTTATCTTCCAACAAAATTAATTCTAAGTCCTCCATTTTGTTGGCGAGGCTTCTGGCATTTGTATACATGCACTTTATGTATGTCTGTACCTCTATTTCTTAAATTATTAACTGTTCTAACCTCACCCCCCATGCCACTACCACCTCCAATTTCATTATTTGTGCCCAGGTCTCTATCTACACAGTCTTCCCCTCTTATAAAATGAATACCCTCCCCTAGTTCCAAGTTTAAACACTCCTCCACCCTTCTAGCCATTTTTTTCCCCAGCACAGCTGCACCCTCCCCATTGAGGTGCAGCCCGTCCCTAGCGTAGAACCTGTAGCCAACTGAGAAGTCGGCCCAGTTCTCCAGGAACCCAAACCCCTCCTTCCTACACTAATTCTTGAACCACTTATTAACTTCCCTAATCTCCTCTCTGGCGTGGCACGTGGTACAGGAAATATTTCCAAAAATACCAACTTGGAAGTCCTTGCCTTAAGATTGCAGCCTAATTCCCTGAAATCATCTTTAAGGACCTTCCACCTACCTCTGTGTCATTTGTACCAATGTGCACCATGACCGCTGGATCCTCACCAGCCCCTCCCAGTAATCTGTCAACCCGGTCAGCGATGTGTCAGACTTGCGCGCCAGATAGGCAGCACACCGTTCGACGATCCCTTTCTTTGTGACAGATTGCCCTATCTGTTCCCCTAATAATTGAGTCCCCCACTACCAGCACCTGTCTGGCCTGCCCTGCTCTCCTATTTCTCCCCTTACTGGAGCATATACTCCTCTGGCTTTCAGAGGACATGCCTTGCTGCAGCAGTGCCACCCCTGCACTGACACTCCCCTCATCTGCCAACTTGGCAAACTTATTGGGTTGTGCCAGATCAGGACTAGCCTCCCTGGCACTCTTCTGTCTACCCCACCTTCTAACTGTCACCCATCTTACTGCTTCACTGTCCTGCAGCTCCAACCTAGCATCCCCCCCTCATCTATCTCATTGAGCGTCTGCTCAGTGAGTAGAAGTCTCCTTTCCATATTGTCTATTGATCTCAGTGTTGCCAGCTGCACATTTAAATCCAGTATCTGGGCTTCCAAATGCACAATGTGCTCACATCTCGCACAGCAGTATGCACCCTCGACTGGCTGGTCAAGGATTGCGTACATGCGGCAAGACGTACACTGGATGGCATTGGCAATAGTGGAGCACATTCCTAATGGGGATTGCACCAGACAGAAAAGCTAAGTAAAAATAAATAAAAAGTATTAATAAAATATAACAGCAATTCAGTAATACCTCCTTTGCAAACTCCCTGAATCCAAAGTCACTGAATCACAAGTCACACACTTACCACCGTTCGCACTGACGCTCAGGTCACACTCAGCTCGCTTACACTCGCTCAGGCAGAAGATTTAAAGAGATTTTTTTTCCCTTCACCAGCAAACCACCCTGCTGCTCAATGCACTTCCAAAAGCTCCTGTGTATAATTTCACTGGTGGTCACTGTATTACACTGACACTGTATGCAGATCTTCTGTGTATAAATATCAGGATCCTGTCAGCGTCGGCGAACTGCCATGGCTGAGCAGCGTGACTCACCCCTACTGCGGGAGGGCCCGGGGTCCGATACTGCAGGGAAAGTTGAGGCAGACGGGACCTGCGATGCTGAAGGTAGTAAGAAGTACAAGGACCTACGATCATGTGACCACAGGGGGCGGGGCTTAGTGTCCCACTTCTGAAGATGATTGTAGGACTCTACTATAGGAATCCTGGAGTAGAGGCGAGGGGAACTCAGGTCAGACAAACGGGCGGTCATACATGGAGAGGGCGGCGCGATACCAGAGGGGCGAGCAGAGAGTAGTCAGAACGTAAGCAATGAGTCATACATGGAGATAGCTGCACAGTACAAGAGGGGCAATCAGAGAATAGTCAGGTCATAGGCAATGAGTCATACACAGAGATAGCAACGCAGTACAAGAGGGACAGGCAGAACTCGTAACAGGGACAGAACCAGATCAAAACCAAACAAGCATAAAGTATTACAGTCACAAAGCACACCAGGGTCACACACACTCGGCCAAGGGTCTGAGTATAAACGATGAGGAATGAGCCCACAATGAGGCTTTAAAAAGCCTCCCAGAATCTCAGAGTGAGGCCATCCACATTAACCTCTGAACTACCTAATCCCACAAGCTGAGCAAACCTTGACAATAATGTTGCCAGTGATCACTGAGCTCCTGTGTATAATGTCACTGGTAATCACTATATTACCTGTACACTGACACTATATACAGAGGTACTGTGTATAATGTCACTGGTGGTAATAACAGTGTTGTTATTATTGTGGTTTGTATTCATAATCAGTACTGTAGTATTCCATCAATAAGTGGTGGTAATTTGTGGACTGTTCACAGTGTGGAAGTATTTCTCCGTGTATGAATTATTATTTGGTCCCTATATGCTGGTAATATGTCATATTATTCGGTCACTATGTGGTGGTAATATGTGGTCTGGTCATGGTGTGGTTGTATTTGTGCCTTTTATGTGATATGATGCGGGTACTATGTGGTCTGGTCATGGTGTGGTGGTATTTCTCCCCTGTATGTGGTATTATTGGTCTTGGTACAGTGGATTGTGTTGTGTTTGACGGTCATTAGTCTTCTCTGATATTAATTAGGAGAATATTCTTTATTTCCATTAGAGATTAAATACTTTGTAAACAGCGGCAGAGATGCACTTACAGGGGTTTCCTGTGGAAAAACGTAATCTCCTATTCACAGGACAAGTGATAACGTATTGATTGGGGGGGTCTAACTACTTGGACCCATTCAGCAAAATGTGGAACTTTTTATCCCCATTAGACTGGAGTGGCATGTCCGACTTGACCACTGATCCATTCATTCCCTCAGTGGCTGCACTTGTATTTTTATAGAAGCTCCAAAGAGAATGAATGAAGCTTCGGTCAGATATCTAACCTGCTGCTCCATTTTAAAATGGGGATAAGTGTCCTATCAACGATAAAACTTTCTCATTCTTCCGGTCGGTGCAGTTTCTAATGGTCGGACGTATGCGATCAGCTATCCTATAGAGCCCATGGATCGGTGATAAATTGTTTTAACCAAAGAACCACATTAATGTAAACTACCGTAATTATACATCCCAGTTATGGGGATGCACAGTAGATGTACAGGAGCCGCCTGTGTTTTACAGCCGATGCTCCACTATAATGGGGATAACGACTGACAGATATTAGCATATAGCTGTAGGATGGGGCCCTAGAGTCCATTCCCCTGGTGGGCCCCATACACCCCAGTTCGACCCTGAATATACATCATTGTGGATTATCAGATACCGGATTTAGGGAAATTTCTCTGTAATATGGAAGGCAATGACATGAATAGATAGCAAAATCTGGTTTGTCTACAATCTTTTTTATTTGTTAGGTTCTTTCCTGTTACAGCACTTCTGTCCTGTAGTATAAACCTTCTCTCACACTAGTGCTAGCACTAAACCTTGGTTTGCCTTCTTCTAAAGTCTCTGTTGTCCCCGCAGACTTAGAGATTTCCAGCATTACTCCATGCAGCCATAAGGACCTTCTCTCTTTACTCCTTGGGTTTCCGCTGTCCTAGCAGGAAGTGAGAAACGTTCTCGTAAATCACAAGGATGGTACAGCAGGCGGGGTCGCTCAAAATAACTTGGGGGCAATTTTCTTTAGAAGTCCGTATATACTCGTGTATAAGCCGACCCATGTATAAGCCGACCACCCTAATTTTGTCACAAAAAACTGGGAAAACTTATTGACTCGCCTATAAACCTAGGGTGGAAAATGCCGAAGCTACTGGTAAATTTCAAAAATAAAATGGGCCCCATAAGATGCTCCATAAAGTTCATGATGGCCCCATATAATGCTCCATAAAGTTCATGATGGGTTCCATAAGATGCTCCATACAAAAATATGCCTAATAATGCTGCACAGTGAATAATGGTAGCCCTATAACATGGTCCATAATAACATATGCCCCATATAATGCTGCACAGTGATTGGTGGCCCCTTATAATGCTGCATGGAGAGTGGACCCTTATAATGCTGCACAATGATTAGTGGCCCCTTATAATGCTGCACAGTGATTAGTGGCCCCTTATAATGCTGCACAGTGATTAGTGGCCCCTTATAATGCTGCACAGTGATTAGTGGCCCCTTATAATGCTGCACATTGATTAGTGGCCCCTTACAATGCTGCACGGTGATTAGTGGCCACTTATAATGCTGCACAGTGATTAGTGGCCCCTTGAAATGCAGTGATTAGTGGCCCCTTATGCTGCACGGTGATTAGTGGCCCTTTGTAATGCTGCACAGTGATTAGTGGCCCCGTATAATGCTGCACAGTGATGAGAGGCCCCCTTATAATGCTGCACAGTGATGAGTGGCCTCTTATAATGCAGCACAGTGATGAGTGGCCCCATATAATGCTGCACAGTGATTACTGGCCCTATATAATGCTGCACAGTGATTACTGGCCCCATATAATGCTGCACAGTGATTAGTGGCCCCTTGTAATGCTACACAGTGATTAGTGGCCCCTTGTAATGCTGCACAGTGATTAGTGGCCCCTTGTAATGCTGCACAGTTATTAGTGGCCCCTTGTAATGCTGCACAGTGATGAGTGGCCCCTTGTAATGCTGCACAGTGATGAGTGGCCCCTTATAATGCTGCACAGTGATTAGTGGCCCCTTGAAATGCTGCAGTGATTAGTGGCTCCTTATTATGCTGCACGGTGATTAGTGGCCCCTTATTATGCTGCACGGTGATGAGTGGCCCCTTATAATGCTGCAAGGTGATGAATGGCCCCTTATAATGCTGCACAGTGATGAGTGGCCCCTTATAATGCTGCACAGTGATGAGTGGCCCCTTATAATGCTGCACAGTGATGAGTGGCCCCTTATAATGCTGCACAGTGATGAGTGGCCCCTTGTATTGCTGCACAGTGATTAGTGGCCCCTTACAATGCTGCTGCCGCAGCCTCAATTAAAAAAATGAAAAAAAAAACTATATACTCACCTTGTCACTGCTGCAGCTGCTGCTCCTCAGCGTTGCTGGCTCTGCAGTGACTGTTCAGGCAGAGGGCGCCTGCTAACTACGTCATGGCACCCTCTGACCTTAACGTCACTGCCAGAGGAAGCAAGACAGCAGAGCGATGCGCAGCGGTGGAATGGGGCACAGGTGAATATGGCTCCCCCCGTTATACTCACCTCTCCTGGCATGTCTCTGCAGCCCCCCGTGCTTGTTCCATCTTCTCAGTGCTGTTCTTCCTGCTTTCTGCGGTCACGTGGTGCCGCTCATTACATATGTGCATATTAATGAGGGTAATGAGCGTACCACGTGACCGCTGAAAGCAGGAAGAACAGCGCCGAGAAGATGGAATAAGCACGGGGGGCTGCAGAAACATGCCAGGAGAGGTGAGTATGATCTCCGACACCCCCCCCGCTCCCCCTCCCTGGCCGACCCCCGGTATATGACTCGCGTATAAGCCGAGAGGGGGACTTTCAGCCCCAAAAAATGGGCTGAAAATCTCGACTTATACGCGAGTATATACTGTAAGCCTTTTTTGTCCTTTAAGACAGAAGAAACAAAACTATTAACTCTTCTTCTAAGGTCTGACTGTGAGCTCGGACCCTCCCCAGCTATTTGTTAGGGCACTCCAGGCTAAGGGGTTGTACTGCTATGCTCTGTTATTGCAGACTTCATCATCCCAATCATAGTTCATCATCAGCACATCAGCCCCATCATAGTCCATCATCAGCACATCAACCCCATCATAGTCCATCATCAGCACATCAGCCCCATCATAGTCCATCATCAGCACATCAGCCCCATCATAGTCCATCATCAGCATATCAGCCCCATCATTGTCCCATAATGAAAGAAGTGTTGTTGCGCATTCTTAACAGCCGCTTGTTCCAGACACCCTGTTCTTAGGATTGGTGGGGGTCCTGGCAGTGAAACACCCGTAATCAGCAAGTTATGATCTACCAATGGCTAGGGGATAACTTGCTGAGGAGGCAGAAGTTGGGGACTACTGTTTTTAAAGACCGCAATACCTATATCAGGAGCTGTAAAGAAATATATGTTTCTAAGCTTTATCTTGAGTCCATTTTCCTTGTCGATAATTCTTAGATAATTCTGGGAAAAAAAGTATTTTAATACATATAACAAACTTAAATTGTCTTTGGAGAATAAAGTCTATCGGCGGTCAGTGCAGTGTACTACATTAGTTTGTGGGACAGAACATGTTGATAAAGGGTCGGTCTCATCACTGCACTCACCGTCCATAAGCTTTATTAGGGTAGATATCCACAGAATATGGATATAGTAGATGTATACCCCCTCTCAGGAATCCTTCCCTCATATTAGCTATGATGACTACATTCCACTGCAAACAGCAGAAGAAACTTGAGGCGCACTATTTACAAGAGGAGTTTTCCCATACATTTATGTGTTATCCATAAAATATTCTATAAATGTCTGATAGGCAGAGGTCCCGGACGTGAAACCCGCATCTGTCTACAGACCTGGGGAACTATGAATGTACAGATGGCCATTCACTATTGGGGAGGTTCCTATAAGATCTGAGTACTCAGCCTTGTGTTTGGTTATTTTCATAGACCTTGACATGAGCGGCAGGGTACATATGAAACCAGTGCTCCACCCAATTCTTCCTGAAGCAATTTTGTGACTGATTCAAGACCCCTGTACTATTGATTTGAGGGTTCCTAAATGGTTGGAGACCCACACCAGTCTAATGTATTTGAGATGTTGTACCCTCTTAACGAAAGATCAGAGGAAAATACCTTCAACAAAACTGCTGGTTGGGTCGGATGTGGTATTCTGAGCCACTTGGTTTGTTGTCTCACATGTTTATGCTTAAAGTTCTTAATGGTTTGTTCTTGTTGAGTTTATGGGACCTTTGTCTATACTGTACTGTTCCTTTTTCATTTTTTTAGATAAGCATTCCATACTGTTAGGTGAAGAACTGGTGCTACCCTTCTTCACATTGAGGCATCATCCTACCATTGTGATCAGAAGCCCTATAACCCGGCTTCATTGTTAGGATGCAGGATTTATATAAATTAGCTCTACTGGGGTCTTAAAAGTGCAGGCATTGAGGAAGAAGTACAAAATCAGCAGGCAAATGAGTAGTCAGAAACAAGCAAAGGTCAGGGCAGGCAGCAGTGCAGAAACATAACCGGAAACAAGCAGAGGTCAGGGCAGGCAGCAGTGCAAAAACATAACCGGAAACAACCATAAAACCAAAGAAAAAAAACGACCCACAGTCCATATAGTGCAGAATAATATACATTTTTATTAGTATCACAGATTAATAACCGGAAACAAGCAGAGGTCAGGGCAGGCGGCAGTGCAGAAGCATAATCCATTGAGCAAGCTGAGGTCAGGGCAGGCGGCAGTGCAGAAACATAATCCATTGAGCAAGCTGAGGTCAGGGCAGGCGGCAGTTCAAAAACATAATCCATTGAGCAAGCAGAGGTCAGGCAGGCGGCAGTGCAGAAACATAATCCATTGAGCAAGCAGAGGTCAGGGCAGGCGTCAGTTCAAAAACATAATCCATTGAGCAAGCAGAGGTCAGGGCAGGCGGCAGTTCAAAAACATAATCCACTGAGCAAGCAGAGGTCAAGGCAGGCGGCAGTGCAGAAACATAATCCATTGAGCAAGCAGAGGTCAGGGTAGGCGGCAGTTCAAAAACATAATCCATTGAGCAAGCAGAGGTCAAGGCAGGCGGCAGTGCAGAAACAATCCATTGAGCAAGCAGAGGTCAGGCAGGCGGCAGTTCAAAAACATAATCCATTGAGCAAGCAAAGGTCAGGGCAGGCGGCAGTGTAGATGCATAACTTTAAACAAGCAGAGGTCAGGGCAGGCGGCAGTATAGAAACATAATCCATTGATCAAGCCATAGTCAAAACCGGAAAATCTGTCTAAGAAGCAGCTGTGCAGAAGATGGTATGTGCTTGCTGCAAGCAACTCGCCACTACATTTTCCGCCGGCTAAATCAAAGTGCCGCGGAATTCTCTTCTCGGGAGAATGATCTTCCTAGGACTTGGAAGGAAACCCAAATCTCTCTTGTAGGCACGTTGTACATCCTGTGGGCTCATCAGCATTACTTGCATGATCTTTCCAGTGGTATAGCTGACTGGCAGGTGTGGTGTAGGATTGTAGCCTTGTTTAGCAGTCACCTTAATACGCGGTTGATGGTCGTAAGGCATACTGAGGAGTATACGTGCTTGAGAGGGAGTTAGCTCCATCCAGGTGCATGGGGATGGGCTCCTGGGCAATGTGGCTGTTGTCTCTTCCTCATCTACTGTTCTGGTGAGTATCAGGCGTTCCTTCATACCCTCTGGCTCTGCGCTGATGTTTGCTGCAGGTTGTACGAATCGGCCTATTTCGGGCATTGTAGGATATGGTGGTGGACTTTTCAGTCTGGAATATCGGTCCTTTGCCTTTTCTGGTGTTTTGAACAGGCATTTAATAATTGACACGATATAATAAAGCACTGCCATCACATACCCCGTGAAGCCAGTTGGCCTTTGGTGGTGTTCAGGCCTCTGACTGTATAGGGATGTCCTGGCATGTGGGAGACGTCTCCGTGGTTGGAACTTTCCTCCAGCTACGGGTGCAGCCATTAGGCTGCCTTCCCCTCCACACACACAAAAGTGTGTGCGGATGGTAGAAAACACTCCCAAAAAAAAGAAATAAAAGTAAAAAAAATAAACAAAACAAGTAAAAAGTGATTTACAAGTCGCTCTGGGTTAGTGTTCAGCTCTCCTCTCTATCTCTGCTTGCCTCGCACTGACCGTTCTTGCGGAACATTCCATGACTCGTGGACAACGCTTCTGTGATGTCATAAAGACGAACATGGCAATGGGTCTAATATAGGAGAACTAGTTATGTTACCCATGGCAGACCATCCAATACCAGCTGCCACTGTACGGATAGGGGTTAGCTGGATTGGGATGAGATGTATAAAAACTTACCGGTACAATAGCGCAAGTCATTGCTTTATTTACTGTTTTTGCTTTTTTACCTGTTTACAGGCAAATCTTTCTATTTGATATTTTCAAACCTGTATAATTCTGTATCCTCATATGTGAGATAATGTGATGTATCTATTGTCAGCTCCTTGTAGGAATGTCTCCTCCTCTCTTCCCGGTAACACGGATCACCCGTGATGGGCACAGACCATTGCTGTAGTCGGAATTATTTCATATAGCTTCAGAATAAATGTTAAATAATATTGTATTTTTTCCATATAATTGGCTCAGATCACTTTTTTTAATTTGTCTGTAATTCTAAGTAGTGATAAAAAAATAAATAACCCCAAGTGTGAACCTGGTGTAGAACGTACAAATTGTCCAGAGTCTCTCCTGGGCCATGTTCACACGTGCAGAAGTGCTGCATTGTTTCCATAGGTATTCGCACTAAAGCAATCAAAACTTTTTATTGTATTTTTTTGTGGCAGTTTTTTCGAATGCATTTTTTTTAGTAGAGGAATGCTTCAGTTCCACAATTGGAGACTTCATTGGAATTTTGCATGCGTTTTTTATGCTCTCCATATAATATAGTGGAAAATATTAAACAAAAGCATCAAAAAGTTCACACTTCTGCTGCACCATTAGCCCCTGTATGTAGTACAGCTTAGGCCTCTTTCACACTTCAGTTTTTTGCATCAGTTCAAATCCGCCAAAAAGGCAGACAAGCGGATCCGTTCTGAACTGATGTGAACGGATGGCACAGGATCCTGAAAATGAGGAAATTTAAAGGAAATGCTGGTCGGGAAGGAGAGAGAGAGAGAGTTTTGTTGCAAGCTCCGTTTTGAAATCTTTGAGGATGGTGACGGACAGCAACTTTTGGCGGATCCTCAAAAAAAAAACAGATGAAACGGACAGCCATCCGTCACAATCCGCCATTAATGCAAGTCAATGGGGAAAAAACGGATCCTCCAAAAAAAATTGAGGATCCGTTTTTGTCAAAACCTGACGGATTGTGACTGATTGCAAAAAACTGAAGTGTGAAAGGGGCCTTAGGGAGCGATAAATGAAGTGAAAAGAAAAGTAAAACAACAAAAAAAGATTTAAACAAATCTGAAAAAAAACTCATAAAAGTTCAATTTTCCTCCATTGAAAATGAACATAAAAAAAAATGTCAAGTGATATCGCCACATCCAGCAAAGTCCGAGCTATCAAAATATAAAAATAATTAACCCAATTGGTAAACACAAAAAATTTAAAAACGCCAACATTGCGGTATTTTTTGGTCGCTGCAATACCACTTAAAATACGTAACAAGCAACTAAAATGTCATATCTATCCCAAAGTAATATCCATAATAACGTCTCGCCTTATGAAAAAATAATCCCTCTCATAGCTCTATTGAACGAAAAAGTAAAACTACGGGTCTCGGAAAATGGCAACACAAACTCCAACATATTTTTTATTTCAAAGTCTTGATTTTTTTTCTACCACTAAAATAATTTAAAAATCTGGGCACGTTTAGTATCTCTGTAATCATACTGATGAGGAGAATCATATTACATGGTCATTTTTACCACATAATGTACGCCGTAAACATAATTAAGGTCAGAATTGCGTTTTTTTTCACAATTTTCCCATTTCCCTGTACATTGTGTGTCAGGATAAGTCACAACCACTGCCACCAATATTTCTTGAACACCACTTGCTCACGACACACCTGCCCTGGGATGTTACTATAAAGGTGAACCTCCCATATTCTTTTGTCCACTCACCTAAGCGCACCCCGCAGACAGTTCTCACATCCACATCACACTGTTTGCTGCTATCGGTCACTGTTTTGATAGGCCAGTGAGACACCTGCGCTGGGTCACACACTAGCACACATGCCACCCAGCTTTTCTGAGCCCCTGATAGGTGCTCTTCTTTTACTTTTGTATACACATACAGCAAAACACAACCAAGGTATACTCGCCGTCCTCAGGGTTTGGGGGACGTTTAGCGCAGAAAAGAACAAACTTATTAAAATTTAGATTTAAAGGGATCCTGTCAGCAGGATTGTGAACAGTAAAGTACAGACAGTGTCAGGTCTACGCTGTTATACTGATTAAAATGAGGTGACCTGGGTGATGAAATGCATCTTGTGGTTGTTGTGTAATCTGTATTTGTAAATTTCAGTTATTGAGATTCTGGTGCTCCGGGTGTTTGTGGGGTTACAAAAAAAAGGTTTGCATTCATCAAAATGGTGCCTGTGCTGTAGTATAATACATGACTAATATCAATATGTAGACATGTGTAAGGGGTTGAGAGTCTTACCCCTTTAAACCCCCATGTTGCTGTTGTACTTGTATATATATTTATATATATGTTATACCATTGTTGCGCATTATCGTATATTTCATGTTGCTGTATTATTTATATAGCATAAGCTATGTTTCTGCACCTTGTACTTGGTAGGGACAGTGCAGTCTGGGCTATGGTCACTAGATGGGGCACTGAGCTCATTGCACAGTAGATGTAGCTGTAGGACATATAGGAGTTAACTGTAGGAGGGGATAGCTGGAGAATAAGCCAGGATGGTCTTCCAGTTTCAGGCAGTCAGAGGCCTGACCCCTTTGTGCTCGGGTGGGCTATATGCCTGAGCTGCCTAACTACCCCGTGATGTTAAAGCTGATGCCCAGCCATCTAGAGAAGAACACGGTACTGCAGAATCAGCAATAAAGTGGAAAAGAGTGTAAGTAAACAGAGGAAGATTGAAGGTTACCGTAAAAGGGTACGGGCAGGTCACTCCAGAATGTGGTGGAAAGCTACGTGGGCTGAATCTCTGATGTCCGGGGCGAAACATGCTGGAGAGCGCTTCACCGTGGTGACGCTATACAGGGAGGACACTGAGGAGCCATCTGAGACGCTTCGTCAAACGGAAACACTGCAAGGAACAGTGAAGGGAAAGATGAAGTAATGTGCTGTCTTTACTGTGATGAAAATGCTGGAAACTATGTGGATGTGCTGTGTCCTGAAGAAAATAAATTTGCTCAGTTAAGAGTTGCCCTGGACTGTGTCTCTATTCATTGGGATCAAGGATCAGCATCAAGTCGGCGTAGCAAAGGGGACGCTGACGGCACGGTGAGTATTCACCGTACCATGCAAGAGAAGAGGTACCGTTTTCCTGTAGAGGGAGGTCAGGGTATACAATGCCCGAACCCGAAATACTCAGCCACGACTACTGCCCTGGCTGACCTTTACACATAAAGTGTAGAAGTCGGGGGGGAAAGTGGGGAATGTGGTCTAGAAGTGATCAAGTATAGTGTGTTATTTTCTGCAGCAAACGTGTCCTGGCTGGAAGAGGAAGAAAAGCGAAGATGAATCGCTACAAATACAGAGGTCACTGGTAAGTCAGTGATTTACCTGGACACTTACATTATATAGTATATACAGAGCTCCTGTGTATAATGTCACTGGTGATCCTTGTATTACCTGTACGCTGACTATATGCAGAGCTCCTGTGTATAATGTTACTGGTGAGTCACTGTATTACCTGTACACTATACACTATATACAGAACTCCTGTGTATGTCTCCAGTGATCATTCTATTACTTGTACACTGACATTATATATACAGACAGGTAGCGTCGGACTGATTCTCCGGTGGGCCCTGGCATCTGGTGGGCCCTGGCACCTCTACTGGTATACAGGGACAGCAGTTGCCTAGGGCCCCCACTGCTCCAGGGGCCCCCAGCCAGTGCCACACAGCTGCTATGGGGGCCCTGCCAGCGGAGCAGCAGCGGGTGTCAGGAGGCAGGAGCCACTGTCCCCACTACTAAAGAGAAATGAATATTCATTCACTCTCGGCCTTCACTCACCCCGGGGCCCCGCTCCCCAACCTAGGCAGCCGGCGCCGCGCTCAATTGCAGTGGAAGAGAGAGCATCTCTCTCCCATCAGTCCCCTCTGCTCCTGACTCACAGCCGATGCGCGATGACGTCACTTCATCGCGCACCCGCTGTGTGTCTGGCAGACGGGTCAGCTGCTGACACTGAAGCCGTCATCAGCGTGGGAGCAGGAGGAGAGGTGAGTATTGTGGTTTGTTTTTTATATATCTCTATATCTATCTATATCTATCTCTATATCTATCTGTCTCTATATCTATATATCTCTATATCTATCTATTTCTATCTGTATATCTATATCTCTATCTCTATATCTATCTGTCTCTATCTTAGATATAGAGATAGATATAGATAGATAGATAGATAGATATAGAGGTAGATATAGATAGATATAAATAGTCTATATATATCTATCTCTATCTATTATCTTTATATCTATCCATCTATATATCATCTATCCATAGATCTATCTATTTATCCCCTATCTATCTATCTATATACCTATCTATAGCTATCACTATCTATTATCTTTATATCTATCTATCTATCTTTCTATCTATATATCCATATATCTATTTATCCCCTATCTATCTATTTATCTATCTATATCTATCTAGGTCTATCTATCTCTATAGCTACCTATATCTTTCACTATCTATTATCTTTATATCTTTATATCTATCTGTCTATCCATAGATCTATCTATCTATTATCTATCTATACATCTAATTATCACATATCTATCTATCTATCTATCTAGTGTTATACCCTATGAGGGGGCAGCATTATACCCTATGAGGGGGTGCATTATACCCTATGAGGGGGGAGAAGCATTATACCCTATGAGGGGGCAGCCTTATACCCTATGAGGGGGTGCAATATACCTTATCTTCCAACAAAATTAATTCTAAGTCCTCCATTTTGTTGGCGAGGCTTCTGGCATTTGTATACATGCACTTTATGTATGTCTGTACCTCTATTTCTTAAATTATTAACTGTTCTAACCTCACCCCCCATGCCACTACCACCCCCAATTTCATTATTTGTGCCCAGGTCTCTATCTACACAGTCTTCCCCTCTTATAAAATGAATACCCTCCCCTAGTTCCAAATTTAAACACTCCTCCACCCTTCTAGCCATTTTTTTCCCCAGCACAGCTGCACCCTCCCCATTGAGGTGCAGCCCGTCCCTAGCGTAGAACCTGTAGCCAACTGAGAAGTCGGCCCAGTTCTCCAGGAACCCAAACCCCTCCTTCCTACACTAATTCTTGAACCACTTATTAACTTCCCTAATCTCCTCTCTGGCGTGGCACGTGGTACAGGAAATATTTCCAAAAATACCACCTTGGAGGTCCTTGCCTTAAGATTGCAGCCTAATTCCCTGAAATCATCTTTAAGGACCTTCCACCTACCTCTGTGTCATTTGTACCAATGTGCACCATGACCGCTGGATCCTCACCAGCCCCTCCCAGTAATCTGTCAACCCGGTCAGCGATGTGTCAGACTTGCGCGCCAGATAGGCAGCACACCGTTCGACGATCCCTTTCTTTGTGACAGATTGCCCTATCTGTTCCCCTAATAATTGAGTCCCCCACTACCAGCACCTGTCTGGCCTGCCCTGCTCTCCTATTTCTCCCCTTACTGGAGCATATACTCCTCTGGCTTTCAGAGGACATGCCTTGCTGCAGCAGTGCTACCCCTGCACTGACACTCCCCTCATCTGCCAACTTGGCAAACTTATTGGGTTGTGCCAGATCAGGACTAGCCTCCCTGGCACTCTTCTGTCTACCCCACCTTCTAACTGTCACCCATCTTACTGCTTCACTGTCCTGCAGCTCCAACCTAGCATCCCCCCCTCATCTATCTCATTGAGCGTCTGCTCAGTGAGTAGAAGTCTCCTTTCCATATTGTCTATTGATCTCAGTGTTGCCAGCTGCACATTTAAATCCAGTATCTGGGCTTCCAAATGCACAATGTGCTCACATCTCGCACAGCAGTATGCACCCTCGACTGGCTGGTCAAGGATTGCGTACATGCGGCAAGACGTACACTGGATGGCATTGGCAATAGTGGAGCACATTCCTAATGGGGATTGCACCAGACAGAAAAGATAAGTAAAAATAAATAAAAAGTATTAATAAAATATAACAGCAATTCAGTAATACCTCCTTTGCAAACTCCCTGAATCCAAAGTCACTGAATCACAAGTCACACACTTACCACCGTTCGCACTTACGCTCAGGTCACACTCAGCTCGTTTACACTCGCTCAGGCAGAAGATTTAAAGAGATTTTTTTTCCCTTCACCAGCAAACCACCCTGCTGCTCAATGCACTTCCAAAAGCTCCTGTGTATAATTTCACTGGTGGTCACTGTATTACACTGACACTGTATGCAGATCTTCTGTGTATAAATATCAGGATCCTGTCAGCGTCGGCGAACTGCCACGGCTGAGCAGCGTGACTCACCCCTACTGCGGGAGGGCCCGGGGTCCGATACTGCAGGGAAAGTTGAGGCAGACGGGACCTGCGATGCTGAAGGTAGTAAGAAGTACAAGGACCTACGATCATGTGACCACAGGGGGCGGGGCTTAGTGTCCCACTTCTGAAGATGATTGTAGGACTCTACTACAGGAATCCTGGAGTAGAGGCGAGGGGAACTCAGGTCAGACAAACGGGCGGTCATACATGGAGAGGGCGGCGCGATACCAGAGGGGCGAGCAGAGAGTAGTCAGAACGTAAGCAATGAGTCATACATGGAGATAGCTGCACAGTACAAGAGGGGCAATCAGAGAATAGTCAGGTCATAGGCAATGAGTCATACACAGAGATAGCAACGCAGTACAAGAGGGACAGGCAGAACTCGTAACAGGGACAGAACCAGATCAAAACCAAACAAGCATAAAGTATTACAGTCACAAAGCACACCAGGGTCACACACACTCGGCCAAGGGTCTGAGTATAAACGATGAGGAATGAGCCCACAATGAGGCTTTAAAAAGCCTCCCAGAATCTCAGAGTGAGGCCATCCACATTAACCTCTGAACTACCTAATCCCACAAGCTGAGCAAACCTTGACAATAATGTTGCCAGTGATCACTGAGCTCCTGTGTATAATGTCACTGGTAATCACTGTATTACCTGTACACTGACACTATATACAGAGGTACTGTGTATAATGTCACTGGTGGTAATAACAGTGTTGTTATTATTGTGGTTTGTATTCATAATCAGTACTGTAGTATTCCATCAATAAGTGGTGGTAATTTGTGGACTGTTCACAGTGTGGAAGTATTTCTCCGTGTATGAATTATTATTTGGTCCCTATATGCTGGTAATATGTCATATTATTCGGTCACTATGTGGTGGTAATATGTGGTCTGGTCATGGTGTGGTTGTATTTGTGCCTTTTATGTGATATGATGCGGGTACTATGTGGTCTGGTCATGGTGTGGTGGTATTTCTCCCCTGTATGTGGTATTATTGGTCTTGGTACAGTGGATTGTGTTGTGTTTGACGGTCATTAGTCTTCTCTGATATTAATTAGGAGAATATTCTTTATTTCCATTAGAGATTAAATACTTTGTAAACAGCGGCAGAGATGCACTTACAGGGGTTTCCTGTGGAAAAACGTAATCTCCTATTCACAGGACAAGTGATAACGTATTGATTGGGGGGGTCTAACTACTTGGACCCATTCAGCAAAATGTGGAACTTTTTATCCCCATTAGACTGGAGTGGCATGTCCGACTTGACAACTGATCCATTCATTCCCTCAGTGGCTGCACTTGTATTTTTATAGAAGCTCCAAAGAGAATGAATGAAGCTTCGGTCAGATATCTAACCTGCTGCTCCATTTTAAAATGGGGATAAGTGTCCTATCAACGATAAAACTTTCTCATTCTTCCGGTCGGTGCAGTTTCTAATGGTCGGACGTATGCGATCAGCTATCCTATAGAGCCCATGGATCGGTGATAAATTGTTTTAACCAAAGAACCACATTAATGTAAACTACCGTAATTATACATCCCAGTTATGGGGGTGCACAGTAGATGTGCAGGAGCCGCCTGTGTTTTACAGCCGATGCTCCACTATAATGGGGATAACGACTGACAGATATTAGCATATAGCTGTAGGATGGGGCCCTAGAGTCCATTCCCCTGGTGGGCCCCAGACACCCCAGTTCGACCCTGAATATACATCATTGTGGATTATCAGATACCGGATTTAGGGAAATTTCTCTGTAATATGGAAGGCAATGACATGAATAGATAGCAAAATCTGGTTTGTCTACAATCTTTTTTATTTGTTAGGTTCTTTCCTGTTACAGCACTTCTCTCCTGTAGTATAAACCTTCTCTCACACTAGTGCTAGCACTAAACCTTGGTTTGCCTTCTTCTAAAGTCTCTGTTGTCCCCGCAGACTTAGAGATTTCCAGCATTACTCCATGCAGCCATAAGGACCTTCTCTCTTTACTCCTTGGGTTTCCGCTGTCCTAGCAGGAAGTGAGAAACGTTCTCGTAAATCACAAGGATGGTACAGCAGGCGGGGTCGCTCAAAATAACTTGGGGGCAATTTTCTTTAGAAGTCCGTATATACTCGCGTATAAGCCGACCCATGTATAAGCCGACCACCCTAATTTTGTCACAAAAAACTGGGAAAACTTATTGACTCGCCTATAAACCTAGGGTGGAAAATGCCGAAGCTACTGGTAAATTTCAAAAATAAAATGGGCCCCATAAGATGCTCCATAAAGTTCATGATGGCCCCATATAATGCTCCATAAAGTTCATGATGGGTTCCATAAGATGCTCCATACAAAAATATGCCTAATAATGCTGCACAGTGAATAATGGTAGCCCTATTACATGGTCCATAATAACATATGCCCCATATAATGCTTCACAGTGATTGGTGGCCCCTTATAATGCTGCATGGAGAGTGGCCCCTTATAATGCTGCACAATGATTAGTGGCCCCTTATAATGCTGCACAGTGATTAGTGGCCCCTTATAATGCTGCACAGTGATTAGTGGCCCCTTATAATGCTGCACAGTGATTAGTGGCCCCTTATAATGCTGCACATTGATTAGTGGCCCCTTACAATGCTGCACGGTGATTAGTGGCCACTTATAATGCTGCACAGTGATTAGTGGCCCCTTGAAATGCTGCAGTGATTAGTGGCCCCTTATGCTGCACGGTGATTAGTGGCCCTTTGTAATGCTGCACAGTGATTAGTGGCCCCGTATAATGCTGCACAGTAATGAGAGGCCCCCTTATAATGCTGCACAGTAATGAGTGGCCTCTTATAATGCAGCACAGTGATGAGTGGCCCCATATAATGCTGCACAGTGATTACTGGCCCCATATAATGCTGCACAGTGATTACTGGCCCCATATAATGCTGCACAGTGATTAGTGGCCCCTTGTAATGCTGCACAGTGATTAGTGGCCCCTTGTAATGCTGCACAGTGATTAGTGGCCCCTTGTAATGCTGCACAGTTATTAGTGGCCCCTTGTAATGCTGCACAGTGATGAGTGGCCCCTTGTAATGCTGCACAGTGATGAGTGGCCCCTTATAATGCTGCACAGTGATTAGTGGCCCCTTGAAATGCTGCAGTGATTAGTGGCTCCTTATTATGCTGCTCGGTGATTAGTGGCCCCTTATTATGCTGCACGGTGATGAGTGGCCCCTTATAATGCTGCAAGGTGATGAGTGGCCCCTTATAATGCTGCACAGTGATGAGTGGCCCCTTATAATGCTGCACAGTGATGAGTGGCCCCTTATAATGCTGCACAGTGATGAGTGGCCCCTTATAATGCTGCACAGTGATGAGTGGCCCCTTGTATTGCTGCACAGTGATTAGTGGCCCCTTACAATGCTGCTGCCGCAGCCTCAATTAAAAAAATGAAAAAAAAAAATATATACTCACCTTGTCACTGCTGCAGCTGCTGCTCCTCAGCGTTGCTGGCTCTGCAGTGACTGTTCAGGCAGA
Organism: Dendrobates tinctorius; assembly: GCF_039654945.1. Lineage (NCBI taxonomy): Eukaryota > Metazoa > Chordata > Amphibia > Anura > Dendrobatidae > Dendrobates > Dendrobates tinctorius. The sequence continues at coordinate 62,296,079 of NW_027361743.1, forward strand.
GGGCGCCTGCTAACTACGTCATGGCACCCTCTGACCTTAACGTCACTGCCAGAGGAAGCAAGACAGCAGAGCGATGCGCAGCGGTGGAATGGGGCACAGGTGAATATGGCTCCCCCCGTTATACTCACCTCTCCTGGCATGTCTCTGCAGCCCCCCGTGCTTGTTCCATCTTCTCAGTGCTGTTCTTCCTGCTTTCTGCGGTCACGTGGTGCCGCTCATTACATATGTGCATATTAATGAGGGTAATGAGCGTACCACGTGACCGCTGAAAGCAGGAAGAACAGCGCCGAGAAGATGGAATAAGCACGGGGGGCTGCAGAAACATGCCAGGAGAGGTGAGTATGATCTCCGACACCCCCCCCCCGCTCCCCCTCCCTGGCCGACCCCCGGTATATGACTCGCGTATAAGCCGAGAGGGGGACTTTCAGCCCCAAAAAATGGGCTGAAAATCTCGACTTATACGCGAGTATATACTGTAAGCCTTTTTTGTCCTTTAAGACAGAAGAAACAAAACTATTAACTCTTCTTCTAAGGTCTGACTGTGAGCTCGGACCCTCCCCAGCTATTTGTTAGGGCACTCCAGGCTAAGGGGTTGTACTGCTATGCTCTGTTATTGCAGACTTCATCATCCCAATCATAGTTCATCATCAGCACATCAGCCCCATCATAGTCCATCATCAGCACATCAGCCCCATCATAGTCCATCATCAGCACATCAGCCCCATCATAGTCCATCATCAGCATATCAGCCCCATCATTGTCCCATAATGAAAGAAGTGTTGTTGCGCATTCTTAACAGCCGCTTGTTCCAGACACCCTGTTCTTAGGATTGGTGGGGGTCCTGGCAGTGAAACACCCGTAATCAGCAAGTTATGATCTACCAATGGCTAGGGGATAACTTGCTGAGGAGGCAGAAGTTGGGGACTACTGTTTTTAAAGACCGCAATACCTATATCAGGAGCTGTAAAGAAATATATGTTTCTAAGCTTTATCTTGAGTCCATTTTCCTTGTCGATAATTCTTAGATAATTCTGGGAAAAAAAGTATTTTAATACATATAACAAACTTAAATTGTCTTTGGAGAATAAAGTCTATCGGCGGTCAGTGCAGTGTACTACATTAGTTTGTGGGACAGAACATGTTGATAAAGGGTCGGTCTCATCACTGCACTCACCGTCCATAAGCTTTATTAGGGTAGATATCCACAGAATATGGATATAGTAGATGTATACCCCCTCTCAGGAATCCTTCCCTCATATTAGCTATGATGACTACATTCCACTGCAAACAGCAGAAGAAACTTGAGGCGCACTATTTACAAGAGGAGTTTTCCCATACATTTATGTGTTATCCATAAAATATTCTATAAATGTCTGATAGGCAGAGGTCCCGGACGTGAAACCCGCATCTGTCTACAGACCTGGGGAACTATGAATATACAGATGGCCATTCACTATTGGGGAGGTTCCTATAAGATCTGAGTACTCAGCCTTGTGTTTGGTTATTTTCATAGACCTTGACATGAGCGGCAGGGTACATATGAAACCAGTGCTCCACCCAATTATTCCTGAAGCAATTTTGTGGCTGATTCAAGACCCCTGTATTATTAATTTGAGGGTTCCTAAATGGTTGGAGACCCACACCAGTCTAATGTATTTGAGATGTTGTACCCTCTTAACGAAAGATCAGAGGAAAATACCTTCAACAAAACTGCTGGTTGGGTCGGATGTGGTATTCTGAGCCACTTGGTTTGTTGTCTCATATGTTTATGCTTAAAGTTCTTAATGGTTTGTTCTTGTTGAGTTTATGGGACCTTTGTCTATACTGTACTGTTCCTTTTTCATTTTTTTAGATAAGCATTCCATACTGTTAGGTGAAGAACTGGTGCTACCCTTCTTCACATTGAGGCATCATCCTACCATTGTGATCAGAAGCCCTATAACCCGGCTTCATTGTTAGGATGCAGGATTTATATAAATTAGCTCTACTGGGGTCTTAAAAGTGCAGGCATTGAGGAAGAAGTACAAAATCAGCAGGCAAATGAGTAGTCAGAAACAAGCAAAGGTCAGGGCAGGCAGCAGTGCAGAAACATAACCGGAAACAAGCAGAGGTCAGGGCAGGCAGCAGTGCAAAAACATAACCGGAAACAACCATAAAACCAAAGAAAAAAAACGACCCACAGTCCATATAGTGCAGAATAATATACATTTTTATTAGTATCACAGATTAATAACCGGAAACAAGCAGAGGTCAGGGCAGGCGGCAGTGCAGAAGCATAATCCATTGAGCAAGCTGAGGTCAGGGCAGGCGGCAGTGCAGAAACATAATCCATTGAGCAAGCTGAGGTCAGGGCAGGCGGCAGTTCAAAAACATAATCCATTGAGCAAGCAGAGGTCAGGCAGGCGGCAGTGCAGAAACATAATCCATTGAGCAAGCAGAGGTCAGGGCAGGCGTCAGTTCAAAAACATAATCCATTGAGCAAGCAGAGGTCAGGGCAGGCGGCAGTTCAAAAACATAATCCACTGAGCAAGCAGAGGTCAAGGCAGGCGGCAGTGCAGAAACATAATCCATTGAGCAAGCAGAGGTCAGGGTAGGCGGCAGTTCAAAAACATAATCCATTGAGCAAGCAGAGGTCAAGGCAGGCGGCAGTGCAGAAACAATCCATTGAGCAAGCAGAGGTCAGGCAGGCGGCAGTTCAAAAACATAATCCATTGAGCAAGCAAAGGTCAGGGCAGGCGGCAGTGTAGATGCATAACTTTAAACAAGCAGAGGTCAGGGCAGGCGGCAGTCTAGAAACATGATCCATTGATCAAGCCATAGTCAAAACCGGAAAATCTGTCTAAGAAGCAGCTGTGCAGAAGATGGTATGTGCTTGCTGCAAGCAACTCGCCACTACATTTTCCGCCGGCTAAATCAAAGTGCCGCGGAATTCTCTTCTCGGGAGAATGATCTTCCTAGGACTTGGAAGGAAACCCAAATCTCTCTTGTAGGCACGTTGTACATCCTGTGGGCTCATCAGCATTACTTGCATGATCTTTCCAGTGGTATAGCTGACTGGCAGGTGTGGTGTAGGATTGTAGCCTTGTTTAGCAGTCACCTTAATACGCGGTTGATGGTCGTAAGGCATACTGAGGAGTATACGTGCTTGAGAGGGAGTTAGCTCCATCCAGGTGCATGGGGATGGGCTCCTGGGCAATGTGGCTGTTGTCTCTTCCTCATCTACTGTTCTGGTGAGTATCAGGCGTTCCTTCATACCCTCTGGCTCTGCGCTGATGTTTGCTGCAGGTTGTACGAATCGGCCTATTTCGGGCATTGTAGGATATGGTGGTGGACTTTTCAGTCTGGAATATCGGTCCTTTGCCTTTTCTGGTGTTTTGAACAGGCATTTAATAATTGACACGATATAATAAAGCACTGCCATCACATACCCCGTGAAGCCAGTTGGCCTTTGGTGGTGTTCAGGCCTCTGACTGTATAGGGATGTCCTGGCATGTGGGAGACGTCTCCGTGGTTGGAACTTTCCTCCAGCTACGGGTGCAGCCATTAGGCTGCCTTCCCCTCCACACACACAAAAGTGTGTGCGGATGGTAGAAAACAGTCCCAAAAAAAAGAAATAAAAGTAAAAAAAATAAACAAAACAAGTAAAAAGTGATTTACAAGTCGCTCTGGGTTAGTGTTCAGCTCTCCTCTCTATCTCTGCTTGCCTCGCACTGACCGTTCTTGCGGAACATTCCATGACTCGTGGACAACGCTTCTGTGATGTCATAAAGACGAACATGGCAATGGGTCTAATATAGGAGAACTAGTTATGTTACCCATGGCAGACCATCCAATACCAGCTGCCACTGTACGGATAGGGGTTAGCTGGATTGGGATGAGATGTATAAAAACTTACCGGTACAATAGCGCAAGTCATTGCTTTATTTACTGTTTTTGCTTTTTTACCTGTTTACAGGCAAATCTTTCTATTTGATATTTTCAAACCTGTATAATTCTGTATCCTCATATGTGAGATAATGTGATGTATCTATTGTCAGCTCCTTGTAGGAATGTCTCCTCCTCTCTTCCCGGTAACACGGATCACCCGTGATGGGCACAGACCATTGCTGTAGTCGGAATTATTTCATATAGCTTCAGAATAAATGTTAAATAATATTGTATTTTTTCCATATAATTGGCTCAGATCACTTTTTTTAATTTGTCTGTAATTCTAAGTAGTGATAAAAAAATAAATAACCCCAAGTGTGAACCTGGTGTAGAACGTACAAATTGTCCAGAGTCTCTCCTGGGCCATGTTCACACGTGCAGAAGTGCTGCATTGTTTCCATAGGTATTCGCACTAAAGCAATCAAAACTTTTTATTGTATTTTTTTGTGGCAGTTTTTTCGAATGCATTTTTTTTAGTAGAGGAATGCTTCAGTTCCACAATTGGAGACTTCATTGGAATTTTGCATGCGTTTTTTATGCTCTCCATATAATATAGTGGAAAATATTAAACAAAAGCATCAAAAAGTTCACACTTCTGCTGCACCATTAGCCCCTGTATGTAGTACAGCTTAGGCCTCTTTCACACTTCAGTTTTTTGCATCAGTTCAAATCCGCCAAAAAGGCAGACAAGCGGATCCGTTCTGAACTGATGTGAACGGATGGCACAGGATCCTGAAAATGAGGAAATTTAAAGGAAATGCTGGTCGGGAAGGAGAGAGAGAGAGAGTTTTGTTGCAAGCTCCGTTTTGAAATCTTTGAGGATGGTGACGGACAGCAACTTTTGGCGGATCCTCAAAAAAAAACGGATGAAACGGACAGCCATCCGTCACAATCCGCCATTAATGCAAGTCAATGGGGAAAAAACGGATCCTCCAAAAAAAATTGAGGATCCGTTTTTGTCAAAACCTGACGGATTGTGACTGATTGCAAAAAACTGAAGTGTGAAAGGGGCCTTAGGGAGCGATAAATGAAGTGAAAAGAAAAGTAAAACAACAAAAAAAGTTTTAAACAAATCTGAAAAAAAACTCATAAAAGTTCAATTTTCCTCCATTGAAAATGAACATAAAAAAAAATGTCAAGTGATATCGCCACATCCAGCAAAGTCCGAGCTATCAAAATATAAAAATAATTAACCCAATTGGTAAACACAAAAAATTTAAAAACGCCAACATTGCGGTATTTTTTGGTCGCTGCAATACCACTTAAAATACGTAACAAGCAACTAAAATGTCATATGTATCCCAAAGTAATATCCATAATAACGTCTCGCCTTATGAAAAAATAATCCCTCTCATAGCTCTATTGAACGAAAAAGTAAAACTACGGGTCTCGGAAAATGGCAACACAAACTCCAACATATTTTTTATTTCAAAGTCTTGATTTTTTTTCTACCACTAAAATAATTTAAAAATCTGGGCACGTTTAGTATCTCTGTAATCATACTGATGAGGAGAATCATATTACATGGTCATTTTTACCACATAATGTACGCCGTAAACATAATTAAGGTCAGAATTGCGTTTTTTTTCACAATTTTCCCATTTCCCTGTACATTGTGTGTCAGGATAAGTCACAACCACTGCCACCAATATTTCTTGAACACCACTTGCTCACGACACACCTGCCCTGGGATGTTACTATAAAGGTGAACCTCCCATATTCTTTTGTCCACTCACCTAAGCGCACCCCGCAGACAGTTCTCACATCCACATCACACTGTTTGCTGCTATCGGTCACTGTTTTGATAGGCCAGTGAGACACCTGCGCTGGGTCACACACTAGCACACATGCCACCCAGCTTTTCTGAGCCCCTGATAGGTGCTCTTCTTTTACTTTTGTATACACATACAGCAAAACACAACCAAGGTATACTCGCCGTCCTCAGGGTTTGGGGGACGTTTAGCGCAGAAAAGAACAAACTTATTAAAATTTAGATTTAAAGGGATCCTGTCAGCAGGATTGTGAACAGTAAAGTACAGACAGTGTCAGGTCTACGCTGTTATACTGATTAAAATGAGGTGACCTGGGTGATGAAATGCATCTTGTGGTTGTTGTGTAATCTGTATTTGTAAATTTCAGTTATTGAGATTCTGGTGCTCCGGGTGTTTGTGGGGTTACAAAAAAAAGGTTTGCATTCATCAAAATGGTGCCTGTGCTGTAGTATAATACATGACTAATATCAATATGTAGACATGTGTAAGGGGTTGAGAGTCTTACCCCTTTAAACCCCCATGTTGCTGTTGTACTTGTATATATATTTATATATATGTTATACCATTGTTGCGCATTATCGTATATTTCATGTTGCTGTATTATTTATATAGCATAAGCTATGTTTCTGCACCTTGTACTTGGTAGGGACAGTGCAGTCTGGGCTATGGTCACTAGATGGGGCACTGAGCTCATTGCACAGTAGATGTAGCTGTAGGACATATAGGAGTTAACTGTAGGAGGGGATAGCTGGAGAATAAGCCAGGATGGTCTTCCAGTTTCAGGCAGTCAGAGGCCTGACCCCTTTGTGCTCGGGTGGGCTATATGCCTGAGCTGCCTAACTACCCCGTGATGTTAAAGCTGATGCCCAGCCATCTAGAGAAGAACACGGTACTGCAGAATCAGCAATAAAGTGGAAAAGAGTGTAAGTAAACAGAGGAAGATTGAAGGTTACCGTAAAAGGGTACGGGCAGGTCACTCCAGAATGTGGTGGAAAGCTACGTGGGCTGAATCTCTGATGTCCGGGGCGAAACATGCTGGAGAGCGCTTCACCGTGGTGACGCTATACAGGGAGGACACTGAGGAGCCATCTGAGACGCTTCGTCAAACGGAAACACTGCAAGGAACAGTGAAGGGAAAGATGAAGTAATGTTCTGTCTTTACTGTGATGAAAATGCTGGAAACTATGTGGATGTGCTGTGTCCTGAAGAAAATAAATTTGCTCAGTTAAGAGTTGCCCTGGACTGTGTCTCTATTCATTGGGATCAAGGATCAGCATCAAGTCGGCGTAGCAAAGGGGACGCTGACGGCACGGTGAGTATTCACCGTACCATGCAAGAGAAGAGGTACCGTTTTCCTGTAGAGGGAGGTCAGGGTATACAATGCCCGAACCCGAAATACTCAGCCACGACTACTGCCCTGGCTGACCTTTACACATAAAGTGTAGAAGTCGGGGGGGAAAGTGGGGAATGTGGTCTAGAAGTGATCAAGTATAGTGTGTTATTTTCTGCAGCAAACGTGTCCTGGCTGGAAGAGGAAGAAAAGCGAAGATGAATCGCTACAAATACAGAGGTCACTGGTAAGTCAGTGATTTACCTGGACACTTACATTATATAGTATATACAGAGCTCCTGTGTATAATGTCACTGGTGATCCTTGTATTACCTGTACGCTGACTATATGCAGAGCTCCTGTGTATAATGTTACTGGTGAGTCACTGTATTACCTGTACACTATACACTATATACAGAACTCCTGTGTATGTCTCCAGTGATCATTCTATTACTTGTACACTGACATTATATATACAGACAGGTAGCGTCGGACTGATTCTCCGGTGGGCCCTGGCATCTGGTGGGCCCTGGCACCTCTACTGGTATACAGGGACAGCAGTTGCCTAGGGCCCCCACTGCTCCAGGGGCCCCCAGCCAGTGCCACACAGCTGCTATGGGGGCCCTGCCAGCGGAGCAGCAGCGGGTGTCAGGAGGCAGGAGCCACTGTCCCCACTACTAAAGAGAAATGAATATTCATTCACTCTCGGCCTTCACTCACCCCGGGGCCCCGCTCCCCAACCTAGGCAGCCGGCGCCGCGCTCAATTGCAGTGGAAGAGAGAGCATCTCTCTCCCATCAGTCCCCTCTGCTCCTGACTCACAGCCGATGCGCGATGACGTCACTTCATCGCGCACCCGCTGTGTGTCTGGCAGACGGGTCAGCTGCTGACACTGAAGCCGTCATCAGCGTGGGAGCAGGAGGAGAGGTGAGTATTGTGGTTTGTTTTTTATATATCTCTATATCTATCTATATCTATCTCTATATCTATCTGTCTCTATATCTATATATCTCTATATCTATCTATTTCTATCTGTATATCTATATCTCTATCTCTATATCTATCTGTCTCTATCTTAGATATAGAGATAGATATAGATAGATAGATAGATATAGAGGTAGATATAGATAGATATAAATAGTCTATATCCATCTATCTCTATACCTATCTATATCTATCTCTATCTATTATCTTTATATCTATCCATCTATATATCATCTATCCATAGATCTATCTATTTATCCCCTATCTATCTATCTATATACCTATCTATAGCTATCACTATCTATTATCTTTATATCTATCTATCTATCTTTCTATCTATCTATCTATCCATATATCTATTTATCCCCTATCTATCTATTTATCTATCTATATCTATCTAGGTCTATCTATCTCTATAGCTACCTATATCTTTCACTATCTATTATCTTTATATCTATCTGTCTATCCATAGATCTATCTATCTATTATCTATCTATACATCTAATTATCACATATCTATCTATCTATCTATCTAGTGTTATACACTATGAGGGGGCAGCATTATACCCTATGAGGGGGTGCATTATACCCTATGAGGGGGGAGAAGCATTATACCCTATGAGGGGGCAGCCTTATACCCTATGAGGGGGTGCAATATACCTTATCTTCCAACAAAATTAATTCTAAGTCCTCCATTTTGTTGGCGAGGCTTCTGGCATTTGTATACATGCACTTTATGTATGTCTGTACCTCTATTTCTTAAATTATTAACTGTTCTAACCTCACCCCCCATGCCACTACCACCCCCAATTTCATTATTTGTGCCCAGGTCTCTATCTACACAGTCTTCCCCTCTTATAAAATGAATACCCTCCCCTAGTTCCAAGTTTAAACACTCCTCCACCCTTCTAGCCATTTTTTTCCCCAGCACAGCTGCACCCTCCCCATTGAGGTGCAGCCCGTCCCTAGCGTAGAACCTGTAGCCAACTGAGAAGTCGGCCCAGTTCTCCAGGAACCCAAACCCCTCCTTCCTACACTAATTCTTGAACCACTTATTAACTTCCCTAATCTCCTCTCTGGCGTGGCACGTGGTACAGGAAATATTTCCAAAAATACCACCTTGGAGGTCCTTGCCTTAAGATTGCAGCCTAATTCCCTGAAATCATCTTTAAGGACCTTCCACCTACCTCTGTGTCATTTGTACCAATGTGCACCATGACCGCTGGATCCTCACCAGCCCCTCCCAGTAATCTGTCAACCCGGTCAGCGATGTGTCAGACTTGCGCGCCAGATAGGCAGCACACCGTTCGACGATCCCTTTCTTTGTGACAGATTGCCCTATCTGTTCCCCTAATAATTGAGTCCCCCACTACCAGCACCTGTCTGGCCTGCCCTGCTCTCCTATTTCTCCCCTTACTGGAGCATATACTCCTCTGGCTTTCAGAGGACATGCCTTGCTGCAGCAGTGCTACCCCTGCACTGACACTCCCCTCATCTGCCAACTTGGCAAACTTATTGGGTTGTGCCAGATCAGGACTAGCCTCCCTGGCACTCTTCTGTCTACCCCACCTTCTAACTGTCACCCATCTTACTGCTTCACTGTCCTGCAGCTCCAACCTAGCATCCCCCCCTCATCTATCTCATTGAGCGTCTGCTCAGTGAGTAGAAGTCTCCTTTCCATATTGTCTATTGATCTCAGTGTTGCCAGCTGCACATTTAAATCCAGTATCTGGGCTTCCAAATGCACAATGTGCTCACATCTCGCACAGCAGTATGCACCCTCGACTGGCTGGTCAAGGATTGCGTACATGCGGCAAGACATACACTGGATGGCATTGGCAATAGTGGAGCACATTCCTAATGGGGATTGCACCAGACAGAAAAGATAAGTAAAAATAAATAAAAAGTATTAATAAAATATAACAGCAATTCAGTAATACCTCCTTTGCAAACTCCCTGAATCCAAAGTCACTGAATCACAAGTCACACACTTACCACCGTTCGCACTTACGCTCAGGTCACACTCAGCTCGTTTACACTCGCTCAGGCAGAAGATTTAAAGAGATTTTTTTCCCTTCACCAGCAAACCACCCTGCTGCTCAATGCACTTCCAAAAGCTCCTGTGTATAATTTCACTGGTGGTCACTGTATTACACTGACACTGTATGCAGATCTTCTGTGTATAAATATCAAGATCCTGTCAGCGTCGGCGAACTGCCACGGCTGAGCAGCGTGACTCACCCCTACTGCGGGAGGGCCCGGGGTCCGATACTGCAGGGAAAGTTGAGGCAGACGGGACCTGCGATGCTGAAGGTAGTAAGAAGTACAAGGACCTACGATCATGTGACCACAGGGGGCGGGGCTTAGTGTCCCACTTCTGAAGATGATTGTAGGACTCTACTACAGGAATCCTGGAGTAGAGGCGAGGGGAACTCAGGTCAGACAAACGGGCGGTCATACATGGAGAGGGCGGCGCGATACCAGAGGGGCGAGCAGAGAGTAGTCAGAACGTAAGCAATGAGTCATACATGGAGATAGCTGCACAGTACAAGAGGGGTAATCAGAGAATAGTCAGGTCATAGGCAATGAGTCATACACAGAGATAGCAATGCAGTACAAGAGGGACAGGCAGAACTCGTAACAGGGACAGAACCAGATCAAAACCAAACAAGCATAAAGTATTACAGTCACAAAGCACACCAGGGTCACACACACTCGGCCAAAGGTCTGAGTATAAACGATGAGTAATGAGCCCACAATGAGGCTTTAAAAAGCCTCCCAGAATCTCAGAGTGAGGCCATCCACATTAACCTCTGAACTACCTAATCCCACAAGCTGAGCAAACCTTGACAGTAATGTTGCCAGTGATCACTGAGCTCCTGTGTATAATGTCACTGGTAATCACTGTATTACCTGTACACTGACTCTATATACAGAGGTACTGTGTATAATGTCACTGGTGGTAATAACAGTGTTGTTAGTATTGTGGTTTGTATTCATAATCAGTATTGTAGTATTCCATCAATAAGTGGTGGTAATTTGTGGACTGTTCACAGTGTGGAAGTATTTCTCCGTGTATGAGTTATTATTTGGTCCCTATAAGCTGGTAATATGTCATATTATTCGGTCACTATGTGGTGGTAATATGTGGTCTGGTCATGGTGTGGTTGTATTTGTGCCTTTTATGTGATATGATGCGGGTACTATGTGGTCTGGTCATGGTGTGGTGGTATTTCTCCCCTGTATGTGGTATTATTGGTCTTGGTACAGTGGATTGTGTTGTGTATGACGGTCATTAGTTCTCTCTGATATTAATTAGGAGAATATTCTTTATTTCCATTAGAGATTAAATACTTTGTAAACAGCGGCAGAGATGCACTTACAAGGGTTTCCTGTGGAAAAACGTAATCTCCTATTCACAGGACAAGTGATGACGTATTGATTGGGGGGTCTAACTACTTGGACCCATTCAGCAAAATGTGGAACTTTTTATCCCCATTAGACTGGAGTGGCATGTCCGACTTGACCACTGATCCATTCATTCCCTCAGTGGCTGCACTTGTATTTTTATAAAAGCCCCAAAGAGAATGAATGAAGCTTCGGTCAGATATCTAACCTGCTGCTCCATTTTAAAATGGGGATAAGTGTCCTATCAACGATAAAACTTTCTCATTCTTCCGGTCGGTGCAGTTTCTAATGGTCGGACGTATGCGATCAGCTATCCTATAGAGCCCATGGATCGGTGACAAATTGTTTTAACCAAAGAACCACATTAATGTAAACTACCGTAATTATACATTCTAGTTATGGGGGTGCACAGTAGATGTGCAGGAGCCGCCTGTGTTTTACAGCCGAGGCTCCACTATAATGGGGATAACGACTGACAGATATTAGCATATAGCTGTAGCATGGGGCCCTAGAGTCCATTCCCCTGGTGGGCCCCAGACACCCCAGTTCGACCCTGAATATACGTCATTGTGGATTATCAGATACCGAATTTAGGGAAATTTCACTGTAATATGGAAGGCAATGACATGAATAGATAGCAAAATCAGGTTTGTCTACAATCTTTTTTATTTGTTAGGTTCTTTCCTGTTACAGCACTTCTGTTCTGTAGTATAAACCTTCTCTCACACTAGTGCTAGCGATAAACCTTGGTTTGCCTTCTTCTAAAGTCTCTGTTGTCCCTGCAGACTAGGACCTTCTCTCTTTACTCCTTGGGTATCCGCTGTCCTAGCAGGAAGTGAGAAACGTTCTCGTAAATCACAAGGATGGTACAGCAGGCGGGGTCGCTCAAAATAACTTGGGGGCAATTTTCTTTAGAAGTCCGTATATACTCGTGTATAAGCCGACCCATGTATAAGCCGACCACCCTAATTTTGTCACAAAAAACTGGGAAAACTTATTGACTCACGTAAAAGCCTAGATTGGAAAATGCCGAAGCTACTGGTAAATTTAAAAAAAAAATGGGCCCCATAAGATGCTCCATAAAGTTTATGATGGCCCCATATAATGCTCCATAAAGTTCATGATGGGTTCCATAAGATGCTCCATACAAAAATATGCCTAATAATGCTGCACAGTGAATAATGGTGGCCCTATAACATGGTCCATAATAACATATGCCCCATATAATGCTGCATAGTGATTGGTGACCCCTTATAATGCTGCACAGTGATTGGTGGCCCCTTATAATGCGCAGTGATTAGTGGCCCCTTATAATGCTGCACAGTGACTAGTGGCCCCTTGTAATGCTGCACAGTGAGTGGCCAATTTTAATGCTGCGCAGTGATTAGTGGCCCCTTATAATGCTGCACAGTGATTAGTGGCCCCTTATAATGCTGCACAGTGATTAGTGGCCCCTTATAATGCTGCACGGTGATTAGTGGCCACTTATAATGCTGCCCAGTGATTAGTGGCCCCTTGTAATGCTGCAGTGATTAGTGGCCCCTTATTATGCTGCACGGTGATTAGTGCCCCCTTATTATGCTGCACGGTGATTAGTGGCCCCTTGTAATGCTGCACAGTTATTAGTGGCCCCTTATAATGCTGCACAGCGATTAGTGGCCCCTTATAATTCTGCACAATGATTAGTGGCCCATTCTAAGCTGCACAGTGATTAGTGGCCCCTTACAATGCTGCACAGTGACTAGTGGCCCCTTACAATGCTGCTGCCGCAGCCTCAATTAAAAAAAACAAAAAACTATATACTCACCTTGTCGTTGCTGCAGCTGCTGCACCTCAGCGTTGCTGGCTCTGCAGTCACTGTTCAGGCAGAGGGCGCCTGCTAACTACGTCATGGCGCCCTCTGACCTAAACGTCACTGCCAGAGGAAGCAAGACAGCAGAGCGACGCAAAGCGTTGGAACGGGGTACAGGTGAATATGGCTCCCCCCGTTATACTCACCTCTCCTGGCATGTCTCTGCAGCACCCCGTGCTTGATCCATCTTCTCAGCGCTGTTCTTCCTGCTTTCTGCTGTCACGTGGTGCCGCTCATTACATATGTGCATATTAATGAGGGTAATCAGCGTACCACGTGACCGCTGAAAGCAGGAAGAACAGCGCAGAGAATATGGAATAAGCACGGGGGGCTGCAGAAACATGCCAGGAGAGGAGAGTATGATCTCCGACACCCCCCGCTCCCCCTTCCCGGCCGACCCCTGGTATATGACTCGCGTATAAGCCGAGAGAGGGACTTTCAGCCCAAAAAAATGGGCTGAAAATCTCGACTTATACGCGAGTATATACGGTAAGCCTTTTTTTTTTCCTTTAAGACAGAAGAAACAAAACTATTAACTCTTCTTCTAAGGTCTGACTGTGAGCTCGGACCCTCCCCAGCTATTTGTTAGGGAACTCCAGGCTAAGGGGTCGTACTGCTATGTTCTGTTATTGCAGGCTTCATCATCCCAATCATAGTCCATCATCAGCACATCAGCCCCATCATAGTCCATCATCTGCACATCAACCCCATCATAGTCCATCATCAGCACATCAGCCCCATCATAGTCCATCAACAGCCCCATCATTGTCCCATAATGAAAGAGGTGTTGTTGCGCATTCTTAATAGCCGCTTGTTCCAGACACCCTGTTCTTAGGATTGGTGGGGGTCCTGGCAGTGAAACACCCGTAATCAGCAAGTTATGATCTACCAATGGCTAGGGGATTACTTGCTGAGGAGGCACAAGTTGGGGACTACTGTTTTTAAAGACCACACTACCTATATCAGGAGCTGTGAAGAAATGCATGTTTCTCAGCTTTATCTTGAGTCCATTTTCCTTGTCGATAATTCTTAGATAATTCTGGGAAAAAAAGTGTTATATTACATATAACAAACGTTAGACTTTATTATCCAAAGACAATTTATCGGCAGTCAGTGCAGTGTACTACATTAGTTTGTGGGACAGAACATGTTAATAAAGGGTCAGTCTCATCACTGCACTCACCGTCCATAAGCTTTATTAGGGTAGATATCCACAGAATATGGATATAGTAGATGGATACTCCCCTCTCAAGAAACCTTCCCTCATATGAGCTATGATGACTACATACCACTGCAAACAGCAGATGAAACTTGAGGCGCACTATTTAGAAGAGGAGTTTTCCCAAACATTTATGTGTTATCCATAAAATATTCTATAAATGTCTGATAGGCAGAGGTCCCGGACGTGAAACCCGCATCTGTCTACAGACCTGGGGGAACTATGAATGGAGATATGGCCATTCACTATTGGGGAGGTTCCTATAAGATCTGAGTACTCAGCCTTGTGTTTGGTTATTTTCATAGACCTTGACATGAGCGGCAGGTTACATATGAAACCAGTGCTCCACCCAATTCTTCCTGAAGCAATTTTGTGGCTGATTCAAGACCCCTGTACTATTGATTTGAGGGTTCCTAAATGGTTGGAGACCCACACCAGTCTATTGTATTTGAGATGTTGTACCCTCTTAATGAAAGTTCAGAGGAAAATACCTTCAACAAAACTGCTGGTTGGGTCGGATGTGGTATTCTGAGCCATTTGGTTTGTTGTCTCATATGTTTATGCTTAAAGTTCTTTATGGTTTGTACTTGTTGAGTTTATGGGACCTTTGTCTATACTGTACTGTTCCTTTATCAATTTTTTAGATAAGAATTCCATACTGTTAGGTGAAGAACTGGTGCTACCCTTCTTCACATTGAGGCATCATCCTACCATTGTGATCAGAAGCCCTATAACCCGGCTTCATTGTTAGGATGCAGGATTTATATAAATTAGCTCTACTGGGGTCTTAAAAGTGCAGGCATTGAGGAAGAAGTACAAAATCAGCAGGCAAATGAGTAGTCAGAAACAAGCAAAGGTCAGGGCAGGCAGCAGTGCAGAAACATAACCGGAAACAACCATAAAACCAAAGAAAAAAACGACCCACAGTCCATATAGTGCAGAATAATATACATTTTTATTAGTATCACAGATTAATAACCGGAAACAAGCAGAGGTCAGGGCAGGCGGCAGTGCAGAAACATAATCCATTGAGCAAGCTGAGGTCAGGGCAGGCGGCAGTGCAGAAACATAATCCATTGAGCAAGCTGAGGTCAGGGCAGGCGGCAGTTCAAAAACATAATCCATTGAGCAAGCAGAGGTCAGGCAGGCGGCAGTGCAGAAACATAATCCATTGAGCAAGCAGAGGTCAGGGCAGGCGGCAGTTCAAAAACATTATCCATTGAGCAAGCAGAGGTCAGGGCAGGCGGCAGTTCAAAAACATAATCCATTGAGCAAGCAGAGGTCAGGGCAGGCGGCAGTTCAAAAACATAATCCATTGAGTAAGCAGAGGTCAAGGCAGGCGGCAGTGCAGAAACAATCCATTGAGCAAGCAGAGGTCAGGCAGGCGGCAGTTCAAAAACATAATCCATTGAGCAAGCAAAGGTCAGGGCTGGCGGCAGTGTAGATGCATAACTTTAAACAAGCAGAGGTCAGGGCAGGCGGCAGTATAGAAACATAATCCATTGATCAAGCCATAGTCAAAACCGGAAAATCTGTCTGAGAAGCAGCTGTGCAGAAGATGGTATGTGCTTGCTGCAAGCAACTCGCCACTACATTTTCCGCCGGCTAAATCAAAGTGTCGCGGAATTCTCTTCTCGGGAGAATGATCTTCCTAGGACTTGGAAGGAAACCCAAATCTCTCTTGTAGGCACGTTGTACATCCTGTGGGCTCATCAGCATTACTTGCATGATCTTTCCAGTGGTATAGCTGACTGGCAGGTGTGGTGTAGGATTGTAGCCTTGTTTAGCAGTCACCTTAATACGCGGTTGATGGTCGTAAGGCATACTGAGGAGTATACGTGCTTGAGAGGGAGTTAGCTCCATCCAGGTGCATGGGGATGGGCTCCTGGGCAATGTGGCTGTTGTCTCTTCCTCATCTACTGTTCTGGTGAGTATCAGGCGTTCCTTCATACCCTCTGGCTCTGCGCTGATGTGTGCTGCAGGTTGTACGAATCGGCCTATTTCGGGCATTGTAGGATATGGTGGTGGACTTTTCAGTCTGGAATATCGGTCCTTTGCCTTTTCTGGTGTTTTGAACAGGCATTTAATAAATGACACGATATAATAAAGCACTGCCATCACATACCCCGTGAAGCCAGTTGGCCTTTGGTGGTGTTCAGGCCTCTGACTGTATAGGGATGTCCTGGCATGTGGGAGACGTCTCCGTGGTTGGAACTTTCCTCCAGCTACGGGTGCAGCCATTAGGCTGCCTTCCCCTCCACACACACAAAAGTGTGTGCGGATGGTAGAAAACACTCCCAAAAAAAAGAAATAAAAGTAAAAAAAATAAACAAAACAAGTAAAAAGTGATTTACAAGTCGCTCTGGGTTAGTGTTCAGCTCTCCTCTCTATCTCTGCTTGCCTCGCACTGACCGTTCTTGCGGAACATTCCATGACTCGTGGACAACGCTTCTGTGATGTCATAAAGACGAACATGGCAATGGGTCTAATATAGGAGAACTAGTTATGTTACCCATGGCAGACCATCCAATACCAGCTGCCACTGTACGGATAGGGGTTAGCTGGATTGGGATGAGATGTATAAAAACTTACCGGTACAAGAGCCCAAGTCATTGCTTTATTTACTGTTTTTGCTTTTTTACCTGTTTACAGGCAAATCTTTCTATTTGATATTTTCAAACCTGTATAATTCTGTATCCTCATACGTGAGATAATGTGATGTATCTATTGTCAGCTCCTTCTAGGAATGTCTCCTCCTCTCTTCCCGGTAACACGGATCACCCGTGATGGGCACAGACCATTGCTGTAGTCGGAATTATTTCATATAGCTTCAGAATAAATGTTAAATAATATTGTATTTTTTCCATATAATTGGCTCAGATCACTTTTTTTAATTTGTCTGTAATTCTAAGTAGTGATAAAAAATAAATAACCCCAAGTGTGAACCTGGTGTAGAACGTACAAATTGTCCAGAGTCTCTCCTGGGCCATGTTCACACGTGCAGAAGTGCTGCATTGTTTCCATAGGTATTCGCACTAAAGCAATCAAAACTTTTTATTGTATTTTTTTGTGGCAGTTTTTTCGAATGCATTTTTTTAGTAGAGGAATGCTTCAGTTCCACAATTGGAGACTTCATTGGAATTTTGCATGCGTTTTTTATGCTCTCCATATACTATAGTGGAAAATATTAAACAAAAGCATCAAAAAGTTCACACTTCTGCTGCACCATTAGCCCCTGTATGTAGTACAGCTTAGGCCTCTTTCACACTTCAGTTTTTTGCATCAGTTCAAATCCGCCAAAAAGGCAGACAAGCGGATCCGTTCTGAACTGATGTGAACGGATGGCACAGGATCCGTTTTCAGAAGGATCCTGAAAATGAGGAAATTTAAAGGAAACGCTGGTCGGGAAGGAGAGAGAGAGAGAGTAACGTTTGGCGGATCCTCAAAAAAAACGGATGAAACGGACAGCCATCCGTCACAATCCGCCATTAATGCAAGTCAATGGGGAAAAAACGGATCCTCAAAAAAAAATTGAGGATCCGTTTTTTGTCAAAACCTGACGGATCGTGACTGATTGCAAAAAACTGAAGTGTGGAAGGGGCCTTAGGGAGCGATAAATGAAGTGAAAAGAAAAGTAAAACAACAAAAAAAGATTTAAACAAATATGAAAAAAAAACTCATAAAAGTTCAATTTTCCTCCATTGAAAATGAACATAAAAAAAAATGTCAAGTGATATCGCCGCATCCAGCAAAGTCCAAGCTATCAAAATATAAAAATAATTAACCCAATTGGTAAACACAAAAAATTTAAAAACGCCAACATTGCGGTATTTTTTGGTCGCTGCAATACCACTTAACCCCTTACCTACAATTGACGTAATATTCCGTCCATGTGACCATGGACCTAATTACCATGGACGGAATATTACGTCATCGCGATCAGCGGCGCCCACGTGGTGAGCGCCGCTGATCGCGGCCGAGTGTCAGCTAATTATCATAGCTGACACCCGGCACAATGTGTCAGGGGCGGTTACGGACCGCCCCCGACACGTTAACCCCTTGCACACCGCGATCAAACATGATCGCGGTGTACCGGGGGTTAAAGGGAAGCATCGTCAGGGAGGGGGCTCCCTCCGTGCTTCCCTGAGCCCCCACGGCAGCACAATGTGCAGCGCTGCTGCGGAGGACTCCTTTCCTGCAGGTCCCCGGATCCAATATGGCGACGGAGACCTCCGGGGGCCTGCAGGAAGCTGGCTTCCTCAGTGCCTGCAAAGTGCAGGCATGAGGAAGCCTGTGCAGTGCCTGACAGATCGCTGATCTGTCACAGTGATCTGTGATGTGACAGATCAGCGATCTGTCACAGGACAGTGATGTCCCCCATGGGACATTGTAATAAAGTAAAAAAAAAATAAAAAAAAGTGTAAAAATAATTTAAAAAAAATCGCCAAATAAATTAAAAAAAAAAAAAAATATTCCCCAATAAATTCATTTTTTGGAAATAAAAAAAAACAAAACAATAAAAGTACACATATTTGGTATCGCCGCGTCCATAACGACCCGCCCTATAAAACTGTCCCAATAGTTAACCCCTTAAGTGAACCCCTTAAAAAATAAAAATAAAAAACGAAGCAAAAAATAATGATTTATTATCATACTGCCGAACAAAAAGTGCAATAACGCGCGATCAAAAAGATGCATACAAATATCCATGGTACCACTGAAAACGTCATCTTGTCCCGCAAAAAATGAGCCACCATACAGCATCATCAGCGAAAAAATAAAAAAGTTATAGCTCGCAGAATAAAGTGATGCAAAAATAATTATTTTTTATATAAAATTATTTTCATTGCATAAAAGCGCCAAAACATAAAAAAACCACCTAAATGAGGTATC
The DNA here is from genome assembly GCF_039654945.1 of Dendrobates tinctorius. Lineage (NCBI taxonomy): Eukaryota > Metazoa > Chordata > Amphibia > Anura > Dendrobatidae > Dendrobates > Dendrobates tinctorius. Next base: position 62,315,463 of record NW_027361743.1, read on the forward strand.
GCTGTAACCGTACTGACCCGAAGAATAAAACTGCCTTATAAATTTTACCGCACCCAGAACGGCGTAAACGCACCACCCAAAAGAAATTCATGAAACGCTGGTTTTTGTAAATTCTGCGTCCCAAAAAACGAAATAAAAAGCGATCAAAAAATGTCACATGCCCGAACATGATACCAATAAAAGCGTCAACTCGTCCCGCAAAAAATAAGACCTCACATGACTCGGTGGGTCAAAATATGGAAAAATTATAGCTCTCAATATGTGGTGATGCAAAAACTATTTTTACAATAAAAAGCGTCTTTTAGCGTGCGACAGCTGTCAAACATAAAAACCGCCATAAATAGTAAATCAAACCCCCCATTATCACCCCCTTAGTTAGGGAAAAATAATAAAATTAAAAAAATGTATTTATTTCCATTTTCCCACTAGGGTTAGGGCTAGGGCTAGGGTTAGGGCTAGGGCTAGGGTTAGGGTTAGGGCTAGGGCTAGAATTGGGGGTTTCCACTATTTGCGCACATCGGGTGCTCTCCAAACGCAACATGGCATCTGATCTCAATTCCAGCCAATTCTGCGTTGAAAAAGTCAAATGGTGCTCCTTCCCTTCCAAGCCCTGCCATGCACCCAAACAGTGTTTTACCCCCTCATATGGGGTATCAGCCTAATCAGGACAATTTGCAAAACAACTTTTGGGGTCCTATTTCTCCTGTTGCCCTTAGGAAAATAAAAATTTTGGGGCAAAAATATCATTTTTGTGGAAAAAAATTTTTTTCTTATTTTCACGCCTGGGCGTTATAAACTTCTGTGAAGCACTTGGGGGTTCAAAGTTCTCACCACACATCTAGATAAGTTCCTTGGGGGGTCTAGTTTCCAAAATGGGGTCATTTGTGGGGGGTTTCCACTGTTTTGGTGCATCAGGGGCTTTCCAAACGCGACATGGTGTCTGATCTCAATTCCAGCCAAAAAAGTCAAATGGCGCTGCTTGCCTTCCGAGCTCTGCCATGTGCCCAAATAGTCATTTACACCCACATATGGGGTATCAGTGTACTCAGGACAAATTGCACAATAACTTTTAGGGTCCTGTCCCTTGGGAAAATAAAAATTGGGGGTGAAAAGATCATTTTTTGGAAAAAATATGATTTTTTAATTGTACCGCTGTGCATTATAAACTTCTGTGAAGCCCTTGTGGGTTCAAAGTTCTCACCACATATCTAGATAAGTTCCTTAGGGGGTCTAGTTTCAAAAATGGGGTCACTTGTGGGGGGTTTCCACTGTTTAGGTACATCAGGGGCTCTCCAAACGCGACATGGCGTCCGATCAGAATTCCAGCCAATTTTGCATTGAAAAAGTCAAACGGCGCTCCTTCCCTTCTGAGCTCTGCCATGCGCCGAAACAGTGGTTCCCCCCCACATATCAGGTATCAGCGTGCTCAGGACAAATTGCACAATAATTTTTGCAGTCCAATTTCTCCTGTTACACTTGGTAAAATAAAAAAAATTGAACCTGAAGTAATTTTTTTTGTGAAAAAAAGTTAAATGTTAATTTTTTTTAAATATTCAAAAAATTCCTGTGACGCACCTGAAGGGTTAATAAACACCTTGAATGTGGTTTTAAGCACCTTAAGGGGTGCAATTTTTAGAATGGTGTCACTTTTGGGTATTTTCTATCATATAGACCCCTCAAAGTGGCTTCAAATGTGAGGTGGTCCGTAAAAATAAAATGGTGTTGCAAAAATGAGAGATCGCTGGTCAACTTTTAACCCTTATATCTTGCTAACAAATAAAAATGTTGCTGATGTAAAGTAAACATGTGGCAAATGTTACTTATTAACTTTTTTGTGTGCCATATCTCTGTGATTTAAGGGCATAAAAATTCAAAGTTGGAAAATTGCGGAATTTTCAAAATTTTCGCCAAATTTCCGTTTTTCTCATAAATAAACGCAAGTTATATGAATGAAATTTTACCACTAACATGAAGTACAATATGTCACGAGAAAACATTGTCAGAATCACCGGGATCCACGGAAGCGTTTCAGAGTTATGACCTCATAAAGGGACAGTGGTCAGAATTGTAAAAATTGGCCCGGTAGTTAACGTGCAAACCACTCTTGGTAGTGAAGGGGTTAAAATGCGTAACAAGCAACTAAAATGTCATATCTATCCCAAAGTAATATCCATAATAACGTCTCGCCTTATGAAAAAATAATCCCTCTCATAGCTCTATTGAACGAAAAAGTAAAACTACGGGTCTCGGAAAATGGCAACACAAACTCCAACATATTTTTTATTTCAAAGTCTTGATTTTTTTTCTACCACTAAAATAATTTAAAAATCTGGGCACGTTTAGTATCTCTGTAATCATACTGATGAGGAGAATCATATTACATGGTCATTTTTACCACATAATGTACGCCGTAAACATAATTAAGGTCAGAATTGCGTTTTTTTTCACAATTTTCCCATTTCCCTGTACATTGTGTGTCAGGATAAGTCACAACCACTGCCACCAATATTTCTTGAACACCACTTGCTCACGACACACCTGCCCTGGGATGTTACTATAAAGGTGAACCTCCCATATTCTTTTGTCCACTCACCTAAGCGCACCCCGCAGACAGTTCTCACATCACCATCACACTGTTTGCTGCTATCGGTCACTGTTTTGATAGGCCAGTGAGACACCTGCGCTGGGTCACACACTAGCACACATGCCACCCAGCTTTTCTGAGCCCCTGATAGGTGCTCTTCTTGTACTTTTGTATACACATACAGCAAAACACAACCAAGGTATACTCGCCGTCCTCAGGGTTTGGGGGACGTTTAGCGCAGAAAAGAACAAACTTATTAAAATTTAGATTTAAAGGGATCCTGTCAGCAGGATTGTGAACAGTAAAGTACAGACAGTGTCAGGTCTACGCTGTTATACTGATTAAAATGAGGTGACCTGGGTGATGAAATGCATCTTGTGGTTGTTGTGTAATCTGTATTTGTAAATTTCAGTTATTGAGATTCTGGTGCTCCGGGTGTTTGTGGGGTTACAAAAAAAAGGTTTGCATTCATCAAAATGGTGCCTGTGCTGTAGTAAAATACATGACTAATATCAATATGTAGACATGTGTAAGGGGTTGAGAGTCTTACCCCTTTAAACCCCCATGTTGCTGTTGTACTTGTATACAGTGGGGAAAAAAAGTATTTAGTCAGTCAGCAATAGTGCAAGTTCCACCACTTAAAAAGATGAGAGGCGTCTGTAATTTACATCATAGGTAGACCTCAACTATGGGAGACAAACTGAGAAAAAAAAATCCAGAAAATCACATTGTCTGTTTTTTTTTTTTCATTTTATTTGCATATTATGGTGGAAAATAAGTATTTGGTCAGAAACAAAATTTCATCTCAATACTTTGTGATATATCCTTTGTTGGCAATGACAGAGGTCAAACGTTTTCTGTAAGTCTTCACAAGGTTGCCACACACTGTTGTTGGTATGTTGGCCCATTCCTCCATGTAGATCTCCTCTAGAGCAGTGATGTTTTTGGCTTTTCGCTTGGCAACACGGACTTTCAACTCCCTCCAAAGGTTTTCTATAGGGTTGAGATCTGGAGACTGGCTAGGCCACTCCAGGACCTTGAAATGCTTCTTACGAAGCCACTCCTTCGTTGCCCTGGCGGTGTGCTTTGGATCATTGTCATGTTGAAAGACCCAGCCACGTTTCATCTTCAATGCCCTTGCTGATGGAAGGAGGTTTTCACTCAAAATCTCACGATACATGGCCCCATTCATTCTTTCATGTACCCGGATCAGTCGTCCTGGCCCCTTTGCAGAGAAACAGCCCCAAAGCATGATGTTTCCACCACCATGCTTTACAGTAGGTATGGTGTTTGATGGATGCAACTCAGTATTCTTTTTCCTCCAAACACGACAAGTTGTGTTTCTACCAAACAGTTCCAGTTTGGTTTCATCAGACCATAGGACATTCTCCCAAAACTCCTCTGGATCATCCAAATGCTCTCTAGCAAACTTCAGACGGGCCCGGACATGTACAGGCTTAAGCAGTGGGACATGTCTGGCACTGCAGGATCTGAGTCCATGGTGGCGTAGTGTGTTACTTATGGTAGGCCTTGTTACATTGGTCCCAGCTCTCTGCAGTTCATTCACTAGGTCCCCCCGCGTGGTTCTGGGATTTTTGCTCACCGTTCTTGTGATCTTTCTGACCCCACGGGGTGGGATTTTGCGTGGAGCACCAGATCGAGGGAGATTATCAGTGGTCTTGTATGTCTTCCATTTTATAATTATTGCTCCCACAGTTGATTTCTTCACTCCAAGCTGGTTGGCTATTGCAGATTCAGTCTTCCCAGCCTGGTGCAGGGCTACAATTTTGTTTCTGGTGTCCTTTGACAGCTCTTTGGTCTTCACCATAGTGGAGTTTGGAGTCAGACTGTTTGAGGGTGTGCACAGGTGTCTTTTTATACTGATAACAAGTTTAAACAGGTGCCATTACTACAGGTAATGAGTGGAGGAAAGAGGAGACTCTTAAAGAAGAAGTTACAGGTCTGTGAGAGCCAGAAATCTTGATTGCTTGTTTCTGACCAAATACTTATTTTCCACCATAATATGCAAATAAAATGAAACAAAAACAGACAATGTGATTTTCTGGATTTTTTTTTCTCAGTTTGTCTCCCATAGTTGAGGTCTACCTATGATGTAAATTACAGACGCCTCTCATCTTTTTAAGTGGTGGAACTTGCACTATTGCTGACTGACTATATACTTTTTTTCCCCACTGTATATATTTATATAATATGTTATACCATTGTTGCGCATTATCGTATATTTCATGTTGCTGTATTATTTATATAGCATAAACTATGTTTCTGCACCTTGTACTTGGTAGGGACAGTGCAGTCTGGGCTATGGTCACTAGATGGGGCACTGAGCTCATTGCACAGTAGATGTAGCTGTAGGACATATAGGAGTTAACTGTAGGAGGGGATAGCTGGAGAATAAGCCAGGATGGTCTTCCAGTTTCAGGCAGTCAGAGGCCTGACCCCTTTGTGCTCGGGTGGGCTATATGCCTGAGCTGCCTAACTACCCCGTGATGTTAAAGCTGATGCCCAGCCATCTAGAGAAGAACACGGTACAGCAGAACCAGCAATAAAGTGGAAAAGAGTGTAAGTAAACAGAGGAAGATTGAAGGTTACCGTAAAAGGGTACGGGCAGGTCACTCCAGAATGTGGTGGAAAGCTACGTGGGCTGAATCTCTGATGTCCGGGGCGAAACATGCTGGAGAGCGCTTCACCGTGGTGACGCTATACAGGGAGGACACTGAGGAGCCGTCTGAGACGCTTCGTCAAACGGAAACACTGCAAGGAACAGTGAAGGGAAAGATGAAGTAATGTGCTGTCTTTACTGTGATGAAAATGCTGGAAACTATGTGGATGTGCTGTGTCCTGAAGTAAATAAATTTGCTCAGCTAAGAGTTGCCCTGGACTGTGTCTCTATTCATTGGGATCAAGGATCAGCATCAAGTCGGCGTAGCAAAGGGGACGCTGACGGCACGGTGAGTATTCACCGTACCATGCAAGAGAAGAGGTACCGTTTTCCTGTAGAGGGAGGTCAGGGTATACAATGCCCGAACCCGAAATACTCAGCCACGACTACTGCCCTGGCTGACCTTTACACATAAAGTGTAGAAGTCGGGGGGGAAAGTGGGGAATGTGGTCTAGAAGTGATCAAGTATAGTGTGTTATTTTCTGCAGCAAACGTGTCCTGGCTGGAAGAGGAAGAAAAGCGAAGATGAATCGCTACAAATACAGAGGTCACTGGTAAGTCAGTAATTTACCTGGACACTTACATTATATAGTATATACAGAGCTCCTGTGTATAATGTCACTGGTGATCCTTGTATTACCTGTACGCTGACTATATGCAGAGCTCCTGTGTATAATGTTACTGGTGAGTCACTGTATTACCTGTACACTATACACTATATACAGAACTCCTGTGTATGTCTCCAGTGATCATTCTATTACTTGTACACTGACATTATATATACAGACAGGTAGCGTCGGACTGATTCTCCGGTGGGCCCTGGCATCTGGTGGGCCCTGGCACCTCTACTGGTATACAGGGACAGCAGTTGCCTAGGGCCCCCACTGCTCCAGGGGCCCCCAGCCAGTGCCACACAGCTGCTATGGGGGCCCTGCCAGCGGAGCAGCAGCGGGTGTCAGGAGGCAGGAGCCACTGTCCCCACTACTAAAGAGAAATGAATATTCACTGCTTCAGCAGTGAATATCATTTCACTCTCGGCCTCCACTCACCCCGGGGCCCCGCTCCCCAACCTAGGCAGCCGGCGCCGCCCTCAATTGCAGTGGAAGAGAGAGCATCTCTCTCCCATCAGTCCCCTCTGCTCCTGACTCACAGCCGATGCGCGATGACGTCACTTCATCGCGCACCCGCTGTGTGTCTGGCAGACGGGTCAGCTGCTGACACTGAAGCAGTCATCAGCGTGGGAGCAGGAGGAGAGGTGAGTATTGTGGTTTGTTTTTTATATCTCTCTATATCTATCTCTATCTATCTCTATATCTATCTGTCTCTATATCTATATATCTCTATATCTATCTATTTCTATCTGTATATCTATATCTCTATCTCTATATCTATCTGTCTCTATCTTAGATATAGAGATAGATAAAAATAGATAGATAGATAGATACATATAGAGGTAGATATAGATAGATATAAATAGTCTATATCCATCTATCTCTATACCTATCTACATCTATCTCTATCTATTATTTTTATATCTATCTATCCATCTATATATCATCTATCCATAGATCTATCTATTTATCCCCTATCTATCTATCTATATACCTATCTATAGCTATCACTATCTATTATCTTTATATCTATCTATCTAGCTATCCATATATCTATTTATCCCCTATCTATCTATTTATCTATCTATATCTATCTAGGTCTATCTATCTCTATAGCTACCTATATCTTTCACTATCTATTATCTTTATATCTTTATATCTATCTATCTATCCATAGATCTATCTATCTATTATCTATCTATCTATACATCTAATTATCACATATCTATCTATCTAGTGTTATACCCTATGAGGGGGCAGCATTATACCCTATGAGGGGGTGCATTATACCCTATGAGGGGGGGGAAGCATTATACCCTATGAGGGGGCAGCCTTATACCCTATGAGAGGGTGCAATATACCTTATCTTCCAACAAAATTAATTCTAAGTCCTCCATTTTGTTGGCGGGGCTTCTGGCATTTGTATACATGCACTTTATGTATGTCTGTACCTCTATTTCTTAAATTATTAACTGTTCTAACCTCACCCCCCATGCCACTACCACCCCCAATTTCATTATTTGTGCCCAGGTCTCTATCTGCACAGTCTTCCCCTCTTATAAAATGAATACCCTCCCCTAGTTCCAAGTTTAAACACTCCTCCACCCTTCTAGCCATTTTTTCCCCCAGCACAGCTGCACCCTCCCCATTGAGGTGCAGCCCGTCCCTAGCGTAGAACCTGTAGCCAACTGAGAAGTCGGCCCAGTTCTCCAGGAACCCAAACCCCTCCTTCCTACACTAATTCTTGAACCACTTATTAACTTCCCTAATCTCCTCTCTGGCGTGGCACGTGGTACAGGAAATATTTCCAAAAATACTACCTTGGAGGTCCTTGCCTTAAGATTGCAGCCTAATTCCCTGAAATCATCTTTAAGGACCTTCCACCTACCTCTGTGTCATTTGTACCAATGTGCACCATGACCGCTGGATCCTCACCAGCCCCTCCCAGTAATCTGTCAACCCGGTCAGCGATGTGTCAGACTTGCGCGCCAGATAGGCAGCACACCGTTCGACGATCCCTTTCTTTGTGACAGATTGCCCTATCTGTTCCCCTAATAATTGAGTCCCCCACTACCAGCACCTGTCTGTCCTGCCCTGCTCTCCTATTTCTCCCCTTACTGGAGCATATACTCCTCTGGCTTTCAGAGGACATGCCTTGCTGCAGCAGTGCTACCCCTGCACTGACACTCCCCTCATCTGCCAAACTTATTGGGTTGTGCCAGATCAGGACTAGCCTCCCTGGCACTCTTCTGTCTACCCCACCTTCTAACTGTCACCCATCTTACTGCTTCACTGTCCTGCAGCTCCAACCTAGCATCCCCCCCTCATCTATCTCATTGAGCGTCTGCTCAGTGAGTAGAAGTCTCCTTTCCATATTGTCTATTGATCTCAGTGTTGCCAGCTGCACATTTAAATCCAGTATCTGGGCTTCCAAATGCACAATGTGCTCACATCTCGCACAGCAGTATGCACCCTCGACTGGCTGATCAAGGATTGTGTACATGCGGCAAGACGTACACTGGATGGCATTGGCAATAGTGGAGCACATTCCTAATGGGGATTGCACCAGACAGAAAAGATAAGTAAAAATAAATAAAAAGTATTAATAAAATATAACAGCAATTCAGTAATACCTCCTTTGCAAACTCCCTGAATCCAAAGTCACTGAATCACAAGTCACACACTTACCACCGTTCGCACTTACGCTCAGGTCACACTCAGCTCATGTAAACTCGCTCAGGCAGAAGATTTAAAGAGATTTTTTTTCCCTTCACCAGCAAACCACCCTGCTGCTCAATGCACTTCCAAAAGCTCCTGTGTATAATTTCACTGGTGGTCACTGTATTACACTGACACTGTATGCAGATCTTCTGTGTATAAATATCAGGATCCTGTCAGCGTCGGCGAACTGCCATGGCTGAGCAGCGTGACTCACCCCTACTGCGGGAGGGCCCGGGGTCCGATACTGCAGGGAAAGTTGAGACAGACGGGACCTGCGATGCTGAAGGTAGTAAGAAGTACAAGGACCTACGATCATGTGACCACAGGGGGCGGGGCTTAGTGTCCCACTTCTGAAGATGATTGTAGGACTCTACTACAGGAATCCTGGAGTAGAGGCGAGGGGAACTCAGGTCAGACAAACGGGCGGTCATACATGGAGAGGGCGGCGCGATACCAGAGGGGCGAGCAGAGAGTAGTCAGAACATAAGCAATGAGTCATACATGGAGATAGCTGCACAGTACAAGAGGGGCAATCAGAGAATAGTCAGGTCATAGGCAATGAGTCATACACAGAGATAGCAACGCAGTACAAGAGGGACAGGCAGAACTCGTAACAGGGACAGAACCAGATCAAAACCAAACAAGCATAAAGTATTACAGTCACAAAGCACACCAGGGTCACACACACTCGGCCAAGGGTCTGAGTATAAACGATGAGGAATGAGCCCACAATGAGGCTTTAAAAAGCCTCCCAGAATCTCAGAGTGAGGCCATCCACATTAACCTCTGAACTACCTAATCCCACAAGCTGAGCAAACCTTGACAATAATGTTGCCAGTGATCACTGAGCTCCTGTGTATAATGTCACTGGTAATCACTGTATTACCTGTACACTGACACTATATACAGAGGTACTGTGTATAATGTCACTGGTGGTAATAACAGTGTTGTTATTATTGTGGTTTGTATTCATAATCAGTACTGTAGTATTCCATCAATAAGTGGTGGTAATTTGTGGACTGTTCACAGTGTGGAAGTATTTCTCTGTGTATGAATTATTATTTGGTCCCTATATGCTGGTAATATGTCATATTATTCGGTCACTATGTGGTGGTAATATGTGGTCTGGTCATGGTGTTGTTGTATTTGTGCCTTTTATGTGATATGATGCGGGTACTATGTGGTCTGGTCATGGTGTGGTGGTATTTCTCCCCTGTATGTGGTATTATTAGTCTTGGTACAGTGGATTGTGTTGTGTTTGACGGTCATTAGTCTTCTCTGATATTAATTAGGAGAATATTCTTTATTTCCATTAGAGATTAAATACTTTGTAAACAGCGGCAGAGATGCACTTACAGGGGTTTCCTGTGGAAAAACGTAATCTCCTATTCACAGGACAAGTGATAACGTATTGATTGGGGGGGTCTAACTACTTGGACCCATTCAGCAAAATGTGGAACTTTTTATCCCCATTAGACTGGAGTGGCATGTCCGACTTGACCACTGATCCATTCATTCCCTCAGTGGCTGCACTTGTATTTTTATAGAAGCTCCAAAGAGAATGAATGCAGCTTCGGTCAGATATCTAACCTGCTGCTCCAGTTTAAAATGGGGATAAGTGTCCTATCAACGATAAAACTTTCTCATTCTTCCGGTCGGTGCAGTTTCTAATGGTCGGACGTATGCGATCAGCTATCCTATAGAGCCCATGGATCAGTGATAAATTGTTTTAACCAAAGAACCACATTAATGTAAACTACCGTAATTATACATCCCAGTTATGGGGGTGCACAGTAGATGTGCAGGAGCCGCCTGTGTTTTACGGCCGATGCTCCACTATAATGGGGATAACGACTGACAGATATTAGCATATAGCTGTAAGATGGGGCCCTAGAGTCCATTCCCCTGGTGGGCCCCAGACACCCCAGTTCGACCCTGAATATACATCATTGTGGATTATCAGATACCGGATTTAGGGAAATTTCTCTGTAATATGGAAGGCAATGACATGAATAGATAGCAAAATCTGGTTTGTCTACAATCTTTTTTATTTGTTAGGTTCTTTCCTGTTACAGCACTTCTGTCCTGTAGTATAAACCTTCTCTCACACTAGTGCTAGCACTAAACCTTGGTTTGCCTTCTTCTAAAGTCTCTGTTGTCCCCGCAGATTTAGAGATTTCCAGCATTACTCCATGCAGCCATAAGGACCTTCTCTCTTTACTCCTTGGGTTTCCGCTGTCCTAGCAGGAAGTGAGAAACGTTCTCGTAAATCACAAGGATGGTACAGCAGGCGGGGTCGCTCAAAATAACTGGGGGGCAATTTTCTTTAGAAGTCCGTATATACTCGTGTATAAGCCGACCCATGTATAAGCCGACCACCCTAATTTTGTCACAAAAAACTGGGAAAACTTATTGACTCGCGTATAAACCTAAGGTGGAAAATGCCGAAGCTACTGGTAAATTTCAAAAATAAAATGGGCCCCATAAGATGCTCCATAAAGTTCATGATGGCCCCATATAATGCTCCATAAAGTTCATGATGGGTTCCATAAGATGCTCCATACAAAAATATGCCTAATAATGCTGCACAGTGAATAATGGTAGCCCTATAACATGGTCCATAATAACATATGCCCCATATAATGCTGCACAGTGATTGGTGGCCCCTTATAATGCTGCACAGTGATTAGTGGCCCCTTAAAATGCTGCATGGAGAGTGGCCCCTTATAATGCTGCACAATGATTAGTGGCCCCTTATAATGCTGCACATTGGTTAGTGACCCCTTATAATGCTGCACAGTGATTAGTGGCCCCTTATAATGCTGCACAGTGATTAGTGGCCCCTTATAATGCTGCACATTGATTAGTGGCCCCTTACAATGCTGCACGGTGATTAGTGGCCACTTATAATGCTGCACAGTGATTAGTGGCCCCTTGAAATGCTGCAGTGATTAGTGGCCCCTTATTATGCTGCACGGTGATTAGTGGCCCTTTGTAATGCTGCACAGTGATTAGTGGCCCCGTATAATGCTGCACAGTGATGAGAGGCCCCCTTATAATGCTGCACAGTGATGAGTGGCCTCTTATAATGCAGCACAGTGATGAGTGGCCCCATATAATGCTGCACAGTGATTACTGGCCCCATATAATGCTGCACAGTGATTAGTGGCCCCTTGTAATGCTGCACAGTGATTAGTGGCCCCTTGTAATGCTGCACAGTGATTAGTGGCCCCTTGTAATGCTGCACAGTGATTAGTGGCCCCTTGTAATGCTGCACAGTGATGAGTGGCCCCTTGTAATGCTGCACAGTGATGAGTGGCCCCTTGTAATGCTGCACAGTGATGAGTGGCCCCTTATAATGCTGCACAGTGATTAGTGGCCCCTTATAATGCTGCAAAGTGAATAGTGGCCCCTTGAAATGCTGCAGTGATTAGTGGCTCCTTAATATTGGAGAAATATTGGAGAAAGAGAAACCAATCACAAACTAAAATGTTTCTATACTAATGCACAAAGCATGGGCAACAAACAAGGAGAATTGGAACTACTAACACAGGAAAAGAAATATGATGTCATTGGAATCACTGAAACTTGGTGGGACAATACACATGATTGGAATACAAGACTAGAAGGATACAACTTATTTGCAAGAAACAGACTTGATAAACGAGGAGGGGGTGTCGCATTGTATGTTAGAAACAAGTATATCTGCACAGAGATTGAAGCTTCAGAGACTGGGAGTTCTGTGGAAACTGTTTGGGTAAGAATACAAGGACATAACAATGGAAAGGACACCATTGTAGGCATTTACTACAGGCCGCCTGTGCAAGCTGAAGATATGGATGAACTCTTTATGCATCAAATGGCCAAGTTCTCCAAAAAATATGACATAGTTATCATGGGAGATTTCAACTATCCAGACATTTGTTGGGAATCTCTCTCAGGCAAAACTAACAGGTCAAGGAAATTCTTATCCTCTCTTGCTGACAACTTTATCTTCCAAAAGGTAAGGGAGAAAACAAGGGGAACTGCTACCTTGGATCTAATCCTTATAAACAGGGAGGAAATGGTTGAGGAGGTAAAAGTGGCTGGGACCCTAGGAGGTAGCGACCATGCTATTTTAGAATTTTGGATAACTAGAGGCGGAAGACCTGTGAAGACTCAGACGTCAAGGTTAGATTTCAGAAAGGCAGATTTTAAGGGATTCAGAAAGAGAATTGGAGGGATCCAATGGCTGGATATCCTAAAAGACAAAAATGTCCAGGAGGGATGGGAAATCTTGAAAAATGAAATTCTCAAAGCACAGTTGTTAACAATTCCGAAAAGAGGGAAGAATAGGAAGCATTTAAGGAAACCAGGATGGATGAACACAGAACTTAAGCACATGCTAAAAAGGAAGAAAAAAATGTTTATAAAATGGAAAGAGGGAGGCATATCTAAAGAAGAATATAATGCTGTCTGCAGAACCTGCAGGGCACAAATCAGATTATCTAAAGCTGAAAATGAATTGAGGCTTGCAAGAGATGTCAAAAGCAATAATAAAGGATTTTGGGGATATGTCAAAAGTAAAAGAAAAGTAAAAGATGCTATAGGATTTTTACAGGATGAAAATGATGAAATGGTAAGACAGGATGTTGAGAAGGCTGAACTTTTAAATTCCTATTTTGCATCTGTTTTCTCTCAGAAAGGAAATGTAACATCAACTGTTATTCACTGTCCTATTAAGGGAATAGAAGAATCCAGGATATCTATAAACAGAAAGATAGTGAGGAAACACTTAGCTAACCTAAATGAATTCAAGTCTCCAGGTCCAGATGAATTACACCCCAGAGTACTGAAGGAGATAGCAGAAGAAATTTTTGAACCCCTCTCCATAATCTTTGAAAATTCTTGGAGAACAGGAGAAGTGCCAGAAGACTGGAGAAGAGCAAATGTTGTTCCTATCTTCAAAAAGGGGAAGAAGGTGGACCCAGGCAACTATAGGCCGGTGAGTCTGACTTCTATACCAGGAAAGATCTTTGAACAAATTATTAAACAACATGTATGTCAATACCTGGATAAGAATGAAGTGATTAAACAGAGTCAGCATGGGTTTGTAACTAATAAGTCATGTCAGACTAACTTAATTTCCTTCTATGACGGTATCACTGATTGGGTGGATCAAGGAAATGCTGTAGATATAGTATATCTTGACTTCAGCAAAGCATTTGACAAAGTCTCTCATACAATTCTTATTGAAAAAATGACTAAGTATGGAATGGACAAGGCAACTGTTAGGTGGATTCATAACTGGCTTAGTGATCGGACCCAAAGAGTGGTCGTAAATGGCTGCACATCCAGTTGGAAGAATGTCTCAAGTGGGGTACCACAGGGCTCTGTCCTGGGCCCTGTATTGTTCAACATCTTTATCAATGATTTAGATGAAGGAATTGAGGGTAAACTGATTAAATTTGCTGATGACACAAAGCTAGGAGGGATAGCTAATACTAGAGAAGAGAGAGAGAGGATTCAAAAAGATTTAAATAAACTGGAGAAGTGGGCAGCAACTAACAGAATGGTTTTTAACAGGGAGAAATGCAAAGTACTACATCTGGGCAATAAAAATGAAAAAAGCATATATAGAATGGGAGGAATAGGGCTAAGTGACAGCACATGTGAAAAAGACTTGGGTATACTAATAGATCACAGACTGAATATGAGTCAACAGTGTGATGCAGCAGCAAAAAAGGCAAATGCAATTCTAGGATGTATTAACAGAAGCATACAGTCTAGATCACGTGAAGTCATTATTTCCCTCTACTCCTCTTTGGTCAGACCTCATCTGGAATATTGTGTCCAGTTTTGGGCACCACATTTTAAAAAAGACATCAACAAACTGGAGCAAGTTCAGAAAAGAGCGACCAGAATGGTGACCGGTCTGCAAACCCTGTCTTATGAGGAAAGGTTGCAGGATTTGGGAATGTTTAGTTTGCAAAAGAGAAGACTGAGAGGAGACTTAATAGCTGTCTACAAATATCTAAAGGGCTGTCACATTGTAGAAGGATCAACTTTATTCTCATTTGCACAAGGAAAGACTAGAAGCAATGGGATGAAACTGAATGGGAGGAGACACAGATTAGATATTAGAAAAAACTTTTTGACAGTTAGAGTGATCAATGAGTGGAACAGGCTGCCACGAGAAGTGGTGAGTTCTCCTTCAATGGAAGTCTTCAAACAGAGGCTGGACAGACATCTGACTGGGATGATTTAGCGAATCCTGCTTTGAGCAGGGGGTTGGACCAGATGGCCCAGGAGGTCCCTTCCAACTCTACGATTCTATGATTCTATGATTCTATGATTCTATGATTCTATTATGCTGCATGGTGATGAGTGGCCCCTTATAATGCTGCACGGTGATGAGTGGCCCCTTATAATGCTGCACGGTGATGAGTGGCCCCTTATAATGCTGCACAGTGATGAGTGGCCCCTTATAATGCTGCACAGTGATGAGTGGCCCCTTATAATGCTGCAGTGATGAGTGGCCCCTTGTATTGCTGCACAGTGATTAGTGGCCCCTTACAATGCTGCTGCCGCAGCCTCAATTAAAAAAAAGAAAAAACTATATACTCACCTTGTCACTGCTGCAGCTGCTGCTCCTCAGCGTTGCTGGCTCTGCAGTGACTGTTCAGGCAGAGGGCGCCTGCTAACTACGTCATGGCACCCTCTGACCTTAACGTCACTGCCAGAGGAAGCAAGACAGCAGAGCGATGCGCAGCGGTGGAATGGGGCACAGGTCAATATGGCTCCCCCTGTTATACTCACCTCTCCTGGCATGTCTCTGCAGCCCCCCGTGCTTGTTCCATCTTCTCAGTGCTGTTCTTCCTCCTTTCTGCGGTCTCGTGGTGCCGCTCATTACATATGTGCATATTAATGAGGGTAATGAGCGTACCACGTGACCGCTGAAAGCAGGAAGAACAGCGCCGAGAAGATGGAATAAGCACGGGGGGCTGCAGAAACATGCCAGGAGAGGTGAGCATGATCTCCGACACCCCCCGCTCCCCCTCCCTGGCCGACCCCCAGTATATGACTCGCGTATAAGCCGAGAGGGGGACTTTCAGCCCCAAAAAATGGGCTGAAAATCTCGACTTATACGCGAGTATATACTGTAAGCCTTTTTTTTCCTTTAAGACAGAAGAAACAAAACTATTAACTCTTCTTCTAAGGTCTGACTGTGAGCTCGGACCCTCCCCAGCTATTTGTTAGGGCACTCCAGGCTAAGGGGTTGTACTGCTATGCTCTGTTATTGCAGACTTCATCATCCCAATCATAGTTCATCATCAGCACATCAGCCCCATCATAGTCCATCATCAGCCCCATCATAGTCCATCATCAGCACATCAGCCCCATCATAGTCCATCATCAGCACATCAGCCCCATCATAGTCCATCATCAGCACATCAGCCCCATCATAGTCCATCATCAGCACATCAGCCCCATCATTGTCCCATAATGAAAGAAGTGTTGTTGCGCATTCTTAACAGCCGCTTCTTCCAGACACCCTGTTCTTAGGATTGGTGGGGGTCCTGGCAGTGAAACACCCGTAATCAGCAAGTTATGATCTACCAATGGCTAGGGGATAACTTGCTGAGGAGGCAGAAGTTGGGGACTACTGTTTTTAAAGACCGCAATACCTATATCAGGAGCTGTAAAGAAATATATGTTTCTAAGCTTTATCTTGAGTCCATTTTCCTTGTCGATAATTCTTAGATAATTCTGGGGAAAAAAAAGTATTTTAATACATATAACAAACTTAAATTGTCTTTGGAGAATAAAGTCTATCGGCGGTCAGTGCAGTGTACTACATTAGTTTGTGGGACAGAACATGTTGATAAAGGGTCGGTCTCATCACTGCACTCACCGTCCATAAGCTTTATTAGGGTAGATATCCACAGAATATGGATATAGTAGATGTATACCCCCTCTCAGGAATCCTTCCCTCATATTAGCTATGATGACTACATTCCACTGCAAACAGCAGAAGAAACTTGAGGCGCACTATTTACAAAAGGAGTTTTCCCATACCTTTATGTGTTATCCATAAAATATTCTATAAATGTCTGATAGGCAGAGGTCCCGGACGTGAAACCCGCATCTGTCTACAGACCTGGGGAACTATGAATGGACAGATGGCCATTCACTATTGGGGGGGTTCCTATAAGATCTGAGTACTCAGCCTTGTGTTTGGTTATTTTCATAGACCTTGACATGAGCGGCAGGGTACATATGAAACCAGTGCTCCACCCAATTCTTCCTGAAGCAATTTTGTGGCTGATTCAAGACCCCTGTACTATTAATTTGAGGGTTCCTAAATGGTTGGAGACCCACACCAGTCTAATGTATTTGAGATGTTGTACCCTCTTAACGAAAGTTCAGAGGAAAATACCTTCAACAAAACTGCTGGTTGGGTCGGATGTGGTATTCTGAGCCACTTGGTTTGTTGTCTCATATGTTTATGCTTAAAGTTCTTTATGGTTTGTTCTTGTTGAGTTTATGGGACCTTTGTCTATACTGTACTGTTCCTTTATCATTTTTTTAGATAAGCATTCCATACTGTTAAGTGAAGAACTGGTACTACCCTTCTTCACATTGAGGCATCATCCTACCATTGTGATCAGAAGCTCTATAACCCGGCTTTATTGTTAGGATGCAGGATTTATATAAATTAGCTCTACTGGGGTCTTAAAAGTGCAGGCATTGAGGAAGAAGTACAAAATCAGCAGGCAAATGAGTAGTCAGAAACAAGCAAAGGTCAGGGCAGGCAGCAGTGCAGAAACATAACCGGAATCAAGCAGAGGTCAGGGCAGGCAGCAGTGCAAAAACATAACCGGAAACAACCATAAAACGAAAGGAAAAAAACGAACCACAGTCCATATAGTGCAGAATAATATACATTTTTATTAGTATCACAGATTAATAACCGGAAACAAGCAGAGGTCAGGGCAGGCGGCAGTGCAGAAGCATAATCCATTGAGCAAGCTGAGGTCAGGGTAGTCGGCAGTGCAGAAACATAATCCATTGAGCAAGCTGAGGTCAGGGCAGGCGGCAGTTCAAAAACATAATCCATTGAGCAAGCAGAGGTCAGGCAGGCGGCAGTGCAGAAACATAATCCATTGAGCAAGCAGAGGTCAGGGCAGGCGTCAGTTCAAAAACATAATCCATTGAGCAAGCAGAGGTCAGGGTAGGCGGCAGTTCAAAAACATAATCCACTGAGCAAGCAGAGGTCAAGGCAGGTGGCAGTGCAGAAACATAATCCATTGAGCAAGCAGAGGTCAGGGTAGGCGGCAGTTCAAAAACATAATCCATTGAGCAAGCAAAGGTCAGGGCAGGCGGCAGTATAGAAACATAATCCATTGATCAAGCCATAGTCAAAACCGGAAAATCTGTCTGAGAAGCAGCTGTGCAGAAGATGGTATGTGCTTGCTGCAAGCAACTCGCCACTACATTTTCCGCCGGCTAAATGAAAGTGCCGCGGAATTCTCTTCTCGGGAGAATGATCTTCCTAGGACTTGGAAGGAAACCCAAATCTCTCTTGTAGGCACGTTGTACATCCTGTGGGCTCATCAGCATTACTTGCATGATCTTTCCAGTGGTATAGCTGACTGGCAGGTGTGGTGTAGGATTGTAGCCTTGTTTAGCAGTCACCTTAATACGCGGTTGATAGTCGTAAGGCATACTGAGGAGTATACGTGCTTGAGAGGGAGTTAGCTCCATCCAGGTGCATGGGGATGGGCTCCTGGGCAATGTGGCTGTTGTCTCTTCCTCATCTACTGTTCTGGTGAGTATCAGGCGTTCCTTCATACCCTCTGGCTCTGCGCTGATGTTTGCTGCAGGTTGTACAAATCGGCCTATTTCGGGCATTGTAGGATATGGTGGTGGACTTTTCAGTCTGGAATATCGGTCCTTTGCCTTTTCTGGTGTTTTGAACAGGCATATAATAAATGACACGATATAATAAAGCGCTGCCATCACATACCCCGTGAATCCAGTTGGCCTTTGGTGGTGTTCAGGCCTCTGACTATATGGGGATGTCCTGGCATGTGGGAGACGTCTCCGTGGTTGGAACTTTCCTCCAGCTACGGGAGCAGCCATTAGGCTGCCTTCCCCTCCACACACACAAAAGTGTGTGCAGATGGTAGAAAACACTCCCAAAAAAAAAGAAATAAAGTAAAAAAAAAAAAAACAAGTAAAAAGTGATTTACAAGTCGCTCTGGGTTAGTGTTCAGCTCTCCTCTCTATCTCTGCTTGCCTCGCACTGACCGTTCTTGCGGAACATTCCATGACTCGTGGACAACGCTTCTGTGATGTCATAAAGACGAACATGGCAATGGGTCTAATATAGGAGAACTAGTTATGTTACCCATGGCAGACCATCCAATACCAGCTGCCACTGTACGGATAGGGGTTAGCTGGATTGGGATGAGATGTATAAAAACTTACCGGTACAATAGCGCAAGTCATTGCTTTATTTACTGTTTTTGCTTTTTTACCTGTTTACAGGCAAATCTTTCTATTTGATATTTTCAAACCTGTATAATTCTGTATCCTCATATGTGAGATAATGTGATGTATCTATTGTCAGCTCCTTCTAGGAATGTCTCCTCCTCTCTTCCCGGTAACACGGATCCCCCGTGATGGGCACAGACCATTGCTGCAGTCGGAATTATTTCATATAGCTTCAGAATAAATGTTAAATAATATTGTATTTTTTCCATATAATTGGCTCAGATCACTTTTTTTAATTTGTCTGTAATTCTAAGTAGTGATAAAAAAATAAATAACCCCAAGTGTGAACCTGGTGTAGAACGTACAAATTGTCCAGAGTCTCTCCTGGGCCATGTTCACACGTGCAGAAGTGCTGCATTGTTTCCATAGGTATTCGCACTAAAGCAATCAAAACTTTTTATTGTATTTTTTTGTGGCAGTTTTTTCGAATGCATTTTTGTAGTAGAGGAATGCTTCAGTTCCACAATTGGAGCCTTCATTGGAATTTTGCATGCGTTTTTTATGCTCTCCATATACTATAGTGGAAATTATTAAAGCATCAAAAAGTTCACATTTCTGCTGCACCATTAGCCCCTGTATGTTGTACAGCTTATGGAGCGATAAATGAAGTGAAAATAAAAATAAAACATAAAAAAAAGATTTAAACAAATATGAAAAAAAACTCATAAAAGTTCAATTTTCCTCCATTGAAAATGAACATAAAAAAAATGTCAAGTGATATCGCCGCATCCAGCAAAGTCCGAGCTATCAAAATATAAAAATAATTAACCCAATTGGTAAACACAAAAAATGTAAAAACGCCAACATTGCGGTATTTTTTGGTCGCTGCAATACCACTTAAAATACGCAACAAGCAACTAAAATGTCATATCTACCCCAAGGTAATATCCATAATAACGTCTCGCCTTCCGAAAAAATAATCCCTCTCATAGCTCTATTGAACGAAAAAATTAAAACTTCGGGTCTCGGAAAATGGCAACACAAACTCCAACATTTTTTTTACTTCAAAGTCTTGATTTTTTTTCTACCACTAAAATAATTTAAAAATCTGGGCACGTTTAGTATCTCTGTAATCATACTGATGAGGAGAATCATATTACATGGTCATTTTTACCACATAATGTACGCTGTAAACATAATTAAGGTCAGAATTGCATTTTTTTCACAATTTTCCCATTTCCCTGTACATTGTGTGTCAGGATAAGTTACAACCACTGCCACCAATATTTCTTGAACACCACTTGCTCTCGACACACCTGCCCTGGGATGTTACTGTAAAGGTGAACCTCCATTATTCTTTTGTCCACTCACCTAAGCGCACCCCGCAGACAGTTCTCACATCCACATCACACTGTTTGCTGCTATCACTCACTGTTTTGATAGGCCAGTGAGACACCTGCGCTGGGTCACACACTAGCACACATGCCACCCAGCTTTTCTGAGCCCCTGATAGGTGCTCTTCTTGTACTTTTGTATACACATACAGCAAAACAACCAAGGTATACTCGCCGTCCTCAGGGTTTGGGGGACGTTTAGAGCAGAAAAGAACAAACTTATTAAAATTTAGATTTAAAGGGAACCTGTCAGCAGGATTGTGAACAGTAAAGTACAGACAGTGTCAGGTCTACGCTGTTATACTGATTAAAATGAGGTGACCTGGGTGATGAAATGCATCTTGTGGTTGTTGTGTAATCTGTATTTGTAAATTTCAGTTATTGAGATTCTGGTGCTCCGAGTGTTTGTGGGGTTACAAAAAAAGGTTTGCATTCATCAAAATGGTGCCTGCGCTGTAGTATAATACATGACTAATATCAATATGTAGACATGTGTAAGGGGTTGAGAGTCTTACCCCTTTAAACCCCCATGTTGCTGTTGTACTTGTATATATATTTATATATATGTTATACCATTGTTGCGCATTATCGTATATTTCATGTTGCTGTATTATTTATATAGCATAAGTTATGTTTCTGCACCTTGTACTTGGTAGGGACAGTGCAGTCTGGGCTATGGTCACTAGATGGGGCACTGAGCTCATTGCACAGTAGATGTAGCTGTAGGACACATAGGAGTTAACTGTAGGAGGGGATAGCTGGCGAATAAGCCAGGATGGTCTTCCTGTTTCAGTCAGTCAGTCAGAGGCCTGACCCCTTTGTGCTCGGGTGGGCTATATGCCTGAGCTACCTAACTACCCCGTGATGTTAAAGGTGATGCCCAGCCATCCAGAGAAGAACACGGTACAGCAGAACCAGCAATAAAGTGGAAAAGAGTGTAAGGAAACAGAGGAAGATTGAAGGTTACCGTAAAATGGTACGGGCAGGTCACTCCAGAATGTGGTGGAAAGCTACGTGGGCTGAATCTCTGATGTCCGGGGCGAAACATGCTGGGGAGCGCTTCACCGTGGTGACGCTATACAGGGAGGACACTGAAGAGCTATCTGAGACGCTGCGTCAAACGTAAACACTGCAAGGAACAGTGAAGGGAAAGATGAAGTAATGTGCTGTCTTTACTGTGATGAAAATGCTGGAAACTATGTGGATGTGCTGTGTCCTGAAGTTAATAAATTTGCTCAGTTAAGAGTTGCCCTGGACTGTGTCTCTATTCATTGGGATCAAGGATCAGCATCAAGTCGGCGTAGCAAAGGGGACCCTGACGGCACGGTGAGTTTTGACCGTACCATGCAAGAGAAGAGGTACCATTTTCCTGTAGAGGGAGGTCAGGGTATACAACGCCCGAACCCGAAATACTCAGCCACGACTACTGCCCTGGCTGACCTTTACACATAAAGTGTAGAAGTCGGGGGGAAAAGTGGGGAATGTGGTCTAGAAGAGATCGAGTATAGTGTGTTATTTTCTGCAGCAAACATGTCCTGGCTGGAAGAGGAAGAAAAGCGAAGATGAATCGCTACAAATACAGAGGTCACTGGTAAGTCAGTGTTTTACCTGGGCACTTACATTATATAGTATATACAGAGCTCCTGTGTATAATGTCACTGGTGATCCTTGCATTACCTGTACGCTGACTATATGCAGAGCTCCTGTGTATAATGTCACTGGTGAGTCACTGTATTACCTGTACACTATACACTATATACAGAACTCCTGTGTATGTCTCCAGTGATCATTGTATTACTTGTACACTGACATTATATTTACACACAGGTAGCGTCGGACTGGCCCACCGGAGAACCGGAGGATTCTCCGGTGGGCCCTGGCATCTGGTGGGCCCTGGCACCTGCTGGTATACAGGGCCAGCAGTTGACTAGGGCCCCCACTGCTCCAGGGGCCCTCAGCCAGTGCCACACAGCTGCTATGGGGGTCCTGCCAGCAGAGCAGCAGCGGGTGTCAGGAGGCAGGAGCCCTTGTCCCCACTACTAAAGAGAAATGAATATTCACTGCTTCAGCAGTGAATATCATTTCACTCTCGGCCTCCAGTCACCCCGGGGCCCCGCTCCCCAACCTAGGCAGCCGGCGCCTCCCTCAATTGCAGTGGAAGAGAGCGTCTCTCTCCCATCAGTCCCCTCTGCTCCTGACTCACAGCCGGTGCGTGATGACATCACTTCATCGCGCACCCGCTGTGTGTCTGGCAGACGGGGCAGCTCCTGACATTGAAGCCGGCATCAGCGTGGGAGCTGGAGGAGAGGTGAGTATTGTGGTTTGGTTTTTTTTATATCTCTATCTCTCTATATCTATCTATCTATATCTATATATCTTTATATCTATCTATCTCTATATCTATCTGTCTCTATATATCTATATCTGTCTCTATATATCTATATCTGTCAGAGGGCAGCATTATACTATATGAGGGGGCTGCTTTATATTCTATGAGCGAGGCTACCCCAACTCCTGCTACATAATTAAGACATGTACTACCTTATATTATACCCTGATATTAGCGCACTTTACTGCACAATTGGTGGTGTTGTATTCCTTTCTATGCAGCTACATAGTGGGCCCCAAGAATGATTTTCTCTGGTGGGCCCAAGGTGTTCCAGTCCGACGCTGCAGACAGGGTCGGACTGGGGCACCTGGACACCAGAGAATCCTCTGGTGGGCCCAGCCACCCACAAAGTGGGCCTCCTGCATCTGCAGCCCCTTTATGAAGTGCACAGTGTACAGCATTCCTTACAGTGAATAGCGCTGTGCATGCTCTGAAATCCTTGCTTGTATTTCCATACCCCCCTACATCACCTCTCTCTATTTATTGGCTAATTATTATTGTTCACTATTATAGCGCCATTTATTGCATGGCACTTTACATGTGAACAAGGATCAGATATAGACCAGTACAATAAACATGATCAATATAAGGCACACACAAGTACAGAAGGAGAGCGGGCCCTGCCCGCGAGTTCTCACAGTCTACAGGGGATGGGTGAGGACACACTAGGAGAGGGGAGAGCTGGTCGTGCGGTGGTTCAGTAGACTGAGGATCACTGCAGGCTGTAGGCTTGTCGGAAGCGTTGGGTCTTCAGGTTCCTTTTGAAGGTTACCGTGGTAGGCTAATAAACACTTTGTTTGATATTACCTCATTTTGCAGCAGAATTGGTATTATTTCTATATAACTGCAAGGTGGGCCCCAAGAATGATTTTTCTCTGGTGGGCCCAAGGTACTCCAGTCCGATGCTGAACGCAAGTATGAAAATCTCATATGAGCAGTCACATGACGACTACTCAAACCACTTAAGCTGTGTAAAGAAGTGAGTACCAAACTGAATTTGTGTCTTGGGTGAAGGCACACCTAGATTCAACTCTGGACAAAAAGAATGTAGTGGTTTTGCGTGATTACCATCTAACTTAGAGGAAAAATAAAATGCCTTCTTCAAAGTCCAAATATGAGTCTAGTTTTGGATGATTTTCTATTTTCAGCCCACACGCCCCTTCTATGATTGCTGTACAGCCTTTACGTTTGTAAAGAGGGCAATGCCTCTGCTCGCACCTTGGGTGGCTGTAACTCCCTTGTGCATTGTGAACGTTACTCGGACTAACAGACATGATGTTTCTTCAAGGCTCGTCACCCTGAGTCACTCACAAACACTGCAAATGTATGAGGGAGAAATATATGTGACACTCTACATTCTCATAAGCCATTGGAGGACTAGAGCTTATGTACATAGAATATATCTCGATGGTTAGATAATTCTGAATCACTCATCTGTGCAGCACAAATAAAGACTGTCATAGCGTCACCTGCTACACCCTCACCAGCAGAAAATAAGCACAGCTGTCAGCCTGGAGTCCTCTACTGTCATATACTTCTACATAATGATCAACTTTAGCTACGTAGATGGAATATTTTGTTTTAATATTTACATATACTTTTTCCAGCACTCCCAATAACAATACTCTCGTGGTCGTTTTGTGACCAAGAGACAGTGTCACTCTTATCTATGGGCTGTGGCAGGCATTGCACTTATTCCCATTCAAGTATAGGCTGGGCCGCAATGGACAAGAGTGGAGCAGACCTCTTTTGCTACTAAGGAATAACCCCTTTATATTTCCGATATTGGTTGCACTATTACCGGGAGAATGCATCATATCATCCTTCCTTTAACCTCTCATTGATCTACAGTGTACATTTTTGTCATAGGTCAGTTTGGGAAGTATGAAGCCAGCACAGGAGCTGAGCCTGACTCATGCTAGCCATCTGGATTCATGCTAGCCAGATGCCAACTGTGTCCAAAAATTTGGAGACTGATGTCAATTTTAATTTCAGATGTTTCTATGGTTACTGAAGTACAATTATAAGCAGTTAATAAGTTTTTAAACTTCTATTGACAAGTACATCAAGTTTATACAAAGACTCAATATTTACAGCTTTGACCCTAAGGCTATGTACACACGTTGCGGATTCTGCTGTGTTTCCGCAGCGTTTTTGGCCCTGCGGAAACGCAGCAGTTCCGCAGACATGGTACAGTACCATGTTAGCCTATGGCATTTCAAATCCGCTGTGCTCACACTGCAGTTTTTTCCGCGCGGTTTTGCTGCGGTTTACAAACCGCAGCATGTCAATTGTTTGTGCGGATTCCGCAGCGGTTTCACACCTTTAACATAGTAGAGGTGTGAAACCGCAGTCTAATCCGCAGGAAAACCCGCAGTTGAATCCGCAGCGTGTGCACGTAGCCTTAGGGTATGTGCACACGCTGCGGATCCACAGCGGATTTGGCCCTGCGGATCCGCAGCAGTTCCACAGTGTACAGTACCATGTAAGTCTGTGACATCGGCGGCTATGCCCGCCGATGCCCCTTCTGTAGCAGCGCGCACCGCAGCGTTTCCCTACCTGCACGCTCCCGTCCGGGCTCGCGCCCGTCGTCCACGCTCCCTCACGGCGGCTCCTGGCTCCCGCTCTCTGTCGCGCGCACGCCCCCTCCCGTCCTCTCTCTCCAGCTGTGGGCGGCGCTGAGGGGCTGGCGTGGGGCACGCACTTCCGGGGGTTGGTATATTTCAGGCGTCCTCGCTGTTAGGAGGACGCCTGATGATTGTGTAACAATCTGGCCCCTACAGTTCTCCTGTAGTTAGTCCAAGCTCTGCCTTATCCTTCCTGCCTTCCTCTGTGTTGTTCTCCTCGCTCCCCCCAGTCTGTCCAGGCTCTTCTTTCTTCCATTCCTTGTGGCCGTTCCCTGTCTCCAGTTGCCCTGATCCTTCCTCTTGCCATTCCGTATTGTGTCCTTCCCTGAGCCACCTGTCCCTGCTAGTATATCTGTCCGCTGCCTCCCCAGGCCTTTTGTTCGTGGAGCCGTCCCTCTTGGTTCCGGCTGTCGCGCCTCCGTCCTCTGTGGTCCTGCCCCAAATGGTCCCTGTATAGGGGTCGGTCTTCACCTGGCATGCTCGGCCCAGGGGCTCCGGATCCGCGATCCAGAGGGTCCACTCTCTGACATAGTTTTCGCCAGCACTACAAAGTCTATGGGATTTACAATCCGCAGTGCACATGCTGTGTGAAAAAACACTGCGGAAAAGCTGCGGTTTTAAATCCGCAGAAACAATTGACATGTCAATTCTTTCTGCGGATTCCGCTGCGGTTTGACACCTATTCCATTGTCCAGGTGTCAAACTGCAGGGGAAAACCGCTGGCCAATCCGCAGGTAAAACCGCAGGTCACTTTACCTGCGGTTTTACCTGCGGATCCGCAGATACAAATCCACGGGTGAATCCGCAGCGTGTGCACATAGCTTAGGGATATGTGTAGATGATCAGTAAACGCTGCGGGTTGGACGCTGCATACTTGCATCTGACTCCAGCAAGTCCTATCATCAAGACCGGCGTGAACAACACTGGTCTTCATGAATCGGCACATAGCCCACAGAGTGGAAAACTGATCTAAATACACAGAAATAGCAAAAAATAGTGTTATTCTACATGTAAAAACACAGGATAGTTTACTCTAATAAGTTATTTCAAAGTACAATTGCTCATTAAAAATATATTGCTTCTGTCTGACAGTGGATGACCATATGAGGTTATTTCTGAAGCACTTCATACCGCATACCGTAGATATCATGAATAAATACTGATGCTAGGAAGCCATCTATTGTCAGTATAATAAAACTGCAGCGCCTCTCATGTCACTACTGTTTCCTACAACAGACATTCCATGATTTTCACACAATTATAGGGCCAAAAGATCTTTTGATCATGAAATACGTAGAGAATAAGAGAATTGAATTGTCCTCATTATATAATATCATTAGTGGCCAAAATGTCTACAATAAAATTGAAGTGGTGCCCAATAGCAAGTCTTCCAGTTTACACAAAGGGGTTGTCCATTTAGAAAAACGTTGAGGGACAAGCAGTTAATGCTGAAAAATAGCAAAATAAGAATTACTTCCGGTAACCTCTGGTGTTCCCTTCCAGACGGTGTTTGTATACAGGGCTGCAGTGGTGGCGCCACATCTATAACACGTGACTGCAGCAGCAAATTACTGGTCTCGGCAATCTTGTGCCATGAAGATCAGCAAAGCCTTTGAGCCCAGGCTGCAGCGGTCTTGTGTTGTACATGTCACTGCTACAGCGCTGCACATAGGCTGGTAGCAATGAAACGGCAGTCGCTTTGATAGATAAGTAAGGATTATTTTGTTTTTTTCCTAACCTATTCCCAACATGCTCCAAACAGGGCAGATGGCAGCTGGGTTATACAGCTGGCATCTACAGCTGGCATCTGTGTGTCACAGCAGCAATCGGAGTTTGCTCTGATGGATGCCATCAATCTCTGGCAGCAACTTTTTAGTAGAGCATCACTTTCCTCACAATGTGGTCACGTGGTGTTGATGGGTGACAATTGTAGCCGATGGCCCACTGATTAGCTAGTTTTGGAGAATTGTGGTAAAATAAAAAAGGGAACTCTGATGGCTATAAGGATAAGTTACAAAAAAAAATTGCACAAACATTTTAACCTCTTTACGCTTCGATCACATTTCTGTCAAAAGTTCACTTTCGAGATTTAACTTATGCAATGGAAAGAGATGCGACTAAATGACAGAACCCACAACAGAACCAGAAGGACCCCAATAATGGGGTCATTCAGTAAGTGGTACCATCTGTCACACTATGGATCTGGTGCTAAAATAGCTTTAGATACGGCACATACAGTGGGTAAGGAAAGTATTCAGACCCCTTTAAATTTTTCACTCTTTGTATCATTGCAGCCATTTGGTAAATTCAAAAAAGTTTTTTTTCTCATTAATGTACACTCTGCACCCCATCTTGACTGAAACAAAAAAACAGAAATGTAGAGATTTTTGGAAATACCCCCTAGGTATTGGAGTATTCAGGAGAAATTGCACAACAAATTGGTGCAATCCCTCCTGTTACTCTTAGAAATATGCAAAATTTGAGGCTAATAAACTTTTTTTGGGGGGAAAATGTGATTTTTTATTTATTTTCACGGCTCAATGTTATAAACTTCTGAGATGCACCTGGGGGTTCAAGGTGTTCACCATACATCTTGATAAGGTCCCTGAGGGGCCTAGTTTTCAAAATGGTGTAACTTATGAGGGTTTTCCACTGTTTAGGCACATCAGGAGCTCTCCAAACATGACATGGCGTCCACTAATTGTTTCAGCAAATTTTGCATTTAGAAAGGTCGAACAGTGCTCCTTCCCAGCCCTGCCTGGGAAGGGAAGGAGTGCTATTTGACTTTTTGAATGCAAAATTTGCTGGAATAATTAGTGGATGCCATGTCGTGTTTGAAAAGCCCCTGATGTGCCTAAACAGTGGAAACATCTCCCAAATGACACCATTTTGGAAACTAGACCCCTCAGGGAACTTATCTAGATGTGTGGTGAGCATTTTGAACCCCCAAGGGGGGAAGTTTATAACGCTCGGGCGTGAAAATAAAAAAAAAATCATATTTTTTCCACAAACATGGCTTCACAGATGTTGATAACATTGAGCAGTGAAAAAAAAATCACGTTTTTCCCACATAAATGTTATTTTAGCCACAAATATTTTATTTTAACAAGGGTAACAGGAGAAAATTTGTTAAGAAATTTCTCCTGAGTAGGCAGATACCCCATATATGGGGGCAAACTACTGTTTGGGCACACGACAGAGCTCATGAAAACAGGAGTGACGTTTTGGAACACAAACTGTGATGGAATGATCTGTAGTGGTCAGGTCACGTTTGGAGAGCCCCTGATGTGCCTAAACAATGGAAACCCCCACAAGTAACCCCGTTTTGGAAACTAGACCCTTCACGGAAATTATCTGGATGTGTGGTGAGCACTTTGAATCCACAGGTGTTTCACAGAATTTTACAACATTGATCTGTGGAAAAGGAAGAAAAATATATTTTTCACCCAAAAATGTTGATCTAGCCCCAAATTTTGTCATTTTCACAAGGATAGCAGGAGAAAATGGACCTGCAAATTTGTTGTGCAATTTCTTCTGAGTACGCTGACACCCCATATGAGGTTGAAAACTATTTTTGAGGTACAGTCCCCAGCTCAAAAGGGAAGAAGCGCCATATTGGACTTCAGATTTTGCTGGACTGGTTGGAGGGTGCCATGACACCCTCACATGATCTCGTGAAGTCATTATTGCCCTCTACTCCTCTTTGGTCAGACCTCATCTGGAATACTGTGTCCAGTTTTGGGCACCGCATTTTAAAAAAGACATCAACAAACTGGAGGAAGTTCAGAGAAGAGCGACCAGAATAGTGACGGGTCTGCAAACCCTGTCTTATGAGGAAAGGTTGCAGGATTTGGGAATGTTTAGTTTGCAAAAGAGAAGACTGAGAGGAGACTTAATAGCTGTCTGCAAATATCTCAAGGGCTGTAACATTGTAGAAGGATCATCTTTATTCCCATTTGCACAAGGAAAGACTGCAATGACAAGCAATGGGATAAAGCTGAGTGGGAAGAGACACGTATTAGATCTTAGAAAAACGTTTTGACAGTGAGGGTGAACAATGAGTGGAACAGGCTGCCATGAGAGGTGGTTATTTTCACGCCCGGTCTTCAAAGTGCTCACCACACATCTAGATAAGTTCTTTGGGGGGGTCTAGTTTCCAAAATGGGGTCACTTGTAGGGGGTTTCCACAGTTTAGGCACATCGGGGCTCTCCAAAGGCAGCATGACACCCGCAGACCATTCCATCAAAGTCTGCATTCCAAAACGTCACTACTTCCCTTCCGAGGCCCGACGTGTGCCCATACAGTAGTTTTTTCCTACATATGGGGTGTCAGCGTACTCAGGACAAATTGGACAACAACTTTTGGGGTCCAATTTCTCATGTTACCCTTGGGAAAATAAAAAAATTGGGAACTAAAAGATCATGTTTGTGGAAAAAATATGATTTTTTTATGATCACGCCCGGGTGTTATAAACTTCTGCGAAGCCCTTGGGGGTCCAAAGCTCTCACCACACATCTAGATAAGTTCCTTGAGGGGTTTAGTTTCCAAAATGGTGTAATTTGTGGGGAGTTTTCACTGTTTTGGTACATCAGGGGCTTTCCAAACGCGACATGGTGTCCGATCTCAATTCCAGTCAAAAAAGTCAAATGGCACTGCTTCCCTTCTGAGCTCTGCCATGCGCCCAAATAGATATTTACTGCCACATATGGGGTATCAGCGTACTCAGGACAAATTGCACAATAACTTTTGGGGTCCTGTTACCCTTGGGAAAATAAAAATTGGAGGTGAAAAGATCATTTTTGTGGAAAAAATATGATTTTTTAATTATATGGCTGTACGTTATAAACTTCTGTGAATCCCTTGAGGGTTCAAAGTTCTCACCACACATCTAGATAAGTTCCTTTGTGGGTCTAGTTTCTAAAATAGGGTCACTTGTGGGGGGTTTCCACTGTTTAGGCACATCAGGGACTCTCCAAACGTGACATGGCATCAGATCTGAATTCCAGCCAATTTTTCATTGAAAAGTCAAACGGCGCTCCTTCCCTTCTGAGCTCTGCCATGCGCCGAAACAGTGGTTCCCCCCATATATCAGGTATCAGCGTACTCAGGACAAATTGCACAAAAACTTTTGCAGTCCAATTTCTCCTGTTACCCTTGGTAAAATAAAAAAAATTGGACCTGAAGTAATTGTTTTGTGAAAAAAAGTTAAATGTTCATTTTTTTTAAACATTCAAAAAATTCCTGTGAAGCACCTGAAGGGTTAATACACTTCTTGAATGTGGTTTTGAGCACCTTGAGGGGTTCAGTTTTTAGAACGGTGTCACTTTTGGGTATTTTCTATCATATAGACCCCTCAAAGTGACTTCAAATGTGATGTGGTCCCTAAAAATAAAATGGTGTTGTAAAAATGAAAATCGTTGGTCAAATTTTAACCCTTATAACTTCCTCACACAAAAAAATGTGGTTCCCAAATTGTGCTGATGTAAAGTAAACATGTGGGAAATGTTATTTATTAAGTTTTTTATGTGACATATCTCTGTGATTTAAGGGCATAAAAATTAAAAGTTGGAAAATTGTGACATTTTCAAAATTTTCACCAAATTTCTGTTTTTTTTCACAAATAAATGCAAGATATATGAATGAAATGTTACCACTACCATGAAGTACAATATGTCACGAGAAAACGTTGTCAGAATCGCCGGGATCCATAGAAGCGTTCCAGAGTTACTACCTCATAAAGGGAGAGTGGTCAGAATTGTAAAAATTGGCCCGGTCATGAACGTGCAAACCACCCTTGGGGGTTAAGGGGTTAAACAACAACTCATCATTGGGGCTGACTGAGAAAAGACTGGAGAGGCGTTGGGGCAGGATAGTAACATGGGATACATGGTGTTTTTTTACGGTAAGTTTACACTTTTTATCTGTATGTATGGATTTTGATGACGATCCTCAGTAAAATCTGCAACACTAGGATCCGTTTGTGGATTTTGACTTCCCCATATTTCAACACGAAAATATGTTACAAGCCCTTGCTGTTCCCATAGTGAAAACAACATGCTGTAAATGTTAAAATCCACCTGATTTACACAGCATGGGTGATAACGTTGTTTCATATCGTGTCCACTTTGCTGAATTGTAATCTACTGCAGATTTTCCATCAACAAATCTGGATCTGAAATCTGCAGCACTTGTCTTGTATGGGCCACAAGTGGAGCTTCTAACAATTTTGATCAATTTAAGATATTAGACCCTTCCCTATAAACATTAGAAAAATTGGCTGAACTTGCCAATAATGTGGAAGAGAAGGACCATCCTATTAGACTACCAATGGCCATTCCTTTTGTATGCTGGGAGCTACGTAATCGCCAGAGGAGCATTGGAGCACATAAGGCCACTTTCAGTCATCAGTTTTTAGTGTGCGAGTGGTTTTCACGGATAGCACTCGTAACTGTGTGATAGTCTGTGGGGCCACTAACATGTCCATGATTTTTTGCAAACCGTGTGGCTGCAGAAAATTGTGTTACCTGTCTGATTTTGATCTGAGCGTCAGATCAAAATCAGCAATGCAAGTCAATTGCTCCTTGAAAAAATTTGGACTGCATCAGAGTATAGTCCATTTATCATGGACTGTCAGAATGGAGAAGGTGGAGAAGCCTTTTTTTTTTTCTCCACATACGAGAAAAACTGATGATACTCGGATCAAACTCTGATCAAAATAATTGGTTAGTTTTTCTCATATGTGGAGTAAAACGGATGTCAGAATGAGGCCTAAAGCTAACGTTCCACTATTAGTGGCTCTTTTGTCATTTAGTGCATGTGCGCACATTGCAGATTTGCTTTTGTAAAATTCTGCACTGATTCTGCCTCTCTTGGCAGAAAACACAGTTGAAATTTCACGTGTTTTTTATGCGTTTTTTTATACGGATTTGATGCTGATTTTTATGCGTTTTTGTAAGCTAAATAAAGATATATTATTTAACAAAAAAAAAGAATTGTAATGTCATTTCCTTGTTCAACCTCTTCTTTTGCATTCTCCATGGAAGGCCACAATATCATTA
This sequence comes from Dendrobates tinctorius, assembly GCF_039654945.1. Lineage (NCBI taxonomy): Eukaryota > Metazoa > Chordata > Amphibia > Anura > Dendrobatidae > Dendrobates > Dendrobates tinctorius. The sequence continues at coordinate 62,348,007 of NW_027361743.1, forward strand.
CATACCATGTTCAAATATAAAGTTTACACACACGTAACAAATATAATTTCCGTAATTTCCCCCGGGATCATTAAAGTGTATTGTATCAGTGAATAATATATATATATATATATATATATATATACACACACAGTACAGACCAAAAGTTTGGAGAATGCCAAGAGTGTGCAAAGCAGTAATAAAAGCAAAAGGTGGCTACTCTGAAGAACCTAGAATATAAGACATTTATTCAGTTGTTTCACACTTTTTTGTTAATTATATAATTCCACGTGTTAATTCATAGTTTTGATGCCTTCAGAGTGAATCTACAATTTTCATAGTCATGAAAATAAATAAAGAAAACTCTTTGAATGAGAAGGTGTCCAAACTCTTGGTCTGTACTGTATATATATATATAGTGGTTATATATATATATATATATATATATATATGTATGTGTTATACCAAGCCTGAGGTTTAGTAATGAATAGGTGTCAGCCAGATACCCTCATTAATAAAATGGTAAATAAAGAGTTAAGACACACACACACAAAATCTGCGTGAAGCGCAATATCTGTTACATTTTCAAAAAATGTATTTAAAAAAAATTGCTTGAGCTCCCGCTTAATTTTCTTAACCAGCAGAGGGAAATCCAATTATTGAGGGCTGATGTTAATATTCTTGGAAGGAACCAATGGCCATAAAGGTTTCCAGGCTGTTAATAACAGCTCCCAGATGTCTGCTTAGCCTTTACTGGCTAGTTTACAGGGGAAACCCAGAAAAAAATGACATGGGGCCCTCCTATAAAATCGTACCAGCAAAGGCTAGGCAGACAGCTGTGGGATGATATTAACAGCCTGGGAAAGGGCTAAAAACATCAGCTCTCAGTCGCCCCAGAAATGGCGCATCTTATAGATGCGCCAATTCTAGCACTTAGCCTTGTTCTTCCCACTTGCCCTGTAGCGGTGGCAAGTGGGATAATATTTGTAGGGTTGATGTCACCTGTGTATTGTCCGGTGACATCAAGCCCACGGATTAATAATGGAGAAGCGTCAATAAGACACTTATCCATTACTAATCCTATAGTTATATGGTAAATAAAGACACAGCCAGAATAAAGTTCTTTAATTGAAATAATCACAGGCTCCTTTATTGAAAATTAATTTACCATACTTACTGCATCGCCTAATCCCCGACTCCCTCGATCTCCTGCAACAAAAATAAAATAATAAACCAACATATATACTCCCTGTCCAACGTAGACCATTTAGTGAGTGTCCCACGGCGATCACATGTGTAGAACAGTCACATCAAGAGACGTGACTGCTCTCCCCAGCCTCCGATGATACACTGACAGGAAATAATAGCTCCTGCAGTGTATCACTGAGAGTTTACCGGAGTTCGTGCGCTCACGGCATCACTGCATGAGAGTTTTCTCACGCAGCGGTGCCGCAAGTGACAGCACAAACTCGTGACCTCTCATGGCGGCGCAGTGATGCACTGACAGGAGGTAATCCTCCCGCAGTGTATCACCGGCGGCCAGGTAGAGCAGTCACATCTCCCGATGTGACTGTTCTACACGTGAGACCGCCATGGGACACTCCTTATTAAATGTACTATGGCGGAAAGGTAAGTAATGTATATGTTGGTTTATTATATTTTTGCTGCAGGAGACGCGGGCGTCGGGGATTAGGTGTTTGGTGAGTATGATTTTTTTTTTGTTTTACAATTGAACACAGTAAGTAATGGAAAACTGACTGAACAAAGAACTAGTCTGAACTAGTGCATGCCAAAAACAACTCACATAGCAAATAAAGAAAAAGGCTGCACTAAATCGCATTAAAGCAAGTTGATGTGGAACATATGAAGTGTGTATAGCATAATGGCTTTTGAAATTTACGAAAATGAGAAGCTTAGCACAAAATTTGTTTTTGTTTCTGTAACACGTTTTCTGCTGATATGATTTTCTTCCATAAACAGAGAATGAATGCGCGCCCTGCCAGGTCTAAAGCGTCTGTTCCTACATTAAACATGTGATCGCCAGAGGAAACAGGATGCTGAAGCCGCGTCCTGTATGTTCCGCACAGAAAACAATCACAATGAACATCTCCTGACTACCCTGAAAAGTGTGGCATAAAAACATAGGATCAGACAAAATTTACCAATAAAAATACCAATAAATTCCCTAACCTCATACAAAAGATAATAGAAAGATAGTACAACGCCAATAACCCCTTCCCGACATGGCAATTTACTGTTATTGTGACATAATTTTTTTTCCTCCCCTTCTTCCAGGAAGCATAACTTTTAATTTTTCCCTTGATATAGTTGTATTATTTTCTGTGGGGTGAGTTGTAGTTTTTAAAGACGCGATTCATTTTATCATATGATGGATGAAATGAAAAACAAGAAAAAAAACGCCAAGTGCCCCGAAAATGCAAAAAAAAAATAAAAAAAAGCACAATTCCCCAAATGTTTTTGGGGTTTTGCTTTTACTGCAGTAATTATACAGAAAAATGACCTGGCAAAATGATTCTCCAGGTCAGTATGATCTCAGGGATACCAAGCAGGCGTAGCTAATGCATAAGCTCTGTATCTCATTTGTGATGTTAGTTAGTTACATGTTTCACTTAGTACTCAATAAAGAAGATGTTATGCTTTATGCATGTGGCTGGACTATGATGCTTTTTTGGATCCACATTGGAATGCTACATAGAGGTAGAGTCCGTGCCCTGGATTAACCCTGTCAACAGCCGGGGAACTGGTACACATTGCTTTTTGGACTAATTAGGCTAGTTTCACAATAGCGTTTACGGCCGCCGCTAAGCCCCGCCCCCTGCCACGCCTCCGCCGGTAGCTCCGCTACATGCGTCCTGCGTCCCCTATCTTTAGCACTGGGGATGCAGGCCGTGCGCAGTATGCGTTTGACGGCGCATGCATCCTTTTGACGCTGCGCCGAGCGCACCAAATTGCAACCTGTTGCGTTTGGCGCTGGTCGGCGCAGCGTCAACAGGACGCATGTGCCGCCAAAGGCATACTGCGCATGGCCTGCATCCACAGTGCTAAAGATAGGGGACGCAGGACGCATGCAGCGTCATACGTTCATATGCGGAGCTACTGGCGGAGGCGCGGCAGGGGGCGGGGCTTAGCGGCGGCTGTGCACAGCCCGATGCTGCGGCCGTAAACGCTAATGTGAAATTAGCCTTAATTTCATATTTTGATCAAATCAGACTTTTACAGACATGAAGATACCACATACATTGGGTGAAATTACCATTGAACACATCACCAATTTTCTAAGTAACGTATTTTCCGGCGTATAAGACGACCCCCAACTTTTCCATTTAAAATATAGAATTTGGGGTATACTCTCCGTATAAGTTGGAGTTCATCTTCTACACGGTGTGTCGTCTTATACGGCATATGCAGAGCTCTGCGGTCGCCGCATATGGTGCGGGGAGAGGTCCCGATGATGAGGTGCCTCACCTGGAAGATGTAAGTGAATCAAGCCCGCTCTTGTATCCTATTATCTCCTTCTTTCACCAGTCCAGCCCGCCCTTCTCTGCCTTTCAAATCTCAAAAGGATGGACGTGTAGCGGCGCCTGCGCTGCTTCACTTCCATCCCTGCGAGGTTTGAAAGGCAGAGAAGGGCAGGCCAGACGGGTGAAAAGAAGGAGCGGCTTCATTTCCATCCTCTGGAGACTTGAGAGGCAGAGAAGGGCGAGCCGGACGGGTAAAAGGAGGTAATAGGATACAAGGGTGGGCTTGATTCACTTACACCTTCCCAGTGAGGCACCTCGTCATCGGGACTGCTCCCTGCACCATATGTGGCAACCGCAGAGCTCCGCTCATGCCGTATAAGACGACCCCCAACTTTTGAAAAGATTTTCAGGGGTTAAAAAGTTGTCTTATACGCCAGAAAATACGGTAAATGTTTTTCTAAAGGTGCTTATTATTTACAGTATATAACACCATTAATTCCATGGTGCTGCTTTTGACATGAAATACTCACCAGATGTCGGTAACGACCCATCCAAATTACACAAGCAAAGAAATCAAACCATAGCTGTCCATAAATTAAGTTATGTGTAATAATGAAAAATGACACAGGGAAAAAGTATTGAACACGATAACTGAAAAATATGAAATACTTCGTACATAAGCCTTTGTTGGTGATGATAGCTTCAAGACGCCTCCTGTATGGAGAAACTAGTTGCATGCATTGCTCAGGTGTGATTTTGGCCCATTCTTCCAAGCAAACACTTTTCAAATCCTGAATGTTCCATGGGCTACTTCTATGAATTCTGAGCTTGAGATCCTTCCATGAATTTCCTATTTAATTCAGGTCAGGTGATTGGCTGGGCCATTCTAGCAGCTTTATTTTCTTTCTCTGAAGCCAATTGAGAGTTTCCTTGGCTGTGTGTTTGGGATCATTGACTAGATGAAATATCCACTCTTGATTCATCATCATCCTGTTAGATGGTAGCAGATTTTCATCAAGAATGTCTCGGAAAACATTTGTCCATTCATCCTTCCTTCAATTATATGAAGTTTTCCAGTGCCGCATGGAGAAAACAGCCCCACACCATGAGGTTCCCCTCCTCTAAACGTCACTGTTATGATATGCAGTGCCTTTTTGGCCTCCAAACATGATGTGCATTATGGTATCCAAAGAGATCAATTTTGGTCTCATCTGAACAAACTATATTCTCCCAGTATTTCACGAGCCTGTCTAAATGTTGTTGAGAAAACTTTAAACGTCCTTGAACATGCTTTTTGCTAAGCAATGGAGGCTTGTGTGGTGAGCTTGTATACAGGTCATGGAGGTGGAGTGCATTACTTATAGTTTTCTTTGAAACAATTGAACCTGCTAATTCCAAGATTTTCCATAGATCTCCACAGGTGATCATTGGCTCTTGGACAACTCTTCTGATAATTTTCACTTCTGTCTGAAATCTTGCGGGAAGCACCTGGTTGTGGCCAGTTTATGATCTTGGTGCCGAGATCTCCATCTGCGCATGCACCGCCCCCATAGTCCACTGCACAGGAAACCGTTGAACTGCCAGGGCTCTGGCCTGTCACAAAATGTCGGCAGAGCCGGGCACCATTGAAGACTCCCGGCAGCAGCGCGCCGCACATCGGAGCACCCCCTCATCCCAGCCTGTGACCTGCAGCATCACCCCACTCTTGCCTCCTCCAGCAGCGACCCTGGGACTCCCGCTTCACTGCAGCCACCACCCCAGTAAGCAATAGAACGCATGGATTATAAGCACCATCATTTCATTAAAAAAATTTTTTTTATGATTTTTCTCCTCAAAATTTGGGGTGTGTTTTATAATCCGAAAAATACCTTAAATCTCTTAACACTCCATGATTATCAGTGCATGTAGTGAAGTCAGTATGTGTGGAGCAGGCACAAGAGCTTCACAATGGGCAGATGCTGGCATTTTTATACAGCTAACATCAGTGATTGGCGATAGCTCAGGCCACTCTTGTTAAGGCCTTAGAAGGAACCCGTCAGCAGGATTGTGCTCAGTAACCTACAGTGTCAGGTTGGTGCCATCATACTGATAAAATGATACCTTGGTTGATGAAATCCAGCTTTTGGTTGTTGTTTAATCTTTATTTTCAGTTTTGAGTTAATGATATTCCCGTGCTCCGGGGCGGCCTGTGGGGGGGGCCATCTTTTTAATACATTTATAAGGGACCTTGTAGAGGGCATACAGAGTGCAATTTCAATATTTTTATGATACCAAACAAAATGTACAGCAAAATCTTAGGTAGAACTGTCACTGAAGAAGACTTGGGTGTACTGGTGGGAAGCAAACTCACCTTTAGTGACCAGTGCAAGGCAGCTACTGCCTAGGCAAATAAAATTGGCATCTTTCAGTAGGCTGATACCTTGATATCTGCAATCTGATATTTTATTCCTGAGAAATTCACTTTTTCCTTAACCCCTTACCTACAAAGGACGTAATATTCCGTCCATGTGACCCTGGACCTAACTACCATGGACGGAATATTACGTCCCAGCGATCAGCGGCGCCCACGTGGTGAGCGTCGCTGATCGCGGCCGGGTGTCAGCTAATTATCATAGCTGACACCCGGCACAATGTGTCAGGGGCGGTCACAGACCGCCCTCAACACGTTAACCCCTTGTACACCGCGATCAAACGCGATCGCGGTGTACCGGGGGTTAAAGGGAAGCATCGGCAGGGAGGGGGCTCCCTTCGTGCTTCCCTGAGCCCCCCACGGCAGCGCAATGTGCAGCGCTGCTGCGGGGGGCTCCTTCCCTACAGGCCCCCGGATCCAAGATGGCGACGGGGGCCTTCGGGGGCCTGTAGAGAGCTGACTTCCTCACTGCCTGCAAAGCGCAGGCATGAGGAAGTCTGCAGCAGTGCCTGTGACAGATTGCTGATCTGTCACAGTGATCTGTGATGTGACAGATCAGCGATCTGCCACAGGACAGTGATGTCCCACCTGGGACAAGGTAATAAAGTAAAAAAAAAAAAAAAAGTGTTAAAAATAATTAAAAAAAAATCGCTAAATAAATTAGTAAAAAAAAAAAAAATATTCCCCAATAAATCCATTTTTTCAAAATAAAAAAAAACAAAAACAATAAAAGTACACATATTTGGTATCGCCGCGTCCATAATGACCTGCCCTATAAAACTGTCCCATTAGTTAACCCCTTTAGCGAACCCCTTAAAAAATAAAAATAAAAAACGAAGCAAAAAATAATGATTTATTATCATACCACCGAATAAAAAGTGCAATAACGCGCGATCAAAAAGATGCATATAAATATCCATGGTACCGCTGAAAACGTCATCTTGTCCCGCAAAAAACGAGCCACCATACAGCATCATCCGCAAAAAAATAAAAAAGTTATAGCTCGCAGAATAAAGCGATACAAAAATAATTATTTTTTATATAAAATTGTTTTCATTGCAAAAAACCGACAAAACATAAAAAAACGACCTAAATGAGGTATCGCTGTAACCGTACTGACCCGAAGAATAAAACCGCTTTATCAATTTTACCGCACGCGGAACGGTGTAAACGCACCCCCCCAAAAGAAATTCATGAAACGCTGGTTTTTGTTCATTCTGCGTCCCAAAAATTGGAATAAAAAGCGATCAAAAAAGGTCACGTGCCCGAAAATGGTACCAATAAAAACGTCAACTTGTCCCGCAAAAAATAAGACCTCACATGACTCGGTGGGTCAAAATACGGAAAAATTATAGCTCTCAATATGTGGTGATGCAAAAACTATTTTTACAATAAAAAGCGTCTTTTAGCGTGTGACAGCTGCCAAACATAAACACCGCCATAAATAGTAAATCAAACCCCCCGTTATCACCTCCTTAGTTAGGGAAAAATAATAAAACTAAAAGAAAATGTATTTATTTCCATTTTCCCGCTAGGGCTAGGGTTAGGGTAGGGTTAGGGTTAGGGCTAGGGTTAGGGTTAGGGCTAGGGTTAGGGCTAGGGTTAGGGCTAGGGTTAGGGTAAGGGTTAGGGCTAGGGCTAGGGCTCAGATTAGGGTTAGGAGTGTGTTGAGGTTAGGGTTGGAGTTATAATTGGGGGGTTTCCACTGTTTGGGCACATCAGGTGCTCTCCAAAGGCAACATGGCGTCTGATCTCAATTCCAGCCAATTCTGCGTTGAAACAGTCAAATGGTGCTCCTTCCCTTCCAAGCTCTGCCATGCACCCAAACAGTGTTTTACCCCCACATGTAGGGTATCAGCCTACTCAGGACAAATTACAAAACAACTTTTGGGGTCCAATTTCTCCTGTTACCCTTAGGAAAATAAAAAATTGGGGGCAAAAATATAATTTTGCGGAAAAAAATGTTTTTTTTATTTTCACGCCCAGGCGCCCAGGCTGTGAAGCACTTGGGGGTTCAAAGTGCTCTCCACACATCTAGATAAGCTCTGTGGGGGGTCTAGTTTCCAAAATGGGGTCACTTGTGGGGAGTTTCAATAGTTTAGGTACATCAGGGGCTCTCCAAACGCACATGACACCCGCAGACCAATCCATCAAAGTCTGCATTCCAAAACGTCACTACTTCCCTTCCGAGCCCCGACGTGTGCCCATACAGTAGTTTTCTCCCACATATGGGGTGTCAGCGTACTCAGGACAAATTGGACAACAACTTTTGGGGTCCAATTTCTCCTGTTACCCTTGGGAAAATAAAAAAAATGGGGACTAAAAGATGATGTTTGTTGAAAAAATACGATATTTTTATTTTCACGCCCGGTCGTTATAAACTACTGTGAAGCACTGGGGGGGTTCAAAGTGCTCACCACACATCTAGATAAGTTCATTAGGGGGTCTAGTTTCCAAAATGGGGTCACTTGTGGGGGGTTTCCACTGTTTAGGTACATCAGGGGCTCTCCAAAAGCAACATGACACCCGCAGACCATGCCATCAAAGTCTGCATTCCAAAATGTCACTACTTCCCTTCCGAGCCCCGACGTGTGCCCATACAGTAGTTTTCTCCCACATATGAGGTATCAGCGTACTCAGGACAAATTGGACAACAACTTTTGGGGTCCAATTTCTCCTGTTACCCTTGGGAAAATAAAAAAATTGGAGACTAATTGATCATGTTTGTGGAAAAAATTCAATTTTTTTATTTTCATGCCTGGGCATTATAAACTTCTGTGAAGCCCTTGGGGGTTCAAAGTGCTCACCACACATCTAGATAAGTTCCTCAGGGGGTCTAGTTTCCAAAATGGGATCATTTGGGGGGTGGTTTCCACTGTTTAGGTACATTAGGGGCTCTCCAAAGGCGACATGACACCCACAGACCATTCCATCAAAGTCTGCATTCCAAAACGTCACTACTTCCCTTCCGAGCCCCGACGTGTCCCCATACAGTAGTTTTCTCCCACATATGGGGTGTCAGTGTACTCAGGACAAATTGGACAACAACTTTTGGGGTCCAATTTCTCCTGTTACCCTTGGGAAAATAAAAAAATGGGGACTAAAAGATGATGTTTGTGGAAAAAATACGATTTTTTTATTTTCACGCCCGGACGTTATAAACTTCAGTGAAGCACTGGGGGGTTCAAAGTGCTCACCACACATGTAGATAAGTTCCTTGGGGGGTCTAGTTTCCAAAATTGTGTCATTTGTGGGGGGTTTCTACTGTTTTGGTACATCAGGGGCTTTCCTAACGCGACATGGTGTCCGATCTCAATTCCAGCCAAAAACGTCAAATGGCGCTGCTTCCCTTCCGAGCTCTGCCATGCGCCCAAATAGTGGTTTACCCCCACATGTGGGGTATCAGCGTACTCAGGACAAATTGCACAATATCTTTTAGGGTCCTGTTACTTTTGGAAAAATAAGAATTGAGGGTGAAAAGATCATTTTTGTGGAAAAAATATGATTTTTTAATTGTACTGCTGTACGTTATAAACTTCTGTGAAGCCCTTGGGGGTTCAAAGTTCTCACCACACATCTAGATAAGTTCCTTGGGGGGTCTAGATTCCAAAATGGTGTCATTTGTGGGGGGTTTCCACTGTTTTGGTACATCAGGGGTTTTCCAATCGCGACATGGTGTCCGATCTCAATTCTAGCCAAAAACGTCAAATGGCGCTGCTTCCCTTCCGAGCTCTGCTATGCGCCCAAATAGTCATTTACACCCACATATGGGGTATCAGCGTACTCAGGACAAATTGCACAATAACTTTTAGGGTCCTGTTACCCATGGAAAAATAAAAATTGGGGGTAAAAAGATCATTTTTGTGGAAAAAAAATATGATTTTTTAATTGTACCGCTGTACGTTATAAACTTCTGTGAAGCCCTTGTGGGTTCAAAGTTCTCACCACATATCTAGATAAGTTCCTTGGGGGGTCTAGTTTCCAAAATGGGGTCACTTGGGGGGGTTTCCACTGTTTAGGTACATCAGGGGCTCTCCAAACGCGACATGGCGTCCGAACTGAATTCCAGCCAATTTTGCATTGAAAAAGTCAAACGGCGCTCCTTCCCTACTGAGGTCTGCCATGCGCCGAAACAGTGGTTCCCCCCCACATATCAGGTATCAGCGTACTCAGGATAAATTGCACAATAACTTTTGCAGTCCAATTTCTCCTGTTACCCTTGGTAAAATAAAGAAAATTGAACCTGAAGTATTTTTTTTGTGAAAAAAAGTTAAATGTTCATTTTATTTTTAATATTCAAAAAATTCCTGTGATGCACCTAAAGGGTTAATAAACTTCTTGAATGTGGTTTTAAGCACCTTAAGGGGTGCAGTTTTTAGAATGGTGTCAGTTTGGGTATTTTCTATCATATAGACCCCTCAAAGTGGCTTCAAATGTGATGTGGTCACTAAAAATAAAATGGTGTTGCAAAAATGAGAAATCGCTGGTCAATTTTTAACCCTTATAACTTCCTAACAAAAAAAAATTTTGGTTCCAAAATTGTGCTGATGTAAAGTAAACATGTGGGAAATGTTATGTATTAAGTTTTTTGTGTGCCGTATCGCTGTGATTTAAGGGCATAAAAATTCAAAGTTGGAAAATTGCAAAATTTTCAAAATTTTCGCCAAATTTCCATTTTTTTCACAAATAAACACAAGTTATTTGAATGCAATTTTACCACTAACATGAAGTACAATATGTCACGAGAAAACAATGTCAGAATCACCGGGATCCATGGAAGCGTTCCAGAGTTATGACCTCATAAAGGTACAGTGGTCAGAATTGTAAAAATTAGCCCGGGGTGGTCAGAATTGTAAAAATTAGCCCGGGAGTTAACGTGCAAACCACCCTTGGTAGTGAAGGGGTTAATAAGTAAATGAGCTCTTAAGATCTATGGGCCACAGATCTCCATAACAGCAGGGGTGTAAGGAACACAGAGGTTGTGACCAGTTTATATACTTGCATCGATCATTCCTAGGGTGTGGATGCGGTTCGTCTCTTCCTGGGGGCCTCCGACCTGGACAGCCCTCTGTGTGAGCTGATCATTGAGCTGGTGCGCTATATCCTCACCCACACCACAACTTGTCTTCAAGGATGTTTTCTACTTACAGAGGCGCGGCACGGCCATTGGCGCGGCCTGTGCGCCCTCGTACGCTAATCTCTTTCTGGGCGCCTGGGAGAGATTCATTTTTGGCGACGGTGCCCACAGGCCGCCTCCCATGTTCTGTGCTGGTATCGCTATATTTATGACATATTGTTGTTGTGGGATGGGGGGCCGCACCGGCTCGATGATTTCATGAAGACGCTTAATGACAACAAATTTAACATACGACTTACGTATACTTTTAACAACTCTACAATTGATTTCCTGGACATCCGTCTGGAGGTCGACCTTGATCGACGTATCCAGACGGATGTCTTCAGGAAACCAACATCAGTCAATTCATTGTTACACGCGTCCTCAGCACATGATCCGGCCACCATTAGGGCTGTCCCGGTTGGACAGTTCCTAAGGATGAGACGAATCTGCTCCACAGACACCAGATTCGAGGCACAGGCCTCGGATCTTAAAGATCGATTTCACACACGCGGATATAGCCGCAGATGTGTGAAAACTGGGTACAACCGAGCAAGAAAAACTCCTCGTAATCATCTTTTGAATCCCACAAAAAGAAATACCAGGGTAGATTTTGAGGGCCCTATAAGGTTTATCTCCACCTTCAACCATGAGTGGGAAAATAAACGCACCGTCCTCAAAAAACACTGGCCAATCTTGGAATCTGACCCGACCCTGGGGTCTGTTTTAGGTACCTTTCCCAGTATGACATCTAGGAGATCTAAAAATCTTGGAGATCTCCTATTAAAAAGCCATTACACTCAAGCTCCTAATACCTTTTTGGGTACGTACACCCCACAGGTCGGCTGTTTTCCATGTGGTCACTGCGTGGCTTGCGCCAATGTCCTGCGCTGCTCTATGTTCTCCTCTGCAGATGGCTCCAGAGACTTTTCTATCAGACAACGTATTTCTTGTGGGACTACTAATGTTATATATTATGCCATCTGTCCGTGCCCCAATATCTACGTTGGTCTCACTACTAGGGAGCTCCGGGTTAGGGTTCGGGAGCATGTGCGGGATATTGGCGCAGCAAGGACAGTGACGGATGAGAGAGAATTGAAGGCGATTCCTCGGCACTTTAGGGTCCATCACAATTGCGATGCCAAGCTATTAAGTGTCAGAGGCATTGAGGCCCTTCACCTTGGGATCAGAGGTGGAGATAATTAAAAACTTCTCGCCCAAACGGAAGCCAGGTGGATTGTATTGCTCGACACGGTTGCACCTAATGGTTTGAATGAATCTTTAAGTTTTGCCCCATTTCTGTAAAAATCAGCTTCCCTCAATCCTTGCGGCGTCCTCTGTATTCCCCGTTTTTTTCCCACCCACACTAATCTATCCCCGATTCCGAGGGTGTGTGAATGTGTGTTTTTTTTTAATCCTATGTTTTTAACTTGTTTTTATTTTATTGTTTTTTCCATTACCAGTGATTATCTTGATGTCCCCACATTTCCATTCATTTAGCCCTGGTGGGACTCTGAATTAACCATCTGAATATAAAGGATTTTGGATCTTTCTATGCGGAGGATACAGACATTCCATTTATGATCTTTTGTGGGATTATTGTCATATTTGCACTAGCTCTTATTGTCTGTGACTGTTTTACATTATTTAAATTGCATTGCATTTGTATTGCTGATATTTTGTAATGTATTGATACTATTTATGTCTGATGACCGCAGCTAATGTAAGCCTGAGCATATTTCCCTCCTTCTTCCTTTCCTTATATATCATTTCCCATTCTATGTCCCAATTATATGATGGTGACGGTGCGCATGGCAGTGTTTCCGTCAGGGCTCTGTCTGTGTTGGGGTGTCTCTACGTTGTGGGTACCTCACACAGGGTTAATCCCTGTGGTAGATTCCGTGCAAGTGACGCCTCTGATGCATGCAGAGGCGCCTTCGGCACATTGCGCATGCGCCGTTTGGTTCACCGCCATTGGTCACATATAATCATGTGACCTAGGTCATGGGGTTACTTGAAGGTCCTGTTCGGATCCTCCGTCACTTCCCCTTGAGAAAGCGGCCCTGCTTGGCCGCGAAACGCGCGTCGGGGAGCTTCACACCTTCCCTTCGGTGCCTGCTGTCCCTCTCTGGTAAGCTTGACAGTCTGCTCTATGGCTCACTGAGTGCTTGATTGTAGTGAACGCTGAGTGCGTCCAGCGCTACCTCTACTGTGATCCTATTGCACTTAATACTGTCTGGTCTGACTTGCTTTAGTTCACTTTATTGATTTACGGTTTACTGAGCGCTTTATTCTAGTGAACGCTTGGTGTGTTCAGCGCTATCCTTTCTCTGATTTTTGTGTACTTAACACCATCTGGCCTGACCTGTTTTAGCTTACCTTACTAATATTGATTAAATATCAGGTTTGTTACATACGTGAGAGGCACGGTGGTATTTTGGGGTTAGTCTCCTTCTCTGAACTCTAACTGGTATCTATGTATTTATAATAAAATATTATGAATTTTTTATGAAATAAAATTTTATATTTTCCTTAAGACACTTTGGCTCTTTTTTTTTCTCTTGGTATGGATAGTTTCACATTAGCGTTTACGGCCGCCGCTAAGCCCCGCCCCCTGCCGCGCCTCCGCCGGTAGCTCAGCCTACGGACACATGACGCTGCATGCGTCCTGCGTCCCCTATCTTTAGCACTGGGGACGCAGGCCGTGCGCAGTATGCGTTTGGCGGCGCATGCGTCCTTTTGACGCTGCGCCGAGCGCACCAAATTGCAACCTGCTGCGTTTGGCGCTGGTCGGCGCAGCATCAACAGGACGCATGTGCCGCCAAACGCATACTGCGCATGGCCTGCATCCCCAGTGCTAAAGATAGGGGACGCAGGACGCATGCAGCGTCATGCATCCGTAGGCGGACCTACCGGCGGAGGCGCGGCTGGGGGCGGGGCTTGGCAGCGGCCGTGCGCAGCCCGATGCTGCGGCCGTAAACGCTAATGTGAAACTAGCCTTAATTTTATATTTTGATCAGATCAGACTTTTACAGACATGAAGATACCACATACATTGGGTGAAATTACCATTGAACACATCACCAATTTTCTAAGTACCGTATATTTCCGGCGTATAAGACGACCCCCAACTTTTCCATTAAAAATATAGAATTTGGGATATACTCTCCGTACAAGTCGGGGTTCATCTTCTACACGGTGTGTCGTCTTATACGGCATATGCAGAGCTCTGCGGTCGCCGCATATGGTGCGGGGAGAGGTCCCGATGACGAGGTGCCTCACCTGGAAGATGTAAGTGAATCAAGCCCGCCCTTGTATCCTATTACCTCCTTCTTTCACCAGTCCAGCCCGCCCTTCTCTGCCTTTCAAATCTCAAAAGGATGGACGTGTAGCGGCGCCTTCGCCGCTTCACTTCCATCCCTGCGAGGTTTGAAAGGCAGAGAAGGGCAGGCCAGACGGGTGAAAGAGAAGGAGCGGCTTCATTTCCATCCTCCGGAGACTTGAGAGGCAGAGAAGGGCGAGCCGGACGGGTAAAAGGAGGTAATAGGATACAAGGGTGGGCTTGATTCAATTACACCTTCCCAGTGAGGCACCTCGTCATCGGGACTGCTCCCTGCACCATATGGGGCAACCGCAGAGCTCCGCTCATGCCGTATAAGACGACCCCCAACTTTTGAAAAGATTTTCAGGGGTTAAAAAGTTGTCTTATACGCCAGAAAATACGGTAAATGTTTTTCTAAAGGTGCTTATTATTTACAGTATATAACACCATTAATTCCATGGTTGTCATGTCGGACACTGTTCACACCAGGGTGTCCGGCAGACAGCGGTAATACCCTGTTGGGTATTCTGTTCCAGTCGGGATAGGGTTAACCAGGTTGTCATGCTGGCTGAGGGCTGGGCCACGCCCTTGGTCTTTAAATAGTTCGTCCTGACTATGGGCGTCGCCGACTATAGCTTTAGCCTAGTGCTAGCAATACCGGTCAGCAGTGGTGGTGTTGGAGCGTCTGATATCTGGTGCAGTATATCCCTCAGTGGTTCTTTCTCCACTCTGTTATATATATATTTGGTTGCCCTTGCACATTATTGTATTCCCTTGTGTATTAACTGTGTGGTGTTTCTTTTACCCCTGTCCATACGTATTTGTGGGGTCTGGTGTCTGGTCCCCTCACTGGGTGGAGGGAGGTGGGTTCAGCTTAGGGCTGGACAGGAGACAGGGACAGGGTGGAGGCTCAGGCAGGCACACCTTCAGTGTAAACCCTGGGTAGAGGGACAGACAGGGTTCCCCTAGTCTGAGGGACTTCGCAGGGGTCCCAGGGTTTTTGCCAAAAGTAACCTAGGCATACCATGACATTATAGTCGGCCCAAATAATAAAGTGAGAGAAAAAAAAAAGAAGGTATAGATAGGGAATATAGGGGTTACTTACTATGGATCCTATACTTTCCCTAACCAAGCAGCTGGAGGCTCTATCCATACAGGTCACTGAACTCAGGGGGGCGGTCCAGCAACAAGGCCTGTCAGCTCCTGCAGTACCTGCTGAGGCTGCAGCCAGGGCAGCTGAGCCCAAGTTTCCCCTTCCTGAACGATTTGCTGGTGATCGTGGTAAGTTCACGGTGTTTCGTGAATCATGCAAATTGTATTTCCGTATGCGTCCACATTCCTCAGGTAATGAGGCTCAACGCGTGGGCTTGGTGATTTCTTTGCTGAGTGGTGATCCACAGGCTTGGGCCTTTTCACTCCCTTCAGACTCACCGGCATTTGAATCTGTAGATTTTTTTTTCTCTGCTCTGGGTTTGATCTATGACGATCCGGATAGATTAAACTTAGCAGAGTCTAAGATACGCTCACTGCTACAGGGTGATCGACCAGCTGAGGATTACTGCACGGAATTCCGGCGCTGGGCGGTGGACACGCAGTGGAATGACCCTGCGCTTAGAAGTCAATTTTTGCATGGGGTTTCTGGAAGGGTTAAACAGACTCTCCTAATGTACGAGACTCCCGCCTCTCTGGAGGCTGCGATGGCACTTGTAGTACGCATAGACCGCCGTCTCCGTCAGGGGGCGCTGGTTTTGTTGCCTCCGGGAGGTGGGGGAGTGGTCGGTGAGGTTGCCGCGGATGAATCCGTGGAACCCATGCAGATCGCTGGTATAGCACAGTCACCGAGTAACAAGCCTAAACGTCCTTGGCACAGAAGGCAGGGGCTCTGTTTTTTTTGTGGCAAAGGAGGACATTTTATTAACGCTTGCCCCCTGGTACCTAAGAAGGGCGCGCCGGCGGAAAACTGATAGGCTCAGAGGGTTTGGAGGAGTCTAGTCTGAGCCTTTGTGTATCCTCCGTCATGGTTTCCCAGTGTATGCTCCCTGCTAGCGTGGTACTTGGGGGGCAAATGCTCTCTATTACAGTATTTATTGATAGTGGCTCAGCTGCCAATCTCATTGATGAGAGGTTCGCGCATACAGCGGGATTTCCGGTGGAGAAATTGCCGAACCCCATCCGGGTGGTTACCATCAATGCTTCCCCGTTGTCTCAAGGGGAGATCACAGAGTGTGTGTTGGATATACAACTCCACATCGGAGTATTACACTCAGAGCGGGTAACTTGTAAGGTGCTTAGTAACTTACCGGCTCAGATGGTTCTGGGCTTTCCATGGTTGTCAATGCATAATCCTGTTATTGATTGGAAGACCCAGGACATAATTCAGTGGAGCAGGGAGTGTCAGGAGAGGTGCCTGGCTACATGTATTTCCGCTTTGACCCCCAGTATCCCGGAGCCGTTGTTGGACTATGCGGATGTATTTTCTGAGAAGGGTTGTTCAGAACTACCACCGCATCACCCCTATGACTGTGCTATTAGGTTGAAACCAGGGGCCAAGTTACCTAAAGCTAGAATGTTTAATATCTCAGGTCCCGAGAGGCTAGCTCTCAAGGAATACATTGCGGATAGCCTGAGCAAGGGTCATATTAGACCTTCCTCTTCTCCTCTGGCTGCTGGCTTCTTCTTTGTTAAAAAGAAGGATGGCGGTTTACGCCCGTGTCTGGATTTCAGAGAACTCAACCAGATTACGGTCCGTGATCCTTACCCTATGCCACTTATACCCGATTTATTCAACCAAGTGGTTGGTGCCAGGTGGTTCTCCAAACTGGACCTCAGGGGGGCGTACAATCTTATAAGAGTCCGTCAGGGGGATGAGTGAAAGACGGCGTTCAATACCCCTGAGGGTCACTTTGAGAGTTTGGTAATGCCGTTTGGGTTGACTATGGCACCGGCGGTCTTTCAACACTTCATCAATGATGTCTTCTCTCAGCTGTTGGGGAGGTTCGTTATAATTTATCTTGACGACATTCTCATTTTCTCTCGCGACCA
The DNA here is from genome assembly GCF_039654945.1 of Dendrobates tinctorius. Taxonomy (NCBI): domain Eukaryota; kingdom Metazoa; phylum Chordata; class Amphibia; order Anura; family Dendrobatidae; genus Dendrobates; species Dendrobates tinctorius. Next base: position 62,365,358 of record NW_027361743.1, read on the forward strand.
TGATACACATATAGAGCATGTTAGACAGGTTCTGCAGTTGCTCAGAGAGAACAGGCTCTATGTCAAGCTTGAAAAATGTGTGTTTTTCATACAGGAGCTACCGTTCTTGGGTTATATAATCTCCGCCTCAGGTTTTAAGATGGACACCGCAAAGGTGCAGGCGGTACTACATTGGGATCGGCCTGATAATCTTAAGGCGCTTCAGCGATTTCTTTGCTTCTCCAATTACTATAGGAAATTTATTAAGAACTTCTCTATGATTGCCAAACCACTGACTGACATGACTAAGAAGGGTACCGACTTTTCTGACTGGTCTGAGCCTGCTGTACAGGCGTTTGAATTCCTCAAGAATAGTTTTGCCTCAGCGCCCATTCTGGTGCAGCCCGATGTCTCCTTACCGTTTGTCGTGGAGGTGGATGCGTCGGAGGTTGGAGTGGGGGCTGTACTGTCTCAGGGCCCATCTTGGGCCAAGTTGCATCCGTGTGCCTTCTTCTCCAAGAAGCTGTCGCCTGCGGAGCGTAATTATGATATTGGCAACAGGGAATTATTGGCCATCAAATTGGCATTTGAGGAGTGGCGACACTTCTTGGAGGGGGCTGTTCATCAGATTACTGTGATAACCGACCATAAGAATTTGCTTTATTTAGAATCTGCTAAGCGCCTGTCCTCCAGACAGGCTCGCTGGGCATTATTCTTCACCCGGTTTAACTTCATTGTTACCTATCGACCTGGGTCGAAGAATGTTAAGGCAGACGCTTTATCCAGGTGTTTTCCTGGTGGAGAGTTATGTGAAGAGCCGGTGCCTATTCTCCAAAAGGGTGTGGTGGTATCTGCCATCACGACAGAGATTGAGGCAGAGATTGCGGAGGCTCAGGAGGTGGTACCGCCGGGGTTGCCTGCTAATAAATCTTTTGTGCCGCTACATCTACGCTCTAGAGTGTTGGGCCGGCGAACATCACGACACGGTACTGGCAGGTCATCCAGGGGTAAAGAGCACTCTGGAACTGGTATCGCGTCGTTTTTGGTGGCCTAAAATCCGGCAGGATGTGGCCTCATATGTGGCTGCCTGTACCACGTGCGCACGGGCCAAGACTCCTCGTTCCTGTCCCGCTGGTAGCTTGCAGCCTCTCGGGGTGCCCAGTAAGCCATGGACTGAGATTTCCATGGATTTTATTACTGACTTGCCCGCCTCGGCAGGGAACTCGGTCATTTTGGTAATTGTTGATAGGTTCTCCAAAATGTCACATTTCGTTGCTTTACCGTCTTTGCCCAATGCTAAGACTCTTGCTCAGATATTTATTCGCGAGGTGGTCAGACTTCATGGTGTCCCGTCTGACATTGTGTCTGATCAAGGTACGCAGTTTGTGGCAAAGTTTTGGAGAGCTTTTTGTTCTCGCCTTGGAATCAAATTATCTCATTCATCGGCTTTCCACCCTCAGTCGAATGGACAGACTGAGCGGATGAACCAAAACCTGGAGCAATACTTGCGCTGCTTTATTTCCGACAATCAGGAAGAGTGGTCAGCGTTTCTTCCTCTGGCAGAATTCGCAATAAACAACCATTGCCAGGAATCGTCTGGGGAATCTCCTTTTTTTTTGTGTGTATGGTCAACATCCTCAATTTTGCACCTTGCATCGGGGGTGCTCAGTTGGCGTCCCTGAGGAGGACCAGTTGGGAGCTCAATTGTCGTCTGTTTGGAGGAGAGTCAAGCAGCGCTTGTTGAAGGTGGGTTCCAGGTACAAACGGGTGGCTGACTGCAGACGTGTGCCAGGTCCGGACCTGTGTGTGGGTGATTGGGTGTGGTTATCTACTAGGAACATTAAGCTCAAGATACCATCACTTAAGTTGGGTCCCAGGTTCATTGGCCCATTTAGAATCTCCGCAGTGATCAACCCCGTGGCATTTCGTTTGGAGTTGCCGGCTGTGTATAAGATTCATAATGTATTTCACAAAGCATTGCTAAAGAAGGTCGTGGGTTTGGTGGATGGTTCCCCCGGGCCACCACCTCCCGTCTTGGTGGATGGCTCGTTGGAATTTGAGGTGTCCAAAGTGGTGGACTCTAGGGTTGTGCGTCGCACTCTACAGTACCTGGTCCACTGGCGTGGCTATGGTCCTGAGGAGAGGACATGGGTGCCGGCCTCTGACATTCATGCTGATCGACTGGTTACTATGTTCCATCGTCGCCATCCGGACAAGCCAGGTCCTCGACATGGTGAGGTTCCGGAGGTCCCTCGTAGAAGGCGGGGTACTGTCATGTCGGACACTGTTCACACCAGGGTGTCCGGCAGACAGCGGTAATACCCTGTTGGGTATTCTGTTCCAGTCGGGATAGGGTTAACCAGGTTGTCATGCTGGCTGAGGGCTGGGCCACGCCCTTGGTCTTTAAATAGTTCGTCCTGACTATGGGCGTCGCCGACTATAGCTTTAGCCTAGTGCTAGCAATACCGGTCAGCAGTGGTGGTGTTGGAGCGTCTGATATCTGGTGCAGTATATCCCTCAGTGGTTCTTTCTCCAATCTGTTATATATATATATTTGGTTGCCCTTGCACATTATTGTATTCCCTTGTGTATTAACTGTGTGGTGTTTCTTTTACCCCTGTCCATACGTATTTGTGGGGTCTGGTGTCAGGTCCCCTCACTGGGTGGAGGGAGGTGGGTTCAGCTTAGGGCTGGACAGGAGACAGGGACAGGGTGGAGGCTCAGGCAGGCACACCTTCAGTGTAAACCCTGGGTAGAGGGACAGACAGGGTTCCCCTAGTCTGAGGGACTTCGCAGGGGTCCCAGGGTTTTTGCCTAAAGTAACCTAGGCATACCATGACAATGGTGCTGCTTTTGACATGAAATACTCACCAGATGTCGGTAACAACCCATCCAAATTACACAAGCAAAGAAATCAAACCATAGCTGTCCATAAATTAAGTTATGTGTAATAATGAAAAATGACACAGGGAAAAAGTATTGAACACGATAACTGAAAAATATGAAATACTTCGTACATAAGCCTTTGTTGGTGATGAGCTTCAAGACGCCTCCTATATGGAGAAACTAGTTGCATGCATTGCTCAGGTGTGATTTTGGCCCATTCTTCCAAGCAAACACTTTTCAAATCCTGAATGTTCCATGGGCTCCTTCTATGAATTCTGAGCTTTAGATCCTTCCATGAATTTCCTATTTAATTCAGGTCAGGTGATTGGCTGGGCCATTCTAGCAGCTTTAGTTTCTTTCTCTGAAGCCAATTGAAAGTTTCCTTGGCTGTGTGTTTGGGATCATTGACTAGCTGAAATATCCACTCTTGATTCATCATCATCCTGGTAGATGGTAGCAGATTTTCATCAAGAATGTCTCGGAAAACATTTGTCCATTCATCCTTCCTTCAATTATATGAAGTTTTCCAGTGCCGCATGGAGAAAACAGCCCCACACCATGATGTTCCCCTCCTCTAAACGTCACTGTTATGATATGCAGTGCCTTTTTGGCCTCCAAACATGGTGTGCATTATGGTATCCAAAGAGATCAATTTTGGTCTCATCTGAACAGACTATATTCTCCCAGTATTTTAGAAGCCTGTCTAAATGTTGATGAGAAAACTTTAAACGTCCTTGAACATGCTTTTTGCTAAGCAATGGAGGCTTGTGTGGTGAGCTTGTATACAGGTCATGGAGGTGGAGTGCATTACTTATAGTTTTCTTTTAAACAATTGTACCTGCTAATTCCAAGTTTTTCCATAGATCTCCACAGGTGATCATTGGCTCTTGGACAACTCTTCTGATAATTCTTTTCACTTCTGCCTGAAATCTTGCGGGAAGCACCTGGTTGTGGCCAGTTTATGATCTTGGTGCCGAGATCTCCATCTGCACATGCACCGCCCCCATAGTCCACCGCACAGGAAACCGTTGAACTGCCGGGGCTCTGGCCTGTCACAAAATGTCGGCAGAGCCGGGCACCATCGAAGACTCCCGGCAGCAGCGCGCCGCACATCGGAGCACCCCCTCATCCCAGCCTGTGACCTGCAGCATCACCCCACTCCTGCCTCCTCCAGCAGCGACCCTGGGACTCCCGCTTCACTGCAGCCACCACCCCGGTAAGCAATAGAACGCATGGATTATAAGCACCATCATTTTATTAAAAATTTTTTTTTTTTTTTACTATTTTTCTCCTCAAAATTTGGGGTGTGTTTTATAATCCGAAAAATACCTTAAATCTCTTAACACTCCATGATTATCAGTGCATGTAGTGAAGTCAGCATGTGTGGAGCAGGCACAAGAGCTTCATAATGGGCAGATGCTGGCATTTTTATACAGCTAACATCAGTGATTGGCGATAGCTCAGGCCACTCTTGTTAAGGCCTTAGAAGGAACCCGTCAGCAGGATTGTGCTCAGTAACCTACAGTGTCAGGTTGGTGCCATCATACTGATAAAATGATACCTTGGTTGATGAAATCCATCTTGTGGTTGTTGTTTAATCTTTATTTTCAGTTTTGAGTTAATGATATTCCCGTGCTTCGGGGCAGCCTGTGGGGGGGGAAAGCTTCATCTGGTGCTCTGATTAACTAATCACCAGTAAGGCATCTGACAGGTCACTGATCCCTCACTGACCTGCCCCCTATTTTACATAATATTATATACACATAATGGAAAAAAAACATAGGACATCATTCAAATTGCGTGGGTGGGGACAACCTTGACTGAACGCAATGAAGCACACTCCTATGCCTAAATGAGCAGGTAAGATAACGATATAATGTGCTTTTTGATAAGGATTACAGTGGCGATTTTAATGGAAAAAAGAGTTAGTGATGCACATTGCTTCACTAACAATGTTCTGGGGACACTTTATATGCTACAATGATCTGACAGGCTCCCTTTAACAGTGGGGTACCAGGGGTTAGTATTGGGCCATCTTTTTAATACATTTATAAGGGACCTTGTAGAGGGCATACAAAGTGCAATTTCAATATTTTTATGATACCAAACAAAATGTACAGCAAAATCCTAGGTAGAACTGCCACTGAAGAAGACTTGGGTGTACTGGTGGGAAGCAAACTCACCTTTAGTGACCAGTGCAAGGCAGCTACTGCCTAGGCAAATAAAATTGGCATCTTTCAGTAGGCTGATACCTTGATATCTGCAATCTGATATTTTATTCCTGAGAAATTCACTTTTTCCTTAATAAGTAAATGAGCTCTTAAGCTCTATGGGCCACAGATCTCCATAACAGCAGGGGTGTAAGGAACACAGAGGTTGTGACCACACCTATGTGGGTGAGGGACCCACTGACACCAGTGCAAACTTCAACTAGATGTGCATCCTCGGGCAAACTAGAGAAGTGTCAATTTGAGGTGCAGCAGATTCAGTTTTTGGGTCATTTGGTTCCTGCTAAAGATTTGGAGATGGATTCCGTGAAGGTACAGGCCATCCTTGATTGGGTACAAACTACTAATGTTAGAGATTTATAGAGGTTCTTAGGTTTTGCTATTATTGTAAGTTCATTAAGACCTTCTCAGTCATAGTCAAACCTCTTACTGATGAGACCAAGAAGGGTACTGACTTTTCCTCTTGGTCTGAGGCTGTTGATGCTTTTTTTCCAGTTGGTAGCAGTCACCTATCCACATGGTAGGTGGCAAGTTCTGTATCAGTGGGGGTCCACCCGCAGCACCTCTATAACCCCTACTAATCACTAGTGCACACGCTGGTCTCCTCTCCATTCATGCCCTATGGGTTTGCAGGAAAATGCAGAGCAGAGAGCTGTGTGCACACGCTGCGGATTAATCTGCAGGTGAAACCGCAGAATTTCTCTGCGGTTTTTCATCTCCTCAGTGGAGGAGATGGCAAACCGCAGCAGAATCCGCAGAATTGACATGTCAATTTTTTCTGCGGATTGAAAATCGCAGAAAATTCCGCACCGTCTGCATTGCGGTTTTTGATTCCCATAGGGAATCATGGTACTGTACACCGCAGCAAAAACTGCTGCGGGTCTGCAGCGGCCAAAACCGCAGCAAAATCCGCATCGTGCACACACCCTTATTGCACAGAGGCCTGATTCTGTCTCTGCCTGACCTTGGCACAGGTTATCCCTCACTCTATAGAGACATAACCACTTCATCCAACCAGGGCCGCCATCAGGGCATTACTGCCCTGACTGGCGTATGGGGCCTGGTGGGCAGAGGGGGCCCGCATCGGGCCCGGTCTCCTCTGGTCACCGGGCCCCTACCGGTAGGTAGACCGGGCCATCGGAGCTGCCGCAGCTAAACGCTATTGACAATGCGGGCCCGCCGGCCCACACGTCAATAGTTAACAGCCGCCAGCTAATAGGAGGCTGGCAGCTGACGTCAGCCACAGCGCGCACCTCGCCGGCGTCTGACGTCACTGTCAGTCGCCGACTGGGATGCGCTGCAGTGTGGAGGGAGCGCGAGCGTCACCCGCCGCTGGACCGCGGCCAGGTAAGAAGAACTTTTTTAAATTTTTTAAAATTTTTAAGAGCGGCAATCTGGGGGGCCCGGGGGATACAGAGACATGGGGGAAGAATGCTGGACATGGGCAAAATGCTGAACGCTGGGGCAGATTGCTGGACATGGGGCAGAATGATGAACACTGGGGCAGATTGCTGGGCATGATGGGGCAGATTGCTGGACACGATGGGGCAGATTGCTGGTCTTGATGGGGGCAGAATGCTGGGCACGATGGGGCAGATTGCTTGACACGATGGGGCAGATTTCTAGTCATGATAGGGGCAGAATGCTGGGCACGATGGGGCAGAATGCTGGGCACGATGGGGCAGATTGTTGGACATGATGGGGCAGATTGCTGGTCATGATAGGGGCAGAATGCTGGGCACAATGGGGCAGATTGCTGGACACGATGGCGGAAGATTTCTGGACATGATGGGGCAGATTGCTGGACATGGGGCAGAATGATGAACACTGAGGCAGATTGCTGGACATGGGGCAGAATGCTGGGCACGATGGGGCAGATTGCTGGTCATGATGGGGGCAGAATGCTGGTCATGATGGGGGCAGAATGCTGGTCATGATGGGGGCAGAATGCTGGTCATGATGGGGGCAGAATGCTGGTCATGATGGGGGCAGAATGCTGGTCATGATGGGGGCAGAATGCTGGTCACGATGGGGCAGAATGCTGGGCACGATGGGGCAGATTGCTTGACATGATGGGGCAGATTGCTGGTCATGATAGGGGCAGAATGCTGGGCACGATGGAGAAGAATGCTGGACACGATGGGACAGATTGCTGGACACGATGGGACAGATTGCTGGACACGATGGGGCAGATTGCTGGACACAATGGTTCAGATTGCTAGATATGATGGGGAAGATTGCTGGACACGATGGGGGCAGAATGCTGGACACGATGGGGGCAGAATGCTGGACACGATGGGGCAGATTGCTGGTCATGATGGGGGCAGAATGCTGGTCATGATGGGGGCAGAATGCTGGTCATGATGGGGGCAGAATGCTGGGCACGATGGGGCAGATTGCTGGGCACGATGGGGCAGAATGCTGGAGATGATGGGGCAGAATGCTGGACACGATGGGGCAGAATGCTGGACACAATAGGGGCAGAATGTGACAGAGAGACACAGGAGGGGGCTGAATTGACACGGGGGCAGAATGTGACAGTGAGACACAGGAAGGGGCAGAATGTGAGGCACGGGGACAGAATGTGACAGTGAGACACAGGAGGGGGCTGAATGGACACGGGGACAGAATGTGACAGTGAGACACAGGAAGGGGCAGAATGTGAGGCACGGGGGCAGAATGTGACAGTGAGACACAGGATGGGGCAGAATGAGATACGGGGCATGATTGGAGATATGGGACATGATTGGAGACCCAGGGGGCAGGATCAAAGACATGGGGGCATGACTGGAGACACTGGGGGCAGGATTGGAGATAGATCGTGCAGGATCATGGGGCAGGATGGATACGGTGAAGACAGATGGGGCAAGATGGGGAGATCATATGGGGCAGAATGGATACTTATGAGGGCGGGATGGGAGAACGGATGGCTGAATGGGGGATATTATTACCACAGGGTCTAATTAAGGGATATTATTACTGCAGTGATGTATTTATTTTATTTTTTGAGTATACTGTTTTAAATGGGGGGAGGGCGGTCCTGTTACTGTGTAGAGTGACACTATGTTGCCTTTTTTTCTTCATGTGATGTAATGTAGAGGTTGGGAAAATTAAGTAATATGTTCTGCAAGCGGAGCTCTAGGTAACTGTTATTTCCTGTGGAGACGAGCCCTGGCTGCAAGACGTGATGGCGGTCTGTGCTGGATGAAAGATGAAAAGCAAAGATGAAGGACTTCACCTAGAGACGTCACTGGTGAGTTAGTGTGTCACCTATACACCGACACTATACACTGTATAGAGGCCTTGTGTATAATGTCATTGATCACTGTATTACCTGTACACAGACACTGCATACTAAGTACAGATCTCCTGTGTATAATGGCACTTATGGTGATAGTATCGTGTTTTTTTTATTACTGTTCAGTATTGTAGTATTCAGTCACTGTGGTGGTAATATGTGGTCTGGTCATGGTGAGGTGCTGTTCCTTGTATGTGATATTATTCGGTCACTGTGGTGGTAATATGTGGTCTGGTCATGGTCTGGCGGTATTTGCTCCTTGTGTGTGGTATTATAGGTCACTATGTGGTCTGGACATGTGCGGTGGTATTTTTCCCTTGTATGTGATATTATTGGTCATTTTAAAAATTGAAAAATAGAAAAAACCTAAATTGTATCACATATTTTAAATATTTAATAGGTTACAGTAGAATAGAGCACGGCAAAAAGAGTTTACCCTGTTATGGTGGCGGCTTAAAAAAATCTTTTGGCCAAAACAAAAGCTGCAGGCTATATGTGTGATCTGGTGATGGGACCTGTTAGGCTACTTTCACACATCAGGTTTTCGGCGTCAGGCGCGATCCGGCGTCGTGCCGGAATGCCGGATCCGGCAAATGTTTTGTAAAACCTGAAGTGCCGGATCCGGTTTTCTGCCGGATCCGTCTTGTTCTTGACAGACAAAACCGGATCCGTCTCATCCGGTTCATCCGTTTTTCTATCCGTTTTTCGACGGATTACGCCGGATCCGGTTTTTAAAATTGACCCTTGTGGCCTTCCGAACGGGATTGGCTACTGGAAAACTAGATATAGCATGTTCCTACAGCCCTTCTTTGACAGGTTGTAGAGAAGAAAGTGCAGGTTGGAGAGAAGAGCAAGTTACTGGCGAAGATGGATGTTGTCATTGGAAATATTACCACTAGAAGTTCTGTGACGGTTTCAGGGACAATTTTCCACTATACTTTATGTCACCTCAAGGCAGAGTACACTGGGATGACAGAGTGTGAAAGATTTGTGCCCTAAACTTGTGTACCTTCTGGACCAACAGTATATACCTTTGCCAACCAAAGTTGGCTATCTTGTCATGGTCTTACTATTTTTAGCTTTAGGCCACAGGTGTGTACCTGGTTGTGTTTTATGCAAAGTATTTCACCTTTTAACAAAAGTTGTGTACATTGTTAGGAAATCACCAACAATAAACACAACTTTTTAGGTGAAATACTTTGCTTCAAACACAACCAGGAACACAACTGTGGCAAAAAGCTAAAATTTACCCACAGTTATATACCTGGTTTTGAATACCTTTTTACCTTTGAAATACCCTGTATTTAACCTTTTTTTTAAAACATAGTTCGCCGCAGAAAGAAATGACAGACAACCATTGTGAAACGAATTTAACTTATTTAAATTTTTTTTTTTTTTATGTTTTTAAAGTGCAAAAAACTTTTTTAATAAAGGTTTTAAACCCAATGGGCATTTTTATTACAACAAAAAAACATTACAAATCTGTGTACTGTGGGGTGGAAATACTGCTGGAGGGGCTGCGGGACACTTCGACACTGGGTGTGTGGAGAGAGGACTGGGATCGTGGTGGGGAAGGAACAGTTAGAGGTGAAGGTGTGGAAAAAGCTACAGAATGGGTGGACATGTGGGAGGCAGAAGAGGTGGTGGGCGGTGGAGTGGAGGGTTGGGCAGGGACTGTAGGAGCAGATGATGTTGATGGAAAGTTGTATGGGGAAGGAGTTTGGGACGGGGAAGGAGTTTGGGACGGGGAAGGAGTTTGGGACGGGGAAGGAGTTTGGGACGGGGCAGGTTGCTGGAAGTGGGGAGATGTCTGGTACTGGTGAGGTTGCTGGTATGTAATAGGAGGGGGAGGATGGAAAGTGGCTGGAGGGGGTGCAGGTGGAGGAACTACAGTGGTGGGAGGTGGAGGTTGGGAGGTAACCTGCTGTAGAGCACCGTGGCACGAATGCATTACATGCATCTGCTGGGTAGGAGATAGTGTTGCCATGCGCTCCACAACAGACCTGAAAAAGGTGTGGTTTGGCGAAGATCTTGCTTCTGAATGCATGGTTTGCAGAAGTGTCTTCACCTCCAGAATGCTGGAGTTGATCTGCTGAAAGCCTGCGGCGATTTGCTCTGACAAGACTTTGAGACAGTTCTGGAAAGATGCATTCAGATGCAATAACTCTTGCGCATAACTCTTTTCCTGACCCCTCTGCCGCTGCCGCCCAGTACCCGCAGGTGTACTAGAGGCGGCAGGGGCAGAAGGGTGGGGTAAAGGGAAAGCGATCTCCTCACCAGCAGCTTCATGTAATGTAGGTGGCCACGATGCTCCTGTGCTGGTGGATGGGACAGATGGGTCCAATGTGTGGGAAGGCTGGGAAGGTGCAGATGTACCGGGGCGGTCGAAGTGTCCCTCGGTGCCGGTCTCCTCAGGGATCGCCTCAGAAGGGTCCAATCGTGCAGGCTCCCGAGTGCTGCTCACCGTGCTGTGTAATAAAGAGAAAAAATAACAATTAAAATACTGACATGGTATGGCCCTGGCTGAAAAAAAAAAAGTTACATCTAACATTTTTTTCACATGTGGTGTGTAATATTTACCTTCTGGTGAGCATTGTTTCCCGGAGGAACGACAGGGCTTGTGCGTACTTGTACTTGCTCCTGCGTCCTCCAGATCCACTCGGGGCCCGCATCTCTATTGAACTCCTTCTTGAAACGATCCCTCACAGACCGCCACCGATTCACAATTCTGTTCCCTGAAACGAGAAAGGAGTGGTTAGTATACAACATCAGTGTTTCACAAACTCCAGTCCTCATGGTCCCCAGGGGTCATGTTTTCAGGATTTCCATAGTAAATAGAAATCCTGAACACATGATCCGTGGGGACCACGAGGACTGGAGTTCGGGAAACACTGGTTTACATCAAGCAACCGTTACTGTATATACTTACGCTCTTTAATCTGGGCCCGAGCTTCGAGGTCCTCCCAGCGGCCCACAAGGAGAGAACAGATTTCCTCCCAGAGTCGTCGGGTAATGATCAGGTCAGCGTGGCGGCGGTCAGCCATATTCCAGAGCGGCTCCCTTTCTCTGACGAGATCGATGAGGCGGTCCACATCAATCCCTCCATCCTCACCGTCAGAGTCGGGAGCACGCTGTGAAGGCTGTTAAAGAAAAAGACAAAAATAACATAATTAGCCTCCACAAAAGAAATGAAATAAAAAGTGCAAAAAAACAAAGCAAAAATATTTATACTTACACGCTGGTGACCGCCGCGTTGCTGTCGCCGACGACCCTGGGAGGCACTGCGAGGACCTCTTGGCCGAGCACCAGATTGGGAAGACTAGAGAAGAAAACAAAAAATGTTATGTCTTTGGATGTAGGCATTTGTTTGCTGTGTGTGGTCTGCAGAACATTGTTTTCTATGTGTTGTGTGTAGTGTGATGTTGTGTTTCTGCGTTTGATGCAAAAAACTTACCAATTGTGAGCCCACTCCAGGTGTCTGTCCACCCCATCCTTCTTCTTCTGGGAGCTCCTCTTCATCTTGTGAATCCTGTTTTGAAATAAAAGGCAATGAATAGACATATATTACAGAGATGATGGATTTTGGAAATAAAAACTTACCGTCAAACGCTGACGATGCGAGGGAGGGCTCCCAGAAGAAGATGTGCTGTCCTGTTGATGGCCAGACTCCATGGCTGTGGGTATTGCTGCTGCCAGTGATGCCATTTCTGCTGCTGCTGCATCTCTTTGGCGGCTGTTGAATAAAGAGAAACAAAGGGCCAATGAATATCTTGATATTCCATGGCCCTAGTTTGGAGGAATGGGGGATTTGATAATTACCGTCTCTCATCTGCTTCTGGACTCCCCTCCCGTTCAGCATGCTGCTCCACTTGGGGTGGTGCTGCTGGTGCTGCTGCTGCATCTCTTTGGCGGCTGTTGAATAAAGAGAAACAAAGGGCCAATGAATATCTTGATATTCCATGGCCCTAGTTTGGAGGAATGGGGGATTTGATAATTACCGTCTCTCATCTGCTTCTGGACTCCCCTCCCGTTCAGCATGCTGCTCCATTTGGGGTGTTGCTGATGGTGCTGCTGCTGCAGATGTCTGCTGCCTTCTCCTGCTCCTGGTTCTTGGCTTGGGTGGCATGTTGGGTGTGGCTGAGGGTCCCATTGTCTTGCTTTTATATATCTCCTGTGGGCAGAGCTACTGAGCATGCTCAGACCAAAAAAACCGGATCCGGCGCATTGCGGCCCTCATAGGCTTTCATGGTGTGAAAAAGCCGGACGCGCCGGATCCGGCTTTTTCGCCGGAGACAAAAAACGTTACAGTAGACGTTTTTTCCAGACGCCGGATCGCGACACATTGCGACACATTGCCGGATCCAGCGAAAACCGGATGAAACGCATGGCCATCCGGCGCAAATGCAAGTCAATGGGGGGAAAACGGATCCGGCATTGCATTTCGCCGGATCCGGTTTCTGTCAAAAGCGCCGGATCGCGCCTGACGGCGAAAACCTGATGTGTGAAAGAGGCCTTAATGTGTGATTGGTGAGAAGTGGAGTTTTTCCAAGAGAAAGCGGTGGGACTTTGGACAGTTCGAGGGGTGGAGGCGGGGCTGGGATGGAGCCTGGGTGGAGTCTCAAGGGGCCCCCGAAAATTTTACCAGTATGGGGCCCCATGATTCCTAGTGGCAGCCCTGCATCCAACCAAAACATCCCAGGCTTCACAGACGGCATTCCCAGCACCTGACCGCACTCTCGGGCACCACAACTTTACACTGAGCTGACTCTGAGAGCAGAGCTCGCGGCAGCAGCTAATACATGCTTTTATCTGTCAGGGGCGGGAACAGAGCTACCAATCAGCGCCTTCCTGGAGTTTGACAGCCAATCAGCTTACGTTATTTAACCTGCTCCGTCCCTGCTTCCTTTTTTCCTCTCCTGTGCGGTAGAGTCCTGCTACCACGTGACATGGCATTTGTCGCGCCCCGGCCGGTGTTCGTGTGCCGACGTAGGCTGCCCCAGCGAGCGCCGCGCTCCCAGCCCGCGGTGTGTGTACACTGGCGGCCGGCAAGATATGTGCTCTATCCTGAGGAGACAACCGCACCAGAGCCGGTCTCCGCGGTGAGCAAGGTAACAAGAGCTCGTCTCTATGCGCGGTGTCAGATGGCAGGAAATGCTGAGACTTGTAGTACTGCAGGTGCTGAGGGAGGTTATTGGGTCGGTCCTGTGTGCAGATCACTGTGCATTGCTGGGATCCTGCTGCAGAATGTAGGGCATAGCTGGGGGTGCAGGGGGCTTCACTCTCTCCCATTGCAGTGGCTGCATGGTCACACCATGGCCACATAGAGACGCACCACACTAATGTGCACAAAGCAATAGACTTCTTTCTACACTGGGACTGCTTACATAGGACTGCAGCCAAGCACACAGACACCAGTGATGAGAAACTTCTGCTCCTTCCTGGAAGAAGTAACATGCTTCTATTCCTCGCACTCCCCCTTAAAGGAACCAGTTATGTCCCAGCAGCCTTCACTTTGAGTAAATTCCCTGTATAAATTTTTGTACAAACGAAGTTTTAAAAAAAGCCTTTATAGTGTCCTCGTTTGCTGTGCTAATGAGGGCTTTGCCTAGTCGATGGGGTGTTAAGCCCCCGTCACACACAGATCTCGCTAGCGAGATCGCTGCAGAGTCACACGTTTTGTGATGTAACAGCGATCTCGCCAACGAGATCTGTGTGTGACATCTATCAGCGACCGCCCCCCTGCTGGGTATCGCTGATCTTTCTTGAAAGCTCTGGACTTTTTTTGGGTCTTTGGTCTCCCGCAGGCGGGACATCAGCGAGCTCGTATCCAAGGTAAACAGCGGGTTTCTAAGCGGCGCGCGGTGCTTAGGAACCCGCTGTTTACCTTGGTTACCAGCTCCCTGCACCAGCGCGCTGGTAACTAAGGTACACAGCGACGCGCCCGCTCGTTGTCGCTGGTGCTGATAGCTGGTGAAGCTGCCTGTTTGTCAGCTCACCAGCGATCATGTAGCGACACACCAGCGATCCTGACACGTTGACATCCTTGTCGGGATCGCTGGTGAGTCGCTATGTGACGGGGCCCTTAGTCTGACGCTGGGTGTACGCTTCCTGGCTACAGAGGCGCTCGAGTCCAGAAGCTCAGAATATGCTTTCTGGACATGGGCTCCTCTGATGCCAGGAGGAGTACACTTGGCGTCAGAGAGGAGTACATAAGCTGGGGATGACTCCGTTTGTGCACATTGTCATCATGCCCACAGAGCATACATTATGCACCTCTGCTGTTCTTTTTGAAAGTGTTTTTTAAAAGTGTGTGTATATAATATTATAATTATTCAGGCCAAGTTTCTTCCTTTTGTCTAGGAGTGATGTCGCTACACGCTAGAGCTATGCCATCTCTGTGCAGCGTCCTAACGTATGGACAGTGGAGTGGTAACTCCCAGGTCACTATGGATAGGTTTCCACTATCTGATCTTATACGAAAGATGCAGCAAAATGGCTTCATAGCTAAAACTGACATATCTGAAATGTTTGAGAAATGACACTGGGAACAATAAGCACAGCAGGGTATTATCCAGATAACTGGGTGAAGAGGAGACACTGCTCATCTCGTGGTTTTGTAAGACACCACACTATGGGAATCACAGAATTCCAGCCTGCAGGTTGAGGTCCAACATATAAGTAATTTGGAATTTCAGGTAACCTGCATTAATGGCAGTGTAATAGTCCAGTCCAGTAAGAAGTCCAACAGTGGTTAATTCTCGACACCTTTTGAAGTGCTCACAGCTTCACCAAGAGAACCATACAGATGTTTCTCATGGTGAAGCGAGAACATTTCGAAATGTTGACAGGCTTGACAGTTCCACCACTGCAGGCCTCTGGTTGGGAATCTGTTAACATGTAAGTTACGGTAAGCTTTCTACAAGCTGCAATGTTAAAGGGGTTGTCCTGGCATATTATAAAAGCTGGGTATGGCAGAACTGTATATTGGGTGTGGATCCTGTTGTGCTGAGCAGTCAGTGGAAAGGTGAGAGCTCAGGCACAGCTTTACCTTCACTTGTATGGAAGCTCTGTAAATGTCTGTGCATGCTAGTAGTTATCTAGTGCAATACTTGGGTATAAATTGTTTTATTTTTTTAGGTGTTCAGATTACCTACAACTGAGGTGAATCCCTCTCAGAACATGGTGGATTTTGGGAAGTGGCCGTTATTCACTTTATTATCACCCCAGGAGGTGGCATCCATCCAACAAGCCTGTGTGTTTGGTACATGTGCAAATGAAGTCATCTACACCAATGACAATGATGAGGTTAGTGGGTTTATGGCTTTTACATATTTTAGCTGCTTTGTTGTGTTCTTAACGGGATTGTTCAGGA
This sequence comes from Dendrobates tinctorius, assembly GCF_039654945.1. Taxonomy (NCBI): domain Eukaryota; kingdom Metazoa; phylum Chordata; class Amphibia; order Anura; family Dendrobatidae; genus Dendrobates; species Dendrobates tinctorius. The sequence goes on from NW_027361743.1 coordinate 62,381,121, forward strand.
TTACATTCCTGTGTGGTGTGAAGAGATGCAGCTACAGGCCGGGTGCTGGATGGTGGCTCCACATGCCATTGCATTTCTCAACGCTTAAGGGGGTTTTACACTAAGCAATATCGCTAGCAATATCGCTAAAACGTCACTGGTTTTGTGACGTTATAGCGATATTGCTAGCGATATCGCTATGTGTGATACTTACCAGCGACCGGCTCCCCCGCTGTCCATCGCTGATCGCGCGAGAATGTCCGGCTCCATTTCTCGTCGGGCGCTTCCTGCTGAGACTTCCTGCTGTGACGTCCAGCGACGCGTGGAGGCGGGCGGGAGGACGCAGGATCGCTGTGTGTGAAAGGTGAGTATCGTGCGCTGCGTCGCTGCTGCATCGCTGTGAGATCTTTCTGTATGAAAGCTCACTAGCGATCATTTAGCGATGCACCAGCGATCCTGACCGGGTCGGATCGCTGGTTGGATCGCTGGTGCATCGCTAAATGTAAAAGGGCCTTTGCTCTAATGGACCAGCGCACTATAATTACTCTTTGCTAAATGTTGTCTCTACATTACACATCTGTCTGACAGATTTGGGTGGGGTCATGCCTTGACCACTCCTTTCTTTGAGTTGAGATTTGTTGTAATTGTATCCTATGTAACCTACAACTTACTGTATATGGTCCTGTAAAGAGCTCCTGCCATGCTGGACAGGGCTGTGGAGTCGGTAAGCCAAACCTCCGACTCCTCAATCCCCCGGACTCTGGCTCCACAGCCCTGGACTACTGAGCATGTACGGTACATAAAGTGCAGCACAGATTCATCTCCACTAAATGCAGAGATCCATAGATCAGGAACATTCGTTTATGGGACGTCTCAGAACTTTCCAAATTATGAAAGCATTTACAGCACATCCTGTGTTGTACTACTGTACCAAATATATTTTAGGAGTCGGCCCATTTTATACAGACGGACTCCACAGCCCTGGTGTTGTATGGGCTATTACTGTACCTCGGTGTATGCCATTGGGTTCTCTGGATGGAGGTAACTACTTAGTCTAATTTAAGATACAGTAGCTGGGACCTGTAGTGTTTCTGAGAAGACTGGTGCCAACAAATATAATGGTGACTGTGGAAGCTTGGTCAATCCATACAAGACTAAAGGGATAGTTCACTACTGACAACCCCTTCTCAATCTCTGTTCCCAGTAAAAGAGCCCTCATACACTATGTTTCTGGCACTGTTCTAGTGGTGTCAGTGTTGGCTTCCTGGGCTTGCATGTTACATCCTGCAATCCTTGTGGCCAGTTAGTGGCTGCTTAACGCTTTCTGCTTTTGGAGAGTTCGCACACATCTGAAGGAAGCGAGATCAGCAGCTTACTTTCTCTGGATGTATGCGATATGTCCTAAGGAGGGAAGAGTGAAGCGGCTGCAGGGATCGCGTGACGTAACAATGTCATGTGATCCCAGGGAGAGCCAGTGACAACCACCAGAACGGCACATGCACCAGATGGGATTATAGGTGTTAATGCACTGGGAGCAAACATACGGATTGAGGTTGTCAGAGTAGTGGACAACCCATTTAATAGGGTTTCAGTTTGAGGGTTTGTTTTTCTTTTGTCAAAAATCCATGTTCACTTGTTCACCTTCTTGGTAGTATTCTGTATTCCTCTTTATATTTTTGCAATACTTACAGTAAGACTTTTAAACAGTGTGCCTTCTACATCCTCTGTGTATCTCGATACATAGCAGACTAAAATGGGCCAGAGTGTGATAAATTAAAACCTTCAGTGAGCTTGTTCTGTTAACAAGGTCTGTAATGTAATTTCTTTTCTGAACATCTAACTTGATTTATGACCAAGTAGCTTAACTGTTAAAATTGTGTGGTCCTAAATATTTTTGGAAGAGGCTTCCCTTTTAAATTGAACTGTTCATTGAAGGCTATCAGACCTACAGTAGATAGACTGGTTATATCCCAACCACAGCAAGCCCAGTAAGTAACTTGGTGCTATCCTCGTCTGTCCCCATTTTATACTGCTCTCAGTTTAGAAGCCTAAACCTGGTGATTGATTCCCTTTAACTGACTTATTGAAAAAGCCGCCCTCCTCCCATCAAAATTTGTATCTTCTTAATATATTGCAGTCATCATATTATATGGCAATGTGTACTTACAATTGCTCATTTTACTTTTCAACCCAGCCAATTCTCTTTACCATTACATCTGATATAAATGTCATTAAACTGACTGGCTGAATCTTTCTAAGCTCTATGTAGACACAGGAGATCAGATTTTCTGGGGTGAGTCATGAGTCACTGCAAAATTTGAGGGAGCAGCTGGGTCATGAGTTCAAGGAATGAATTCTGCAGGGACAGCACACTTACTGTTTGTACATAAACTGGGTAGAAAATCGAACAATTGTAAGTACCATATAATATGATTGCAATATTTTATGAGGCTATAAATTGGGTGAATGTGCTGCCTTAGGGTACGTGCACACGCTGCGGATTCCGCTGCGTAACGCTGCGGAACCCCGCAGCAGCTTTAGCTGCGGTGTACAGTACCATTCAAATGAATGGGGGGGAAAAAAAACCCGCTGTGCCGACGCTGCGGAAAAATCCGCGTGGATTTGCTGCTGTTTTGAATCCGCAGAAAGAATTGCATGTCAATTCTTTCCGCGGAAACCGCTGCGGGTTCCTATCTCCACCATTGTGGAGATAGTGAATCCGCAGGCAAAACCGCAGATAATCCGCAGGTCTTTTGACCTGCGGATTATCTGCGGTTTTTGCAAAATCCGTGCGGATTAATCCGCAGCGGATTCCGCAGCGTGTGCACACACCCTTAAGGTATTAACGAACTACTCCCATAATTTCTGCCTCTAAAACTTTTTATTGCCATCAGTCTTGTAGACCGGATTTATTTTAACCACGTTCTACAAAACTGCTCAAATTGCACATGAAATGAAGACAAGACACTGTAACCTAAGGGATTGTGCACACATAGTTTTTTTTTTTTGTCTCTGCAGATTTTGTAGAGAAAACCGCCGATTTGTCTGCAGTTTATCTCCTCTTAATGGATGAGGTGTAAAACTGCAGCGTTTCTGCACCAAACAATTGACATGCTGCGTTTTGAAAACCGCGGAAAAAACGCTGCATGTGCACAGCTTTTTTTTATTTCCATAGGAAATAAAGGTACTGTACAACGCAGCAGAATCTGCTGCGTTTCTGCAGAGCCAAAAACGCTGTGGAACCGCAGCAGAAACCGCAAAGTTTGCACATACCCTAAGGGTATGTGCACACGGTGCGGTTCCGCAGCGCTTCTGCACCTGCGGGTCCGCAGCAGATTCTGCTGCGTTGTACAGTACCTTTATTTCCTATGGAAATAAAAAAAAAAGCTGTGCACATGCTGCATTTTTCTGCGTGGTTTTGCTGCGGTTTACAAACCGCAGCCTGTCAATTGTTTGGTGCAGAAACGCTGCAGTTTTACACCTCATCCATTATGAGGTGTAAATCCGCAGGACTTTTGTCCTGCGGATTTAACTGCGGTTTTCTCTACAAAATCTGCAGACCCAAAAAACTATGTGTGCACATAGCCTAAGGGATTTATTCGGACTCCCATGACAGCACCACGAGAGAGGGGATCCGCCCTATAGGAACAGGAAACCTACAGATACAAAAGGGCGGCACCTCTCCCACGCATCAGTTGGTTTTCTGTTCCTGAGGGGACGGGATCCTACAGAAGAATTGGATCCCAGGCCGGCCAGCCGACACCGGTAGCGAGGGGGTCTCCTACCTCGGCCTGGTTCGGATCTCCTGGAAGGCGCCACGGTGGCCCAGGATGGGTGTCACGGCGGTGGCGTGGACAGCAGGGAGCGGCGTCCGGAGGATGTCCGTCTCCGGAATTAAGCCGCCGCTGGTAAGTATACCCCCCCCCCCGGGGATTCCCGGCTCCGGCGGCGCAGATATGTTGGCAGCGCTGTGCAGGGGGCTGCGACCGGGCGCTGCTCCGGAGCTCCCGGGCGTCCCGCGGGGCTTCCGGCGTTTCCGGGGTAGCGGTGACGTCAGGGGGCGGGCGGAGGAGGCGCTTCCGGGTCAGCGCGCCACTGCGCATGCGCTGCGATTCCAAGATGGCGGCGCCCATCGGAAACACCGATGGCGCGGGGTCGGGCGCCAGCTGGGGTAGGGAGCTCCGTTAAGGGGGGGGGGGAGGGGCGCGGCATGGATAATGCTGACCGGAGGAGGGGTATTTAGGCGGGACCTGGGCAGGGTACCTTGCCTTGGCCACATTACTACGTGCAGCAGCAGCAGCAGTGGTAATGGAAAGCGATTGAGAGCAGCAGCGGCAGAAGCAAGGGCAGCAGCGGCAAACATCACTGCCGCCCCTGGATGACCTTCGGCAGGTCAAACAGAAAAAGAAAGGGTCCCGTGACAGTAATGCGGGACAAAGTGACCAGTCCACTCGTAAGAGCTCCTCCAGGCAGACAGGAGCATCGACCGAAAGAAATCCCCCTCGTTCTCCGGTACTTGATTGTGGCACTGGTAAGTGATCTTCGTGAAAGTTCACTCAGTGACGGGACCCCCCTTCTGTGTTTTTCTTTTTGTAGGGGAAAAAAAAGCTACAAGTAAAAATAAGCATAGGGAATGCGCACTCTGTGCATGCCCATTACCGGACGCGTGCCTCAAAAGATTGTTCCCCCCCTGTATTCAGCAGACAGTGGCAGAAGAGTCGCCCGCAGTAGCGGCGAGTTTGAGAGACATTGTCAGGGTAGAAATGAGGGAAACCCTAAAGTCCTTGTCTCAGCCGCAAAGTCTAAGGGGCGAGGTCCCGGCGGAGTCTGATTCCTCGGTAGAGTGGAGAAAAAGCAGAGACTCCCAAGCTTCATCTCCCTCGTCCTCCTCAGGAGAAGAGGACTCGGGGCGATTTTGTCTGCCTCTTGACCGGGTAGACAAGCTGGTCAAAGCAGTCAGAGGGACAATGGAGGTAGAGGAGCCTAAGCCCCATTTATCCATGCAGGATGTCATGTTCTGTGGGCTGGAACAGAGGAAGCGGAGAGTCTTTCCGTTAAATCAAAAGATACAGGATCTGATCCACAGAGAGTGGAAAAAAACGGACAAAAGAGGGTCGCTACCACCAGCCCTCAAAAGGAGATACCCCTTCGACGATCCGGCAGTAAGTTCTTGGGACAGAGCCCCCAAATTAGACGCTGCCATTGCGAAGGCATCAAAAAAATCCTCGCTCCCCTTTGAGGACATGGGATCCCTTAAAGATCCCTTAGACAGGAAAGCTGATACTTTCCTGAAAAACACCTGGGAGATGGCGGCCGGGTCCTTAAGACCAGCAGTGGCTTCAACGTGCACGGCCAGGTCCATGATGGTCTGGTTGGACCAGTTGGAGTCACAACTAAAACAGGGTACATCAAGACAGACAATTCTTGGGGCCCTACCGACCATCCAAGAGGGAGCAGCCTTCCTGGCAGATGCCTCAGCGGATGCAGTGAGAATGGCCGCCAGAGCAGCAGGTCTCTCTAACGAAGCTCGCAGAGCCCTGTGGCTAAGGTGCTGGCAGGGAGACATCCAGTCCAGAGCAAAGCTCTGTGCGATTCCATGTGAGGGCGAATATTTGTTTGGAACTGTCCTAGACGAGCTGCTTGAAAAGGCGGGGGACGACAAGAAAAGATTCCCAAACCTTTCATCAGCGTCCTACCGTCGCCCATTTGGTAGAAGGAGATTTGGCCAGGGGAGAAGGCGCAACTCTTCGCCTGTTAGAGATCGACCCAGATGGGAAGACAGAAGGAGACGAGGTACGGGCTATATGTTTACATGCTCGTCGAGAGATCAAAAGAAACCAAATCAATGACTAGCGGTTCCCGTGGGGGGTAGACTGTCATCCTTCTTCCCGGCATGGTCACAGATTACGAATAGTGACTGGGCGCATAAGGTAATATCCACTGGGCTTAGGTTGGAATTTACCCAGATCCCACGGGACACCATTAAACTGACCCCCTTAAGATCTTCTCATCTCGAACAAGCGGCTTTAGAAGCGGAAGTCTTGAGCCTATGTCAGAAAAATGTCCTGGTAGAGGTTCCAGAGGCTGAAAGGGGAAGAGGGTTTTACTCTCCCCTGTTTCTAATCCAGAAACCTGATAACACATTCAGAACGATTATAAACCTTCGTTCCCTTAACGAGTTTTTGATTAATCATACATTCAAAATGGAGTCCATTAATACAACAATAAAAATATTGTTTAAAGGTTGTTTTATGGCAGTCATAGATTTGAAAGACGCGTACTATCATGTACCTATCCATACAGACTTCCAGCAGTTCCTGAGGGTGGCAGTTTCAGTAGAGGGCACAGTACGTCATTTTCAGTATAGAGCCCTTCCCTTTGGTCTCTCAGCAGCACCCAGGGTTTTTACAAAGTTAGTGGCCGAAGTTATGGCTCACTTACGAGAGGTTGACGTCTTAATCATTCCATATTTAGACGATTTCTTGATTGTAGGAAAATCGGTGGGTCATTGTAAATCCCAGATAGAAAAAGCTAGATCCAGGTTAGAAAACCTGGGATGGATTTTAAACTACGAGAAATCCCGACTCCAGCCCTTAAAAATACAGAAATTATTAGGGTTGATACTAAATTCAGACACTCAGCGGTGCCTGCTACCACTAGATAAATTACAAAAGATACAGGAGCAGGTTCTTCGGGCAATGGATAATCCATCTGTGACCCTCAGACAGGCCATGTCCCTGTTAGGTTCTCTAACTTCATGCATCCCAGCAGTAAGGTGGGCACAGTTCCATACCAGAACCCTTCAAAACGACGTCTTGATTAATAGCAGGGCCCTTGGAGGCTCCTTACAGGGTCGGATGTGTCTAAGCCCCTCAACTGTTACATCACTGAGATGGTGGCTTGAGAGCGAGAACCTAGTGTCAGGGGTGCCCTGGATAACACAGATAACCTGTATTATAACCACAGACGCAAGTTCCTTCGGTTGGGGAGCCCATATGGGGGACGTAGTGGTACAGGGCCAGTGGGATTCTAATTCTGAAGTCTCATCCAACCAGAGAGAACTATTGGCGATAGAGCGGGCAGTCAAGAAACTCATTATCTACCTGCAGGGCCATCATGTGAGGATACACTCGGACAACCAGGTAGCGGTAGCATATGTCAACCACCAAGGTGGAACCCGCTCCAGCGCTCTGATGCAGATAACAGAACGGCTCCTCCAGATAGCAGAGAGAAATTGTCTATCTTTGACCGCGCTCCACATCAGCGGAAAGGACAATGTAAGAGCAGACTTTTTAAGCCGCAAGGCTCTAAGACAAGGAGAATGGGCTTTGAACAAAGATATTTACCGCCAGATTGTCTGCAGATGGGGCCAGCCAGAGGTAGACCTCTTTGCCACCAGAAAAAACAGAAAAGAAAGATTGTTCTGCTCTCTGAACCTCAGGGAAAATCCCCTGGCGGTGGATGCCCTACTGATAAGATGGGACTTTTCTCTGGCATACGCCTTCCCACCATTGAATCTTCTTCCTCTGGTAGTCAGGAAGATCAGAGAGGATCAGGCAAGAGTCATACTGATTGCCCCCTTTTGGCCCAGGAGGACCTGGTTCTCGTGGTTGAGGACCATGTCGATAGGCGATCCCTGGGTACTGCCGAACCTTCCGGATCTCCTCTACCAGGGGCCAGTCAGCCACCCACAAGTAGCGGGACTTCATTTGACGGCGTGGTATTTGAAAGGTCACTATTAAAAAATAGAGGGTTCTCCAAGAACTTAATTGACACCCTCCTAAGAAGCAGAAAATTAACCACCACTAATATCTATGCTAGGACCTGGAAACTCTTCCTTTCCACCTTTCACTTTGACATCAGAGATGGAATTCCCACGAAACATTCTGGAATTTCTCCAGAAAGGCTTCGAATTGGGTCTCTCCACAAGTACGCTAAAAGTACAAGTTTCAGCCTTAGGGGCCCTGTTTGCAGCTGATATTGCAAAAGATTATTGGGTAGCAAGGTTCATCAGAGCAGCGGCCAGATCGAGACCTATACACAAAGACAGATGCGTACCGTGGGACTTAAACTTAGTCCTTACAGCCATGACAGAAAGTCCGTTTGAACCTTTAGATTCCGCCTCACTAAAGATTATATCTCTTAAGACTGCATTCCTGGTAGCAATAACATCCGCGCGTAGGGTGAGCGATATACAGGCACTTTCCAGATTTCCTCCTTACACAGAGTTCTTACAGGATAGAGTAATCCTAAGGCCAGATCCAGCATACCTTCCCAAGGTAGCAACACAATTCCACAGGACACAGGAGATAGTTCTGCCTTCCTTCCTCCCTAACCCAACCAACCCTAAAGAGCAGAAACTCCAGGCGTTAGATATTAGAAGATGCTTACTGACATATTTAGCAGCCACGGATCCTTGGAAGAAGGAGAACGCATTATTCCTATCCTTCCAAGGTTCCAGGAAAGGATACAGAGTATCAAAATGCACATTAGCAAGGTGGATTAGGGAGGCTATCTCTCTTGCCTACACAGCAGGTGGTGGTCCGGCTCCACAGAACCTGAGGGCACATTCCACTCGGGCCATGGCATCATCCTGGGCGGAGAGATCTGGAGTATCAATTGATCAAATATGTAAGGCGGCCACCTGGTCATCTCCTTCCACCTTTTTTAACCACTATCGGTTAGACATGGGTGCCTCCTCAGACCTCACCTTCGGGCTAAGGGTGCTGCAGGCTGTAGTCCCTCCCTAAGTTAGTTTACATCTCTGTAATTCTCTCGTGGTGCTGTCATGGGAGTCCGAATAAAGTATTAAGTTACGTACCGGTAACGGTATTTTTCGGAGGCCCATGACCGCACCCTTAGTTCCCTCCCTTGTTCACATATAGGGGTGCACTCCTTAGAAGATTGTTCATAGAATCACCTTATGTGGGAGATGGTATGAAATAATTCTGTTAAATAGGGTAGATAGGTTGTATATATCATATGTTGTGTACTAACCATGGTAGCCTCTCAAGCTCTGTAATCCAACTGATGCGTGGGAGAGGTGCCGCCCTTTTGTATCTGTAGGTTTCCTGTTCCTATAGGGCGGATCCCCTCTCTCGTGGTGCTGTCATGGGCCTCCGAAAAATACCGTTACCGGTACGTAACTTAATACTCTTGTAACCTTAATACAGTCTTGTACTTAAGATCTATGAAATCTTATAAAACAGTGGCTGGACCGTAAATAAAAAGTACCTATTGTGTCCCCCTTTATCCTTATAGAGTGCACGTAGGGTCCTCACTCCTCCTGTAACTGTTGCGATGTGTTGCATTGTATTGTTTCTGTCCATGTCCCTACCTTATTGTAAAGTGCTTTGGAATATGTTGGTACTATATAAACAAAAATGATTCTAATCCTGCATTGCAATCTGTGCTGCTCGGTGCAGTCCCATACCGCCCCTGTACGTCATGATACTCTTGCCCATTTTTAGTCTATGGGTGCACAGTAACATGTATAGGTCATGCTTTCAGACCGCATAACTCTCTAATCTTGTTTCCAGGTATTTGCATTTGGGCAGAATTGCAGTAATTGTCTGGGAACTGGTGATAATCAAAGCACAATGGCTCCAAGAAGACTTGATATACTTTGTGGCAAGAAAATAACTGGCATTTGCTATGGCAGCGGCCCCCATGTACTGGTCTGTACTGAAGGTATGTAAAGTAATTTATTACCTTTCCTTCCTTTCTGTGCAGGTGTGGGGGGGTATCACCAACTATGCCAATGTCGGCTGCCTCATCCAATGTTTAACTATGGTCACCAGCAGGGGTGGGAGGGTAGATGTGGCTGCTGCAGCATGGAGTGATTCTTTCTCTTTTCCTGTACACATTTCGGCATTTCAGGAAGTAGTCGTCCCTTTATCAGATTTTAGATGTATTGCCATAAAAAGCACGAGTCCTATTGATATGAATCTTTTGGTGCTACAAATTCTTTGCGTTGACTGCATGCAGTGAAATCTGGTAGTGTTATGGAAGCTGCAACTCCCTTATAGGAGGAGATGGCAATAACCGTGGCTATGCTTTGAGCCTTCTGGTTGTATTTTGCCATCCTGCTATATCTGGGCCCCTAGCAGTATGTGAGCTCTCAAGCACACACCCTGCACGGAGAATGAGATCTGACTCTGCCCCAGTCTACACGGCCAAGGAAGCTGCATACATCGTACACCTGCCTGCTTCTTGTTTATACTTTTGAAACTTTTAATATGAATATACAAAAGTTAACAATAAGAATATTGAAACCTTTTTAATAGACCTAATTGAAATGTAATTTCTAGAATTGGGCATTTGCTGCAGTATTCACCCTCCCCAAAACAGCAGTTCCACCTTTCATTTTTCACAACACAAGCGATCTCCCAAGTAGTCACAGCTTCTAATGCTCCATTTTTGTAGTACAAACTGTCTTGAGTTATGAAACTTAATCTTGCCTTTTGTCTTGGTCTGTGCAGCTGTTAGTAATTCTACCCTTTTTTTATTGCTTTGTTTTCTAGATGGGGAGCTTTATGCTTGGGGGCACAATGGGTACAACCAGCTTGGGAATGGTAACACTGTCCAAGGTACCGTCCCTGTTGAGATCTGCGTTGAAGCGCTTACAAAAAAAGTGGTGCAAGTGGCGTGTGGCTCCCATCACTCAATGGCTTTAACATCCGATGGAGAGGTAATGTTTCATGGAGAAACACAGGCTCAAAGATTGCTAAACAAATTGCCTAAACTTGCTGAGCAGAATCCACACATTCAGTTTAAATGTCTTATTGATTTAGTGATCTGAAGACTTGTTAGTTCCTTTCACGTGTTGTGTTTGGGATATTCTTGCACACTTGCCAGACATGGCAGCGTAGGGTCACAAATGGAGAACTGCAGTTGTATATTTTATCTTGTAAGACTTAATTTGAGCCAGCGAATATGTTGATATAAGTGCAATGCATAGGTGAGTATTCACACTGGCCATGAGCAAATACCATGTAATGAGTAAATGGTAATGGTGCATGGGAACTTAACATTGTTTTGATTAAAAAAGCAAGCCATATCACGCCAAGGTGTACTTAACTCTCATAGTTCACATCACTTTGTCAGACAAATGGGTAATGGCAGAGCAGGACCTGGATCTCGACTGTTAGACACCTTCTGTTAACGCTAGGCAGGGTGGCCATCCCTTTAAAGAGGGAACCTGTCAGTAGTTGGGGCTGATGTAGATAAGGCAGTGGCCAGATCTTATAGCATTCTATAATGCTGCAGATAAGTCCCCGATCCAACCTTAAAGATAAACTTATTTCTCTTTATTATGCTCACCTGGGGGCGGTCCAGTCCGATGGGTGTCGTGCGTCCAGTGCCTCCCATCTTCTTGAGATGGCACCTTCCAGCTTGGTTCATGGCGCCCTGGCATCATCGCTCCTGCACAGGCATACTCATCTGCCCTGTTGAGGGCAGAGCAAAGTACTGCAGTGCGTGGTGCCAGGAAAGGTCAAAGAGGAATGGCGCCTGCACGCTTGAGTACTTTGCTCTGCCCTCAACAGGGCATAGAAGTACACCTGCACTGGAGCACAATGCTGGGGAGCCATGAACCAAGCAGGAAGGCAGCATTGCAAGAAGATGGGAGGCACCAGACCTGTGACACTCATCGGACTGCATCGCCCCACCCCGGGTGAGTATAACTTATTTTTCTTATCTTTCAGGTCGGACCAGGGGCATATGTGCAGCATTATAGAATGCTGTAGAGAAGCCCTGAAAAGCAGTGGCCGCATATATCGGCCGGAAGTGCTGACAGGTTCCCATTAACCAGCTTTTCTTGCTTTCTCTCTGAAGGTGTTACTTGAAATTTAAAGCAATTGCGCTTGAAAATTTACCAAAATTGTGTAACTTGAACAGTGCAAATTTACACTAGACAGCCGTAAAATGCACCAGGCATATTTTGGGTGCAGATTAGTATATGTGCTGCGCTGTGCAGTCTTTTGAGGATGATCTTTCGATTGTCATGTTTGTCTTTTCACCACTTAGGTGTTTGCCTGGGGATACAATAACTGTGGACAAATTGGTTCTGGCACCACAGCGAACCAGCCAACTCCTCGCCGAGTGTGTGCACAGCCTAAAGAGGGCTTGGGAGGTCTCTGTGGCGGTTATGAAGACAAACATAGCCGCCACATCGGTTGCCAGATCAATGCATCTATGGATCGACAGAGCACCAATTAAAAGCGAAAACCCCTAGAGGTGGGATCTTAGAGGGCCTTCCCCTGTTGAGAATTGCAACCGGATTCCTGGCGGATGCTTCAGCTGATTGGTGCGTCGAGGCCAGGAATAATTCTTTATCCAATGCGGCTCGCCAAGCCATATAGATGAAGACCTGGTCAGGGGATTACCAGCTGAAAAATAAGTTGTGCGATACCTTTCTCAGGTGGAAAGGTATTAGTACTGGGCTTAGATAAAATACTGGAGAAGGGTTCCCCGAGGAAAAAACAAGATATTTTCCCTTCTGAGATCCCGTCCTTCCCAAAGGCAGGAGTATAGAGGGAAAGGGAGATCAGCTTGCTGGGAATACCTGAAGGGGGGGGGGGATATAGGGGGGCCCCCCCCTTCTCGCTCCAGACCAAGTTCCAGGAGCAGGAGACAATGACTTCATACCAGCAGGGGGTCGCCTCAAACACTTCTCGGAGGCATGGGGGCTCATTTCCCAGAACCAGTGGATCCAGAATAGCTTCCCAGAGCTATACCCTTGAATTCACAAAGCCCCCCCCCCCCAGCACGGTTTGTAGTTACAAATCCCCAGTCCAAAACCCTTATAGACCCTATATGGGCAGATGTAAAAGATCTGCTAAGATCAGAAGTAGTGGTTCAGGTTCCAGAAGCAGAGAGGTCAGGGCCACTTCAACTCTCTTCACAGTAAAAAAAAAAAAAAAACCCCTTCGGGGTAGAGTCAGACCATTATAAATTTAAAATCCCTAAACCAATGGTGGACCAGTCACAAGAACATCAGCCAGGGGGTGCCTTGGATCATATCGCCATGCGTGACTAGCATCCTGGATGCCAGCAGGAAAGGATGGGAGGCCTATCTGGAAGGAAGGTACCTTCAAGGAACATGGCCCAGAAACATCAGTTCACAGTCCTCAAACTACAGAAAGCTACGAGCAGTTTGGCTAAAACTAAGCCGGTCGAGTCTACAAGGCCAACATATAAAGGTCATGTCAGACGCGTAACCACAGTATCTTTCCTACTCCACCAGGAGGGCCCAAGACATGGAAAGCTTCAGGACCTGACGGCCCGCATCTTCACATGGGCGAAGAACAATGTTCGCTCCATATCAGCGGTACACCTACAAGGCTCCATGAACAACATAGCCGACTATTTGAGCAGACCAGAAGTCCGAGCCACCGAGTGGGTATTGAAAAAAAAAGATATTCATAGACTTGTGCCATCAGTGGGGAACCCCCCCCCCAGCTGGACCTTCTTTACGACAAAAAAGAACATCAAGCTACAGAGATTCTTCTCCCTCAATCCAGCGGACCATCCAGAAGGGGTCGACGCCTTGAATCAGAGATGGGAAGGGGGACTGCTTTACGGCTCCCCCCCCCCATTGCTATAATACCGAGAGTCCTCAAAGAGCCAGGAGGAAGGAGCATGGGTAATGCTAGTGGCACCCTTCTGGCCCAGGCGAAGTTGGTTCCCCCTCCTGGAGAAGATGGCTCAGGAGGTCTCGCACCATCTACCAACAGCAGACGACCTGCTTTCCCAGGGCCCAGTTCTGCACCCAGATCAGGAAAACCTACAGTTGGCAGCAGGGATCCTGAGAGGGAGATCCTAAAATCCAGAGGCCTCTGACAGTGATCTCAATGATGCAGGCCAGCCGTAAGCCCGTTACGAGTGCAATCTATCGTAAGATTCGGAGGAAGTTCTTGCTCAGGTGGTAGGTCCATGGGGGTACTAGCTTGCCCAGATATCCCACAAATCCTTGACTTCCTCCAGGCAGTATTTAATAAAGGTCTGAGTCCAAGCACACTGAAAGTTCAGATAGCAGCTTTAAGTACTTTCTTTGATTTCTCCTTGGCCTCTCATCCATGGATAGCGTGTTTTGCAAAGTCCATCCAGAGATTGAGGCCCCTTTAAGGAAAACAGTTCCCCTGTGGGACCTAAATCTGGTACTTAACACTCTATGCAGAACCCCCTTACAAGCCAACATCTGAGATGGGCGTCATAAAGCTTACACAAACGTCATGTATTTTTTTTTTTTTTGTAACCATCTCCTCAGCCAAATGGCTGGTTGAGATTCAGGCTCTGTCAGTCCAGAACCCCTACACTCAAATTTTTGAGGACCGCATAATAAAACTAAACCCAGGATTCCTCCCTAATATAGTATCTCCCCAGAATCTAAACCAGGAGATGGTCCTACCCTCATTCTGCCCATCCCCGAAAAACAAAGATTCTTTCACTCATTGGGCGTCAAACGAGCGATCACGCGCTACTTAGAGGCTACCCGAGAGTGGCGACAGGACACACAATTTTGTTCAATACAAGGGGTAGAAATAAGGGTAAAGGAGCATCTAGCAGGATGGATAATGTCAACTATCTCCTCAGCAGACGAGGCTGAGGGATTACCTATACCAGAAGGGCTTAGAGTGCATTCCACTAGGGTGATGGTGTCGAGGTAGCTATTTAGGGAGGGCTAAATTATCCCTTCACGGTTGAGCCAGTGATGTCCAAATTATTCCAGTGTTGCTAGAAACTCAAATGACCACACGGAGACTGGGGTCTCTGTACGGGAGGATCGAGGCAGATCACTAAGCCCCTTTATTTTAGTCACATCTTTTATAATCTTTTGCTTAATTATGCAAAGTTCTCGAGTACCAATATCATCATTTCACTTTGTAAGCCAATAATATTGCAAGAAAACCGGAAACTACATATATGTCCGTATCCAAATAGATAGTATAATGACATATTCTTCAGAGTTTTACACTCCCGCCTCCCTTATCTTTGTACCTGATGAGAACAGTCTGGTTTCATGACAGCCCATGCCAATTATAAAAATTTATCTTACAGCAACAAAAACGGAGAAACGAAACCTTCAGAGAATGGCTAAAACGAAACTTCAACTCTGATTTTAGTATTAACCCTTCACAATGTCAATGTCATGGGCAGAGAGGGCAGAAGCCTCAGTAGAGCAAATATGCAGGACCGCCACCTGGTCTACTCTAAACACTTTCTGTAGACACTATAAATTGGACACGTTAGCAGCTAGCCAGACAGACCTTTGGTTGTAAAGTGCTACAAGCAGTGGTCCCACCCAAAGCAATTCCTACTTTGGTATTCTCCATGGTGCGGTCAGGAGGAACTTCCTGGAAAACTGAGATTAGACCTACCGGTAATATTTCCATCAGTCATCCTGACAGCACTGGTAGTTCCCTCCTGAAGATTTGTATTTGTAATGATTTGCTTGTACAAAATCTCAATAAATTGCATCCATACTGGTGTGGTACTTGAAAAAATCACTGGAGTGTGGAAGTGGGAGGGGACCTTTTAACCTCTTGTGCATTTCCTGTCCCTGTAAGGATGAAGGAAGGACAACCTCCATGGTGCTGTCAGGATGGACTACTGGAAATAACATTACCGGTAGGTCTAATCTCCATTTTTGGTCAAAGCATAAAGCTATCCCACCGTGACAAGACGTACCCCATCGGGACAGACCTAAACTCTCATGTTAAAACCTACTTGGTGTGAATAGTGTAAGTTGCTGTGTCTCAACTGGACACCCAGCTATGGAGGGACTATACAACAAATCAGGATACAAATCCAGCTCACCAGATACGGCATTCCAACATCGGAGCACGAGACCGCTGTGTCAAAGCGCACAATCCAAGGCAATGAGAAAAAACTTTGTCCAGCTCCACGATGTAGTGAAAAATATTCTTTATTCACTCAATAGAAATGAGGTTTAAAAGCCAGCATGAGTTAACAGGCATGCGATCGATCTACGCGTTTCGAGTGGCTAGGCACTCTTAATCATGATACGCAGCTTTGTCCATGGGTAGATCTTATATACTCTATCCGGTCTACACACCGGTTAAATAATTAAAACAAATATAAAACAAATAGTTTTCTCTCTAACAATCACAATTACATATAACAATTTGATTCATTAAGATACAATATTATCGCCTTTAGTAGTATTTTATCTTTATTTTATTTCTTAATTTTTATTCATTATTCTCTTGTTATCCATGCAAAAATGAAGCAAACTTCTGAAATAGAAGAAAAACATAACAGATCTCAATGTTGCAACCATTCACAACAGTAAAATTCACATAGATACAATTTTTCAAAATGCATGCGGTTTTCAATTACATGTCAAATTTTTATTTTTTGCGCAATGTTAATTTTAGCACAACAGAACATTTTTTAGTATAGACATGTATACAAAGAAGGGGGAGAAGAAGAAAAAACTTTTTGAAAAAAAAAAAATGTTAAAATTGAAAATTTTTTTTCAGGGATTATTTCAATTAGCGCACCAAATGTGCACACAGCCATAATACGTTCGTTTAAAGGGGAAATAAAAAAACTCCAATTTGCACTGTTCTAAAGAATTTTTTTCAGTGTATATGATTTTTTGGGTTATATGCACAGCCAAAAAACATTTAATTCTTTTATTCCCCATCATACACCAATCATAAAAATCCGTTCTGATGCATTTATTGAAAAGTCGTTATCATAAACTTTTTTTTGTTATATTTAATTTTTAGTTTATATCTGGGAAAAAAAAACAAAACTTCATGCACTGAAAAAAACCGTTCTAATGCATATATAGAGAGATTGTCATACACTTTCCCAAATAAATGAAGTATTTCTTAAGTAACTGTACAACATAAAACTATGTTGAATATTTTGGTTTTTATATTTTAAACATGCAGATTCGAAAAACTGCATGAAAATACAGTTCTGTGCACAAAAAATACCCCATGAAAAACCTAGCAAAAAAACTCTGCCATATTTCCACATATTTTAGTATATGTTTAATCAGAACATGAAGATTCATTATAAATGTGATAAGATAGATGTTTCAAAGAGGAAAGGGTTAATAAGTGCTAGTCTAATAAAAGAGCATGGTGTCTTTTCTTTTATTCAAGCCTCGTGGCATACTAGTGTTTAATTTGAACATCCACCACGCCTCCCTATTCCTAAGCACAGGTTCTAAGTCCCCACCTCTGATCCGACTGTGGACTTTCTCAATCCCATATACTTTTAATGAGTCCAGTTTTTTACTATGAGTCTCAATAAAATGTCGGGAGAGCTGTGATATGTTTCTATTCATATTAGCATTCTCTATATCAAGAATGTGCTCTCTAATCCTAGTTTTTAACGTGCGTTTTGTGCTACCCACATATTTTAGTCGGCAAGAAGTACATTCCATGATATAAACTACATTTTTGGTGTTGCAGTTTATAAAATCTTTGATGTCAAATAGGTTACTGTCATCAAAATCTCCAAATTTATCACACCTTTTGGTATAGGTACACATCTTGCACTGACTAGCAGCACATTTGAAAAAGCCTCTAGTTTTCAACCCTTTCCTCTTTGAAACATCTATCTTATCACATTTATAATGAATCTTCATGTTCTGATTAAACATATACTAAAATATGTGGAAATATGGCAGAGTTTTTTTGCTAGGTTTTTCATGGGGTATTTTTTGTGCACAGAACTGTATTTTCATGCCGTTTTTCGAATCTGCATGTTTAACCCCTTAATGACCGCCGACACGCCTTTTAACGGCGGTAATTGAGGGTACTAAGGGTGGTTTCACATTAGCGCTTTTTAAGCGCACGCACGGCCGGGGGTAGCTCCGCCCCCGAGCCGGCTCTCTGCCCGGCGTGCCCGCCCCTTGCTTGTAGCGCCGCCTCCTAGCGCACAGCGGCGCCTGCGATTGGCGCACCCTATCTTTAGCATAGGGTGCGCAGATCGTGCGCAGGCCGTGCGCTAGTTGCGCTTTGACCTGTGCTGCGCACTTTTGACGATGCGCCGTGCGCGGCAAAATCCGAAAAGTTTGATTTTGGCGCGCACGGCGCACCGTCAAAAGTGCGCAGTGCTGGTCAAAGCGCAACTAGCGCACGATCTGCGCACCCTATGCTAAAGATGGGGTGCGCCACTAGGAGGCGGCGCTACAAGCAAGGGGCGGGCACGCCGGGCAGAGAGCCGGCTCGGGGGCGGAGCTACCCCCGGCCGTGCGTGCGCTTAAAAAGCGCTAATGTGAAACCGCCCTAAAACCACAGCGCCGTTAATTCACGGCGCTGTGATTTAAGTGAATAGCGCCCCCCCAGTGTCGGATTTTCTCCGGGGTCTCGGCTGCCAGGGGTAGCCGAGACCCCAGAGAACATGAATCTGTCGGTTTTTACCGACCCCCGCTTTTGCGATCGCCGTTATTAACCCTATAACGGCGACCGCAAAAAAAAGCTGCGATTTTACATTTAATTTCTCTCTCCTCTGATGTGATCGCACATCAGAGGAGAGAGAAATAGGGTCCCCGGTACCCCTCCGTGGCCCTCCGTCCCCTCCCGGTGGTCCCACGTCCCGCCGGCATCCTCCGATGGGCGCCGCCATCTTGAAAATGGCGGGCGCATGCGCAGTGCGCCCGCCGGGAATCTGCCGGCTCCGGCTGGCAGATTCAATTCATTATTTTGATCACTATGATAAACGATCATAGTGATCAAAATAAAAAAAATAGTACATAACCCCCCCATTTATCACTCCCTTATATAGGCCAATATAATGGAATTAAGAAAATATTTTTTTTTTTTCAGTTAGGGTTGGGCTAGGGTTAGGGCTAGGGTTAGGGCTCGGGTCCCGACTAGGGTTAGGGCGAACTAGAATTAGGGTTGGGATTAGGGTTAGGGGTGTGTTGGGGTTAGGGTTGGAGCAAGAATTGAGGGGTTTCCACTATTTGCCAACTTTGGGGGTCTAAAAATTGGGGTCTAAAAAATAACTTTTGTGGAAATAAAAAAAGACTTTTTATTTTCACGGCTCTGCGTTTATAAACTTTTGTGAAGCGATTGGGGGTTCAAAGTGCTCACCACACATCTAGATAAGTTCATTAGGGGGTCTAATTTCCAAAATGGGGTCACTTGTGGGGGGTTTCCACTGTTTAGGCCCATCAGGGGCTCTGCAAGCGCAACATGATGCCCGCAGACCATTCCATCAAAGTCTGCATTCCAAAATGGCACTCCTTCCCTTCCGAGCTCTCCCATGCGCACAAACAGTGGTTCCCCCCCACATATGGGGTATCGGCGTACTCAGGACAAATCGCATAACAACTGTGCGGGTATGATTTCTCCTGTTACGCTTGTAAAAATAAAAATTTGGGGGCGAAAAGATCTTTTTTGTGGAAAAAAAATGGATTTTTTATTTTTACGGCTCTACGTTATAAACTTCTGTGAAGCCCTTGGGGGTTCAAAGTGCTCACCACACATCTAGATAAGTTCCTTAATGGGTCTAGTTTCCAAAATGGGGTCACTTGTTGGAGGTTTCCACTGTTTAGGCACATTAAGGGCTCTCCGAACGCAACATGGCATCCGATCTCAATTCCAGCCAATTCTGCGTTGAAAAAGTCAAACGGCGCTCCATCCCTTGCGAGCTCTGCCGTGTGCTGAAATAGTGGTTTACCCCCACATATAGGGTATCGGCGTATTCAGGAGAAATTGTACAACAAATTTTGTGGTTGATTTTCTCTTTTAACACTTGTGAAAATAAAAAAAATTGGTTCTGAAGTAAATTTTTTGCAAAAAAAAAGTTAAATATTAATTTTTTCCTTCCACATTGCTTTAGTTCCTGTGAAGCACTTAAAGGGTTAATAAACTTCTTGAATGTGGTTTTGAGCACATGAGGGGTCTAATGTTTAGAATGGTGCCACTTTTGGTTATTTTCTGTCATGTGCACCCCTCAAAATGACTTTAAATATGATGTGGTCCCTAAAAAAAAAAAAAAAAAAAAATGGTTTTGGAAATTTTGTTGTAAAAATGAGAAATCGCTGGTCAACTTTTAACCCTTATAACTTCCTAACAAAAAAATTTTGCTTCCAAAATTGTGCTGATGTAAAGTAGACATGTGGGAAATGTTATTTATTAAGAAATTTGTGTGACACATCTCTCTGATTTGAGGGCATAAAAATTTAAAGTTTTAAAATTGCAAAATTTTCGCCATATTTCCATTTTTTTCATAAATAAACACAAGACTTATCGAAGAAATTTTACCACTAATATGAAGTACAATATGTCACGAAAAAACAGTCTTAGAATCAGCGGGATCCATTAAAGCGTTCCAGAGTTATAACCTCATAAAGGGACAGTGGTCAGAATTGTAAAAATTGGCCTGGTCATTAAGCTGCAAACTGGCTCTGTCGCTAAGGGGTTAAAATATAAAAACCAAAATATTCGACATAGTTTTATGTTGTACAGTTACTTAAGAAATATTTCATTTATTTGGGAAAGTGTATGACAATTATCTTTCTATATAAGCATTAGAACAGTTTTTTTTTCAGTACATTAAGTTTTTTTTGTTTTTTTTTTTTCCAGATATAAACTAAAAATTAAATAGAACAAAAAAAAGTTTATGAAAACGACTTTTCATTAAATGCATCAGAATGGATTTTTATGATTGGTGTATGATGGGGTAATAAAAGAATTAAATGTTTTTTGGCTGTGCATATAACCAAAAAAATCATATACCCTGAAAAAATTTTTTTTTCAATTTTTTTTTTTTTTTTTTTTTCTCCCCCTTCTTTGTATACATGTGTATACTAAAAAATGTTCTGTTGTGCTAAAATTAACATTGCACAAAAAAGAAATAAAAACTTGACATGTAATTGAAAACCGCATGCATTTTGAAAAAAATTGTATCTATGTGAATTTTACTGTTGTGAATGGTTGCAACATTGAGATCTGTTATGTTTTTCTTCTATTTCAGAAGTTTGCTTCATCTTTTCATGGATAATAACAAGAGAATAATGAATAAAAATTATGAAATAAAATACTACTAAAGGCGATAATATTGTATCTTAATGAATCAAATTGTTATATGTAATTGTGATTGTTGGAGAGAAAACTATTTGTTTTAATTAATTATTTAACCGGTGTGTAGACCGGATAGAGTATATAAGATCTACCCATGGACAAAGCTGCGTATCATGATTAAGAGTGCCTAGCAACTCGAAACGCGTAGATCGATCGCATGCCTTGTAACTCATGCTGGCTTTTAAACCTCATTTCTATTGAGTGAATAAAGAATATTTTTCACTACATCGTGGAGCTGGACAAAGTTTTTTCTCATTGCCAGGGACTGTACAAACCCTGGCAAAAAATTATGGAATCACTGGCCTTGAGGATGTTCATTCAGTTTAATTTTGTAGAAAAAAAACAGATCAGACATGGCACAAAACTAATGGCAACTTTCTGGCTTTAAGAAACACTAAAAGAAATCAAGAACAAAAAATGTAGTCTGTAATGGTTACTTTTTTTAAACCAAGCATAGGGAAAAAATCATGGAATCCACTCAATTCTGAAATAAAAAAATATGGAATCATGGAAAACAATCCAACAAAAAACACTCCAACACATCACTAGTATTTTGTTGCACTACCTCTGGCTTTTATAACAGCTTGCAGTCTCTAAGGCATGGACTTAATGAATGTCAAACAGTACTCTTCATCAATCTGGCTCCAACTTTCTCTGATTGCTGTTGCCAGATCAGCTTTGCAGGTTGGAGCCTTGTCATGGACCATTTTCTTCAACTTCCACCAAAGATTTTCTATTGGATTGAGAGCTGGACTATTTGCAGGCCATGACTTTGACCTTGTGTCTTTTTCAAGGAATGTTTGCACAGTTCCTGCTCTATGGCAGGATGCATTATCTTGAAAAATAATTTCATCATCCCCAAACATCCTTTCAATTGATGGGATGATAAGCAAAGTGTCCAAAATATCAACATAAACTTGTGCATTTATTGATGTAATGACAGCCATCTCCCCATTGCCTTTACCTGACATGCAACCCCAAACAAAAGTTCCAGCATCACCTTGCAGAATGCAGATTTGTGATTCATCACTGAATATGACTTTCATCCACAGTCCACGATTGCTTTTCCTTAGCCCATTGTAACCTTGTTTTTTTTTCTGTTAAGGTGTTAATGATGGCTTTTGTTTAGCTTTTCTGTATGTAAATCCCATTTCCTTTAGGCGGTTTCTTAGTTTGGTCAGACATTGACGCCAGTTTCCTCCCATTCGTTTCTCATTTATTTTGTGAATTTCCTGTTTTGGAGACCTATTGCTTTAACCCCTTAACGACCAAGCCATTTTATAGGTAAAAGACCAGGCCTTAATTGTGAAATCAGACCACTGTCATTTATGTGCTTATAACTCTACAACACTTTAACGGATCCTGCCGATTCTGAGACTGTCTTTTTTTTTTTCGTGACATGTTAGTGCACCCTTCAAGGTGTTCAAAAAACAAATTCAAGAAGTGTATTAGCCCTTTAGGTACTTCACAAGAATTGAAGCAATGTGGAAGGAAAAAAATGAACATTTAAATCTTTTTTCCCCCAAAATTTATCTTTGGACACCGTTTTTTTTTCTTACTTTTTTTGTCAAGGGTTTCAGGACAAAATAAATCACAATATTGGTTGTGCAATTTCTCCTGAGTACACAGATACCCCATGTGTGTAGAGCAGTGCTCAGAAGGGAAGGAGCATCGTTTGAGATTTTGAATGTCAAATTGGCTGGAATCGAGAGCGGATGCCATTTTGCGTTTGGAGAGCCCCTGATGTACCTAAACAGTGGAAACCCCCCACAAATGACACCAGTTTGGAAACTAGACCCCCCCCCAAGGAACTTATCTAGATGTGTGGTGAGCACTTTGAACCCCCAATGGCTTCACAGAAGTTTATAATGCCCGGGCATGAAAATAAAAAAAATCGTATTTTTTCCACAAACATGATCTTTTAGTCACCAATTTTTTTTTTTTTTTATTTTCCCAAGGGTACCAGGAGAAATTGGACCCCAAAAGTTGTCCAATTTGTACTGAGTACACTGACATCCCATATGTGGGAGAAAACTACTGTATGGGCACACGTCGGGGCTCGGAAGGGAAGTAGTGACGTTTTGGAATGCAGACTTTGATGGAATGGTCTGCGGGTGTCATGTTGCCTTTGGAGAGCCCCTTATGTACCTAAACAGTGGAAACCCCCCACAAGTGACCCCATTTTGGAAACTAGACCCCCTAAGGAACTTATCTAGATGTGTGGTGAGCACTTTGAACCCCCAAGTGCTTCACAGAAGTTTATAACGCCCGGGCGTGAAAATAAAAAAATCATATTTTTCCACAAAAATGATATTTTTGCCCCCAATTGTTTATTTTCCTAAGGGTAACAGGAGAAATTGGACCCCAAAAGTTGTTTTGCAATTTGTCTTGAGTAGGCTGATACCCCATATGTGGGGGTAAAACACTGTTTGGGCGCTTGGCAGAGCTTGGAAGGGAAGGAGCACCATTTGACTTTTTCAACTCCGAATTGGCTGGAATTGAGATCAGATGCCATGTTGCATTTGGAGAGCACCGGATGTGCCCAAACAGTGGAAACCCCCCAATTCTAACCCTAGCCCTGGCCCTAACCCTAGCCCTGGCCCTAACGGGAAAATGGAAATAAATACATTTTCTTTTAATTTTATTATTTTTCCCTAACTAAGGGGGTGAAAATGGGGGGCTTGATTTACTATTTATGGTGGGTTTTTGTTTGGCAGCTGTCACATGCTAAAAGACGCTTTTTATTGTAAAAATAGTTTTTGCATCACCACATATTGAGAGCTATAATTTTTCTGTATTTTGACCCACCGAGTCATGTGAGGTCTTATTTTTTGCGTGACGAGTTGACGTTTTTATCGGTGCCATTTTCGGGCACGTGACATTTTTTGATCGCTTTTTATTCCAATTTTTGGGACGCAGAATGAACAAAAAACAGGGTTTCATGAATTTCTTTTGGGGGGGTGCGTTTACACCGTTCCGCGTGCGATAAAATTGATAAAGCGGCTTTATTCTTCGGGTCAGTACGGTTACAGCGATACCTCATTTAGGTCGTTTTTTTGTTTTGTCGGTTTTATGCAATGAAAATAATTTTATATAAAAAAAATATTTTTCATCGCTTTATTCTGCGATATATAACTTTTTTATATTTTCGCTGATGTTGTATGGCAGCTCGTTTTTTGCGGGACAAGATGACGTTTTCAGCGGTACCATGGACATTTATATGCTTCTTTTTGATCGCGTGTTATAGCAGTTTTTGTTTGGCGGTATGATAATAAATCTTTTTTTTTTTTTGCTTCGTTTTTTATTTTTTTTAAGGGGGTTCGCTAAAGGGTTTAACTGATGGGACAGTTTTATAGGGCAGGTCGTTACGGACGCGGCGATACCTAATATGTGTACTTTTTATTGTTTTTTTTTTTTTCCAAAAAATGAATTTATTGGGGGAATTTTTGTTTTTTCTTTCTAATTTATTTGGCGATTTTTTTTTATTTTTTTATTTTTTTTAAACTTTATTACATTGTCCCAGGTGGGACATCACTGTCCTGTGACAGATCGCTGATCTGTCACATCACAGATCACTGTGACAGATCAGCGGTCTGTCACAGGCAGTGCAGCAGGCTTCTTCGTGCCTGCGCTGTGCAGGCACTGAGGAAGCCGGATCCCTGCAGGCCCCCGAAGGTCCCCGTCGCCATCTTGGATTCGGGGACCTGCAGGGAAGGAGCCCCCCGCAGCAGCGCTACACATTGCGCTGCCGTGGGGGGCTCAGGGAAGCACTGAGGGAGCCCCCTCCCTGCCGATACTTCCCTTTAACCCCTGGTACACCGCGAACCTGTTTGATCGCGGTGTGCAAGGGGTTAACGTGTCGGGGGCGGTCCGTGACCGCCCCTGACACCCGGCACAGTGTGTCAGCTGTGATAATCCTCCGGTTCTCCGGTGGGCCATTCCGACCCTGTATGTGCACACAATGTCTTTTACAAGCAGAGCTACCTGATGAAATTTGCAAACAGAAGGTGCTTTCTGAAAACGCTGGTTGTGTCTTTCTTTAAGCATCTTTTGTGTCATCTTTTCAGTTGCCTCTTGTTGCAGCTTTGGCACTGACATTTTTATTTGCCTTGTATGTAGAAAATAATGAGCGAATCCCAAGCGGAAGCCTCTTGAATAATTGTCAGTCCGCTTCTTTTAACAGTTTAATGTCTTTATAAACGTGATACAGTTAAAAGAAGCTCAAAAGACTAGAACCCTGAACAAATAGCACAGCAAGTCTTTTTTTACAGTGCAATACACTAAGGAACTAGACAAGAGAGTATCTCATATGGAAATTAAAATGGGAGACTTTGCCAAATCACACAACAAGCTGATAGATGCACATAATGAACTCTCAGATGAATTGGAAGTCATTCAAACTAAACTTGTGGATGTAGAGGATGGCTCTTGGCGAAACAAGGTAAAATTGCGAGGGATACCAGAATGTTCCTCCTCAAGAACTGAGGGGATTCCTTCAAGGTTTGATTAAAGCAGCTATCCCTAACTGCTCCCCATTAGACACAATCATTGACAGAATCCATAGGGTACAACGCCCCAAAAATATACCTGAACCAATGCCCAGAGATGTCTTTGCTCGTATCCATTTCTTTCATATAAAAGAAGACCTACTACTCTTTTCTAGAAAAAGGGAGAACTCCCACACACTTATCAACAAATTAAAATATTCGTGGATGTATCGGCAGTGACTCACATTTTCTGCAGATTATTGAATCCTATCACTTTCACTCTGAGAGAAAAGAAAGTGACATATAGATGGGGTTTCCAACTGAAGCTTCTCATACATTACAGAGGAGAGTGGGACACGGTTACCTCCTTGGAAGAGGGAGAAAACCTCATGCGTAACTGTAACCTTACACTAATAGAACCCACTTGCCCTCACAGAACCCACACACAATTCGAGGAAGCTGGCTGTCAACTTTCTTCAACTAAAAACAAGTCTGTGCTGAATGATAGAATTTTCTTCGTCTGGGTAGAGAGGGAATCGTGTAGCCTTTTCGGCCAATCGGGCAGAACTTTTCCCCCTTCTTCTGGGATACTGACTAGTCAGTCGCACAGAATAAGTAGATCCAGTGTCGGACTGAGGTGCCAAGGGCCCACTAGTAACATTGACTTTGGGGGCCCACTTTTTGCCTGCAAGCAAATATTACATGACCCTGGTTCCCAAATATACCTATACCTCTATATAATAAACTGGATACTTTAGTTAATGAATGAGATGCTGCTTTTTTTTCTGTACAAAGTGAATTAGGACTATTACTGCCCATACAGTAAGGTTGGGGGTCCAGATTTGCACAAGGGCCCACCGGGGGATTGCCCTGTTACCCTATGTGCCAGTCCAAGCCTGAGTAGATCTTTTAGTTGGTCTGCTAATTGTTTATGTTGGTCAAATTAATGTTTTGTATATTTATGTTCTCTTTTACATACAGGATAATTCTGAAAGCTTGGTGGATTTGGTAACGATGGAGTTGATGTTGCACATCTGTATATTATTATTATTATTTATTATTATAGCGCCATTTATTCCATGGCGCTTTACATGTGAGGAGGGGTATACATAATACATACAAGTACAGTAATCTTAAACAATACAAGTCACGACTGGTACAGGATGCGAGAGGACCCTGCCCGCGAGGGCTCACAATCTACAACGGGATGGGTGAGGATACAGTAGGCGAGGGTAGAGCTGGTCGTGCAGCGGTTTGTTGGATCGGTGGTTACTGCAAGTTGTAGGCTTGTCGGAAGAGGTAGGTCTTCAAGTTCTTTTTGAAGGTTTCCATGGTAGGCGAGAGTCTGATATGTTGTGGTAGAGAGTTCCAGAGTAGAGGGGATGCGCGGGAGAAATCTTGTATGCGATTGTGGGAAGAGGAGATAAGAGGGGAGTACAGAAGGAGATCTTGTGAGGATCGGAGGTTTCGTGCAGGTAAGTACCAGGAGACTAGGTCACAGATGTACGGAGGACTCAGGTTGTGGATGGCTTTGTATGTCATGGTTAGGGTTTTGAACTGGATTCTTTGGGTAATGGGGAGAGGCCGGGGAATAGCGGGGGGACAGGTGGATTAGTCGGGCAGCAGAGTTAAGAATAGATTGGAGGGGTGCGAGAGTGTTAGAGGGGAGGCCACAGAGCAGGAGGTTGCAGTTTTTGGAGATTCTTGGTTGAGGAATGTACGGATCCATGAAATATTTTTGAGTTGAAGTCGGCAGGAAACGGAAAGGGCTTGGATATGTGGTTTGAAAGAGAGATCAGTGTCAAAGATAACCCCGAGTCAGCAAGCTTGTGGGACTGGAGAGAGTGGGCAGCCGTTTAATGGATAGGTCCGTTGGGGGGTGGGGGGGGGGTCACGTGAGATGGGCGAAAGATGATTAATTCTGTTTTGTCCATATTAAGTTTTAGAAATCTAGCGGAGAAGAAGGATGAAATGGCACAGACATTGAGGGATTTTGTTTAGTAGGGAGGTGATATCTGGTCCAGAGATGTAGATCTGTGTGTCATCAACATAGAATCTCATGGCTTTCAGTATCATCTCTATGAGCTGTCCGAGGCCGAAGGTGTAAACTGAGAAGAGCAGGGTCCCTAGGACTGAACCTTGCGGGACTCCGACGGATAGGTGGTGCGGTGAGGAGGTGGTGTGCGAGTGGGAGACGCTGAATGTCCGGTCTGCTAGATATGACGCAATCCAAGATAGGGCCAAGTCTGTGATACCAAGAGATGAGAGGGTCTGTAGTAATAGGGAATGGTCCACTGTGTCAAAGGCAGAGGACAGGTCCAGGAGGAGGAGGACAGAGTAGTGTCGCTTGGCCTTGGCGGCTAGTAGGTCATTGGTGACCTTAGTTAGGGCAGTTTCAGTGGAGTGGTGTGGCCGGAAGCCAGATTGCAAGTGGTCAAGGAGGGAGCAAGAAGAGAGGTGGGAGGATAGTTCAAGATGGACGTGTTCTTCCAGTAGTTTTGAGGCATAGGGGAGAAGTGATATAGGGCGATAGCTAGATACAGAGGATGGGTCAAGAGAGGGCTTTTTGAGGATAGGTGTGATTGAGGCATGTTTAAAGCTTGAGGGGAAAACACCAGTTAGTGATAGGTTGAAGAGATGGGTTAGGGTTGGGATGAAGACTGTGGTGAGGTTTGGGATGAAGTGAGATGGCATCGGGTCAAGTGCACAGGTAGTGAGATGTGATCTTGAGAGTAGAGTGGAGAGTCAATCTTCTGTAATGGTGGAGAAGTTGGTTTTGGGGGAGGAGGGCAGGGCAGGTAGGAGGAAGGGCACTGGGGGTTGTTGACCAAAACTGTCTCTGATGTTATCAATCTTCTCCTTGAAAAATGAGGCAAAGTCTTCAGCTGAGATGAGTGGAGAGGGAGGAAGTGCTGGGGGGGCGGAGGAGAGAATTGATGGTGTTGAATAACTGCTTAGGGTTGTGAGACAGGATATGAGAGATGAGAAGTAGGTTTGTTTTGCTGCAGCGAATGTGGCCTTGAAAGTAGTGAGGGACTGTTTGAATGTGATGAAGTCCTCATTGGAGTGGGATTTTTTCCAACTCCGCTCAGCAGCCCTGGAAGCCCGCCTCAGTTCTTTGGTCAGACTGGTGTGCCAGGGCTGTCTGTTGATTTTGCGAGCTTTGGTATGTTTGAGAGGGGCAACTGATTCCAAAGCTACAGCTATTGTGGTGTTATATAGAGCGGCATCCGCATTGTGTAGGGAACTTTGTCTGAATCTCTCCTCCCTCTTACAGACATGTGAGTGTAGATCGAGGTGTTGAAGAAGGTGGTGGCTGACCCTGGAGCGGCAGTATCTGACAGCTAGTTGGAGGGGGAGTAGATGCGCACAGAGTGCACCTCGAAGGAAGGGAGGGCAACAGGGCGGCAGTGGGATTGGGGTCAAGGAGCAGTTATCTGACAGGAGAAAACCAACTCCTCCACCATGCTTGCAGCTGGGGGCGAGGGGGTGTGGGAAAGGTGGAATCCACCATATGAGAGTGCAGCAGGAGAGGCTCTGTCAGAGGAGGTGAGCCAGGTTTCGGTGATGGCGAGGAAGGAAAGTTTGCTGGTAATAAAATGATGATGAAAGAAAGTTTGTTGCACACAGAGCGAGCGTTCCACAGAGCTCCTGTTAGTGGGACTGGGGAAGCTGGGGCTGGGCGAATGTGTATAAGGTTGGAGTGGTTACGGGAAGTTGTGATTGGGTGTGGATGGGAGGTAGAAATGACTGTGGGAATGTGGTGACGAGGATCAGGATTTGGAGAGATATCGCCAGCAGTGAGGGGGAGCAGAGAGGGTATGAGAGGGCTGTCTGTGTTTGGAGACAGAGGATTGTATGTTGAGGAACAGATCTGAGGAAGAGGCGAGATGGATTGGAAGGATTGAAGAAGAGATGAACAGTTCCTTGCTTGGTGTAGGGATTAGTGGGGTTATCAGAAAGTGAAGGATTATAGGGGTTAGAGTGGAAACAAACAAAAACATTGTTTACAGTGACTCTTTCCAGTTACCTTCTGTTCCCTTCTGGTTCAATTCTGGATTAATTAATATTTTCATATGGATGGTCACAGATTTTATCAGGCTTCAGCATTTTCCTAAGTATAATAAAGGTGATTAAGATATGTTCAATTAATGTTAATGGTCTTAACAGTCCACAGAAAAGATCTTTTATGTGGAAGGTCGTGGTTTCCTCTAAATGCGATATCTTTTGTGCCCAGGAAACTCCTATTATCCATAAAGATGCTGGCAGATTGCGACACCCCCTTTATCCACATGTGTTACAAGACAATTATAAGAAAAAACAGGTGTAATGCTAGCTATCAGAAACTCTGTGGCTTTCTCTCCAATATGCTTGGATTCTCTCACAAGGGAGATACATAATTCAAGTACCGTTTATACTCGCGAATAAGCCGAGATTTTCAGCCCATTTTTTTTGGGCTGAAAGTCCCCCTCTCTGCTTATACGCAAGTCATTTACGCCTGTCACGATCCATGCGGGATCATGTCAGATGAGCACTGGTAACCTTTTTTTTTTTTCTTCCTCTCTCTAAGCTTTGTGCTTAGAGATAGTTTTGCCCCCGGTGGCCAGTATGGTCATTGCACTGGTGTGCTTAGAGATAGTTTTGCCCCCGGTGGTGGTTAGTGTAATTGCATGGGAATCACTAACCGGTGTGTTTACTCAATAAAGGTGTGTCAGTTGTGCTCACTCACATTGGTGATATTATTGTTGGTCTTTTCCAACCATCCTGGGTGAAGGAGGGAGCTGGAGGAGAGACCAGGGTAGCTCGTCCAGAGTCCTGGAGTGGCAGATATGGTGTCAGCGAGGAGTTCGTGTAAAGCATGGTGGAGTGGCAGCAATGGTGTCAGTGAAGAATTCTTGCAAAGCTTGGTGGAGTGGCAGCTATGGTGTAGAGCTGCACTCAGGTGCTGGACTCGGTTGCTGGACACTGTTGCTGGACAGCTGTACTCAGGTGCTGGATTCTGTTGCTCCAAGGCGGCTCTCGGGTGCTGGACACGGTGGGAGGAAGATGCACTCAGGTGTTGGACTCTGTTGCCAGGAGCAAGTGCATCAGAGCAAAGCTAAGTGTTTCCCTGTTAGTCACTTTTCCTCATGTTGGTGTTAGTACAGCAGTGGGGCCAGTGCCTGCACCACCCAGCTCCCTAGTAAGGAATAGGTGTAGGGTTTGGGGTGACAGGTTCCTGATCGGCGACAGGTGAGGAGCCTGTATAGGGCACGTTAGGAGTGTTAGGGACACTGACTCAGGGGAGTGCAGAAGGTCTCCACGTCCCCCGTTCCCTATCGGCTGGCCCACCGTTGAAAATGTTTCCTTATCCCCTTTGTCTTGTATTAGTTACCGGCCTGCGGGCCGCGTCACACTGGACAATTACACAGGCCGTGTCCTGTTGTATTAGTTACCGGCCTGCTGGCCGTGTCACACAGGACGGTGCACGTGACAACGCCAGGGTGTCGGTGGGGGAGCACGGGTGTCAGGTCATGCTGACCCCCCTGATGCGTCTCTGCAGCCCCCATGCTTGTTTCACGGTCTCAGGCTCCTTCCTTCAGCGGTCACGTGGTACCGCTCATTAAAGTCATGAATATGCGCTGCCGGAAACCGTGAGAGAAGCGCGGCTGCAGAGACTGCGTCAGGAGGGGTAAGTATATGCGATATTCACCTGTCTCTGGTCCATCGCTGCTCACCGCTGTCTGCTGCGTCCTTTGTCAGTGATGCTCAGACAGATGAGGGTGCGATGACGTGGTTAGTGCGTGCCCTCTGCTGAACGTCACTGCAGAGGACCTGGAAGACAGCGGCGATGCACCCGGGACAGGTGAATATCGCAGGTGTCTGGTTCTGAGCCAGCGTCGACCATGGCAACTGGCTCCCATAGCGCGCCAGTGTCTCCGCCTGCTCAGGACCCAGCACCTGTCCCTCAGCGATGGAGAGGTGAGTATGCCATTCTTTTTTTTAATTTGCAGCAGCAGCATATGGGGTATAATCTATGGATTATCTTACGGGGGCATAATGTGTGGGGTATAATCTATGGAGCATCTTATGGGGGTATAATCTATGGAGCATCTTATGGGGGTATAATCTATGGAGCATCTTATGGGTCAGCATATGGGGCATACTCATGATATCCAATCCTAAGGAAGCCATTTCCTCTATAATGGATGCCTTTATTGATTTTTGGAGCAGTTTCGGGATTTCGTATAAACTTTAATAAAACTCATGCTTTAGCTATTTTTAAAATTGCTCAGAAACGGTGGCCGTTCCCTTTCAGTGGAGGAGAAATTCTTTACCTTATCTTGGCGTTGACCTACCATCAAATCCTCATGATATCTATAAATTAAATGTTCAGCCTCTTATTTCTGTAGTTATACAAGAAATTCAATCCTGGAAATCCCTTAAATTATCCTTTGCAGGTAAAGCCCATCTAATTAAAATGATCTCTTTCCCTAAAATACTCTTTCTTTTACAGACGCTCCCGGTTCTACTTTCTAAAGCTGATAGGCTACTGCCACAAGCCTTCTGCCAATTTATTTGGGGCTCAGAAGGGGGCTCTAGAATTAGTGTTTTTAAGCTACAGCAAACCAAATCTTTGGGTGGACTTAATCTCCCAAATTTACGCCTCTACAGTATAGCGGCTGCTTTTCGCCATTCCCTTGATTGGATACATGCCTTTAATCGCTTCACTAATACCCCAATAGATGAGGCCATGTGTAGACCCTTCAGCCTCCCAGCATTGCTTCACCTACGAAATGCTGAAATTCCAGTGGAGGTTAGAGATAATCCTCTATTGTGGTCGGTAATCTTGGGATGGCGTCAAGCTAGACGAGTTAGCGGTCTTGACCCCCACATCTCAATGTTTCTTCCCTTTCAAGGTAACCCCTCTTTTCTACAAGGCAAGTCACCTCCCATTTACAAGGTGCTTGGAAACAATGGGTCTAGACTGGTCCGAGATACGTTAACAAATAATCAATGCCTTCTTACCTTAGAGCAGTGGTCCCCAACCTTTTTTGCAGCAGGGACTGGTTTCAAGCAAGACCATTCTTCCATGGCCCGGCAGGGCGGGGATGGAGGTGTGGCAGGGGCGGGGCTTTGGTCATAAGGGGGCGAGGCTATGGACGCAGTTGTAGTGTAGCAGTGCATACTTATAATTAAATAACATTTATAATGTGACTCAACTCACCATAGGTTTTGAATGAGTGCTCCATCACTCCCCTCTCCCCATCACTCCCCTCTCCCCATCACTCCCCTCTCCCCATCACTCCCCTCTCCCCATCACTCCCCTCTCCCCATCACTCCCGTCTCCCCATCACTCCCCTCTCCCCATCATTGCCTTCACCCCATCACTCCCCTCTCACCATCATTGCCTTCACCCCATCACTCCCCTCTCCCCATCATTGCCTTCACCCCATCACTCCCCTCACCCCATCACTCCCCTCACCCCATCATTGCCTTTACCCCATCATTGCCTTCACCCCATCACTGCCGTCTCTCCATCATTGCCTTCACCCCATCACTCCCCTCTCCCCATCACTGCCTTCACCCCATCACTGCCGTCTCTCCATCACTGCCGTCTCTCCATCACTGCCGTCTCTCCATCACTGCCGTCTCCCCATCCTTCACACACGGCCAGGCTACACACACACACACACACCACCTCTCTCCTGTCGCAGCATCGCCCGCGCTTCCTCGCTCTGACACAGCAGCGGCCGCGCTCTCCTCTCTGTGTCAGTCAGAGACAGGAAGCGCGGGCGACGGGCAGGAAGCAGGACGGGTCTTTGCAGCTCCGCTCCTGCCATTCCCTCTTGCAGGCAGCGGAGCTGCTTGGATCGCTCCCTGGCCGCCGCTAAGAACTGCTGCGCGCCGCCCCAGCCCCCGCTACGCCACTGACCGCCCCTGGCTCCCCTTGTGTCCGCGGACCGGCAAGGGCACTGCAGCGACCCGGTGGTTGGGGACCCCTGCCTTAGAGGACATGATTTTCAAATACCCAATCCTTACAGAAGACAATTTTACGATCTCTCCAATTAGACATTACGTAAGCTCAATATTGCGAGACATACCGGATGATGCTAGAACACACCCTCTAAATTTAATATCCATTAAAGCCCAAATGGGAACTTATTCTATGAGTCTTCTATATAAATCATTAAAGCCTTCTATACATTGGTCAGACTCTTCACCAGGCCCTGGAAAATGGGTTGCTCAATTAACAAACTGTCGGGTAAATGACCTTTTGAAAGCCACTCTGCATATTAACTTTATATTACCATATGACAGTTACATAACCATGTCTCTTATGATATTTTATAGAGCATATATCTCCACGGAGGTCAAGTAAAAATGTCCCCCTCAGGGGACTATCCCTTCCCTAAATGCTTACACTCTCCAGCTGATATTTTCCATTGCCTTTGGGACTGCCCAAAAATGAGGTGTGGGATACACTTCTGCAACATCTCATCAACATCTCATCAACACCTTTGACATATCTATCTCTCTCTCTCCTCAGAGTGGGCCATATTTAATATTCTCGCACAGGACCAGTTGGTGAGGCTTTCTGTCCAGCAGCGCCGCATCTTGTTCATATGGGCGGCAGCCACACGTAAAAGCATTCTCCATTTGTGGACGCAGGATGCAACACCTTCTTTAAGCCTAATTACTACAAAAGTAACATATCACTTCTAAATAGATTGGATAGAGGCCTTACTTAAGAAAAAGACACTGAACGTTTTTTTTTCCACATGGTCCTCTTTTATCTATACTCAGACATCTTCCACACGCCAGGCGATACATAGTTGTTTCCAGCTCACCAACTGGTATATGAGAGACACACAAGCCAAAAAGAAACGATCACTAAGTCCAAAGTTAATATGAAAAATTCATAAAAAAATCCTTTATTATATGAAAGCATACAGGTGAGGCTAAAACACCATATTGTGAAAACAGCAAGAAAAACTACCGACGCTGACACATCACACTGAAAACTCATCCATATAATACATTATAGAAAATATGACCTAGCATAAATAGTCTCCCCTGCGTCTATCTCTGCATCAAATACCATAGTGTTAACCAAGATCACGATCTAAATCGTGTGCCATAATATTAATCAAAGTGAGCATCCTCTAGCACATTGATTGTGTACCTGCACCAGAGGGCACTCACAGCGATAGCAAGTAAATAATAAAGAGACAATCATTCCTAATTAAATGAACCGCAGCAGGAGGCAAGAGACAACAGCGTTCAGTGTCCAAGCATCACCCCGACGCGCGTTTCGGAGCGCTTGCTCCTTCCTCAGGGGGGCGTGGTTAAGGAACACAATGTGCACATCTATATAGCGCGCCTACCGGAAGTTCC
Source organism: Dendrobates tinctorius (assembly GCF_039654945.1). Classification (NCBI taxonomy): domain Eukaryota; kingdom Metazoa; phylum Chordata; class Amphibia; order Anura; family Dendrobatidae; genus Dendrobates; species Dendrobates tinctorius. The sequence continues at coordinate 62,416,042 of NW_027361743.1, forward strand.
ATGAACGCGGCAGCTGCTGGTCCATTCTAGACCGTGCCTCCCATCCAATGAGCGCCGGAAACATGCGGCCCCACATGATCAGATGTCATTAGGATATGGAGAGCACCATCAGAGTGACTCACAGCGCGCGTGCGCAGAACAAGAATTATACTCGGCGCCATATTAAAAGAGGGCAAGTGTGTGGGAAAACACATAAAAGATGTAACAGCATAGAAAATTAGTAGCTCCATGTATAAATACAAAGAGGCACATAATTATAACGCTAGCCAACATAAAAATCAACATTGACTTTACAACATTGAAGGGACAAATGACAAAAAAATATAACACATAAATAGATGAAATGATCAGGCTACGTGACCAAACAGAATTAGCACCTAAAGAGGTGGAATGAGCGTACTAGATGGCGAAATACAATATCAGACAGTATATATGTACAAAAACGCATCTATCCATATCTCTCTCGCTAGTCAAAACTACGGCACACGATATTATGTCTATCTATATATAATATTCCACCCAAAAAGGTTTGACTACAGCATAGTAAAATATCCATCATAAACAATATAAATATTCATATACATATATAACTAATGATGATGTACCCGAAAGTGCATATATTGCAAAATACAATATATAACGTATAAAGAGATACGAAACAGCCAAAATGACTGTATATTGCACATAAAACAATGTAAACACTGTCCAGCAAATATAGGCCTCTATCACTATTCAGGGACATCCACGTAGTTTCACAGTAGCTGTCATTTTGCAAGATGTTAAACCTCCATGAAATGCACAAGTGATAACACAAAAATAAGTAGACTCCAAAGACCACCTAAAAAATCAACATAAAATAAGTATTAAAAACAAAGCTATTAACACAGATGGAACCTAACTCAAATACCGCCATCTAGGTCATAAAAAGGGAGCAAAGCTATTATATTCGTTAAGCCCATGGGGATGAAGTGTATTAAGAGTCCAAATCCAGCGGGATTCTAGCTGGGCCAACTTCTGCGACGTTATACCCCCTCGCAGAGTGGCCTCAATACAATCAATGCCCCTCACACGAAGAAGGGAGGCATCGCAAGAGTGACACAGCCAAAAATGCCACGGTATAGTTTTTAGGGAGGATGCCTCCTTGTGGTCGACTGCTGCCAAAATGCCAAGAACATGTTCTCTCACGCGAACCTTAAAGGGACGCGTGGTCAAACCAACATAAATAAGTCCACAAGGACATGTTGCAAAATAAATGACATTACGAGTATTACATGTAATACTTTTCCTTATGTCATAGGTACTTGATCTATCTGCATTGTAAAAGGTATTACACCTTTCTATATTAGGACAAGCTACACATCGACTACAAGGAGTACAACCTCGCCTACAACCTGTTCCACTATCCAAAAACGTTGGTTTAGAACTACCCAAATGATGACTTCTAACCAGATAATCGCATAGATTCTTAGTGCGTCTGGTAGAGATAGCTGGTCTTTCAGGAATATATTTCAAAAGAATTGGATCAGCCCTAAATATGGGCCACGATTGATAAGAACATCCCTTACTCGAGCCAATTGGGCATGGTAATCAGTGACAAACCTTACTTTGTCATCAGTTAGTCGCACCTCCGATTTATATAATAGATCATATGCCGCAGAGAATGTTTAGCGCGATTATAGGCACGTTTCACCATGCGACGGCTATAGCCACGTTCGTAAAACCTCTTTTTCAGATCCTCTACTTGAAGTTCAAAATCCAAATTAGTTGCATATATTCTGCGAAGACGCAGAAACTGTCCTGTGGGCACGGACTGAATCACGTGTCTCGGGTGTGCAGAAGAGGCATGTAACAGAGTATTTGTTGAAGTAGATTTCCTGAAAATATCTGTTTGTAATACATCCTTATCATCCCGTCTGAGTGTGACGTCCAAAAACTCGACCTTATTAACATCAAAATAGTAGGTAATGCGGATATTCAAATTATTAGTATTCAGAGATTGCATAAAATCCTCAAGTAGAGTAATTGACCCCTGCCAGATCATGAAAATGTCGTCGATGTACCGCGCCCAGAGGAGGACGCGGTCCATCGACGAACCACGATCTGGCAGGGAGAGAGCAGCTTGCCGGTAATATCCCTGTTAGATTGGATCGAAATTGTGTTACAAATTTATGGAGTTTGCCTGGGGGAGAGGATGGGGGGTTATAGTTGAAAAAATGTCGTCTAATGTTAATAATATTGCATAAATGTTCTTCTGTTATGTTATTGGACATTATATGTATACTTTGTATTACACTCAATAAAGACGGTTAAAAAAAAAAAGAAAGGGGAAAGACCGCTGCATGACCAGCTCTATCCTCGCCTACTATATTCTCACCCATCCCTTGTAGATTGTGAGCCTTCGCGGGCAGGGTCCTCTCTCCTCCTGTACCAGTTATGACTTGTATTGTTTAACATTATTGTACTTGTTTTTATTATGTATACCCCTCCTTACATGTAAAGCACCATGAAATAAATGGCGCTATAACAATAAATAATAATAAAGAAAGAACAGAGAGAAAAGGGAAAGAAAGAAAGAAAGAGAACAGAGAAAAAGAATACAGAGAGAAAGAAAGAGGGGACAGAAAATAGAAAGAGGTGAAAGAAAGGGGTAGACACTTTGGCACAGAAATGGAACATGGGTCTCGCTTATGCCTTTCCACCACTTGCTCTTATACCAAGAGTCTGAAGGAAGATCCAAGAAAGCAGAACATCAGTAATCTTGATTGTCCCTTAATGGCCCAAAAGGAGCTGTTTCTCCCTACTAAGTTGGATGGCGCTGGAAGATCCAATTCTACTACCAGCAAGACTGGACCTACTAACCCAGGGACCTCTAGTACATCAGAGACCAAAAATTGTTATTATTATTTATTTATATGGCACCATTGATTCCATGGTGCTGTACATAAGAAGGGGTTACATACAAATTACAGATTTCACTTACAGTAAACAAACTTACAATGACAGACTGATACAGAGGGGAGAGGACCCTGCCCTTTCGGGCTTACATGCTACAGGATGGTGGGGAAGGAGACAGTAGGTTGGCGGGTTGCAGCAGTTCTGGTGTTGATTGAGGTTATATTTCCAGTAGTGGTGAGGAGGTAGCGGAGTCATTGCAGGCTGTAGGCTTTCTTGAAGAGGTGGGTTTTCAGGTTCCGTCTGAAGGATCCGAATGTGGTTGATAGTCGGACATGTTGGGGCAAAGAATTCCAGAGTATGGGGGGTATTCGGGAGAAGTCTTGGAGGCGGTTGGGTGAGGAGCGAATAAGTGTGTAGGAGAGAAGGAGGTCTTGGGATGACTGTAGACTACGTGAGGGAAGGTATCAGGAGATTAGTTCAGAGACATATGGAGGAGACAGGTTATAGATGGCCTTGTAGGTCAGTATTAGTAATTTGAACTGGATACGCTGAGGGAATGGAAGCCAGTGAAGAGATTTGCAGAGGGGAGAAGCGGAGGAGTAGCGAGGAGAGAGATGAATTAGTCGGGCAGCAGAGTTAAGGATGGACTGGAGAGGGGCGAGGGTGTTAGCAGGGAGACCACAGAAAAGGATGTTGCAGTAGTCAAGGTGGGAGATGATGAGGGCAGGCACAAGCATTTTAGTAGATTGAAGGTTGAGCAAAGGACGGATTCTGGAAATATTTTTGAGCTGGAGGCGACAGGAGGTAGAAAGAGCTTGGATGTGTGGTTTGAAGGACAGGGCAGAATCAAGGGTTACTCCGAGGCAGCGGACTTCCGGTAGTGGGGAAAGCATGATGTCATTAATTGTGCTAGATAGGTCAGGTAAGGAAGATCTGTGAGATGGAGGAAAGATGATGAGTTCAGATTTGTCCACAGTGAGCTTGAGGAAGCGAGAGGAGAAGGAGGATATGGCTGATAGACACTCCGGGATTCTGGACAGCAAAGAGGTGATGTCTGGGCCAGAGAGGTAGATCTGAGTGTCATCAGCATAAAGGTGATACTGGAATCCATGGGACTTTGAGTTGACCCAGGCCAAGGGTATAAATTGAGAAGAGTAGGGGTCCTAGAACAGAGCCTTGGGGGACTCCAACAGAGAGAGGGTGGGATGAGGAGGTAGTGTGTGAGTGGGAGACGCTGAATGTGCAGTTTAAAAGGTATGAGAAGATCCAGGATAGGGTGAGGTCTTTGATGCCAAAGGAGGAGAGGATCTGTAGTAGGAGGCAGTGGTCAACTGTGTTGAATGCAGAGGACAGGTCTAGAAGGAAGAGTATAGAATATTGTCTGTTTGCTTTGGCTGTAAGTAAGTCAGTAGTAATTTTAGTCAGGGCTGTCTCAGTGGAGTGATCGGGGCGGAAACCAGATTGTAGATTGTCAAAGAGCAAGTTAGATGAGAAGTGGGAGGAAAGTTCAGCATGGACGTGCAGCTCCAGGAGTTTGGAAGCGAATGGGAGCAGTGATATTGGGCGATATTGGGCGATAGCTGGATATAGCCGTTGGGTCGGGGTTGGCTTTTTAAGGATAGGCGTGATTGTGGCATGTTTAAATGCAGAAGGGAAGGTACCGGACGGTAGCGATAGGTTGAAGAGGTGGGTTAGGGATGGGATAAGTGTGGTGGTGAGGTTGGGGAGGAGGTGGGATGGTCAAATGCACAGGTTGTGAGGTGCGATTTGGAGAAGAGGCGATTAAGCTCCTCTTCAGTGATGTTGGAGAGGGAGGTTATGGGGTTTGGGCATTGGCCTGGTATACAAAGGGGTTGTGGTGGTTGAACAATGAAGACTTGCCTTGTTTGGTCGATCTTATTTTTGAAGTGTGTGGCAAAGTCCTCAGCAGAGATGAGGGAGGTTGGAGGGGGCAGTGGTGGGCGGAGGAGGGAGTTGAAAGTTTTGAATAACTGTTTGGGATTGTAGGATAGGGAAGATACAAGGGTTATGAAGTAGGCCTGTTTAGCAGAGGTGAGGGCAGATTTGAAAGCGAGTCTTCTCTGTTTGAATGCAGTGAAGTCATCTTGCGAATTTGTTTTCTTCCAATGCCGCTCTGCAGCCCTGGACGCTTGCCGGAGCTTTTTAGTGGTGTTATTGTGCCAGAGTTGTCTGTTGGTACATCGCATTCTGCCATGAACGAGAGGGGTGACCGTGTCAATAGCTGATGTGAGAGTGGCATTGTAGAAAGCAGTGGCACCGTCTGTGTCTTGGAGTGAGGATATGGATGTCAGTGGTAGAATAGAGTCAGAGAGCGCGTGGGTGTCTAGGTGTGCAAGGTTTCTGCAGGGGTGCGCATGTTGCTGGACATGGGTGCCAGGAGAGGAGGATGGGGATGAGAAAGTGAGTAGATGGTGGTCAGAGAGAGGGAGAGGGGAGGTGGTGAAGTTAGAAAGAGAGCAGAGGTGGGTGAAGACCAGGTCTCATGTGTGTCCGTCTGTGTGGGTGGCTGAGGAGAACCACTGTGTAAGTCCAAAGGATGAAGTAAGGGACAGGAGTTTGGAGGCTGCTGACTGAAGGGTATCAGAAATGCTACAGCTATCAGCCTGGATCCAGAGGCGGAGATCCTAAAATCAAAGGGGCTCTCCGAACTAATGATATCTACTATGCAAAGTAGGAAACCAGTCACCTCAGCAATATATTGGAAAATCTGGAAGAAGTTCTGTTCTCAATGTACAGTACCAGTATCTAATGTCCAAATATCCCCCACATTCTCGGCTTGCTCCAAGCAGGCTTTGACAAGGGCCTGAGACCTAGTACGCTAGGTTTATATTTCAATTATCTTCTAGCAAATCATCCCTGGGTGGTGAGGTTCAAAAAAGCCACACAGCGTATGAGACCCACAAGCCGTAGCTCAATACCACCCTGGGATCTCAGCCTACTCCTAAATGAACTACGCAAGGATCCATATGAATCACTAGAGCCGGCCTTCCTAAGGTCAGTAACGTTCAAGGCTCTTTTTCTCATAGCAATAGCTACTGCGAGACACATAGGGGAGATCCTGGCCCTATCCATAGAACACCTATATTTAAAAATACAGGAGGACTGCATTGTCTTAAAATTAAATCCGGCCTTTCTTCCCAAAGTGATTTCCGGTTTAGACAGGAATCAGGAAATAGTATTACCTACTTTCTGCCAGAATTACAGCAACGAGAAAGAACACTCTCTCCACCTCTTGGAGGTTAAAAGAACCGTTCTTCAATGCTTAACCCCTTAGTGACGGAGCTAAATTTTTTAAATCTGACCAGTGTCACTTTATGTGGTAATAACTCTGGAACGCTTCAACAAATCTGTCACTGTTTTTTCGTGACACATTGTACTTTATGATAATGGTAAATTTAGGTCAATACGTTTTTTCCCTTTTAATCCAGATAGTCATACCACACAAAAACATTCATAAATAACATTTTCCGCATGTCTGCTTTACATGAGCACCATTTGTAAAATGTTCTTTTATTTTGCTAGCATTTCAGGAGGTTTAAAAATGCAGCAGTAATTTTTCTTTTTATCAAGGAAATTTATCAAATTAATTTTTTCGGGACCTATCCAGGTTTGAAGTGACTCTGGGGGTCCTATATATTGGAAAACCCCCAAAAGTAAAACCATTTTAAAAACAGCACCCCCTGACATATTGAAAACTGCAGTCAGGTAGTTTATTAACCCTTCAGGTGATTTTCAGAAATTAATGCAAAGTGGCATGACAGAAATGAAAAAGTGTATTATTACCATCTAAATGTCGCTGACTTCTGAACAGGTTACAACAGCCGTCAGACTCTGAGGCCGCTATTTGGTCCTGAATTGCCATGGCAAACATCAGGACCACACAATCATGATCTTAGGGTGCGGATGGGGATAAAGAGGAAGCCCCCACACTCTCTGTTAACCATTTATATGATGTTGTCACTATTGACAGCAGCATCTAAGGGGTTAAAAAGATTTGGAGGGTGCAAACACTGATCGTGGCTGTTGCAGCAAGTGGTCAGCTATAGTGTGCAGCCGACAGCTGCTGGATTGTCACCTGTATGGGGATGCTATTCTCTTATATCTCACGTCAGTTAAAAGACGTATTGGCGGTCATTGAGGGGTTAAAACTCACAGAACACTGGAGAGTGGACTCTAACCTTTTTATCCAAATGGCAGGCAAAAACAAAGGGAAGAAGGCATCGAAAGCTGCCCTGGCCAGATGTTTGAAGTCAACTATTGGCGCAGCATATGTGTCGGCAAGGAATCCTCCGCCAGAAAACCTCATGGCCCATTTACTGAGAGCCGTTTCTGCCTCATGGGCAGAGAGCGCAGGAGCGTCCAAATCTGCAGGGCCGCAACCTGGTCTAAATTTAATACCTTTTGTAAACATTACAAATTAGATGTTATGACAAATCATCAAACGGCCTTTGGGAGGAAAGTCCTTCAGGCTGTAATCCTGCCCTAGTTGGAGTAATTTGGTAATTCTCCTGGTGATGCTATCAGGAGGGACATCCTGGAAAGTAGGAATTAGTCCTACCGGTAATGGTATTTACAAGAGTCCATCATGACAGCACCCCTTATATACCCTCCCTTGAATTTCCAGTCTGATATGTGATGTAACATGTGTAGAAGGAAGTTCAATAAAATCGCGTTGCATCCATCCTGGTGTGGTACTTAGAAAATCACTGAAGGGTGTTAGCGGGGAGGGGCTATTTAACCTCTTCTGTGTTCCTGTCCCTACCAAGGATAAGGACAACCTCCTGGTGGTGCTGTCATGATGGACTCCTGGAAATACCATTACCGGTAGGACTAATTCCTACTTTTGTGCATATTTATTTTATTTACTTTGATCTTTATGCAATTTATCATCATGTTGTTTAGTCTCTGTTAGGCCACGTTCACACGTTCAGTATTTGGTCAGTATTTTAGCTCAGTGTTTTTAAGCTAAAACCAGAAGTGGGTGATAAATACTGAAGTGGTGACGTGTTTGTTTTAGACTTTTCCTCTGAGGCTGTGTGAACACGCTGCGGATTAGGTGCAGATTCATCCGCGCGGATTTTGTAAAATCCGCAGGTGAAACTGCAGGTTAAAAGACCTGCGGTTTTACCTGCGGATTGCTCTGCGGTTTTGCCCTGCGGTTTTTTATCTTCTCAATGGAGGAGATGGCAAACCGCAGGGGAATCCGCAGAAAGAATTGACATGTCAATTCTTTCTGCGGATTGAAAACCGCAGATAATCCGCGCGGAAAATTCCGCACCATCTGCATTGCGGTTTTTGATTCCCATAGGGAATCATTGTACTGTACACCGCAGCGGCCAAAACCGCTGCGGAACCGCAGCAAAATCCGCAGCGTGTGCACACAGCCTGATAGTTCCTCTCCTGTTTTTTTTCTTACAAATACTGATGTAAAATACTGACCAAATACTGATCATGTGAACGCGGCCTTATTGTATATATTTTATAGGCTGTGACCAAGGTCTGTGGACGAAACGTTGGCCCTTTTTCTGTTATACAGACGTACTGCTGCATTTACTTCAAATAAATGTAAATCAATTGGACTTTTTGAGTGTTGTGGTATTGTACAATAAACAGTGGGATTCTGTGATTTTTTTTTTTTTTCAGAGCCATAGACTTATATTGCAACTTTCCTATCTGTGATGCTTATAAAGAAACGCACGTCTCTATAATTTTTGCTTGGACACAAAAAAACATGAACATGTGAACAGCCCCATAGACTATAATGCGTTTATGTTCTATCCGTGAAAATAACAGCAAGCAGATGTCTGAATGATGCTTAATTAAAGGGTCGTAAACATTCAGTATATGCAGGGTCGGTCTGGCCTGGTGGGGTACCGGGGATTGTGGTAGTGGGAAGGAGAGGGGGAAAAGAAGAAAAAAAAGTCTGCGCTTTTTAGGGGCTCGGCCCTTTAAAAGTGCAGGCCGCGTATGTGCAGTGGCGCTCTCACGCAGCGTTCATTACCTGAACCACTGCGTCGCATGTCCCAATAGATACTGGCAAGTATGTGCCTGTCGTCTCCGGCGTATGACGTCAGTGTCATGCGTGCTCACACATTCACCGCCGGCCTCTGCTATGTCGGCGGTCATGTTACTATGAGCGCGCCGTACTTGCAGAGGAGGAGGAGGAGGACGCACCGGGAGCTCAGGTAGGTAAGAGCAGTATTTTTTTCTTCTCATATGGGAGGGGCCATGATGGATGCACATACAGGGGGCCATGATGGATGCACGTACGGGGGGGGGCAGTATGGATGCACATATGGAGGAGCCAGGATGGATGCAAATACGGGAGGACAGGATGGATGCAAATAAGGGGGGGGGCCAGGATGGATGCAAATAAGGGGGGGGGGGCTGGATGGATGCAAATAAGAGGGGGTGCCAGGATGCATACAAATACGGGGAAGCCAAGATGGATACAAATGAGAGAGGGGGTCAGGATAGATGCAAATATGGAGGAGGGCCAGGATAGATGCATATATGGGGGGGCCAGGATGGATACACATATGGGGGGGGGGGGGGAATGATGGATGCACAGAAGGGGGGCTAGGATGGATGCAAATAAGAGGGGGGCCAGGTTGGATGCACATACGGGGGGGCCAGGATAGATGCACATAAAGGGGGGCCAGGATGGATGCACATACGGTGGGACCAGGATGGATACAAATACGGGGAAGCCAAGATGGATGCAAATGAGAGGGGGGGTCAGGATGGATGCAAATATGGAGGGGGGGGGCCAGGATGGATGCACATACGGTGGGGCCAGGATGGATGCACATATGGGGGAGCCAGGATGGATCTACATACGGGAGGGACAGGATAGATGTATATATGGGGGGCCAGGATGGATACACATACGGGGGGGCCATGATGGATGCACAGAAGGGGAGCTAGGATGGATGCAAATAAGAGGGGGGCCAGGATGGATGCACATACGGGGAAGCCAAGATGGATGCAAATATGGAGGGGGGCCAGGATGGATGCACATACGGGGGGGGCCAGGATGGATGCACATACGGGGGGCCAGGATGGATGCACATATGGGGGAGCCAGGATGGATCTACATACGGGGGGGGGCAGGATAGATGCATATACACGGGGGTCCAGGATGGATACACATACGGGGGTCCATGATGGATGCACAGAAGGGGGGCCAGGATGGATGCACATAATGGGGGGGGGGGCAGGATGGATACACATACGGGGGTCCATGATGGATGCACAGAAGGGGGGCCAGGATGGATGCACATAATGGGGGGGGCCAGGATGAATGCACATACGTGAGGGGCCCGGATGGATACATGTGGGGGGCCCGGATGGAGATATGGGGAAGGACAAGGGGTTGGATGGATACATATGGGGGGCCAGGATGGATATATGGGGTGGGCAGGCCAAGGGACCAGGATGGATATATGGGGGAACCAGTATGCATATATATCGGGGCCAGGATGGATTTATTGGGGTGCAGGACAAGGGACCAAGATGCATATATATATGTGGGGCCAGGATGCATTTATGGGGGGGAGGATGGATATATATTAGGGGGCCAGAATGCAGATATGGGGCGGCTTGGATGGATATATGGGGAATGGGGCCAGGATGGATTTATATGAGGGGGCCAGAATGCATATACGGGGGCCAGCATGGATATATGCGGGAGGGGTAGGACATGGGACCAGGATGGATACATGGGGAGCTAGGATGCATATACATTATACAGCTAGGATGCATATATATGGGGGACCAAGATGGATTTATGGGGGATGGGGGCAGGACAAGGGACCAGGATGCATATACTGTATATGGAGAGGCCAAGATGCATATACATGGCAGGCCAGGGTGCATATATGGGATGGCTAGGATGGATATATGGGGGGTGGCCAGGATAGATATATATGAGGGGGCCAGAATGTATGTATGGGGGACCAGGATGGATATATGGGGGAGGGGCAGGAGGAGGGACCAGGATGGATATATGGGCAGTATGCATACATATGGTACAGCCAGGATGCATATATATGGAGGGTCTAGATGGATTTATGAGGGAGGGGGGGCAGGACAAGGGACCTGGATGCATATATATGGGGGGGGGGCAGGATGGATATATATGGGGGGCCAGGTTACATATATGTGAGGCCAGTATGGCTATATGGGGGGGGCAGGATGCATATACAGTGGGGCAAAAAAGTATTTAATCAGTCAGCAATAGTGCAAGTTCCACCACTTAAAAAGATGAGAAGCGTCTGTAATTTACATCATAGGTAGACCTCAACTATGGGAGACAAACTGAGAAAAAAAAATCCAGAAAATCACATTGTCTGTTTTTGTTTCATTTTATTTGCATATTATGGTGGAAAATAAGTATTTGGTCAGAAACAAAATTTCATCTCAATACTTTGTGATATATCCTTTGTTGGCAATGACAGAGGTCAAACGTTTTCTGTAAGTCTTCACAAGGTTGCCACACACTGTTGTTGGTATGTTGGCCCATTCCTCCATGCAGATCTCCTCTAGAGCAGTGATGTTTTTGGCTTTTCGCTTGGCAACACGGACTTTCAACTCCCTCCAAAGGTTTTCTATAGGGTTGAGATCTGGAGACTGGCTAGGCCACTCCAGGACCTTGAAATGCTTCTTACGAAGCCACTCCTTCGTTGCCCTGGTGGTGTGCTTTGGATCATTGTCATGTTGAAAGACCCAGCCACGTTTCATCTTCAGTGCCCTTGCTGATGGAAGGAGGTTTGCACTCAAAATCTCACGATACATGGCCCCATTCATTCTTTCATGTACCCGGATCAGTCGTCCTGGCCCCTTTGCAGAGAAACAGCCCCAAAGCATGATGTTTCCACCACCATGCTTTACAGTAGGTATGGTGTTTGATGGATGCAACTCAGTATTCTTTTTCCTCCAAACACGACAAGTTGTGTTTCTACCAAACAGTTCCAGTTTGGTTTCATCAGACCATAGGACATTCTCCCAAAACTCCTCTGGATCATCCAAATGCTCTCTAGCAAACTTCAGACAGCCCGGACATGTACAGGCTTAAGCAGTGGGACACGTCTGGCACTGCAGGATCTGAGTCCATGGTGGCGTAGTGTGTTACTTATGGTAGGCCTTGTTACATTGGTCCCAGCTCTCTGCAGTTCATTCACTAGGTCCCCCCGCGTGGTTCTGGGATTTTTGCTCACCGTTCTTGTGATCATTCTGACCCCACGGGGTGGGATTTTGCGTGGAGCACCAGATCGAGGGAGATTATCAGTGGTCTTGTATGTCTTCCATTTTCTAATTATTGCTCCCACCGTTGATTTCTTCACTCCAAGCTGGTTGGCTATTGCAGATTCAGTCTTCCCAGCCTGGTGCAGGGCTACAATTTTGTTTCTGGTGTCCTTTGACAGCTCTTTGGTCTTCACCATAGTGGAGTTTGGAGTCAGACTGTTTGAGGGTGTGCACAGGTGTCTTTTTATACTGATAACAAGTTTAAACAGATGCCATTACTACAGGTAATGAGTGGAGGAAAGAGGAGACTCTTAAAGAAGAAGTTACAGGTCTGTGAGAGCCAGAAATCTTGATTGCTTGTTTCTGACCAAATACTTATTTTCCACCATAATATGCAAATAAAATGAAACAAAAACAGACAATGTGATTTTCTGGATTTTTTTTTCTCAGTTTGTCTCCCATAGTTGAGGTCTACCTATGATGTAAATTACAGACGCCTCTCATCTTTTTAAGTGGTGGAACTTGCACTATTGCTGACTGACTAAATACTTTTTTGCCCCACTGTAAATGGGGGGCCAAGATGGATATATGGGGAGCCAGGACAAGGGACCGGGAAGGATATATGGGCGTCCAGGAGAGATAAATGATGGGGCAGGACAAGGGACATATGAGGGCCAGTATGTATAGCTGGGGAAGCGGGATGGATATCAGGGGGCCAGGCTGAGGCATAAGATAAAATATAGGGGGTCAGGCTGGGTGAAATTATTGAATAAAGGAGGCCAGGATGAGGGACTTAATTTCTGTTCGAGGGCCAGAATAAGGAACATGCTAGATTAGTTTATGATGACAAGTGGGGAACATAATTTCTTTAGGGTCCAATTAGGGACATTATTATTACTGTAATATAATTTACTTTTTAGGAAACAGTTTTCCACGGAAGGAACCAAAGGTAGGTCCTGTGACTGTGCAGGGCGGCACTAAGTCGCTTTTCTTCATCTGACGTAGTGTAGAAGTCAGGGAAAGAGTGGGGAAAGTCCTCTGGAAGCAATCAGCTATTGATGTTGATGATTTTGTGTTATTTTTTGCAGGGACGAGTCCTGGCTGGAAGAAGTGACGGCGGTCTGTGCTGGTTGAAGGAAAACAAAGATGAAGGACTTCAACTACAGACGTCACTGGTGAGTCACTGTATTACATGTACACGCACGCTATACACTATATACTGTGTACAGAGCTCCTGTGTATAATGTCACCAGTGATCACAGAATTAACTGTACACTGACACTATATACAGATCTCCTGTGTATAATGTCACTGGTGATCTCTATTACCTGTGCACTGAAACTGTATCCAGAGCTTCTGTGTATAATGTCACCGGTGATCACTGCATTATCTGTACACTGACACTATACATGGAGCGTCTGTGTATAATGTAATTGGTGATCCCTCTATTACATACTGCATATACTGACACTATATACAGGGTTCCTTTGTATAATATCACTGGTGATCCCTGTTTTACCTGTACACTGACACTATATACAGAGCTCCTGTGTATAATATCACTGGTGATCCCTGTATTACCTGTACACTGACACTACATGCAGATCTCCTGAGCATGTCACTGGTGATCCCTGTATTACCTATACACTGACAGTATATACAGAGCTCCTGTGTATAATGTCACTGGTAATCCCTGTATTACCTGTACACTGACACTATATTCAGAGCGTCTGTGTATAATGTCACCGGTGATCCCTGTATTACCTGTACACTGACACCATATACAGAGCTCCTGTGTATAATGTCACCAGTGAACACTGTATTACCTGTACACTGACACTAAATACAGAGATCCTGTTTATAATGAAACTAGTGATCACTGTATTACCTATATCCTGACACTATATACATGTTTCCTGTGTATAATATCACTGGTGATCCCTGTATTACCTATACACTGACACTATATACCAAGATACCTATACACTGACACTATATACAGAGCTTCTGTGTATAATATCACTAGTGATCCCTGTATTACCTGTACACTGACACTATATACAGATCTCCTGTGTGTAATGTCACCGGTGATCCCTGTATTTCCTGTACACTGATACTAAATACCGAGATCCTGTTTATAATAAGCAGGCTCCTGGCATCTTCTCGCCCAACAGCTTGCACCAGTGACCCATTTCCCTCACATCTCCTCCAGTCCCTTTGCCCTGCTGTCACCCCTCACCTAACTAAAATATTTAACCTCTCTCTCTCTTCTGGTATCTTTCCCTCCTCATTTAAGCATGCCATCATACATCCACTACTTAAAAAACCATCTCTCGACCAAAACTGTGTCGCTAACTATAGACCTGTCTCTAATCTTCCCTTCATCTCTAAACTCCTGGAACGCCTGGTCCACTCCCGCCTTATCCGCTATCTTTGATAACTCTCTTCTCGACCCTCTCCAATCCGGTTTCCGCTCTTTACACTCTACTGAAACTGCCCTCACTAAAGCCTCTAATGATCTACTAACAGCTAAATCAAATGGTGATTACTACATGCTAATTCTCTTGGATCTCTCTGCAGCATTCTACACTGTGGATCATCAGCTCCTCACTATGCTCCGTTCCATTGGCCTCAAGGACACCGTTCTCTCCTGGTTTTCCTCCTATCTCTCTGACCGCTCCTTTACTGTATCTTTTGCCGGTTCCTCCTCCTCTCACCTTCCCCTTACTCTTGGGGTTCCTCAAGGATCGGTTCTAGGCTCCCTCCTCTTCTCCTTGTACACTACACCTATTGGTCAAAGAATCAGATTTGGTTTCCAGTACCATCTCTATGCTGATGACACCCAATTATATGCTTCTTCTCCTGACATCACGCCAGCCTTTCTAGAAAACACCAGCGATTGTCTAAATGCTGTGTCTAACATCATGTCCTCACTATATCTGAAACTGAACCTGTCAAAGACTGAACTCCTTGTGTTTCCTCCCTCTACAAATGTACCTATACCCGACATTGCCATTTCTGTGTGTGGTTCCACCATTACTCCCCAGCAACATGCCCGCTGTCTTGGGGTCATACTTGACCCTGAGCTTTCCTTTGCCCCCACATTCGATCACTGGCTCGCTCTTGTCATCTGCACCTCAAAAACATTTATAGAATTCGACCTTTTCTTACTTTTGACTCTGCAAAAACTCTTACTGTTTCTCTTATTCATTCTCGTCTCGACTATTGTAACTCTCTTCTAATCGGTCTCCCTCTTACCAAACTCTCCCCTCTCCAATCTGTCTTGAATGCTGCAGCCAGGATCATATTCCTCACCAATCGTTACACCGATGCCTCTACCTTGTGCCAGTCATTACACTGGCTACCCATCCACTCCAGAATTCAGTATAAACTTATTACCCTCACCCACAAAGCCCTCCATGGCTCAGCACCACCCTACATCTCCCTTGTTTCAGTATACTACCCTACCCGCGCCCTCCGTTCTGCTGATGACCTGAGGTTAGCATCCTCAATAATCAGAACCTCCCACTCCCGTCTCCATGATTTTACATGTGCTGTGCCAATTCTTTGGAAAGATTTCCCAGGTCAATACGATTAGTCCCCAATCCCCACAATTTTAAGCGTGCCCTGAAAACGCATTTGTTCAGAATGGCCTACCGCCTCAACACATTAACCTAATCTATCCCTGGGTGGCACAGCCAAAAGTTTTACCATAACCAGGTTCCCCGCATCATGTTCCCACATGCTTTATGCATCCATTAGCCCTCTGTGTCTGTACTGTTACACAATTAACATTATGGCTGGTCTAAACAATCAGGGCAACTGTTACCACCCACCTTTCGTGTCTACCTCTTTCCGCATAGACTGTAAGCTTGCGAGCAGGGCCCTCATTCCTCTTGGTATTTGTTATTATCTATGTGATTATTGTTATGCTGTAATGTCTATTGTCTGTACAAATCCACTCTGAAATGTAAAGTGCTGCGGAATATGTCGGCGCTATAGAAATAAAATGTATTATTTTTATTATTATTATATAATGAAACTATAGTGATCAGTTTATTATCTGTACACTGACACTATATAGTAACATAGTTTTTATGGTTGAAGGAAGACTTAATTATAATAAGCTTTATTTCTATAGCGCTGACATATTCCGCAGCACTTTACATTTCAGAGGGGACTTGTACAGACAATAGACATTACAGCATAACAATAGTCACATAGATTATAACAAATACCAAGAGGAATGAGGGCCCTGCTCGCAAGCTTACAGTCTATGAGGAAAGAGGTAGACACGAAAGGTGGGTGGTAACAATTGCCCTGATTGTTTGGACCAGCCATAATGTAAAGTGTGTAGAGTACAGACACAGAGGGCTAATGGATGCATAAAGCATGTGGGAACATGATGCGGGGAACCTGGTTACGGTAAAACTTTTGACTGTGCCACCCAGGGATAGATTAGGTTAATGTGTTGAGGCGGTAGGCCAGTCTGAATAAATGCGTGTTCAGGGCACGCTTAAAATTGTGGGGATTGGGGACTAATCGTATTGACCTGGGAAGTGCATTCCAAAGAATTGGCGCAGCACGTGTAAAGTCTTGGAGACGGGAGTGGGAGGTTCTGATTATTGAGGATGCTAACCTCAGGTCATCAGCAGAACGGAGGGCGCGGGTAGGGTAGTATACTGAAACAAGGGAGGAGATGTAGGGTGGTGCTGAGCCATGGAGGGCTTTGTGGATAAGGGTAATAAGTTTATACTGAATTCTGGAGTGGATGGGTAGCCAGTGTAATGACTGGCACAAGGTAGAGGCATCGGTGTAACGATTGGTGAGGAATATGATCCTGGCTGCAGCATTCAAGACAGATTGGAGAGGGGAGAGTTTGGTAAGAGGGAGACTGATTAGAAGAGAGTTACAATAGTCGAGATGAGAATGAATAGGAGAAACAGTAAGAGTTTTTGCAGAGTCAAAAGTAAGAAAAGGTCGAATTCTAGAAACGTTTTTGAGGTGCAGATGACAAGAGCGAGCCAGTGATCGAATGTGGGGGGGCAAAGGAAAGCTCGGAGTCAAGTATGACCCCAAGACAGCGTCCATGTTGCTGGGGAGCAATAGTGGAACCACACACGGAAATGGCAATGTCGGGTATAGGTACATTAGTAGCGGGAGGAAACACAAGGAGTTCAGTCTTTGACAGGTTCAGTTTCAGATATAGTGAGGACATGATGTTAGACACAGCGTTTAGACAATCGCCGGTGTTTTCTAGAAAGGCTGGTGTGATGTCAGGAGAAGAAGCGTATAATTGGGTGTCATCAGCATAGAGATGGTACTGGAAACCAAATCTACTGATTGACCAATAGGAGCAGTGTACAAAGAGAAGAGGAGGGGCCTAAGACTGATCCTTGAGGAACCCCAAGAGTAAGGGGAAGGTGAGAGGAGGAGGAACCGGCAAAAGATACAGTAAAGGAGCGGTCAGAGAGATAGGAGAACCAGGAGAGAATCGTGTCCTTGAGGCCAATGGAACGGAGCATAGTGAGGAGGAGCTGATGATCCACAATGTCGAATGCTGCAGAGAGATCCAAGAGAATTAGCATGGAGTAATGACCATTTGATTTAGCTGTTAGTAGATCATTAGAGACTTTAGTGAGGGCAATTTCAGTAGAGTGTAAAGAGCGGATACCGGATTGGAAAGGGTCGAGAAGAGAGTTATAAAAGAGATAGCGGATAACACGGGAGTGGACCAGGCGTTCCAGGAGTTTAGAGATGAAGGGAAGATTAGAGACAGGTCTATAGTTAGCGGCACAGTTTTAGTCGAGGGATGGTTTTTTAAGTAGTGGATGTATGATGGCATGCTTAAATGAGGAGGGAAAGATACCAGAAGAGAGAGAGAGAGAGAGAGGTTAAATATTTTAGTTAGGTGAGGGGTGACAGCAGGGGAAAGGGACTGGAGGAGATGTGACGGAAATGGGTCACTGGTGCAAGTGGTTGGGCGAGAAGATGCAAGGAGCCTGTTTACTTCTGTGACTGGTTCAAAATCAGAGAGTGAGCTAGATGCAGTGGGGGAGGGAGGACAGTGCATGGTATGAGGTGATTGGGAGATAATTTCCTGTCGGATCTGGTCAATTTTTTCTTTGAAGTAATTGGCCAGATCGTCAGCTCAGAGCTCCGTGGTTGGGGCCTGTACTCTTGGGTTGAGTAGAGAATGAAAAGTGTCATAGTGTCACTTTAGGTCCATCTAGTTCAACCCATATCCTATCCTAACCTGCCCTAACATGTTGATCCAGAGGAAGGCAAAAAAAACCCATATGGCAAACAGTAAGCTTCACAGTGGGGAAAAAAATTCTTTCCGGCTACACATAGGGCAATCAGACTAGCTCCCTGATCAACACAATATCAAGGAAACTAGTGTACATAACCTGTAATATTATACTTTTCAAGAAAGGCATCCAGGCCTTTCTTAAATTTTAGTAGGGAATCACTCATTACAACATCATATAGCAGAGAGTTCCATAGTCTCACTGCCAGCGTCTGACTGGAGCACCTTGGGCCCACCAGAGAAAATCATTCTTGGGGCCCACTATGTAGCTACATAGAAATAAATACAAGACAACCAATTGTGTGGTAAAACACACTAATATCAGGGTATAATATAAGGTAGTACACGTCTTAATTATGTAGCAGGGGTTGGGGTAGAATCATAGAGGGGTAGCCCCCTCATAGAATATAATGTAGCCGCTCTCATAGATTATAATGTAGCCTCCATCATAGGGTATAATGCAGCACCCCACAAAATATAATGCAACCCCCTCATAAGGTATATCACAGTCCCCACCATAGAATATAATGTAGCACCCTCATAGGGCATAATGCAGCCCCCCTCATATAGTATAATACAGCACCAACACAGAATATAATGCAGCCTCCCCATAGAGTATACTGTAGCCCCCTAATAGGGCATAATGCTGCCTCCTCATATAGTATGATGTAGCCCCCCCAGAATATAATGTAGTCCCCTGAGAGAATAATGCAGCCCCACCACAGAATGTAATGCAGCCCCCCATAGAGTATACTGTAGCCCCCTCATATAGTATGATGTAGCCCCCCAGAATATAATGTTGTCCCCTGAGAGAATAATGCTGCCCCACCAAAGAATATAATGCAGCCCCCCATAGAGTATACTGTAGCCCCCTCATATAGTATGATGTAGCCCCCCAGAATATAATGTAGTCCCCTAATAATGCAGTCCCCATCAGAATATAATGTAGCCCCCTCATAAAGTATAATGCAGCCCCTCACCACCTCCATCGATGCCTTCTCCCCAACCACCCCTATCATTCTCCCCCACCACCCCATCACTCCCAATTCCATCACCTCAATCATTGCCTCCTCCCCACCATCATTGTCCATTTCATCACCTCCATCATTGCCTCCGCCCACCACCATCATTGCCCATCACCTCCATCATTGTCTCCCCCACTGCCATCATTGCCTCCCCCCACCAATATTGCCCATTACCTCCATCATTGCTTCCCCCACCAATATTGCCCACCACCTCCATCATTGTCTCCTCCACTGCCATTGCCCGTTACCTCCATCATTACCCATCACCTCCATCATTGCCCACCACCATCATTGCCCATCACCTCCATTATTGCATCACCACCAATATCATTGTCCATCACCTCCATCATTGCCCATTACCTCCATCATTGTCCATCACCTCCATCATTACCCATCACCTCCATCGTTGCCCATCACCTCCATCGCCTTCCCACTGCAATCATTGCCCATCACCTCCATTATTGCCTCCCACCACCATCATTGCCCATCACCTCCATTATTGCCTCCTCCCTCCAATATCATTGCCCATTACCTCCATCATTGTCTCCCCACTACCATCATTGCCTCCCCCCACCAATATCATTGCCCATCACCATCATTGCTTTCCCCACCAATAACATTGCCCATCACCTCCATCATTGTCTCCCCCACTGCCATCATTGCTTCCCCCACCAATATCATTGCCCATCACCTCCATCATTGCCTCCCCCACTGCCATAATTGCCCATCACATCCATCATTGCCTCCCACCACCAATATCATTGTCCTTCCCCACCACCCCCTCACACACACACACAGCACCGGTCCACATAATCTCTCACTCACATAGCAACTCATCACAAGAGAGCACCGCATCACATCTCTCACACACACAGCACCACATACACACGCAGACACACAGCACAACTCTCCTCCCCGCAGCCGCAGCACATCCCGGAAGCCTCTTTCTCTCCTGCAGCTTTCTCTCTGAGACAGCACGCTGGATGATGACGTCATCCAGCTGGGCTGTCAGACAGGAAACGCCCAGAAAGCAGGAAGCCGGGATGTGCTGCGGCTGCAGGGAGGTGAGGTGTACTGTGTGTCTGCGTGTGTATGTGGAGCTGTGTGTGAGTGTGAGTGATGCGGTGCTGTGTGTGTGGTGCGGTGCTGGGGATGGGCTGCCCGCTATTAAAGAGGAATGGTATTCACGCCTCTCCACACCCATAGAGGCGTGGAGAAGCGTGAATATTCATTTCGCTTTAGCAGCGGGGACAGAAACTTATCTCCTGCTGCTGCTAGCTGGCACAGGGCAGGCCCCCTTGACTCAGGGGCCCCATACCCACTGACTTGGGGGCCCTTGGAGCAGTGGGGGCCCTAGGCACTTGCTGGCCAGTATGCCAGCAGTTGTCAGTGCCCGGGCCCACCGGAGAATACTCCGGTTCTCCGGTGGGCCAGTCCGAGCCTGCTCGCTTTACAGTAAAGAATCCGCATCTGTGATTATGCTTAAACCTTCTTTCCTCCAGACGTAGAGGATACCCCCTTGTCCCTGTCACAGGTCTAAGAGTAAAAAGATCACTAGAAATGTCTTTGTACTGTCCCCGCATCACCCCTAAGCCTTCGATTTTCCAAACTAAATAACCCCAAGTGTAATAACCTGTCTTGGTATTGCAGACCCCCAGTTCCCTAATAACCTTTGTCGCTCTTCTCTGCACCCGCTCCAGTTCAGCTGTGTCTTTCTTATACACCGGAGACCGGAACTGTACACAGTATTCTAAGTGTGGTCGCACTAGTGACTTATGTAGAAATAAAATTATGTTCTCCTCATGAGCATCTATGCCTCTATTAATGCATCCCATTATTTTATTTGCCTTTGCAGCAGCTGCCTGACACTGGCCACTAAATGTGAGTTTGTCGTTCAACCACACAACCAGGTCTTTTTCAGTGACAGTTTTGCCCAGTGTTTTACAATTAAGCAGAATTATACATCTTGTTTGTTCTACCCAAGTGCATGACTGTTATGAATGGGTCACCGAGGAGGATAGAAGGCCAGGCTAAGCCACAGAAAACCAAAGAGGTTGGTAACTAAGCGGATGCAGACCCCTGATCCTGTCCACACAACTAGCAGTAGCCGTGGAGCGTACCTATGATGATCCTAGACGCCTCGGCACAGCCGGAGAGCTAACTAAGCCTAAAGCAAGAAAGGGTAAATCTAAACTGCCCAGGACCAGACCCCCAAAGGATTAGATAGCCCCCAAACATATATTGTCGGTGAGACAAGATGAAAACACAAACGCAGGCAGATAAATAGACTGAGCAAACGATGGGGCCCACACTGACTAGACAGGACAGGAAAGGAAAGACTTTGTCTGCAATCACTCAAAATACCCTGCAAAAAGTCCAACACGTCTGATGCACAAAAACACTGAAGTCGCATGACTTCGCCCCCCCACTATATCAGCACTCCGGTATATTCTGAAAGCAAAGCAAAAAGAGATCAATATAAAAGGGGACAAAACAAACTGGCACATGCAGTAACATATGGGCGGTGATTCAGCACAGCCCCAGCCGGAGCTAGTTGACCCACACAAAGCAGAGATAAACAAAACCAGATCAAATACAAAAAGAATAGCAAATTAACCTTTTAGCTGAACATGCAGGGAAAGAGCAGGAGACATCAGACCTCAGGAGGTACAGGAAAAAAATCAATAGCAGGGATAGAGGGAGTCAGCTCCCAATCAGAAACCCCAGATCTCCAATTGTCTACCTCAATATCAGGTGGTAAGCTTCTGTCAATCAAATCAGCTCCACTACCTCCAGTAACCACCAGAGGGAGCCCAGAAAGAGAACTCTCAATCTGACCAGCTCCACTATCTTCAGTAATGACCAGGGGGAAGCCAGAGAGAGAATTCACAACACATGACCTTACATTTATCCCCATTGAAGCTCATTTGCTATTTATCAGCCCAAGCTTCTAGTTTACATAAATCCTCCTGTAATATAAAATTGTCTTCCTCTGTATTGATTACCCTGCAGAGTTTAGTGTCATCTGCAAATATTGAAATTCTACTCTATGCCCCCTACAAGGTCATTAATAAATATATTAAAAAGAAGCGGGCCCAATACCGACCCCTGTGGTACCCCACTGCTAACCGTGACCCAGTCTGAGTGTGCTCCATTAATAACCACCCTTTGTTTCCTATCCCTGAGCCAGCTCTTAACCCACTTACACATATTTTCCCCTACCCCTATTGTTCTCATTTTATGTATCAACCTTTTGTGTTGCACCCTATCAAAAGCTTTTGAAAAATCCATGTACACCACGCCCATTGCATTTCCTTGGTCCAGTCCAGAACTTACCTCTTCATAAAAGCTTATCAGATTAGTCTGACTGGAACGGTCCATGTAAATCTATGTTGATATTGGGTCATGAGGTTATTCTTCCGATACTCCAGTATAGAATCTCTTACAAAACCCTCCAGGATTTTACCCACAGTTGAGGTTAAGCTCACTGGCCTATAATTTCCAAGTTCAGTTTTTGTCCCCTTTTTGAATATTGGCACCACATTTGCTATATGCCAGTCCTGTGGTACAGACCCTGTTATTATGGAATCTTTAGGCTATGTGCCCACATTAGCGTTTTTAAACGCTCAGGAAACGGGTCTCCTTCCCAGAAAATGCACGTTTTTGCAGCGCATTTTTGATGCGTTTTTTTCCCGCGCGTCTTTTGGACTAAAGGAAATAGCCAAAAACGCGGACCTAAGCGGAAATTAATGAACATGCTGCGTTTTTTACCGCTAAGCGTTTCCTTAGCGGTAAAAAACGCATCCATTTGCACGAAAAGGCCAAAATGTGTTAAAATGAATGGGATGCTTCTTTTAGGCGTTTTTTATGCGGTTTGACCCCGAAAAACGCATCAAAAACGCTTAAAAAAACGCAACGTGGGCACACAGCCTTAAGGATTAAAAATAATGGTCTATCTATGACTGTGCTTAATTCCTGCAGTACTCGGGGGTGTATCCCATCCGGGCCTGGGGATTTGTCAATTTTAGTGATTTTTAGACGCCGCCGTACTTCCTGCTGGGTTAAGCAGGTGACATTTAATGGAGAATTTTTATCCCTGATCATGTTATCTGTCATGGGATTTTCTTGTGTAAATACTGTTGAAAAAAAGTCATTTAGCATATTGGCTTTTTCCTCATCCACCATTTCACCCAGACTATTTTTGAAAGGGCCAACACTATCATTTTTTAGTTTCTTACTATTTACAGTATGTAGTTAAATAATATTTTAGGATTATTTTTACTTTCTCTGGCAAAGAGTCTCCCTGGCTCAATCTTTGCTGCCTTGATTTGCGTTTTACAGAATTTATTTAGTCTTCTGTATTGATTTAATGCCTCATCACTACCTCCTTGCTTTAATTCTCTAAATTCTTTCTTTTTGTCACTTATTGCGCCCCTTACAGCTCTATTTAGCCATAGTGGTCTCCTCCTATTTCTCACATGTTTATTCCCATACGGTATATATTGTGCACAGGTCCTATTCAGGATGCTAATAAACGTCTCCCATTTTCTTTGTGTATTTTTATGTCTCTGGATATTTTCCCAGTTAATTGCACCAAGAGAATCTCTCATCCATTGGAAATTTCCTTTCCTGAAGTTTAGTGTCCTTGTAACCCCTCTACGACACATCTTATTAAAGGATACATGAAAACTTATTATCTGGTGATCACTATTACCCAAGTGACCCCCAACCCTTACATTTGATATGCGGTCTGGCCTGTTGGTTAATATTAGGTCTAGCAGTGCCCCCCCTCTTGTTGGGTCCTGAACCAGTTGTGAAAGGTAATTGTCTCTCATAGTTTTCAAAACCCCATTACCTTTGCTGGAACTGCAGGTTTCGGTTCCCCAATGTATTTCAGGGTAGTTGAAGTCCCCCATAATAATGACTTCTCCTTGAGTCGCTGCTTCATCTATTTGCTTGATGAGGATATTCTCTATTGCTTCCATTATTTTTGGAGACTTATAACAAACCCCTATCAGTAATTTATTATTTTTCCCCCCTCCCCTTATATCCACCCACAGGGACTCTACATTTTCATTAGATTCACATGTATTATCACGCAGGATGTGTTTTAAGGATGATTTTACATATAAACAGACATCCCCCCTCGCTTATTTGTACGGTCATTTCTGAACAGACTATAGCCCTGTAAATTAACCGCCCAGTCATGGCAATCATCCAGCCATGTCTCAGATATCCCCATGTCATAATTATGCTCCAACAAAATTAATTCTAATTCCTCCATTTTGTTGGCGAGGCTTCTGGCATTTGTATATATGCACTTTATGTATGTCTGTACCTCTATTTCATTATTAACTGTTCTAACCCCAGCTCCATGCCACCCCCACTTTCATTATTTGTGCCCAAGTCTCTATCTGCACAGTCTTCCCCTCCTATAAAATGAATACCCTTCCCTCCCACTTCCTAGTTTAAACACTCCTCCACCCTTCTAGCCATTTTTTCCCCCAGCACAGATGCACCCTCCCCATTGAGGTGCAGCCCGTCCCTAGCGTAGAACCTGTAGCCAACTGAGAAGTCGGCCCAGTTCTGCAGGAACCCAAACCCCTCCTTCCTACACCAATTCCTGAGCCACTTATTAACCTCCCTAATCTCCCGTTGCCTCTCTGGTGTGGCACGTGGTAGAGGAAGTATTTCCGAAAATACCACCTTGGAGGATCTTGCTTTAAGCTTACAGCCTAATTCCCTGAAATCATCTTTAAGGACCTTCCACCTACCTCTAGCTTTGTCATTTGTGCCAATGTGCACCATGACCGCTGGATCCTCACCAGCCCCTCCCAGTAATCTGTCAACCCGATCAGCGATGTGTCGGACTCGAGCGCCAGGTAGGAAGCACACCGTTCGACGATCCCTATCTGTTCCCCTAATAATTGAGTCCCCCATTACCAGCACCTTCCTGGCCTGCCCTGCTTTCCTATTTCTCCCCTTACTGGAGCAGACACTCCTCCAGCTTTCAGAGGGCATGCCTTGCTGCAGTAGTGCTACCCCTGCACTGACACTCCCCTCATCTGCCAACTTGGCAAACTTATTGGGTTGTGCCAGATCAGGACTAGCCTCCCTGGCACTCTTCCGTCTACCCCACCTTCTAACTGTCACCCATCTTACTGCTTCACTGTCCTGCAGCTCCAACCTAGCATCCCCCCCTCATCTATCTCATTGAGCGTCTGCTCAGTGAGTAGAAGTCTCCTTTCCATATTGTCTATTGAGCTCAGTGTTGTCAGCTGCATATTTAAATCCAGTATCTGGGCTTCCAAATGCACAATGTGCTCACATCTCGCACAGCGGTATGCACCCTCGACTGGCTGGTCAAGGATTGCGTACATGCGGCAAGAAGTACACTGGATGGCATTGGCAATAGTGGAGCACATTCCTAATGGGGATTGAACCAGACAGAAAGATAAGTAAAAATAAATAAAAAGTATTAATAAAATATAACAGCAATTCAATAATACCTCCTTTGCAAACTCCCTGAATCCAAAGTCACTGAATCACAAGTCACACACCACCATTCGCACTTACGCTCAGGTCACACTCAGCTCGTTCACACTCGCTAAGGCAGAAGATTTAAAGAGATTTTTTCCCTTCACCAGCAAACCACCCTGCTGCTCAATGCACTTCCAAAAGCTCCTGTGTATAATGTCACTGGTGGTCACTGTATTACACTGACACTATATACAGATCTTCTGTGTTAAATATCAGGATCCTGTCAGCCCCGGCGAACTGCCATGGCTGAGCAGGGTGACTCACCAATACAGAGGGAGGGCCCGGGGTCCGATACCGCAGGGAAAGTTCAGGCAGACGGGACCTGCGACGCTGAAGGTAGTAAGAAGTACAAGGACCTACGATCATGTGACTACAGGGGGCGGGGCTTAGTGTCACACTGCTGGAGATGATTGTAGGACTCTACTACAGGAATCCTGGAGTAGAAGCGAGGGGAACTCTGGTCAGACAAACAGGCGGTCATACTTGGAGAGGGCGGCGCGATAACAGAGGGGCGAGCAGAGAGTAGTCAGAACGTAAGCAATGAGTCATACATGGAGATAGCTGCACAGTACAAGAGGGGAAATCAGAATAGTCAGGTCATAGGCAATGAGTCATACACAGAGATAGCAACGCAGTACAAGAGGGACAGGCAGAACTCGTAACAGGGACAGAACCAGATCAAAACCAAACAAGCATAAAGTATCACAGTCACAAAGCACACCAGGGTCACACACACTCGGCCAAGGGTCTGAGTATAAGCGATGAGGAATGAGCCCACAATGAGGCTTTAAAAAGCCTCCCAGAATCTCAGAGTGAGGCCATCCACATTAACCTCTGAACTACCTAATCCCACAAGCTGAGCAAACCTTGACAGTAATGTTGCCAGTGATCACTGAGCTCCTGTGTATAATGTCACTGGTAATCACTGTATTACCTGTACACTGACACTATATACAGAGCTCCTGTGTATAATGTCACTGGTGGTAATAACAGTGTTGTTATTATTGTGGTTTGTATTCATAATCAGTATTGTAGTATTCCATCAATAAGTGGTGGTAATTTGTGGACTGTTCACAGTGTGGAAGTATTTCTCCGTGTATGAGTTATTATTTGGTCCCTATATGCTGGTAATATGTCATATTATTTGGTCACTATGTGGTGGTAATATGTGGTCTGGTCATGGTGTGGTTGTATTTGTGCCTTTTATGTGATATGATGCGGGTACTATGTGGTCTGGTCATGGTGTGGTGGTATTTCTCCCCTGTATGTGGTATTATTGGTCTTGGTACAGTGGATTGTGTTGTGTATGACGGTCATTAGTTCTCTCTGATATTAATTAGGAGAATATTCTTTATTTCCATTAGAGATTAAATACTTTGTAAACAGCGGCAGAGATGCACTTACAGGGGTTTCCTGTGGAAAAACGTAATCTCCTATTCACAGGACAAGTGATAACGTATTGATTGGGGGGGTCTAACTACTTGGACCCATTCAGCAAAATGTGGAACTTTTTATCCCCATTAGACTGGAGTGGCATGTCCGACTTGACCACTGATCCATTCATTCCCTCAGTGGCTGCACTTGTATTTTTATAGAAGCCCCAAAGAGAATGAATGCAGCTTCGGTCAGATATCTAACATGCTGCTCCATTTTAAAATGGGGATAAGTGTCCTATCAACGATAAAACTTTCTCATTCTTCCGGTCGGTGCAGTTTCTAATGGTCGGACGTATGCGATCAGCTATCCTATAGAGCCCATGGATCGGTGACAAATTGTTTTAACCAAAGAACCACATTAATGTAAACTACCGTAATTATACATTCCAGTTATGGGGGTGCACAGTAGATGTGCAGGAGCCGCCTGTGTTTTACAGCCGAGGCTCCACTATAATGGGGAAAACGACTGACAGATATTAGCATATAGCTGTAGCATGGGGCCCTAGAGTCCATTCCCCTGGTGGGCCCCAGACACCCCAGTTCGACCCTGAATATACGTCATTGTGGATTATCAGATACCGAATTTAGGGAAATTTCACTGTAATATGGAAGGCAATGACATGAATAGATAGCAAAATCAGGTTTGTCTACAATCTTTTTTATTTGTTAGGTTCTTTCCTGTTACAGCACTTCTGTTCTGTAGTATAAACCTTCTCTCACACTAGTGCTAGCGCTAAACCTTGGTTTGCCTTCTTCTAAAGTCTCTGTTGTCCCTGCAGACTAGGACCTTCTCTCTTTACTCCTTGGGTATCCGCTGTCCTAGCAGGAAGTGAGAAACGTTCTCGTAAATCACAAGGATGGTACAGCAAGCGGGGTCGCTCAAAATAACTTGGGGGCAATTTTCTTTAGAAGTCTGTATATACTCGTGTATAAGCCGACCCATGTATAAGCCGACCCCCCTAATTTTGTCACAAAAAACTGGGAAAACTTATTGACTCACGTAAAAGCCTAGGTTGAAAAATGCCGAAGCTACTGGTAAATTTAAAAAAAAAATGGGCCCCATAAGATGCTCCATAAAGTTTATGATGGCCCCATATAATGCTCCATAAAGTTCATGATGGGTTCCATAAGATGCTCCATACAAAAATATGCCTAATAATGCTGCACAGTGAATAATGGTGGCCCTATAACATGGTCCATAATAACATATGCCCCATATAATGCTGCACAGTGATTGGTGGCCCCTTGTAATGCTGCACAGTGATTGGTGGCCCCTTATAATGCTGCGCAGTGATTAGTGGCCCCTTATAATGCTGCACAGTGATTAGTGGCCCCTTGTAATGCTGCACGGTGAGTGGCCAATTTTAATGCTGCACAGTGATTAGTGGCCCCTTATAATGCTGCACAGTGATTAGTGGCACCTTATAATGCTGCACATTGATTAGTGGCCCCTTACAATACTGCACGGTGATTAGTGGCACTCACCGTCCATTAGGGTAGATATCCGCAGAATATGGATATAGTAGATGGATACTCCCCTCTCAGGAAACCTTCCCTCATATGAGCTATGATGACTACATACCACTGCAAACAGCAGATGAAACTTGAGGCGCACTATTTAGAAGAGGAGTTTTCCCAAACATTTATGTGTTATCCATAAAATATTCTATAAATGTCTGATAGGCAGAGGTCCCGGACGTGAAACCCGCATCTGTCTACAGACCTGGGGGAACTATGAATGGAGAGATGGCCATTCACTATTGGGGAGGTTCCTATAAGATCTGAGTACTCAGCCTTGTGTTTGGTTATTTTCATAGACCTTGACATGAGCGGCAGGGTACATATGAAACCAGTGCTCCACCCAATTCTTCCTGAAGCAATTTTTTGGCTGATTCAAGACCCCTGTACTATTGATTTGAGGGTTCCTAAATGGTTGGAGACCCACACCAGTCTATTGTATTTGAGATGTTGTACCCTCTTAACGAAAGTTCAGAGGAAAATGCCTTCAACAAAACTGCTGGTTGGGTCGGATGTGGTATTCTGAGCCATTTGGTTTGTTGTCTCATATGTTTATGCTTAAAGTTCTTTATGGTTTGTACTTGTTGAGTTTATGGGACCTTTGTCTATACTGTACTGTTCCTTTATCAATTTTTTAGATAAGAATTCCATACTGTTAGGTGAAGAACTGGTGCTACCCTTCTTCACATTGAGGCATCATCCTACCATTGTGATCAGAAGCCCTATAACCCGGCTTCATTGTTAGGATGCAGGATTTATATAAATTAGCTCTACTGGGGTCTTACCAGTGCAGGCATTGAGGAAGAAGTACAAAATCAGCAGGCAAATGAGTAGTCAGAAACAAGCAAAGGTCAGGGCAGGCAGCAGTGCAGAAACATTACCGGAAACAAGCAGAGGTCAGGGCAGGCAGCAGTGCAAAAACATAACCGGAAACAACCATAAAACCAAAGAAAAAAAACGACCCACAGTCCATATAGTGCAGAATAATATACATTTTTATTAGTATCACAGATTAATAACCGGAAACAAGCAGAAGTCAGGGCAGGCGGCAGTGCAGAAACATAATCCATTGAGCAAGCTGAGGTCAGGGCAGGCGGCAGTGCAGAAACATAATCCATTGAGCAAGCTGAGGTCAGGGCAGGCGGCAGTTCAAAAACATAATCCATTGAGCAAGCAGAGGTCAGGCGGCAGTGCAGAAACATAATCCATTGAGCAAGCAGAGGTCAGGGCAGGCGGCAGTTCAAAAACATTATCCATTGAGCAAGCAGAGGTCAGGGCAGGCGGCAGTTCAAAAACATTATCCATTGAGCAAGCAGAGGTCAGGGCAGGCGGCAGTTCAAAAACATAATCCATTGAGCAAGCAGAGGTCAGGGCAGGTGGCAGTTCAAAAACATAATCCATTGAGCAAGCAGAGGTCAAGGCAGGCGACAGTGCAGAAACAATCCATTGAGCAAGCAGAGGTCAAGCAGGCGGCAGTTCAAAAACATAATCCATTGAGCAAGCAAAGGTCAGGGCAGGCGGCAGTGTAGATGCATAACTTTAAACAAGCAGAGGTCAGGGCAGGCGGCAGTATAGAAACATAATCCATTGATCAAGCCATAGTCAAAACCGGAAAATCTGTCTGAGAAGCAGCTGTGCAGAAGATGGTATGTGCTCGCCACTACATTTTCCACCGGCTAAATCAAAGTGCCGCGGAATTCTCTTCTCGGGAGAATGATCTTCCTAGGACTTGGAAGGAAACCCAAATCTCTCTTGTAGGCACGTTGTACATCTTGTGGGCTCATCAGCATTACTTGCATGATCTTTCCAGTGGTATAGCTGACTGGCAGGTGTGGTGTAGGATTGTAGCCTTGTTTAGCAGTCACCTTAATACGCGGTTGATGGTCGTAAGGCATACTGAGGAGTATACGTGCTTGAGAGGGAGTTAACTCCATCCAGGTGCATGGGGATGGGCTCCTGGGCAATGTGGCTGTTGTCTCTTCCTCATCTACTGTTCTGGTGAGTATCAGGCGTTCCTTCATACCCTCTGGCTCTGCGCTGATGTTTGCTGCAGGTTGTACGAATCGGCCTATTTCGGGCATTGTAGGATATGGTGGTGGACTTTTCAGTCTGGAATATCGGTCCTTTGCCTTTTCCGGTGTTTTGAACAGGCATTTAATAAATGACACGATATAATAAAGCACTGCCATCACATACCCCGTGAAGCCAGTTGGCCTTTGGTGGTGTTCAGGCCTCTGACTGTAAAGGGATGTCCTGGCATGTGGGAGACGTCTCCGTGGTTGGAACTTTCCTCCAGCTACGGGTGCAGCCATTAGGCTGCCTTCCCCTCCACACACACAAAAGTGTGTGCGGATGGTAGAAAACACTCCCAAAAAAAAGAAATAAAAGTTAAAAAAAAATAAACAAAACAAGTAAAAAGTGATTTAAAGTCGCTCTGGGTTAGTGTTCAGCTCTCCTCTCTATCTCTGCTTGCCTCGCACTGACCGTTCTTGCGGAACATTCCATGACTCGTGGACAACGCTTCTGTGATGTCATAAAGACGAACATGGCAATGGGTCTAATATAGGAGAACTAGTTATGTTACCCATGGCAGACCATCCAATACCAGCTGCCACTGTACGGATAGGGGTTAGCTGGATTGGGATGAGATGTATAAAAACTTACCGGTACAAGAGCCCAAGTCATTGCTTTATTTACTGTTTTTGCTTTTTTACCTGTTTACAGGCAAATCTTTCTATTTGATATTTTCAAACCTGTATAATTCTGTATCCTCATACGTGAGATAATGTGATGTATCTATTGTCAGCTTCTTCTAGGAATGTCTCCTCCTCTCTTCCCGGTAACACGGATCACCCGTGATGGGCACAGACCATTGCTGTAGTCGGAATTATTTCATATAGCTTCAGAATAAATGTTAAATAATATTGTATTTTTTCCATATAATTGGCTCAGATCACTTTTTTTAATTTGTCTGTAATTCTAAGTAGTGATAAAAAAATAAATAATCCCAAGTGTGAACCTGGTGTAGAACATACAAATTGTCCAGAGTCTCTCCTGGGCCATGTTCACACGTGCAGAAGTGCTGCATTGTTTCCATAGGTATTCGCACTAAAGCAATCAAAACTTTTTATTGTATTTTTTTGTGGCAGTTTTTTCGAATGCATTTTTTTTAGTAGAGGAATGCTTCAGTTCCACAATTGGAGACTTCATTGGAATTTTGCATGCGTTTTTTATGCTCTCCATATACTATAGTGGAAAATATTAAACAAAAGCATCAAAAAGTTCACACTTCTGCTGCACCATTAGCCCCTGTATGTAGTACAGCTTAGGCCTCTTTCACACTTCAGTTTTTTGCATCAGTTCAAATCCGCCAAAAAGGCAGACAAGCGGATCCGTTCTGAACTGATGTGAACGGATGGCACAGGATCCTGAAAATGAGGAAATTTAAAGGAAACGCTGGTCGGGAAGGAGAGAGAGAGAGAGAGTAACGTTTAGCGGATCCTCAAAAAAAACGGATGAAACGGACAGCCATCCGTCACAATCCGCCATTAATGCAAGTCAATGGGGAAAAAACGGATCCTCAAAAAAAAATTGAGGATCCGTTTTTGTCAAAACCTGACGGATTGTGACTGATTGCAAAAAACTGAAGTGTGAAAGGGGCCTTAGGGAGCGATAAATGAAGTGAAAAGAAAAGTAAAACAACAAAAAAAGATTTAAACAAATATGAAAAAAAAACTCATAAAAGTTCAATTTTCCTCCATTGAAAATGAACATAAAAAAAAAGTCAAGTGATATCGCCACATCCAGCAAAGTCCGAGCTATCAAAATATAAAAATAATTAACCCAATTGGTAAACACAAAAAATTTAAAAACGCCAACATTGCGGTATTTTTTGGTCGCTGCAATACCACTTAAAATACGTAACAAGCAACTAAAATGTCATATCTATCCCAAAGTAATATCCATAATAACGTCTCGCCTTATGAAAAAATAATCCCTCTCATAGCTCTATTGAACGAAAAAGTAAAACTACGGGTCTCGGAAAATGGCAACACAAACTCCAACATATTTTTTATTTCAAAGTCTTGATTTTTTTCTACCACTAAAATAATTTAAAAATCTGGGCACGTTTAGTATCTCTGTAATCATACTGATGAGGAGAATCATATTACATGGTCATTTTTACCACATAATGTACGCCGTAAACATAATTAAGGTCAGAATTGCCTTTTTTTTCACAATTTTCCCATTTCCCTGTACATTGTGTGTCAGGATAAGTCACAACCACTGTCACCAATATTTCTTGAACACCACTTGCTCACGACACACCTGCCCTGGGATGTTACTATAAAGGTGAACCTCCCATATTCTTTTGTCCACTCACCTAAGCTTACCCCGCAGACAGTTCTCACATCACCATCACACTGTTTGCTGCTATCGGTCACTGTTTTGATAGGCCAGTGAGACACCTGCGCTGGGTCACACACTAGCACACATGCCACCCAGCTTTTCTGAGCCCCTGATAGGTGCTCTTCTTGTACTTTTGTATACACATACAGCAAAACACAACCAAGGTATACTCGCCGTCCTCAGGGTTTGGGGGACGTTTAGCGCAGAAAAGAACAAACTTATTAAAATTTAGATTTAAAGGGATCCTGTCAGCAGGATTGTGAACAGTAAAGTACAGACAGTGTCAGGTCTACGCTGTTATACTGATTAAAATGAGGTGACCTGGGTGATGAAATGCATCTTGTGGTTGTTGTGTAATCTGTATTTGTAAATTTCAGTTATTGAGATTCTGGTGCTCCGGGTGTTTGTGGGGTTACAAAAAAAAGGTTTGCATTCATCAAAATGGTGCCTGTGCTGTGGTATAATACATGACTAATATCATATGTATACATGTGTAAGGGGTTGAGAGTCTTACCCCTTTAAACCCCCATGTTGCTGTTGTACTTGTATATATATTTATATATATGTTATACCATTGTTGCGCATTATCGTATATTTCATGTTGCTGTATTATTTATATAGCATAAGCTATGTTTCTGCACCTTGTACTTGGTAGGGACAGTGCAGTCTGGGCTATGGTCACTAGATGGGGCACTGAGCTCATTGCACAGTAGATGTAGCTGTAGGACATATAGGAGTTAACTGTAGGAGGGGATAGCTGGAGAATAAGCCAGGATGGTCTTCCAGTTTCAGGCAGTCAGAGGCCTGACCCCTTTGTGCTCGGGTGGGCTATATGCCTGAGCTGCCTAACTACCCCGTGATGTTAAAGCTGATGCCCAGCCATCTAGAGAAGAACACGGTACAGCAGAACCAGCAATAAAGTGGAAAAGAGTGTAAGTAAACAGAGGAAGATTGAAGGTTACCGTAAAAGGGTACTGGCAGGTCACTCCAGAATGTGGTGGAAAGCTACGTGGGCTGAATCTCTGATGTCCGGGGCGAAACATGCTGGAGAGCGCTTCACCGTGGTGACGCTATACAGGGAGGACACTGAGGAGCCATCTGAGACGCTTCGTCAAACGGAAACACTGCAAGGAACAGTGAAGGGAAAGATGAAGTAATGTGCTGTCTTTACTGTGATGAAAATGCTGGAAACTATGTGGATGTGCTGTGTCCTGAAGTAAATAAATTTGCTCAGTTAAGAGTTGCCCTGGACTGTGTCTCTATTCATTGGGATCAAGGATCAGCATCAAGTCGGCGTAGCAAAGGGGACGCTGACGGCACGGTGAGTATTCACCGTACCATGCAAGAGAAGAGGTACCGTTTTCCTGTAGAGGGAGGTCAGGGTATACAATGTCCGAACCCGAAATACTCAGCCACGACTACTGCCCTGGCTGACCTTTACACATAAAGTGTAGAAGTCGGGGGGGAAAGTGGGGAATGTGGTCTAGAAGTGATCAAGTATAGTGTGTTATTTTCTGCAGCAAACGTGTCCTGGCTGGAAGAGGAAGAAAAGCGAAGATGAATCGCTACAAATACAGAGGTCACTGGTAAGTCAGTGATTTACCTGGACACTTACATTATATAGTATATACAGAGCTCCTGTGTATAATGTCACTGGTGATCCTTGTATTACCTGTACGCTGACTATATGCAGAGCTCCTGTGTATAATGTTACTGGTGAGTCACTGTATTACCTGTACACTATACACTATATACAGAACTCCTGTGTATGTCTCCAGTGATCATTCTATTACTTGTACACTGACATTATATATACAGACAGGTAGCGTCGGACTGATTCTCCGGTGGGCCCTGGCATCTGGTGGGCCCTGGCACCTCTACTGGTATACAGGGACAGCAGTTGCCTAGGGCCCCCACTGCTCCAGGGGCCCCCAGCCAGTGCCACACAGCTGCTATGGGGGCCCTGCCAGCGGAGCAGCAGCGGGTGTCAGGAGGCAGGAGCCACTGTCCCCACTACTAAAGAGAAATGAATATTCATTCACTCTCGGCCTCCACTCACCCCGGGGCCCCGCTCCCCAACCTAGGCAGCCGGCGCCGCGCTCAATTGCAGTGGAAGAGAGAGCATCTCTCTCCCATCAGTCCCCTCTGCTCCTGACTCACAGCCGATGCGCGATGACGTCACTTCATCGCGCACCCGCTGTGTGTCTGGCAGACGGGTCAGCTGCTGACACTGAAGCCGTCATCAGCGTGGGAGCAGGAGGAGAGGTGAGTATTGTGGTTTGTTTTTTATATATCTCTATATCTATCTATATCTATCTCTATATCTATCTGTCTCTATATCTATATATCTCTATATCTATCTATTTCTATCTGTATATCTATATCTCTATCTCTATATCTATCTGTCTCTATCTTAGATATAGAGATAGATATAGATAGATAGATAGATATAGAGGTAGATATAGATAGATATAAATAGTCTATATCCATCTATCTCTATACCTATCTATATCTATCTCTATCTATTATCTTTATATCTATCCATCTATATATCATCTATCCATAGATCTATCTATTTATCCCCTATCTATCTATCTATATACCTATCTATAGCTATCACTATCTATTATCTTTATATCTATCTATCTATCTTTCTATCTATCTATCCATATATCTATTTATCCCCTATCTATCTATTTATCTATCTATATCTATCTAGGTCTATCTATCTCTATAGCTACCTATATCTTTCACTATCTATTATCTTTATATCTTTATATCTATCTGTCTATCCATAGATCTATCTATCTATTATCTATCTATACATCTAATTATCACATATCTATCTATCTATCTATCTAGTGTTATACCCTATGAGGGGGCAGCATTATACCCTATGAGGGGGTGCATTATACCCTATGAGGGGGGAGAAGCATTATACCCTATGAGGGGGCAGCCTTATACCCTATGAGGGGGTGCAATATACCTTATCTTCCAACAAAATTAATTCTAAGTCCTCCATTTTGTTGGCGAGGCTTCTGGCATTTGTATACATGCACTTTATGTATGTCTGTACCTCTATTTCTTAAATTATTAACTGTTCTAACCTCACCCCCCATGCCACTACCACCCCCAATTTCATTATTTGTGCCCAGGTCTCTATCTACACAGTCTTCCCCTCTTATAAAATGAATACCCTCCCCTAGTTCCAAGTTTAAACACTCCTCCGCCCTTCTAGCCATTTTTTTCCCCAGCACAGCTGCACCCTCCCCATTGAGGTGCAGCCCGTCCCTAGCGTAGAACCTGTAGCCAACTGAGAAGTCGGCCCAGTTCTCCAGGAACCCAAACCCCTCCTTCCTACACTAATTCTTGAACCACTTATTAACTTCCCTAATCTCCTCTCTGGCGTGGCACGTGGTACAGGAAATATTTCCAAAAATACCACCTTGGAAGTCCTTGCCTTAAGATTGCAGCCTAATTCCCTGAAATCATCTTTAAGGACCTTCCACCTACCTCTGTGTCATTTGTACCAATGTGCACCATGACCGCTGGATCCTCACCAGCCCCTCCCAGTAATCTGTCAACCCGGTCAGCGATGTGTCAGACTTGCGCGCCAGATAGGCAGCACACCGTTCGACGATCCCTTTCTTTGTGACAGATTGCCCTATCTGTTCCCCTAATAATTGAGTCCCCCACTACCAGCACCTGTCTGGCCTGCCCTGCTCTCCTATTTCTCCCCTTACTGGAGCATATACTCCTCTGGCTTTCAGAGGACATGCCTTGCTGCAGCAGTGCTACCCCTGCACTGACACTCCCCTCATCTGCCAACTTGGCAAACTTATTGGGTTGTGCCAGATCAGGACTAGCCTCCCTGGCACTCTTCTGTCTACCCCACCTTCTAACTGTCACCCATCTTACTGCTTCACTGTCCTGCAGCTCCAACCTAGCATCCCCCCCTCATCTATCTCATTGAGCGTCTGCTCAGTGAGTAGAAGTCTCCTTTCCATATTGTCTATTGATCTCAGTGTTGCCAGCTGCACATTTAAATCCAGTATCTGGGCTTCCAAATGCACAATGTGCTCACATCTCGCACAGCAGTATGCACCCTCGACTGGCTGGTCAAGGATTGCGTACATGCGTCAAGACGTACACTGGATGGCATTGGCAATAGTGGAGCACATTCCTAATGGGGATTGCACCAGACAGAAAAGCTAAGTAAAAATAAATAAAAAGTATTAATAAAATATAACAGCAATTCAGTAATACCTCCTTTGCAAACTCCCTGAATCCAAAGTCACTGAATCACAAGTCACACACTTACCACCGTTCGCACTGACGCTCAGGTCACACTCAGCTCGCTTACACTCGCTCAGGCAGAAGATTTAAAGAGATTTTTTTTCCCTTCACCAGCAAACCACCCTGCTGCTCAATGCACTTCCAAAAGCTCCTGTGTATAATTTCACTGGTGGTCACTGTATTACACTGACACTGTATGCAGATCTTCTGTGTATAAATATCAGGATCCTGTCAGCGTCGGCGAACTGCCATGGCTGAGCAGCGTGACTCACCCCTACTGCGGGAGGGCCCGGGGTCCGATACTGCAGGGAAAGTTGAGGCAGACGGGACCTGCGATGCTGAAGGTAGTAAGAAGTACAAGGACCTACGATCATGTGACCACAGGGGGCGGGGCTTAGTGTCCCACTTCTGAAGATGATTGTAGGACTCTACTACAGGAATCCTGGAGTAGAGGCGAGGGGAACTCAGGTCAGACAAACGGGCGGTCATACATGGAGAGGGCGGCGCGATACCAGAGGGGCGAGCAGAGAGTAGTCAGAACGTAAGCAATGAGTCATACATGGAGATAGCTGCACAGTACAAGAGGGGCAATCAGAGAATAGTCAGGTCATAGGCAATGAGTCATACACAGAGATAGCAACGCAGTACAAGAGGGACAGGCAGAACTCGTAACAGGGACAGAACCAGATCAAAACCAAACAAGCATAAAGTATTACAGTCACAAAGCACACCAGGGTCACACACACTCGGCCAAGGGTCTGAGTATAAACGATGAGGAATGAGCCCACAATGAGGCTTTAAAAAGCCTCCCAGAATCTCAGAGTGAGGCCATCCACATTAACCTCTGAACTACCTAATCCCACAAGCTGAGCAAACCTTGACAATAATGTTGCCAGTGATCACTGAGCTCCTGTGTATAATGTCACTGGTAATCACTATATTACCTGTACACTGACACTATATACAGAGGTACTGTGTATAATGTCACTGGTGGTAATAACAGTGTTGTTATTATTGTGGTTTGTATTCATAATCAGTACTGTAGTATTCCATCAATAAGTGGTGGTAATTTGTGGACTGTTCACAGTGTGGAAGTATTTATCCGTGTATGAATTATTATTTGGTCCCTATATGCTGGTAATATGTCATATTATTCGGTCACTATGTGGTGGTAATATGTGGTCTGGTCATGGTGTGGTTGTATTTGTGCCTTTTATGTGATATGATGCGGGTACTATGTGGTCTGGTCATGGTGTGGTGGTATTTCTCCCCTGTATGTGGTATTATTGGTCTTGGTACAGTGGATTGTGTTGTGTTTGACGGTCATTAGTCTTCTCTGATATTAATTAGGAGAATATTCTTTATTTCCATTAGAGATTAAATACTTTGTAAACAGCGGCAGAGATGCACTTACAGGGGTTTCCTGTGGAAAAACGTAATCTCCTATTCACAGGACAAGTGATAACGTATTGATTGGGGGGGTCTAACTACTTGGACCCATTCAGCAAAATGTGGAACTTTTTATCCCCATTAGACTGGAGTGGCATGTCCGACTTGACCACTGATCCATTCATTCCCTCAGTGGCTGCACTTGTATTTTTATAGAAGCTCCAAAGAGAATGAATGAAGCTTCGGTCAGATATCTAACCTGCTGCTCCATTTTAAAATGGGGATAAGTGTCCTATCAACGATAAAACTTTCTCATTCTTCCGGTCGGTGCAGTTTCTAATGGTCGGACGTATGCGATCAGCTATCCTATAGAGCCCATGGATCGGTGATAAATTGTTTTAACCAAAGAACCACATTAATGTAAACTACCGTAATTATACATCCCAGTTATGGGGATGCACAGTAGATGTACAGGAGCCGCCTGTGTTTTACAGCCGATGCTCCACTATAATGGGGATAACGACTGACAGATATTAGCATATAGCTGTAGGATGGGGCCCTAGAGTCCATTCCCCTGGTGGGCCCCAGACACCCCAGTTCGACCCTGAATATACATCATTGTGGATTATCAGATACCGGATTTAGGGAAATTTCTCTGTAATATGGAAGGCAATGACATGAATAGATAGCAAAATCTGGTTTGTCTACAATCTTTTTTATTTGTTAGGTTCTTTCCTGTTACAGCACTTCTGTCCTGTAGTATAAACCTTCTCTCACACTAGTGCTAGCACTAAACCTTGGTTTGCCTTCTTCTAAAGTCTCTGTTGTCCCCGCAGACTTAGAGATTTCCAGCATTACTCCATGCAGCCATAAGGACCTTCTCTCTTTACTCCTTGGGTTTCCGCTGTCCTAGCAGGAAGTGAGAAACGTTCTCGTAAATCACAAGGATGGTACAGCAGGCGGGGTCGCTCAAAATAACTTGGGGGCAATTTTCTTTAGAAGTCCGTATATACTCGTGTATAATCCGACCCATGTATAAGCCGACCACCCTAATTTTGTCACAAAAAACTGGGAAAACTTATTGACTCGCCTATAAACCTAGGGTGGAAAATGCCGAAGCTACTGGTAAATTTCAAAAATAAAATGGGCCCCATAAGATGCTCCATAAAGTTCATGATGGCCCCATATAATGCTCCATAAAGTTCATGATGGGTTCCATAAGATGCTCCATACAAAAATATGCCTAATAATGCTGCACAGTGAATAATGGTAGCCCTATAACATGGTCCATAATAACATATGCCCCATATAATGCTGCACAGTGATTGGTGGCCCCTTATAATGCTGCATGGAGAGTGGACCCTTATAATGCTGCACAATGATTAGTGGCCCCTTATAATGCTGCACAGTGATTAGTGGCCCCTTATAATGCTGCACAGTGATTAGTGGCCCCTTATAATGCTGCACATTGATTAGTGGCCCCTTACAATGCTGCACGGTGATTAGTGGCCACTTATAATGCTGCACAGTGATTAGTGGCCCCTTGAAATGCAGTGATTAGTGGCCCCTTATGCTGCACGGTGATTAGTGGCCCTTTGTAATGCTGCACAGTGATTAGTGGCCCCGTATAATGCTGCACAGTGATGAGAGGCCCCCTTATAATGCTGCACAGTGATGAGTGGCCTCTTATAATGCAGCACAGTGATGAGTGGCCCCATATAATGCTGCACAGTGATTACTGGCCCTATATAATGCTGCACAGTGATTACTGGCCCCATATAATGCTGCACAGTGATTAGTGGCCCCTTGTAATGCTGCACAGTGATTAGTGGCCCCTTGTAATGCTGCACAGTGATTAGTGGCCCCTTGTAATGCTGCACAGTTATTAGTGGCCCCTTGTAATGCTGCACAGTGATGAGTGGCCCCTTGTAATGCTGCACAGTGATGAGTGGCCCCTTATAATGCTGCACAGTGATTAGTGGCCCCTTGAAATGCTGCAGTGATTAGTGGCTCCTTATTATGCTGCACGGTGATTAGTGGCCCCTTATTATGCTGCACGGTGATGAGTGGCCCCTTATAATGCTGCAAGGTGATGAGTGGCCCCTTATAATGCTGCACAGTGATGAGTGGCCCCTTATAATGCTGCACAGTGATGAGTGGCCCCTTATAATGCTGCACAGTGATGAGTGGCCCCTTATAATGCTGCACAGTGATGAGTGGCCCCTTGTATTGCTGCACAGTGATTAGTGGCCCCTTACAATGCTGCTGCCGCAGCCTCAATTAAAAAAATGAAAAAAAAAACTATATACTCACCTTGTCACTGCTGCAGCTGCTGCTCCTCAGCGTTGCTGGCTCTGCAGTGACTGTTCAGGCAGAGGGCGCCTGCTAACTACGTCATGGCACCCTCTGACCTTAACGTCACTGCCAGAGGAAGCAAGACAGCAGAGCGATGCGCAGCGGTGGAATGGGGCACAGGTGAATATGGCTCCCCCCGTTATACTCACCTCTCCTGGCATGTCTCTGCAGCCCCCCGTGCTTGTTCCATCTTCTCAGTGCTGTTCTTCCTGCTTTCTGCGGTCACGTGGTGCCGCTCATTACATATGTGCATATTAATGAGGGTAATGAGCGTACCACGTGACCGCTAAAAGCAGGAAGAACAGCGCCGAGAAGATGGAATAAGCACGGGGGGCTGCAGAAACATGCCAGGAGAGGTGAGTATGATCTCCGACACCCCCCCCCCGCTCCCCCTCCCTGGCCGACCCCCGGTATATGACTCGCGTATAAGCCGAGAGGGGGACTTTCAGCCCCAAAAAATGGGCTGAAAATCTCGACTTATACGCGAGTATATACTGTAAGCCTTTTTTGTCCTTTAAGACAGAAGAAACAAAACTATTAACTCTTCTTCTAAGGTCTGACTGTGAGCTCGGACCCTCCCCAGCTATTTGTTAGGGCACTCCAGGCTAAGGGGTTGTACTGCTATGCTCTGTTATTGCAGACTTCATCATCCCAATCATAGTTCATCATCAGCACATCAGCCCCATCATAGTCCATCATCAGCACATCAACCCCATCATAGTCCATCATCAGCACATCAGCCCCATCATAGTCCATCATCAGCACATCAGCCCCATCATAGTCCATCATCAGCATATCAGCCCCATCATTGTCCCATAATGAAAGAAGTGTTGTTGCGCATTCTTAACAGCCGCTTGTTCCAGACACCCTGTTCTTAGGATTGGTGGGGGTCCTGGCAGTGAAACACCCGTAATCAGCAAGTTATGATCTACCAATGGCTAGGGGATAACTTGCTGAGGAGGCAGAAGTTGGGGACTACTGTTTTTAAAGACCGCAATACCTATATCAGGAGCTGTAAAGAAATATATGTTTCTAAGCTTTATCTTGAGTCCATTTTCCTTGTCGATAATTCTTAGATAATTCTGGGAAAAAAAGTATTTTAATACATATAACAAACTTAAATTGTCTTTGGAGAATAAAGTCTATCGGCGGTCAGTGCAGTGTACTACATTAGTTTGTGGGACAGAACATGTTGATAAAGGGTCGGTCTCATCACTGCACTCACCGTCCATAAGCTTTATTAGGGTAGATATCCACAGAATATGGATATAGTAGATGTATACCCCCTCTCAGGAATCCTTCCCTCATATTAGCTATGATGACTACATTCCACTGCAAACAGCAGAAGAAACTTGAGGCGCACTATTTACAAGAGGAGTTTTCCCATACATTTATGTGTTATCCATAAAATATTCTATAAATGTCTGATAGGCAGAGGTCCCGGACGTGAAACCCGCATCTGTCTACAGACCTGGGGAACTATGAATGTACAGATGGCCATTCACTATTGGGGAGGTTCCTATAAGATCTGAGTACTCAGCCTTGTGTTTGGTTATTTTCATAGACCTTGACATGAGCGGCAGGGTACATATGAAACCAGTGCTCCACCCAATTCTTCCTGAAGCAATTTTGTGGCTGATTCAAGACCCCTGTACTATTGATTTGAGGGTTCCTAAATGGTTGGAGACCCACACCAGTCTAATGTATTTGAGATGTTGTACCCTCTTAACGAAAGATCAGAGGAAAATACCTTCAACAAAACTGCTGGTTGGGTCGGATGTGGTATTCTGAGCCACTTGGTTTGTTGTCTCACATGTTTATGCTTAAAGTTCTTAATGGTTTGTTCTTGTTGAGTTTATGGGACCTTTGTCTATACTGTACTGTTCCTTTTTCATTTTTTTAGATAAGCATTCCATACTGTTAGGTGAAGAACTGGTGCTACCCTTCTTCACATTGAGGCATCATCCTACCATTGTGATCAGAAGCCCTATAACCCGGCTTCATTGTTAGGATGCAGGATTTATATAAATTAGCTCTACTGGGGTCTTAAAAGTGCAGGCATTGAGGAAGAAGTACAAAATCAGCAGGCAAATGAGTTGTCAGAAACAAGCAAAGGTCAGGGCAGGCAGCAGTGCAGAAACATAACCGGAAACAAGCAGAGGTCAGGGCAGGCAGCAGTGCAAAAACATAACCGGAAACAACCATAAAACCAAAGAAAAAAAACGACCCACAGTCCATATAGTGCAGAATAATATACATTTTTATTAGTATCACAGATTAATAACCGGAAACAAGCAGAGGTCAGGGCAGGCGGCAGTGCAGAAGCATAATCCATTGAGCAAGCTGAGGTCAGGGCAGGCGGCAGTGCAGAAACATAATCCATTGAGCAAGCTGAGGTCAGGGCAGGCGGCAGTTCAAAAACATAATCCATTGAGCAAGCAGAGGTCAGGCAGGCGGCAGTGCAGAAACATAATCCATTGAGCAAGCAGAGGTCAGGGCAGGCGTCAGTTCAAAAACATAATCCATTGAGCAAGCAGAGGTCAGGGCAGGCGGCAGTTCAAAAACATAATCCACTGAGCAAGCAGAGGTCAAGGCAGGCGGCAGTGCAGAAACATAATCCATTGAGCAAGCAGAGGTCAGGGTAGGCAGCAGTTCAAAAACATAATCCATTGAGCAAGCAGAGGTGAAGGCAGGCGGCAGTGCAGAAACAATCCATTGAGCAAGCAGAGGTCA
This sequence comes from Dendrobates tinctorius, assembly GCF_039654945.1. NCBI lineage: Eukaryota > Metazoa > Chordata > Amphibia > Anura > Dendrobatidae > Dendrobates > Dendrobates tinctorius. Next base: position 62,460,216 of record NW_027361743.1, read on the forward strand.
GGCAGGCGGCAGTTCAAAAACATAATCCATTGAGCAAGCAAAGGTCAGGGCAGGCGGCAGTGTAGATGCATAACTTTAAACAAGCAGAGGTCAGGGCAGGCGGCAGTATAGAAACATGATCCATTGATCAAGCCATAGTCAAAACCGGAAAATCTGTCTAAGAAGCAGCTGTGCAGAAGATGGTATGTGCTTGCTGCAAGCAACTCGCCACTACATTTTCCGCCGGCTAAATCAAAGTGCCGCGGAATTCTCTTCTCGGGAGAATGATCTTCCTAGGACTTGGAAGGAAACCCAAATCTCTCTTGTAGGCACGTTGTACATCCTGTGGGCTCATCAGCATTACTTGCATGATCTTTCCAGTGGTATAGCTGACTGGCAGGTGTGGTGTAGGATTGTAGCCTTGTTTAGCAGTCACCTTAATACGCGGTTGATGGTCGTAAGGCATACTGAGGAGTATACGTGCTTGAGAGGGAGTTAGCTCCATCCAGGTGCATGGGGATGGGCTCCTGGGCAATGTGGCTGTTGTCTCTTCCTCATCTACTGTTCTGGTGAGTATCAGGCGTTCCTTCATACCCTCTGGCTCTGCGCTGATGTTTGCTGCAGGTTGTACGAATCGGCCTATTTCGGGCATTGTAGGATATGGTGGTGGACTTTTCAGTCTGGAATATCGGTCCTTTGCCTTTTCTGGTGTTTTGAACAGGCATTTAATAATTGACACGATATAATAAAGCACTGCCATCACATACCCCGTGAAGCCAGTTGGCCTTTGGTGGTGTTCAGGCCTCTGACTGTATAGGGATGTCCTGGCATGTGGGAGACGTCTCCGTGGTTGGAACTTTCCTCCAGCTACGGGTGCAGCCATTAGGCTGCCTTCCCCTCCACACACACAAAAGTGTGTGCGGATGGTAGAAAACACTCCCAAAAAAAAGAAATAAAAGTAAAAAAAATAAACAAAACAAGTAAAAAGTGATTTACAAGTCGCTCTGGGTTAGTGTTCAGCTCTCCTCTCTATCTCTGCTTGCCTCGCACTGACCGTTCTTGCGGAACATTCCATGACTCGTGGACAACGCTTCTGTGATGTCATAAAGACGAACATGGCAATGGGTCTAATATAGGAGAACTAGTTATGTTACCCATGGCAGACCATCCAATACCAGCTGCCACTGTACGGATAGGGGTTAGCTGGATTGGGATGAGATGTATAAAAACTTACCGGTACAATAGCGCAAGTCATTGCTTTATTTACTGTTTTTGCTTTTTTACCTGTTTACAGGCAAATCTTTCTATTTGATATTTTCAAACCTGTATAATTCTGTATCCTCATATGTGAGATAATGTGATGTATCTATTGTCAGCTCCTTGTAGGAATGTCTCCTCCTCTCTTCCCGGTAACACGGATCACCCGTGATGGGCACAGACCATTGCTGTAGTCGGAATTATTTCATATAGCTTCAGAATAAATGTTAAATAATATTGTATTTTTTCCATATAATTGGCTCAGATCACTTTTTTTAATTTGTCTGTAATTCTAAGTAGTGATAAAAAAATAAATAACCCCAAGTGTGAACCTGGTGTAGAACGTACAAATTGTCCAGAGTCTCTCCTGGGCCATGTTCACACGTGCAGAAGTGCTGCATTGTTTCCATAGGTATTCGCACTAAAGCAATCAAAACTTTTTATTGTATTTTTTTGTGGCAGTTTTTTCGAATGCATTTTTTTTAGTAGAGGAATGCTTCAGTTCCACAATTGGAGACTTCATTGGAATTTTGCATGCGTTTTTTATGCTCTCCATATACTATAGTGGAAAATATTAAACAAAAGCATCAAAAAGTTCACACTTCTGCTGCACCATTAGCCCCTGTATGTAGTACAGCTTAGGCCTCTTTCACACTTCAGTTTTTTGCATCAGTTCAAATCCGCCAAAAAGGCAGACAAGCGGATCCGTTCTGAACTGATGTGAACGGATGGCACAGGATCCTGAAAATGAGGAAATTTAAAGGAAATGCTGGTCGGGAAGGAGAGAGAGAGAGAGTTTTGTTGCAAGCTCCGTTTTGAAATCTTTGAGGATGGTGACGGACAGCAACTTTTGGCGGATCCTCAAAAAAAAAACGGATGAAACGGACAGCCATCCGTCACAATCCGCCATTAATGCAAGTCAATGGGGAAAAAACGGATCCTCCAAAAAAAATTGAGGATCCGTTTTTGTCAAAACCTGACGGATTGTGACTGATTGCAAAAAACTGAAGTGTGAAAGGGGCCTTAGGGAGCGATAAATGAAGTGAAAAGAAAAGTAAAACAACAAAAAAAGATTTAAACAAATCTGAAAAAAAACTCATAAAAGTTCAATTTTCCTCCATTGAAAATGAACATAAAAAAAAATGTCAAGTGATATCGCCACATCCAGCAAAGTCCGAGCTATCAAAATATAAAAATAATTAACCCAATTGGTAAACACAAAAAATTTAAAAACGCCAACATTGCGGTATTTTTTGGTCGCTGCAATACCACTTAAAATACGTAACAAGCAACTAAAATGTCATATGTATCCCAAAGTAATATCCATAATAACGTCTCGCCTTATGAAAAAATAATCCCTCTCATAGCTCTATTGAACGAAAAAGTAAAACTACGGGTCTCGGAAAATGGCAACACAAACTCCAACATATTTTTTATTTCAAAGTCTTGATTTTTTTTCTACCACTAAAATAATTTAAAAATCTGGGCACGTTTAGTATCTCTGTAATCATACTGATGAGGAGAATCATATTACATGGTCATTTTTACCACATAATGTACGCCGTAAACATAATTAAGGTCAGAATTGCGTTTTTTTTCACAATTTTCCCATTTCCCTGTACATTGTGTGTCAGGATAAGTCACAACCACTGCCACCAATATTTCTTGAACACCACTTGCTCACGACACACCTGCCCTGGGATGTTACTATAAAGGTGAACCTCCCATATTCTTTTGTCCACTCACCTAAGCGCACCCCGCAGACAGTTCTCACATCCACATCACACTGTTTGCTGCTATCGGTCACTGTTTTGATAGGCCAGTGAGACACCTGCGCTGGGTCACACACTAGCACACATGCCACCCAGCTTTTCTGAGCCCCTGATAGGTGCTCTTCTTTTACTTTTGTATACACATACAGCAAAACACAACCAAGGTATACTCGCCGTCCTCAGGGTTTGGGGGACGTTTAGCGCAGAAAAGAACAAACTTATTAAAATTTAGATTTAAAGGGATCCTGTCAGCAGGATTGTGAACAGTAAAGTACAGACAGTGTCAGGTCTACGCTGTTATACTGATTAAAATGAGGTGACCTGGGTGATGAAATGCATCTTGTGGTTGTTGTGTAATCTGTATTTGTAAATTTCAGTTATTGAGATTCTGGTGCTCCGGGTGTTTGTGGGGTTACAAAAAAAAGGTTTGCATTCATCAAAATGGTGCCTGTGCTGTAGTATAATACATGACTAATATCAATATGTAGACATGTGTAAGGGGTTGAGAGTCTTACCCCTTTAAACCCCCATGTTGCTGTTGTACTTGTATATATATTTATATATATGTTATACCATTGTTGCGCATTATCGTATATTTCATGTTGCTGTATTATTTATATAGCATAAGCTATGTTTCTGCACCTTGTACTTGGTAGGGACAGTGCAGTCTGGGCTATGGTCACTAGATGGGGCACTGAGCTCATTGCACAGTAGATGTAGCTGTAGGACATATAGGAGTTAACTGTAGGAGGGGATAGCTGGAGAATAAGCCAGGATGGTCTTCCAGTTTCAGGCAGTCAGAGGCCTGACCCCTTTGTGCTCGGGTGGGCTATATGCCTGAGCTGCCTAACTACCCCGTGATGTTAAAGCTGATGCCCAGCCATCTAGAGAAGAACACGGTACTGCAGAATCAGCAATAAAGTGGAAAAGAGTGTAAGTAAACAGAGGAAGATTGAAGGTTACCGTAAAAGGGTACGGGCAGGTCACTCCAGAATGTGGTGGAAAGCTACGTGGGCTGAATCTCTGATGTCCGGGGCGAAACATGCTGGAGAGCGCTTCACCGTGGTGACGCTATACAGGGAGGACACTGAGGAGCCATCTGAGACGCTTCGTCAAACGGAAACACTGCAAGGAACAGTGAAGGGAAAGATGAAGTAATGTGCTGTCTTTACTGTGATGAAAATGCTGGAAACTATGTGGATGTGCTGTGTCCTGAAGAAAATAAATTTGCTCAGTTAAGAGTTGCCCTGGACTGTGTCTCTATTCATTGGGATCAAGGATCAGCATCAAGTCGGCGTAGCAAAGGGGACGCTGACGGCACGGTGAGTATTCACCGTACCATGCAAGAGAAGAGGTACCGTTTTCCTGTAGAGGGAGGTCAGGGTATACAATGCCCGAACCCGAAATACTCAGCCACGACTACTGCCCTGGCTGACCTTTACACATAAAGTGTAGAAGTCGGGGGGGAAAGTGGGGAATGTGGTCTAGAAGTGATCAAGTATAGTGTGTTATTTTCTGCAGCAAACGTGTCCTGGCTGGAAGAGGAAGAAAAGCGAAGATGAATCGCTACAAATACAGAGGTCACTGGTAAGTCAGTGATTTACCTGGACACTTACATTATATAGTATATACAGAGCTCCTGTGTATAATGTCACTGGTGATCCTTGTATTACCTGTACGCTGACTATATGCAGAGCTCCTGTGTATAATGTTACTGGTGAGTCACTGTATTACCTGTACACTATACACTATATACAGAACTCCTGTGTATGTCTCCAGTGATCATTCTATTACTTGTACACTGACATTATATATACAGACAGGTAGCGTCGGACTGATTCTCCGGTGGGCCCTGGCATCTGGTGGGCCCTGGCACCTCTACTGGTATACAGGGACAGCAGTTGCCTAGGGCCCCCACTGCTCCAGGGGCCCCCAGCCAGTGCCACACAGCTGCTATGGGGGCCCTGCCAGCGGAGCAGCAGCGGGTGTCAGGAGGCAGGAGCCACTGTCCCCACTACTAAAGAGAAATGAATATTCATTCACTCTCGGCCTTCACTCACCCCGGGGCCCCGCTCCCCAACCTAGGCAGCCGGCGCCGCGCTCAATTGCAGTGGAAGAGAGAGCATCTCTCTCCCATCAGTCCCCTCTGCTCCTGACTCACAGCCGATGCGCGATGACGTCACTTCATCGCGCACCCGCTGTGTGTCTGGCAGACGGGTCAGCTGCTGACACTGAAGCCGTCATCAGCGTGGGAGCAGGAGGAGAGGTGAGTATTGTGGTTTGTTTTTTATATATCTCTATATCTATCTATATCTATCTCTATATCTATCTGTCTCTATATCTATATATCTCTATATCTATCTATTTCTATCTGTATATCTATATCTCTATCTCTATATCTATCTGTCTCTATCTTAGATATAGAGATAGATATAGATAGATAGATAGATAGATAGATATAGAGGTAGATATAGATAGATATAAATAGTCTATATCCATCTATCTCTATACCTATCTATATCTATCTCTATCTATTATCTTTATATCTATCCATCTATATATCATCTATCCATAGATCTATCTATTTATCCCCTATCTATCTATCTATATACCTATCTATAGCTATCACTATCTATTATCTTTATATCTATCTATCTATCTTTCTATCTATCTATCCATATATCTATTTATCCCCTATCTATCTATTTATCTATCTATATCTATCTAGGTCTATCTATCTCTATAGCTACCTATATCTTTCACTATCTATTATCTTTATATCTTTATATCTATCTGTCTATCCATAGATCTATCTATCTATTATCTATCTATACATCTAATTATCACATATCTATCTATCTATCTATCTAGTGTTATACCCTATGAGGGGGCAGCATTATACCCTATGAGGGGGTGCATTATACCCTATGAGGGGGGAGAAGCATTATACCCTATGAGGGGGCAGCCTTATACCCTATGAGGGGGTGCAATATACCTTATCTTCCAACAAAATTAATTCTAAGTCCTCCATTTTGTTGGCGAGGCTTCTGGCATTTGTATACATGCACTTTATGTATGTCTGTACCTCTATTTCTTAAATTATTAACTGTTCTAACCTCACCCCCCATGCCACTACCACCCCCAATTTCATTATTTGTGCCCAGGTCTCTATCTACACAGTCTTCCCCTCTTATAAAATGAATACCCTCCCCTAGTTCCAAATTTAAACACTCCTCCACCCTTCTAGCCATTTTTTTCCCCAGCACAGCTGCACCCTCCCCATTGAGGTGCAGCCCGTCCCTAGCGTAGAACCTGTAGCCAACTGAGAAGTCGGCCCAGTTCTCCAGGAACCCAAACCCCTCCTTCCTACACTAATTCTTGAACCACTTATTAACTTCCCTAATCTCCTCTCTGGCGTGGCACGTGGTACAGGAAATATTTCCAAAAATACCACCTTGGAGGTCCTTGCCTTAAGATTGCAGCCTAATTCCCTGAAATCATCTTTAAGGACCTTCCACCTACCTCTGTGTCATTTGTACCAATGTGCACCATGACCGCTGGATCCTCACCAGCCCCTCCCAGTAATCTGTCAACCCGGTCAGCGATGTGTCAGACTTGCGCGCCAGATAGGCAGCACACCGTTCGACGATCCCTTTCTTTGTGACAGATTGCCCTATCTGTTCCCCTAATAATTGAGTCCCCCACTACCAGCACCTGTCTGGCCTGCCCTGCTCTCCTATTTCTCCCCTTACTGGAGCATATACTCCTCTGGCTTTCAGAGGACATGCCTTGCTGCAGCAGTGCTACCCCTGCACTGACACTCCCCTCATCTGCCAACTTGGCAAACTTATTGGGTTGTGCCAGATCAGGACTAGCCTCCCTGGCACTCTTCTGTCTACCCCACCTTCTAACTGTCACCCATCTTACTGCTTCACTGTCCTGCAGCTCCAACCTAGCATCCCCCCCTCATCTATCTCATTGAGCGTCTGCTCAGTGAGTAGAAGTCTCCTTTCCATATTGTCTATTGATCTCAGTGTTGCCAGCTGCACATTTAAATCCAGTATCTGGGCTTCCAAATGCACAATGTGCTCACATCTCGCACAGCAGTATGCACCCTCGACTGGCTGGTCAAGGATTGCGTACATGCGGCAAGACGTACACTGGATGGCATTGGCAATAGTGGAGCACATTCCTAATGGGGATTGCACCAGACAGAAAAGATAAGTAAAAATAAATAAAAAGTATTAATAAAATATAACAGCAATTCAGTAATACCTCCTTTGCAAACTCCCTGAATCCAAAGTCACTGAATCACAAGTCACACACTTACCACCGTTCGCACTTACGCTCAGGTCACACTCAGCTCGTTTACACTCGCTCAGGCAGAAGATTTAAAGAGATTTTTTTTCCCTTCACCAGCAAACCACCCTGCTGCTCAATGCACTTCCAAAAGCTCCTGTGTATAATTTCACTGGTGGTCACTGTATTACACTGACACTGTATGCAGATCTTCTGTGTATAAATATCAGGATCCTGTCAGCGTCGGCGAACTGCCACGGCTGAGCAGCGTGACTCACCCCTACTGCGGGAGGGCCCGGGGTCCGATACTGCAGGGAAAGTTGAGGCAGACGGGACCTGCGATGCTGAAGGTAGTAAGAAGTACAAGGACCTACGATCATGTGACCACAGGGGGCGGGGCTTAGTGTCCCACTTCTGAAGATGATTGTAGGACTCTACTACAGGAATCCTGGAGTAGAGGCGAGGGGAACTCAGGTCAGACAAACGGGCGGTCATACATGGAGAGGGCGGCGCGATACCAGAGGGGCGAGCAGAGAGTAGTCAGAACGTAAGCAATGAGTCATACATGGAGATAGCTGCACAGTACAAGAGGGGCAATCAGAGAATAGTCAGGTCATAGGCAATGAGTCATACACAGAGATAGCAACGCAGTACAAGAGGGACAGGCAGAACTCGTAACAGGGACAGAACCAGATCAAAACCAAACAAGCATAAAGTATTACAGTCACAAAGCACACCAGGGTCACACACACTCGGCCAAGGGTCTGAGTATAAACGATGAGGAATGAGCCCACAATGAGGCTTTAAAAAGCCTCCCAGAATCTCAGAGTGAGGCCATCCACATTAACCTCTGAACTACCTAATCCCACAAGCTGAGCAAACCTTGACAATAATGTTGCCAGTGATCACTGAGCTCCTGTGTATAATGTCACTGGTAATCACTGTATTACCTGTACACTGACACTATATACAGAGGTACTGTGTATAATGTCACTGGTGGTAATAACAGTGTTGTTATTATTGTGGTTTGTATTCATAATCAGTACTGTAGTATTCCATCAATAAGTGGTGGTAATTTGTGGACTGTTCACAGTGTGGAAGTATTTCTCCGTGTATGAATTATTATTTGGTCCCTATATGCTGGTAATATGTCATATTATTCGGTCACTATGTGGTGGTAATATGTGGTCTGGTCATGGTGTGGTTGTATTTGTGCCTTTTATGTGATATGATGCGGGTACTATGTGGTCTGGTCATGGTGTGGTGGTATTTCTCCCCTGTATGTGGTATTATTGGTCTTGGTACAGTGGATTGTGTTGTGTTTGACGGTCATTAGTCTTCTCTGATATTAATTAGGAGAATATTCTTTATTTCCATTAGAGATTAAATACTTTGTAAACAGCGGCAGAGATGCACTTACAGGGGTTTCCTGTGGAAAAACGTAATCTCCTATTCACAGGACAAGTGATAACGTATTGATTGGGGGGGTCTAACTACTTGGACCCATTCAGCAAAATGTGGAACTTTTTATCCCCATTAGACTGGAGTGGCATGTCCGACTTGACAACTGATCCATTCATTCCCTCAGTGGCTGCACTTGTATTTTTATAGAAGCTCCAAAGAGAATGAATGAAGCTTCGGTCAGATATCTAACCTGCTGCTCCATTTTAAAATGGGGATAAGTGTCCTATCAACGATAAAACTTTCTCATTCTTCCGGTCGGTGCAGTTTCTAATGGTCGGACGTATGCGATCAGCTATCCTATAGAGCCCATGGATCGGTGATAAATTGTTTTAACCAAAGAACCACATTAATGTAAACTACCGTAATTATACATCCCAGTTATGGGGGTGCACAGTAGATGTGCAGGAGCCGCCTGTGTTTTACAGCCGATGCTCCACTATAATGGGGATAACGACTGACAGATATTAGCATATAGCTGTAGGATGGGGCCCTAGAGTCCATTCCCCTGGTGGGCCCCAGACACCCCAGTTCGACCCTGAATATACATCATTGTGGATTATCAGATACCGGATTTAGGGAAATTTCTCTGTAATATGGAAGGCAATGACATGAATAGATAGCAAAATCTGGTTTGTCTACAATCTTTTTTATTTGTTAGGTTCTTTCCTGTTACAGCACTTCTCTCCTGTAGTATAAACCTTCTCTCACACTAGTGCTAGCACTAAACCTTGGTTTGCCTTCTTCTAAAGTCTCTGTTGTCCCCGCAGACTTAGAGATTTCCAGCATTACTCCATGCAGCCATAAGGACCTTCTCTCTTTACTCCTTGGGTTTCCGCTGTCCTAGCAGGAAGTGAGAAACGTTCTCGTAAATCACAAGGATGGTACAGCAGGCGGGGTCGCTCAAAATAACTTGGGGGCAATTTTCTTTAGAAGTCCGTATATACTCGCGTATAAGCCGACCCATGTATAAGCCGACCACCCTAATTTTGTCACAAAAAACTGGGAAAACTTATTGACTCGCCTATAAACCTAGGGTGGAAAATGCCGAAGCTACTGGTAAATTTCAAAAATAAAATGGGCCCCATAAGATGCTCTATAAAGTTCATGATGGCCCCATATAATGCTCCATAAAGTTCATGATGGGTTCCATAAGATGCTCCATACAAAAATATGCCTAATAATGCTGCACAGTGAATAATGGTAGCCCTATTACATGGTCCATAATAACATATGCCCCATATAATGCTTCACAGTGATTGGTGGCCCCTTATAATGCTGCATGGAGAGTGGCCCCTTATAATGCTGCACAATGATTAGTGGCCCCTTATAATGCTGCACAGTGATTAGTGGCCCCTTATAATGCTGCACAGTGATTAGTGGCCCCTTATAATGCTGCACAGTGATTAGTGGCCCCTTATAATGCTGCACATTGATTAGTGGCCCCTTACAATGCTGCACGGTGATTAGTGGCCACTTATAATGCTGCACAGTGATTAGTGGCCCCTTGAAATGCTGCAGTGATTAGTGGCCCCTTATGCTGCACGGTGATTAGTGGCCCTTTGTAATGCTGCACAGTGATTAGTGGCCCCGTATAATGCTGCACAGTAATGAGAGGCCCCCTTATAATGCTGCACAGTGATGAGTGGCCTCTTATAATGCAGCACAGTGATGAGTGGCCCCATATAATGCTGCACAGTGATTACTGGCCCCATATAATGCTGCACAGTGATTACTGGCCCCATATAATGCTGCACAGTGATTAGTGGCCCCTTGTAATGCTGCACAGTGATTAGTGGCCCCTTGTAATGCTGCACAGTGATTAGTGGCCCCTTGTAATGCTGCACAGTTATTAGTGGCCCCTTGTAATGCTGCACAGTGATGAGTGGCCCCTTGTAATGCTGCACAGTGATGAGTGGCCCCTTATAATGCTGCACAGTGATTAGTGGCCCCTTGAAATGCTGCAGTGATTAGTGGCTCCTTATTATGCTGCACGGTGATTAGTGGCCCCTTATTATGCTGCACGGTGATGAGTGGCCCCTTATAATGCTGCAAGGTGATGAGTGGCCCCTTATAATGCTGCACAGTGATGAGTGGCCCCTTATAATGCTGCACAGTGATGAGTGGCCCCTTATAATGCTGCACAGTGATGAGTGGCCCCTTATAATGCTGCACAGTGATGAGTGGCCCCTTGTATTGCTGCACAGTGATTAGTGGCCCCTTACAATGCTGCTGCCGCAGCCTCAATTAAAAAAATGAAAAAAAAAACTATATACTCACCTTGTCACTGCTGCAGCTGCTGCTCCTCAGCGTTGCTGGCTCTGCAGTGACTGTTCAGGCAGAGGGCGCCTGCTAACTACGTCATGGCACCCTCTGACCTTAACGTCACTGCCAGAGGAAGCAAGACAGCAGAGCGATGCGCAGCGGTGGAATGGGGCACAGGTGAATATGGCTCCCCCCGTTATACTCACCTCTCCTGGCATGTCTCTGCAGCCCCCCGTGCTTGTTCCATCTTCTCAGTGCTGTTCTTCCTGCTTTCTGCGGTCACGTGGTGCCGCTCATTACATATGTGCATATTAATGAGGGTAATGAGCGTACCACGTGACCGCTGAAAGCAGGAAGAACAGCGCCGAGAAGATGGAATAAGCACGGGGGGCTGCAGAAACATGCCAGGAGAGGTGAGTATGATCTCTGACACCCCCCGCTCCCCCTCCCTGGCCGACCCCCGGTATATGACTCGCGTATAAGCCGAGAGGGGGACTTTCAGCCCCAAAAAATGGGCTGAAAATCTCGACTTATACGCGAGTATATACTGTAAGCCTTTTTTGTCCTTTAAGACAGAAGAAACAAAACTATTAACTCTTCTTCTAAGGTCTGACTGTGAGCTCGGACCCTCCCCAGCTATTTGTTAGGGCACTCCAGGCTAAGGGGTTGTACTGCTATGCTCTGTTATTGCAGACTTCATCATCCCAATCATAGTTCATCATCAGCACATCAGCCCCATCATAGTCCATCATCAGCACATCAACCCCATCATAGTCCATCATCAGCACATCAGCCCCATCATAGTCCATCATCAGCACATCAGCCCCATCATAGTCCATCATCAGCATATCAGCCCCATCATTGTCCCATAATGAAAGAAGTGTTGTTGCGCATTCTTAACAGCCGCTTGTTCCAGACACCCTGTTCTTAGGATTGGTGGGGGTCCTGGCAGTGAAACACCCGTAATCAGCAAGTTATGATCTACCAATGGCTAGGGGATAACTTGCTGAGGAGGCAGAAGTTGGGGACTACTGTTTTTAAAGACCGCAATACCTATATCAGGAGCTGTAAAGAAATATATGTTTCTAAGCTTTATCTTGAGTCCATTTTCCTTGTCGATAATTCTTAGATAATTCTGGGAAAAAAAGTATTTTAATACATATAACAAACTTAAATTGTCTTTGGAGAATAAAGTCTATCGGCGGTCAGTGCAGTGTACTACATTAGTTTGTGGGACAGAACATGTTGATAAAGGGTCGGTCTCATCACTGCACTCACCGTCCATAAGCTTTATTAGGGTAGATATCCACAGAATATGGATATAGTAGATGTATACCCCCTCTCAGGAATCCTTCCCTCATATTAGCTATGATGACTACATTCCACTGCAAACAGCAGAAGAAACTTGAGGCGCACTATTTACAAGAGGAGTTTTCCCATACATTTATGTGTTATCCATAAAATATTCTATAAATGTCTGATAGGCAGAGGTCCCGGACGTGAAACCCGCATCTGTCTACAGACCTGGGGAACTATGAATGTACAGATGGCCATTCACTATTGGGGAGGTTCCTATAAGATCTGAGTACTCAGCCTTGTGTTTGGTTATTTTCATAGACCTTGACATGAGCGGCAGGGTACATATGAAACCAGTGCTCCACCCAATTCTTCCTGAAGCAATTTTGTGGCTGATTCAAGACCCCTGTACTATTGATTTGAGGGTTCCTAAATGGTTGGAGACCCACACCAGTCTAATGTATTTGAGATGTTGTACCCTCTTAACGAAAGATCAGAGGAAAATACCTTCAACAAAACTGCTGGTTGGGTCGGATGTGGTATTCTGAGCCACTTGGTTTGTTGTCTCACATGTTTATGCTTAAAGTTCTTAATGGTTTGTTCTTGTTGAGTTTATGGGACCTTTGTCTATACTGTACTGTTCCTTTTTCATTTTTTTAGATAAGCATTCCATACTGTTAGGTGAAGAACTGGTGCTACCCTTCTTCACATTGAGGCATCATCCTACCATTGTGATCAGAAGCCCTATAACCCGGCTTCATTGTTAGGATGCAGGATTTATATAAATTAGCTCTACTGGGGTCTTAAAAGTGCAGGCATTGAGGAAGAAGTACAAAATCAGCAGGCAAATGAGTAGTCAGAAACAAGCAAAGGTCAGGGCAGGCAGCAGTGCAGAAACATAACCGGAAACAAGCAGAGGTCAGGGCAGGCAGCAGTGCAAAAACATAACCGGAAACAACCATAAAACCAAAGAAAAAAAACGACCCACAGTCCATATAGTGCAGAATAATATACATTTTTATTAGTATCACAGATTAATAACCGGAAACAAGCAGAGGTCAGGGCAGGCGGCAGTGCAGAAGCATAATCCATTGAGCAAGCTGAGGTCAGGGCAGGCGGCAGTGCAGAAACATAATCCATTGAGCAAGCTGAGGTCAGGGCAGGCGGCAGTTCAAAAACATAATCCATTGAGCAAGCAGAGGTCAGGCAGGCGGCAGTGCAGAAACATAATCCATTGAGCAAGCAGAGGTCAGGGCAGGCGTCAGTTCAAAAACATAATCCATTGAGCAAGCAGAGGTCAGGGCAGGCGGCAGTTCAAAAACATAATCCACTGAGCAAGCAGAGGTCAAGGCAGGCGGCAGTGCAGAAACATAATCCATTGAGCAAGCAGAGGTCAGGGTAGGCGGCAGTTCAAAAACATAATCCATTGAGCAAGCAGAGGTGAAGGCAGGCGGCAGTGCAGAAACAATCCATTGAGCAAGCAGAGGTCAGGCAGGCGGCAGTTCAAAAACATAATCCATTGAGCAAGCAAAGGTCAGGGCAGGCGGCAGTGTAGATGCATAACTTTAAACAAGCAGAGGTCAGGGCAGGCGGCAGTATAGAAACATGATCCATTGATCAAGCCATAGTCAAAACCGGAAAATCTGTCTAAGAAGCAGCTGTGCAGAAGATGGTATGTGCTTGCTGCAAGCAACTCGCCACTACATTTTCCGCCGGCTAAATCAAAGTGCCGCGGAATTCTCTTCTCGGGAGAATGATCTTCCTAGGACTTGGAAGGAAACCCAAATCTCTCTTGTAGGCACGTTGTACATCCTGTGGGCTCATCAGCATTACTTGCATGATCTTTCCAGTGGTATAGCTGACTGGCAGGTGTGGTGTAGGATTGTAGCCTTGTTTAGCAGTCACCTTAATACGCGGTTGATGGTCGTAAGGCATACTGAGGAGTATACGTGCTTGAGAGGGAGTTAGCTCCATCCAGGTGCATGGGGATGGGCTCCTGGGCAATGTGGCTGTTGTCTCTTCCTCATCTACTGTTCTGGTGAGTATCAGGCGTTCCTTCATACCCTCTGGCTCTGCGCTGATGTTTGCTGCAGGTTGTACGAATCGGCCTATTTCGGGCATTGTAGGATATGGTGGTGGACTTTTCAGTCTGGAATATCGGTCCTTTGCCTTTTCTGGTGTTTTGAACAGGCATTTAATAATTGACACGATATAATAAAGCACTGCCATCACATACCCCGTGAAGCCAGTTGGCCTTTGGTGGTGTTCAGGCCTCTGACTGTATAGGGATGTCCTGGCATGTGGGAGACGTCTCCGTGGTTGGAACTTTCCTCCAGCTACGGGTGCAGCCATTAGGCTGCCTTCCCCTCCACACACACAAAAGTGTGTGCGGATGGTAGAAAACACTCCCAAAAAAAAGAAATAAAAGTAAAAAAATAAACAAAACAAGTAAAAAGTGATTTACAAGTCGCTCTGGGTTAGTGTTCAGCTCTCCTCTCTATCTCTGCTTGCCTCGCACTGACCGTTCTTGCGGAACATTCCATGACTCGTGGACAACGCTTCTGTGATGTCATAAAGACGAACATGGCAATGGGTCTAATATAGGAGAACTAGTTATGTTACCCATGGCAGACCATCCAATACCAGCTGCCACTGTACGGATAGGGGTTAGCTGGATTGGGATGAGATGTATAAAAACTTACCGGTACAATAGCGCAAGTCATTGCTTTATTTACTGTTTTTGCTTTTTTACCTGTTTACAGGCAAATCTTTCTATTTGATATTTTCAAACCTGTATAATTCTGTATCCTCATATGTGAGATAATGTGATGTATCTATTGTCAGCTCCTTGTAGGAATGTCTCCTCCTCTCTTCCCGGTAACACGGATCACCCGTGATGGGCACAGACCATTGCTGTAGTCGGAATTATTTCATATAGCTTCAGAATAAATGTTAAATAATATTGTATTTTTTCCATATAATTGGCTCAGATCACTTTTTTTAATTTGTCTGTAATTCTAAGTAGTGATAAAAAAATAAATAACCCCAAGTGTGAACCTGGTGTAGAACGTACAAATTGTCCAGAGTCTCTCCTGGGCCATGTTCACACGTGCAGAAGTGCTGCATTGTTTCCATAGGTATTCGCACTAAAGCAATCAAAACTTTTTATTGTATTTTTTTGTGGCAGTTTTTTCGAATGCATTTTTTTTAGTAGAGGAATGCTTCAGTTCCACAATTGGAGACTTCATTGGAATTTTGCATGCGTTTTTTATGCTCTCCATATAATATAGTGGAAAATATTAAACAAAAGCATCAAAAAGTTCACACTTCTGCTGCACCATTAGCCCCTGTATGTAGTACAGCTTAGGCCTCTTTCACACTTCAGTTTTTTGCATCAGTTCAAATCCGCCAAAAAGGCAGACAAGCGGAGCCGTTCTGAACTGATGTGAACGGATGGCACAGGATCCTGAAAATGAGGAAATTTAAAGGAAATGCTGGTCGGGAAGGAGAGAGAGAGAGAGTTTTGTTGCAAGCTCCGTTTTGAAATCTTTGAGGATGGTGACGGACAGCAACTTTTGGCGGATCCTCAAAAAAAAAACGGATGAAACGGACAGCCATCCGTCACAATCCGCCATTAATGCAAGTCAATGGGGAAAAAACGGATCCTCCAAAAAAAATTGAGGATCCGTTTTTGTCAAAACCTGACGGATTGTGACTGATTGCAAAAAACTGAAGTGTGAAAGGGGCCTTAGGGAGCGATAAATGAAGTGAAAAGAAAAGTAAAACAACAAAAAAAGATTTAAACAAATCTGAAAAAAAACTCATAAAAGTTCAATTTTCCTCCATTGAAAATGAACATAAAAAAAAATGTCAAGTGATATCGCCACATCCAGCAAAGTCCGAGCTATCAAAATATAAAAATAATTAACCCAATTGGTAAACACAAAAAATTTAAAAACGCCAACATTGCGGTATTTTTTGGTCGCTGCAATACCACTTAAAATACGTAACAAGCAACTAAAATGTCATATCTATCCCAAAGTAATATCCATAATAACGTCTCGCCTTATGAAAAAATAATCCCTCTCATAGCTCTATTGAACGAAAAAGTAAAACTACGGGTCTCGGAAAATGGCAACACAAACTCCAACATATTTTTTATTTCAAAGTCTTGATTTTTTTTCTACCACTAAAATAATTTAAAAATCTGGGCACGTTTAGTATCTCTGTAATCATACTGATGAGGAGAATCATATTACATGGTCATTTTTACCACATAATGTACGCCGTAAACATAATTAAGGTCAGAATTGCGTTTTTTTTCACAATTTTCCCATTTCCCTGTACATTGTGTGTCAGGATAAGTCACAACCACTGCCACCAATATTTCTTGAACACCACTTGCTCACGACACACCTGCCCTGGGATGTTACTATAAAGGTGAACCTCCCATATTCTTTTGTCCACTCACCTAAGCGCACCCCGCAGACAGTTCTCACATCCACATCACACTGTTTGCTGCTATCGGTCACTGTTTTGATAGGCCAGTGAGACACCTGCGCTGGGTCACACACTAGCACACATGCCACCCAGCTTTTCTGAGCCCCTGATAGGTGCTCTTCTTTTACTTTTGTATACACATACAGCAAAACACAACCAAGGTATACTCGCCGTCCTCAGGGTTTGGGGGACGTTTAGCGCAGAAAAGAACAAACTTATTAAAATTTAGATTTAAAGGGATCCTGTCAGCAGGATTGTGAACAGTAAAGTACAGACAGTGTCAGGTCTACGCTGTTATACTGATTAAAATGAGGTGACCTGGGTGATGAAATGCATCTTGTGGTTGTTGTGTAATCTGTATTTGTAAATTTCAGTTATTGAGATTCTGGTGCTCCGGGTGTTTGTGGGGTTACAAAAAAAAGGTTTGCATTCATCAAAATGGTGCCTGTGCTGTAGTATAATACATGACTAATATCAATATGTAGACATGTGTAAGGGGTTGAGAGTCTTACCCCTTTAAACCCCCATGTTGCTGTTGTACTTGTATATATATTTATATATATGTTATACCATTGTTGCGCATTATCGTATATTTCATGTTGCTGTATTATTTATATAGCATAAGCTATGTTTCTGCACCTTGTACTTGGTAGGGACAGTGCAGTCTGGGCTATGGTCACTAGATGGGGCACTGAGCTCATTGCACAGTAGATGTAGCTGTAGGACATATAGGAGTTAACTGTAGGAGGGGATAGCTGGAGAATAAGCCAGGATGGTCTTCCAGTTTCAGGCAGTCAGAGGCCTGACCCCTTTGTGCTCGGGTGGGCTATATGCCTGAGCTGCCTAACTACCCCGTGATGTTAAAGCTGATGCCCAGCCATCTAGAGAAGAACACGGTACTGCAGAATCAGCAATAAAGTGGAAAAGAGTGTAAGTAAACAGAGGAAGATTGAAGGTTACCGTAAAAGGGTACGGGCAGGTCACTCCAGAATGTGGTGGAAAGCTACGTGGGCTGAATCTCTGATGTCCGGGGCGAAACATGCTGGAGAGCGCTTCACCGTGGTGACGCTATACAGGGAGGACACTGAGGAGCCATCTGAGACGCTTCGTCAAACGGAAACACTGCAAGGAACAGTGAAGGGAAAGATGAAGTAATGTGCTGTCTTTACTGTGATGAAAATGCTGGAAACTATGTGGATGTGCTGTGTCCTGAAGAAAATAAATTTGCTCAGTTAAGAGTTGCCCTGGACTGTGTCTCTATTCATTGGGATCAAGGATCAGCATCAAGTCGGCGTAGCAAAGGGGACGCTGACGGCACGGTGAGTATTCACCGTACCATGCAAGAGAAGAGGTACCGTTTTCCTGTAGAGGGAGGTCAGGGTATACAATGCCCGAACCCGAAATACTCAGCCACGACTACTGCCCTGGCTGACCTTTACACATAAAGTGTAGAAGTCGGGGGGGAAAGTGGGGAATGTGGTCTAGAAGTGATCAAGTATAGTGTGTTATTTTCTGCAGCAAACGTGTCCTGGCTGGAAGAGGAAGAAAAGCGAAGATGAATCGCTACAAATACAGAGGTCACTGGTAAGTCAGTGATTTACCTGGACACTTACATTATATAGTATATACAGAGCTCCTGTGTATAATGTCACTGGTGATCCTTGTATTACCTGTACGCTGACTATATGCAGAGCTCCTGTGTATAATGTTACTGGTGAGTCACTGTATTACCTGTACACTATACACTATATACAGAACTCCTGTGTATGTCTCCAGTGATCATTCTATTACTTGTACACTGACATTATATATACAGACAGGTAGCGTCGGACTGATTCTCCGGTGGGCCCTGGCATCTGGTGGGCCCTGGCACCTCTACTGGTATACAGGGACAGCAGTTGCCTAGGGCCCCCACTGCTCCAGGGGCCCCCAGCCAGTGCCACACAGCTGCTATGGGGGCCCTGCCAGCGGAGCAGCAGCGGGTGTCAGGAGGCAGGAGCCACTGTCCCCACTACTAAAGAGAAATGAATATTCATTCACTCTCGGCCTTCACTCACCCCGGGGCCCCGCTCCCCAACCTAGGCAGCCGGCGCCGCGCTCAATTGCAGTGGAAGAGAGAGCATCTCTCTCCCATCAGTCCCCTCTGCTCCTGACTCACAGCCGATGCGCGATGACGTCACTTCATCGCGCACCCGCTGTGTGTCTGGCAGACGGGTCAGCTGCTGACACTGAAGCCGTCATCAGCGTGGGAGCAGGAGGAGAGGTGAGTATTGTGGTTTGTTTTTTATATATCTCTATATCTATCTATATCTATCTCTATATCTATCTGTCTCTATATCTATATATCTCTATATCTATCTATTTCTATCTGTATATCTATATCTCTATCTCTATATCTATCTGTCTCTATCTTAGATATAGAGATAGATATAGATAGATAGATAGATATAGAGGTAGATATAGATAGATATAAATAGTCTATATCCATCTATCTCTATACCTATCTATATCTATCTCTATCTATTATCTTTATATCTATCCATCTATATATCATCTATCCATAGATCTATCTATTTATCCCCTATCTATCTATCTATATACCTATCTATAGCTATCACTATCTATTATCTTTATATCTATCTATCTATCTATCTATCTATCTTTCTATCTATCTATCCATATATCTATTTATCCCCTATCTATCTATTTATCTATCTATATCTATCTAGGTCTATCTATCTCTATAGCTACCTATATCTTTCACTATCTATTATCTTTATATCTTTATATCTATCTGTCTATCCATAGATCTATCTATTATCTATCTATACATCTAATTATCACATATCTATCTATCTATCTATCTATCTAGTGTTATACCCTATGAGGGGGCAGCATTATACCCTATGAGGGGGTGCATTATACCCTATGAGGGGGGAGAAGCATTATACCCTATGAGGGGGCAGCCTTATACCCTATGAGGGGGTGCAATATACCTTATCTTCCAACAAAATTAATTCTAAGTCCTCCATTTTGTTGGCGAGGCTTCTGGCATTTGTATACATGCACTTTATGTATGTCTGTACCTCTATTTCTTAAATTATTAACTGTTCTAACCTCACCCCCCATGCCACTACCACCCCCAATTTCATTATTTGTGCCCAGGTCTCTATCTACACAGTCTTCCCCTCTTATAAAATGAATACCCTCCCCTAGTTCCAAATTTAAATACTCCTCCACCCTTCTAGCCATTTTTTTCCCCAGCACAGCTGCACCCTCCCCATTGAGGTGCAGCCCGTCCCTAGCGTAGAACCTGTAGCCAACTGAGAAGTCGGCCCAGTTCTCCAGGAACCCAAACCCCTCCTTCCTACACTAATTCTTGAACCACTTATTAACTTCCCTAATCTCCTCTCTGGCGTGGCACGTGGTACAGGAAATATTTCCAAAAATACCACCTTGGAGGTCCTTGCCTTAAGATTGCAGCCTAATTCCCTGAAATCATCTTTAAGGACCTTCCACCTACCTCTGTGTCATTTGTACCAATGTGCACCATGACCGCTGGATCCTCACCAGCCCCTCCCAGTAATCTGTCAACCCGGTCAGCGATGTGTCAGACTTGCGCGCCAGATAGGCAGCACACCGTTCGACGATCCCTTTCTTTGTGACAGATTGCCCTATCTGTTCCCCTAATAATTGAGTCCCCCACTACCAGCACCTGTCTGGCCTGCCCTGCTCTCCTATTTCTCCCCTTACTGGAGCATATACTCCTCTGGCTTTCAGAGGACATGCCTTGCTGCAGCAGTGCTACCCCTGCACTGACACTCCCCTCATCTGCCAACTTGGCAAACTTATTGGGTTGTGCCAGATCAGGACTAGCCTCCCTGGCACTCTTCTGTCTACCCCACCTTCTAACTGTCACCCATCTTACTGCTTCACTGTCCTGCAGCTCCAACCTAGCATCCCCCCCTCATCTATCTCATTGAGCGTCTGCTCAGTGAGTAGAAGTCTCCTTTCCATATTGTCTATTGATCTCAGTGTTGCCAGCTGCACATTTAAATCCAGTATCTGGGCTTCCAAATGCACAATGTGCTCACATCTCGCACAGCAGTATGCACCCTCGACTGGCTGGTCAAGGATTGCGTACATGCGGCAAGACGTACACTGGATGGCATTGGCAATAGTGGAGCACATTCCTAATGGGGATTGCACCAGACAGAAAAGATAAGTAAAAATAAATAAAAAGTATTAATAAAATATAACAGCAATTCAGTAATACCTCCTTTGCAAACTCCCTGAATCCAAAGTCACTGAATCACAAGTCACACACTTACCACCGTTCGCACTTACGCTCAGGTCACACTCAGCTCGTTTACACTCGCTCAGGCAGAAGATTTAAAGAGTTTTTTTCCCTTCACCAGCAAACCACCCTGCTGCTCAATGCACTTCCAAAAGCTCCTGTGTATAATTTCACTGGTGGTCACTGTATTACACTGACACTGTATGCAGATCTTCTGTGTATAAATATCAGGATCCTGTCAGCGTCGGCGAACTGCCACGGCTGAGCAGCGTGACTCACCCCTACTGCGGGAGGGCCCGGGGTCCGATACTGCAGGGAAAGTTGAGGCAGACGGGACCTGCGATGCTGAAGGTAGTAAGAAGTACAAGGACCTACGATCATGTGACCACAGGGGGCGGGGCTTAGTGTCCCACTTCTGAAGATGATTGTAGGACTCTACTACAGGAATCCTGGAGTAGAGGCGAGGGGAACTCAGGTCAGACAAACGGGCGGTCATACATGGAGAGGGCGGCGCGATACCAGAGGGGCGAGCAGAGAGTAGTCAGAACGTAAGCAATGAGTCATACATGGAGATAGCTGCACAGTACAAGAGGGGCAATCAGAGAATAGTCAGGTCATAGGCAATGAGTCATACACAGAGATAGCAACGCAGTACAAGAGGGACAGGCAGAACTCGTAACAGGGACAGAACCAGATCAAAACCAAACAAGCATAAAGTATTACAGTCACAAAGCACACCAGGGTCACACACACTCGGCCAAGGGTCTGAGTATAAACGATGAGGAATGAGCCCACAATGAGGCTTTAAAAAGCCTCCCAGAATCTCAGAGTGAGGCCATCCACATTAACCTCTGAACTACCTAATCCCACAAGCTGAGCAAACCTTGACAATAATGTTGCCAGTGATCACTGAGCTCCTGTGTATAATGTCACTGGTAATCACTGTATTACCTGTACACTGACACTATATACAGAGGTACTGTGTATAATGTCACTGGTGGTAATAACAGTGTTGTTATTATTGTGGTTTGTATTCATAATCAGTACTGTAGTATTCCATCAATAAGTGGTGGTAATTTGTGGACTGTTCACAGTGTGGAAGTATTTCTCCGTGTATGAATTATTATTTGGTCCCTATATGCTGGTAATATGTCATATTATTCGGTCACTATGTGGTGGTAATATGTGGTCTGGTCATGGTGTGGTTGTATTTGTGCCTTTTATGTGATATGATGCGGGTACTATGTGGTCTGGTCATGGTGTGGTGGTATTTCTCCCCTGTATGTGGTATTATTGGTCTTGGTACAGTGGATTGTGTTGTGTTTGACGGTCATTAGTCTTCTCTGATATTAATTAGGAGAATATTCTTTATTTCCATTAGAGATTAAATACTTTGTAAACAGCGGCAGAGATGCACTTACAGGGGTTTCCTGTGGAAAAACGTAATCTCCTATTCACAGGACAAGTGATAACGTATTGATTGGGGGGGTCTAACTACTTGGACCCATTCAGCAAAATGTGGAACTTTTTATCCCCATTAGACTGGAGTGGCATGTCCGACTTGACCACTGATCCATTCATTCCCTCAGTGGCTGCACTTGTATTTTTATAGAAGCTCCAAAGAGAATGAATGAAGCTTCGGTCAGATATCTAACCTGCTGCTCCATTTTAAAATGGGGATAAGTGTCCTATCAACGATAAAACTTTCTCATTCTTCCGGTCGGTGCAGTTTCTAATGGTCGGACGTATGCGATCAGCTATCCTATAGAGCCCATGGATCGGTGATAAATTGTTTTAACCAAAGAACCACATTAATGTAAACTACCGTAATTATACATCCCAGTTATGGGGGTGCACAGTAGATGTGCAGGAGCCGCCTGTGTTTTACAGCCGATGCTCCACTATAATGGGGATAACGACTGACAGATATTAGCATATAGCTGTAGGATGGGGCCCTAGAGTCCATTCCCCTGGTGGGCCCCAGACACCCCAGTTCGACCCTGAATATACATCATTGTGGATTATCAGATACCGGATTTAGGGAAATTTCTCTGTAATATGGAAGGCAATGACATGAATAGATAGCAAAATCTGGTTTGTCTACAATCTTTTTTATTTGTTAGGTTCTTTCCTGTTACAGCACTTCTGTCCTGTAGTATAAACCTTCTCTCACACTAGTGCTAGCACTAAACCTTGGTTTGCCTTCTTCTAAAGTCTCTGTTGTCCCCGCAGACTTAGAGATTTCCAGCATTACTCCATGCAGCCATAAGGACCTTCTCTCTTTACTCCTTGGGTTTCCGCTGTCCTAGCAGGAAGTGAGAAACGTTCTCGTAAATCACAAGGATGGTACAGCAGGCGGGGTCGCTCAAAATAACTTGGGGGCAATTTTCTTTAGAAGTCCGTATATACTCGCGTATAAGCCGACCCATGTATAAGCCGACCACCCTAATTTTGTCACAAAAAACTGGGAAAACTTATTGACTCGCCTATAAACCTAGGGTGGAAAATGCCGAAGCTACTGGTAAATTTCAAAAATAAAATGGGCCCCATAAGATGCTCCATAAAGTTCATGATGGCCCCATATAATGCTCCATAAAGTTCATGATGGGTTCCATAAGATGCTCCATACAAAAATATGCCTAATAATGCTGCACAGTGAATAATGGTAGCCCTATTACATGGTCCATAATAACATATGCCCCATATAATGCTTCACAGTGATTGGTGGCCCCTTATAATGCTGCATGGAGAGTGGCCCCTTATAATGCTGCACAATGATTAGTGGCCCCTTATAATGCTGCACAGTGATTAGTGGCCCCTTATAATGCTGCACAGTGATTAGTGGCCCCTTATAATGCTGCACAGTGATTAGTGGCCCCTTATAATGCTGCACATTGATTAGTGGCCCCTTACAATGCTGCACGGTGATTAGTGGCCACTTATAATGCTGCACAGTGATTAGTGGCCCCTTGAAATGCTGCAGTGATTAGTGGCCCCTTATGCTGCACGGTGATTAGTGGCCCTTTGTAATGCTGCACAGTGATTAGTGGCCCCGTATAATGCTGCACAGTAATGAGAGGCCCCCTTATAATGCTGCACAGTAATGAGTGGCCTCTTATAATGCAGCACAGTGATGAGTGGCCCCATATAATGCTGCACAGTGATTACTGGCCCCATATAATGCTGCACAGTGATTACTGGCCCCATATAATGCTGCACAGTGATTAGTGGCCCCTTGTAATGCTGCACAGTGATTAGTGGCCCCTTGTAATGCTGCACAGTGATTAGTGGCCCCTTGTAATGCTGCACAGTTATTAGTGGCCCCTTGTAATGCTGCACAGTGATGAGTGGCCCCTTGTAATGCTGCACAGTGATGAGTGGCCCCTTATAATGCTGCACAGTGATTAGTGGCCCCTTGAAATGCTGCAGTGATTAGTGGCTCCTTATTATGCTGCACGGTGATTAGTGGCCCCTTATTATGCTGCACGGTGATGAGTGGCCCCTTATAATGCTGCAAGGTGATGAGTGGCCCCTTATAATGCTGCACAGTGATGAGTGGCCCCTTATAATGCTGCACAGTGATGAGTGGCCCCTTATAATGCTGCACAGTGATGAGTGGCCCCTTATAATGCTGCACAGTGATGAGTGGCCCCTTGTATTGCTGCACAGTGATTAGTGGCCCCTTACAATGCTGCTGCCGCAGCCTCAATTAAAAAAATGAAAAAAAAAACTATATACTCACCTTGTCACTGCTGCAGCTGCTGCTCCTCAGCGTTGCTGGCTCTGCAGTGACTGTTCAGGCAGAGGGCGCCTGCTAACTACGTCATGGCACCCTCTGACCTTAACGTCACTGCCAGAGGAAGCAAGACAGCAGAGCGATGCGCAGCGGTGGAATGGGGCACAGGTGAATATGGCTCCCCCCGTTATACTCACCTCTCCTGGCATGTCTCTGCAGCCCCCCGTGCTTGTTCCATCTTCTCAGTGCTGTTCTTCCTGCTTTCTGCGGTCACGTGGTGCCGCTCATTACATATGTGCATATTAATGAGGGTAATGAGCGTACCACGTGACCGCTGAAAGCAGGAAGAACAGCGCCGAGAAGATGGAATAAGCACGGGGGGCTGCAGAAACATGCCAGGAGAGGTGAGTATGATCTCCGACACCCCCCGCTCCCCCTCCCTGGCCGACCCCCGGTATATGACTCGCGTATAAGCCGAGAGGGGGACTTTCAGCCCCAAAAAATGGGCTGAAAATCTCGACTTATACGCGAGTATATACTGTAAGCCTTTTTTGTCCTTTAAGACAGAAGAAACAAAACTATTAACTCTTCTTCTAAGGTCTGACTGTGAGCTCGGACCCTCCCCAGCTATTTGTTAGGGCACTCCAGGCTAAGGGGTTGTACTGCTATGCTCTGTTATTGCAGACTTCATCATCCCAATCATAGTTCATCATCAGCACATCAGCCCCATCATAGTCCATCATCAGCACATCAACCCCATCATAGTCCATCATCAGCACATCAGCCCCATCATAGTCCATCATCAGCACATCAGCCCCATCATAGTCCATCATCAGCATATCAGCCCCATCATTGTCCCATAATGAAAGAAGTGTTGTTGCGCATTCTTAACAGCCGCTTGTTCCAGACACCCTGTTCTTAGGATTGGTGGGGGTCCTGGCAGTGAAACACCCGTAATCAGCAAGTTATGATCTACCAATGGCTAGGGGATAACTTGCTGAGGAGGCAGAAGTTGGGGACTACTGTTTTTAAAGACCGCAATACCTATATCAGGAGCTGTTAAGAAATATATGTTTCTAAGCTTTATCTTGAGTCCATTTTCCTTGTCGATAATTCTTAGATAATTCTGGGAAAAAAAGTATTTTAATACATATAACAAACTTAAATTGTCTTTGGAGAATAAAGTCTATCGGCGGTCAGTGCAGTGTACTACATTAGTTTGTGGGACAGAACATGTTGATAAAGGGTCGGTCTCATCACTGCACTCACCGTCCATAAGCTTTATTAGGGTAGATATCCACAGAATATGGATATAGTAGATGTATACCCCCTCTCAGGAATCCTTCCCTCATATTAGCTATGATGACTACATTCCACTGCAAACAGCAGAAGAAACTTGAGGCGCACTATTTACAAGAGGAGTTTTCCCATACATTTATGTGTTATCCATAAAATATTCTATAAATGTCTGATAGGCAGAGGTCCCGGACGTGAAACCCGCATCTGTCTACAGACCTGGGGAACTATGAATATACAGATGGCCATTCACTATTGGGGAGGTTCCTATAAGATCTGAGTACTCAGCCTTGTGTTTGGTTATTTTCATAGACCTTGACATGAGCGGCAGGGTACATATGAAACCAGTGCTCCACCCAATTCTTCCTGAAGCAATTTTGTGGCTGATTCAAGACCCCTGTACTATTGATTTGAGGGTTCCTAAATGGTTGGAGACCCACACCAGTCTAATGTATTTGAGATGTTGTACCCTCTTAACGAAAGATCAGAGGAAAATACCTTCAACAAAACTGCTGGTTGGGTCGGATGTGGTATTCTGAGCCACTTGGTTTGTTGTCTCATATGTTTATGCTTAAAGTTCTTAATGGTTTGTTCTTGTTGAGTTTATGGGACCTTTGTCTATACTGTACTGTTCCTTTTTCATTTTTTTAGATAAGCATTCCATACTGTTAGGTGAAGAACTGGTGCTACCCTTCTTCACATTGAGGCATCATCCTACCATTGTGATCAGAAGCCCTATAACCCGGCTTCATTGTTAGGATGCAGGATTTATATAAATTAGCTCTACTGGGGTCTTAAAAGTGCAGGCATTGAGGAAGAAGTACAAAATCAGCAGGCAAATGAGTAGTCAGAAACAAGCAAAGGTCAGGGCAGGCAGCAGTGCAGAAACATAACCGGAAACAAGCAGAGGTCAGGGCAGGCAGCAGTGCAAAAACATAACCGGAAACAACCATAAAACCAAAGAAAAAAAACGACCCACAGTCCATATAGTGCAGAATAATATACATTTTTATTAGTATCACAGATTAATAACCGGAAACAAGCAGAGGTCAGGGCAGGCGGCAGTGCAGAAGCATAATCCATTGAGCAAGCTGAGGTCAGGGCAGGCGGCAGTGCAGAAACATAATCCATTGAGCAAGCTGAGGTCAGGGCAGGCGGCAGTTCAAAAACATAATCCATTGAGCAAGCAGAGGTCAGGCAGGCGGCAGTGCAGAAACATAATCCATTGAGCAAGCAGAGGTCAGGGCAGGCGTCAGTTCAAAAACATAATCCATTGAGCAAGCAGAGGTCAGGGCAGGCGGCAGTTCAAAAACATAATCCACTGAGCAAGCAGAGGTCAAGGCAGGCGGCAGTGCAGAAACATAATCCATTGAGCAAGCAGAGGTCAGGGTAGGCGGCAGTTCAAAAACATAATCCATTGAGCAAGCAGAGGTCAAGGCAGGCGGCAGTGCAGAAACAATCCATTGAGCAAGCAGAGGTCAGGCAGGCGGCAGTTCAAAAACATAATCCATTGAGCAAGCAAAGGTCAGGGCAGGCGGCAGTGTAGATGCATAACTTTAAACAAGCAGAGGTCAGGGCAGGCGGCAGTATAGAAACATGATCCATTGATCAAGCCATAGTCAAAACCGGAAAATCTGTCTAAGAAGCAGCTGTGCAGAAGATGGTATGTGCTTGCTGCAAGCAACTCGCCACTACATTTTCCGCCGGCTAAATCAAAGTGCCGCGGAATTCTCTTCTCGGGAGAATGATCTTCCTAGGACTTGGAAGGAAACCCAAATCTCTCTTGTAGGCACGTTGTACATCCTGTGGGCTCATCAGCATTACTTGCATGATCTTTCCAGTGGTATAGCTGACTGGCAGGTGTGGTGTAGGATTGTAGCCTTGTTTAGCAGTCACCTTAATACGCGGTTGATGGTCGTAAGGCATACTGAGGAGTATACGTGCTTGAGAGGGAGTTAGCTCCATCCAGGTGCATGGGGATGGGCTCCTGGGCAATGTGGCTGTTGTCTCTTCCTCATCTACTGTTCTGGTGAGTATCAGGCGTTCCTTCATACCCTCTGGCTCTGCGCTGATGTTTGCTGCAGGTTGTACGAATCGGCCTATTTCGGGCATTGTAGGATATGGTGGTGGACTTTTCAGTCTGGAATATCGGTCCTTTGCCTTTTCTGGTGTTTTGAACAGGCATTTAATAATTGACACGATATAATAAAGCACTGCCATCACATACCCCGTGAAGCCAGTTGGCCTTTGGTGGTGTTCAGGCCTCTGACTGTATAGGGATGTCCTGGCATGTGGGAGACGTCTCCGTGGTTGGAACTTTCCTCCAGCTACGGGTGCAGCCATTAGGCTGCCTTCCCCTCCACACACACAAAAGTGTGTGCGGATGGTAGAAAACACTCCCAAAAAAAAGAAATAAAAGTAAAAAAAATAAACAAAACAAGTAAAAAGTGATTTACAAGTCGCTCTGGGTTAGTGTTCAGCTCTCCTCTCTATCTCTGCTTGCCTCGCACTGACCGTTCTTGCGGAACATTCCATGACTCGTGGACAACGCTTCTGTGATGTCATAAAGACGAACATGGCAATGGGTCTAATATAGGAGAACTAGTTATGTTACCCATGGCAGACCATCCAATACCAGCTGCCACTGTACGGATAGGGGTTAGCTGGATTGGGATGAGATGTATAAAAACTTACCGGTACAATAGCGCAAGTCATTGCTTTATTTACTGTTTTTGCTTTTTTACCTGTTTACAGGCAAATCTTTCTATTTGATATTTTCAAACCTGTATAATTCTGTATCCTCATACGTGAGATAATGTGATGTATCTATTGTCAGCTCCTTCCAGGAATGTCTCCTCCTCTCTTCCCGGTAACACGGATCACCCGTGATGGGCACAGACCATTGCTGTAGTCAGAATTATTTCATATAGCTTCAGAATAAATGTTAAATAATATTGTATTTTTTCCATATAATTGGCTCAGATCACTTTTTTTAATTTGTCTGTAATTCTAAGTAGTGATAAAAAAATAAATAACCCCAAGTGTGAACCTGGTGTAGAACGTACAAATTGTCCAGAGTCTCTCCTGGGCCATGTTCACACGTGCAGAAGTGCTGCATTGTTTCCATAGGTATTCGCACTAAAGCAATCAATACTTTTTATTGTATTTTTTTGTGGCAGTTTTTTCGAATGCATTTTTTTTAGTAGAGGAATGCTTCAGTTCCACAATTGGAGACTTCATTGGAATTTTGCATGCGTTTTTTATGCTCTCCATATACTATAGTGGAAAATATTAAACAAAAGCATCAAAAAGTTCACACTTCTGCTGCACCATTAGCCCCTGTATGTAGTACAGCTTAGGCCTCTTTCACACTTCAGTTTTTTGCATCAGTTCAAATCCGCCAAAAAGGCAGACAAGCGGATCCGTTCTGAACTGATGTGAACGGATGGCACAGGATCCTGAAAATGAGGAAATTTAAAGGAAATGCTGGTCGGGAAGGAGAGAGAGAGAGAGAGAGTTTTGTTGCAAGCTCCGTTTTGAAATCTTTGAGGATGGTGACGGACAGCAACTTTTGGCGGATCCTCAAAAAAAAAACGGATGAAACGGACAGCCATCCGTCACAATCCGCCATTAATGCAAGTCAATGGGGAAAAAACGGATCCTCAAAAAAAAACTGAGGATCCGTTTTTGTCAAAACCTGACGGATTGTGACTGATTGCAAAAAACTGAAGTGTGAAAGGGGCCTTAGGGAGCGATAAATGAAGTGAAAAGAAAAGTAAAACAACAAAAAAAGATTTAAACAAATCTGAAAAAAAAACTCATAAAAGTTCAATTTTCCTCCATTGAAAATGAACATAAAAAAAAATGTCAAGTGATATCGCCACATCCAGCAAAGTCCGAGCTATCAAAATATAAAAATAATTAACCCAATTGGTAAACACAAAAAATTTAAAAACGCCAACATTGCGGTATTTTTTGGTCGCTGCAATACCACTTAAAATACGTAACAAGCAACTAAAATGTCATATCTACCCCAAAGTAATATCCATAATAACGTCTCGCCTTATAAAAAAATAATCCCTCTCATAGCTCTATTGAACGAAAAAGTAAAACTACGGGTCTCGGAAAATGGCAACACAAACTCCAACATATTTTTTATTTCAAAGTCTTGATTTTTTTTCTACCACTAAAATAATTTAAAAATCTGGGCACGTTTAGTATCTCTGTAATCATACTGATGAGGAGAATCATATTACATGGTCATTTTTACCACATAATGTACGCCGTAAACATAATTAAGGTCAGAATTGCGTTTTTTTTCACAATTTTCCCATTTCCCTGTACATTGTGTGTCAGGATAAGTCACAACCACTGCCACCAATATTTCTTGAACACCACTTGCTCACGACACACCTGCCCTGGGATGTTACTATAAAGGTGAACCTCCCATATTCTTTTGTCCACTCACCTAAGCGCACCCCGCAGACAGTTCTCACATCCACATCACACTGTTTGCTGCTATCGGTCACTGTTTTGATAGGCCAGTGAGACACCTGCGCTGGGTCACACACTAGCACACATGCCACCCAGCTTTTCTGAGCCCCTGATAGGTGCTCTTCTTTTACTTTTGTATACACATACAGCAAAACACAACCAAGGTATACTCGCCGTCCTCAGGGTTTGGGGGACGTTTAGCGCAGAAAAGAACAAACTTATTAAAATTTAGATTTAAAGGGATCCTGTCAGCAGGATTGTGAACAGTAAAGTACAGACAGTGTCAGGTCTACGCTGTTATACTGATTAAAATGAGGTGACCTGGGTGATGAAATGCATCTTGTGGTTGTTGTGTAATCTGTATTTGTAAATTTCAGTTATTGAGATTCTGGTGCTCCGGGTGTTTGTGGGGTTACAAAAAAAAGGTTTGCATTCATCAAAATGGTGCCTGTGCTGTAGTATAATACATGACTAATATCAATATGTAGACATGTGTAAGGGGTTGAGAGTCTTACCCCTTTAAACCCCCATGTTGCTGTTGTACTTGTATATATATTTATATATATGTTATACCATTGTTGCGCATTATCGTATATTTCATGTTGCTGTATTATTTATATAGCATAAGCTATGTTTCTGCACCTTGTACTTGGTAGGGACAGTGCAGTCTGGGCTATGGTCACTAGATGGGGCACTGAGCTCATTGCACAGTAGATGTAGCTGTAGGATATATAGGAGTTAACTGTAGGAGGGGATAGCTGGAGAATAAGCCAGGATGGTCTTCCAGTTTCAGGCAGTCAGAGGCCTGACCCCTTTGTGCTCGGGTGGGCTATATGCCTGAGCTGCCTAACTACCCCGTGATGTTAAAGCTGATGCCCAGCCATCTAGAGAAGAACACGGTACTGCAGAATCAGCAATAAAGTGGAAAAGAGTGTAAGTAAACAGAGGAAGATTGAAGGTTACCGTAAAAGGGTACGGGCAGGTCACTCCAGAATGTGGTGGAAAGCTACGTGGGCTGAATCTCTGATGTCCGGGGCGAAACATGCTGGAGAGCGCTTCACCATGGTGACGCTATACAGGGAGGACACTGAGGAGCCATCTGAGACGCTTCGTCAAACGGAAACACTGCAAGGAACAGTGAAGGGAAAGATGAAGTAATGTGCTGTCTTTACTGTGATGAAAATGCTGGAAACTATGTGGATGTGCTGTGTCCTGAAGAAAATAAATTTGCTCAGTTAAGAGTTGCCCTGGACTGTGTCTCTATTCATTGGGATCAAGGATCAGCATCAAGTCGGCGTAGCAAAGGGGACGCTGACGGCACGGTGAGTATTCACCGTACCATGCAAGAGAAGAGGTACCGTTTTCCTGTAGAGGGAGGTCAGGGTATACAATGCCCGAACCCGAAATACTCAGCCACGACTACTGCCCTGGCTGACCTTTACACATAAAGTGTAGAAGTCGGGGGGGAAAGTGGGGAATGTGGTCTAGAAGTGATCAAGTATAGTGTGTTATTTTCTGCAGCAAACGTGTCCTGGCTGGAAGAGGAAGAAAAGCGAAGATGAATCGCTACAAATACAGAGGTCACTGGTAAGTCAGTGATTTACCTGGACACTTACATTATATAGTATATACAGAGCTCCTGTGTATAATGTCACTGGTGATCCTTGTATTACCTGTACGCTGACTATATGCAGAGCTCCTGTGTATAATGTTACTGGTGAGTCACTGTATTACTTGTACACTATACACTATATACATTACTCCTGTGTATGTCTCCAGTGATCATTCTATTACTTGTACACTGACATTATATATACAGACAGGTAGCGTCGGACTGATTCTCCGGTGGGCCCTGGCATCTGGTGGGCCCTGGCACCTCTACTGGTATACAGGGACAGCAGTTGCCTAGGGCCCCCACTGCTCCAGGGGCCCCCAGCCAGTGCCACACAGCTGCTATGGGGGCCCTGCCAGCGGAGCAGCAGCGGGTGTCAGGAGGCAGGAGCCACTGTCCCCACTACTAAAGAGAAATGAATATTCATTCACTCTCGGCCTCCACTCACCCCGGGGCCCCGCTCCCCAACCTAGGCAGCCGGCGCTGCGCTCAATTTCAGTGGAATAGAGAGCATCTCTCTCCCATCAGTCCCCTCTGCTCCTGACTCACAGCCGATGCGCGATGACGTCACTTCATCGCGCACCCGCTGTGTGTCTGGCAGACGGGTCAGCTGCTGACACTGAAGCCGTCATCAGCGTGGGAGCAGGAGGAGAGGTGAGTATTGTGGTTTGTTTTTTATATATCTCTATATCTATCTATATCTATCTCTATATCTATCTGTCTCTATATCTATATATCTCTATATCTATCTATTTCTATCTGTATATCTATATCTCTATCTCTATATCTATCTGTCTCTATCTTAGATATAGAGATAGATATAGATAGATAGATAGATAGATAGATATAGAGGTAGATATAGATAGATATAAATAGTCTATATCCATCTATCTCTATACCTATCTATATCTATCTCTATCTATTATCTTTATATCTATCCATCTATATATCATGTATCCATAGATCTATCTATTTATCCCCTATCTATCTATCTATATACCTATCTATAGCTATCACTATCTATTATCTTTATATCTATCTATCTATCTATCCATATATCTATTTATCCCCTATCTATCTATTTATCTATCTATATCTATCTAGGTCTATCTATCTATCTCTATAGCTACCTATATCTTTCACTATCTATTATCTTTATATCTTTATTTCTATCTGTCTATCCATAGATCTATCTATCTATTATCTATCTATACATCTAATTATCACATATCTATCTATCTATCTAGTGTTATACCCTATGAGGGGGCAGCATTATACCCTATGAGGGGGTGCATTATACCCTATGAGGGGGGAGAAGCATTATACCCTATGAGGGGGCAGCCTTATACCCTATGAGGGGGTGCAATATACCTTATCTTCCAACAAAATTAATTCTAAGTCCTCCATTTTGTTGGCGAGGCTTCTGGCATTTGTATACATGCACTTTATGTATGTCTGTACCTCTATTTCTTAAATTATTAACTGTTCTAACCTCACCCCCCATGCCACTACCACCTCCAATTTAATTATTTGTGCCCAGGTCTCTATCTACACAGTCTTCCCCTCTTATAAAATGAATACCCTCCCCTAGTTCCACGTTTAAACACTCCTCCACCCTTCTAGCCATTTTTTTCCCCAGCACAGCTGCACCCTCCCCATTGAGGTGCAGCCCGTCCCTAGCGTAGAACCTGTAGCCAACTGAGAAGTCGGCCCAGTTCTCCAGGAACCCAAACCCCTCCTTCCTACACTAATTCTTGAACCACTTATTAACTTCCCTAATCTCCTCTCTGGCGTGGCACGTGGTACAGGAAATATTTCCAAAAATACCACCTTGGAAGTCCTTGCCTTAAGATTGCAGCCTAATTCCCTGAAATCATCTTTAAGGACCTTCCACCTACCTCTGTGTCATTTGTACCAATGTGCACCATGACCGCTGGATCCTCACCAGCCCCTCCCAGTAATCTGTCAACCCGGTCAGCGATGTGTCAGACTTGCGCGCCAGATAGGCAGCACACCGTTCGACGATCCCTTTCTTTGTGACAGATTGCCCTATCTGTTCCCCTAATAATTGAGTCCCCCACTACCAGCACCTGTCTGGCCTGCCCTGCTCTCCTATTTCTCCCCTTACTGGAGCATATACTCCTCTGGCTTTCAGAGGACATGCCTTGCTGCAGCAGTGCTACCCCTGCACTGACACTCCCCTCATCTGCCAACTTGGCAAACTTATTGGGTTGTGCCAGATCAGGACTAGCCTCCCTGGCACTCTTCTGTCTACCCCACCTTCTAACTGTCACCCATCTTACTGCTTCACTGTCCTGCAGCTCCAACCTAGCATCCCCCCCTCATCTATCTCATTGAGCGTCTGCTCAGTGAGTAGAAGTCTCCTTTCCATATTGTCTATTGATCTCAGTGTTGCCAGCTGCACATTTAAATCCAGTATCTGGGCTTCCAAATGCACAATGTGCTCACATCTCGCACAGCAGTATGCACCCTCGACTGGCTGGTCAAGGATTGCGTACATGCGTCAAGACGTACACTGGATGGCATTGGCAATAGTGGAGCACATTCCTAATGGGGATTGCACCAGACAGAAAAGATAAGTAAAAATAAATAAAAAGTATTAATAAAATATAACAGCAATTCAGTAATACCTCCTTTGCAAACTCCCTGAATCCAAAGTCACTGAATCACAAGTCACACACTTACCACCGTTCGCACTGACGCTCAGGTCACACTCAGCTCGCTTACACTCGCTCAGGCAGAAGATTTAAAGAGATTTTTTTTCCCTTCACCAGCAAACCACCCTGCTGCTCAATGCACTTCCAAAAGCTCCTGTGTATAATTTCACTGGTGGTCACTGTATTACACTGACACTGTATGCAGATCTTCTGTGTATAAATATCAGGATCCTGTCAGCGTCGGCGAACTGCCATGGCTGAGCAGCGTGACTCACCCCTACTGCGGGAGGGCCCGGGGTCCGATACTGCAGGGAAAGTTGAGGCAGACGGGACCTGCGATGCTGAAGGTAGTAAGAAGTACAAGGACCTACGATCATGTGACCACAGGGGGCGGGGCTTAGTGTCCCACTTCTGAAGATGATTGTAGGACTCTACTACAGGAATCCTGGAGTAGAGGCGAGGGGAACTCAGGTCAGACAAACGGGCGGTCATACATGGAGAGGGCGGCGCGATACCAGAGGGGCGAGCAGAGAGTAGTCAGAACGTAAGCAATGAGTCATACATGGAGATAGCTGCACAGTACAAGAGGGGCAATCAGAGAATAGTCAGGTCATAGGCAATGAGTCATACACAGAGATAGCAACGCAGTACAAGAGGGACAGGCAGAACTCGTAACAGGGACAGAACCAGATCAAAACCAAACAAGCATAAAGTATTACAGTCACAAAGCACACCAGGGTCACACACACTCGGCCAAGGGTCTGAGTATAAACGATGAGGAATGAGCCCACAATGAGGCTTTAAAAAGCCTCCCAGAATCTCAGAGTGAGGCCATCCACATTAACCTCTGAACTACCTAATCCCACAAGCTGAGCAAACCTTGACAATAATGTTGCCAGTGATCACTGAGCTCCTGTGTATAATGTCACTGGTAATCACTATATTACCTGTACACTGACACTATATACAGAGGTACTGTGTATAATGTCACTGGTGGTAATAACAGTGTTGTTATTATTGTGGTTTGTATTCATAATCAGTACTGTAGTATTCCATCAATAAGTGGTGGTAATTTGTGGACTGTTCACAGTGTGGAAGTATTTCTCCGTGTATGAATTATTATTTGGTCCCTATATGCTGGTAATATGTCATATTATTCGGTCACTATGTGGTGGTAATATGTGGTCTGGTCATGGTGTGGTTGTATTTGTGCCTTTTATGTGATATGATGCGGGTACTATGTGGTCTGGTCATGGTGTGGTGGTATTTCTCCCCTGTATGTGGTATTATTGGTCTTGGTACAGTGGATTGTGTTGTGTTTGACGGTCATTAGTCTTCTCTGATATTAATTAGGAGAATATTCTTTATTTCCATTAGAGATTAAATACTTTGTAAACAGCGGCAGAGATGCACTTACAGGGGTTTCCTGTGGAAAAACGTAATCTCCTATTCACAGGACAAGTGATAACGTATTGATTGGGGGGGTCTAACTACTTGGACCCATTCAGCAAAATGTGGAACTTTTTATCCCCATTAGACTGGAGTGGCATGTCCGACTTGACCACTGATCCATTCATTCCCTCAGTGGCTGCACTTGTATTTTTATAGAAGCTCCAAAGAGAATGAATGAAGCTTCGGTCAGATATCTAACCTGCTGCTCCATTTTAAAATGGGGATAAGTGTCCTATCAACGATAAAACTTTCTCATTCTTCCGGTCGGTGCAGTTTCTAATGGTCGGACGTATGCGATCAGCTATCCTATAGAGCCCATGGATCGGTGATAAATTGTTTTAACCAAAGAACCACATTAATGTAAACTACCGTAATTATACATCCCAGTTATGGGGATGCACAGTAGATGTACAGGAGCCGCCTGTGTTTTACAGCCGATGCTCCACTATAATGGGGATAACGACTGACAGATATTAGCATATAGCTGTAGGATGGGGCCCTAGAGTCCATTCCCCTGGTGGGCCCCAGACACCCCAGTTCGACCCTGAATATACATCATTGTGGATTATCAGATACCGGATTTAGGGAAATTTCTCTGTAATATGGAAGGCAATGACATGAATAGATAGCAAAATCTGGTTTGTCTACAATCTTTTTTATTTGTTAGGTTCTTTCCTGTTACAGCACTTCTGTCCTGTAGTATAAACCTTCTCTCACACTAGTGCTAGCACTAAACCTTGGTTTGCCTTCTTCTAAAGTCTCTGTTGTCCCCGCAGACTTAGAGATTTCCAGCATTACTCCATGCAGCCATAAGGACCTTCTCTCTTTACTCCTTGGGTTTCCGCTGTCCTAGCAGGAAGTGAGAAACGTTCTCGTAAATCACAAGGATGGTACAGCAGGCGGGGTCGCTCAAAATAACTTGGGGGCAATTTTCTTTAGAAGTCCGTATATACTCGTGTATAAGCCGACCCATGTATAAGCCGACCACCCTAATTTTGTCACAAAAAACTGGGAAAACTTATTGACTCGCCTATAAACCTAGGGTGGAAAATGCCGAAGCTACTGGTAAATTTCAAAAATAAAATGGGCCCCATAAGATGCTCCATAAAGTTCATGATGGCCCCATATAATGCTCCATAAAGTTCATGATGGGTTCCATAAGATGCTCCATACAAAAATATGCCTAATAATGCTGCACAGTGAATAATGGTAGCCCTATAACATGGTCCATAATAACATATGCCCCATATAATGCTGCACAGTGATTGGTGGCCCCTTATAATCCTGCATGGAGAGTGGACCCTTATAATGCTGCACAATGATTAGTGGCCCCTTATAATGCTGCACAGTGATTAATGGCCCCTTATAATGCTGCACAGTGATTAGTGGCCCCTTATAATGCTGCACATTGATTAGTGGCCCCTTACAATGCTGCACGGTGATTAGTGGCCACTTATAATGCTGCACAGTGATTAGTGGCCCCTTGAAATGCAGTGATTAGTGGCCCCTTATGCTGCACGGTGATTAGTGGCCCTTTGTAATGCTGCACAGTGATTAGTGGCCCCGTATAATGCTGCACAGTGATGAGAGGCCCCCTTATAATGCTGCACAGTGATGAGTGGCCTCTTATAATGCAGCACAGTGATGAGTGGCCCCATATAATGCTGCACAGTGATTACTGGCCCTATGTAATGCTGCACAGTGATTACTGGCCCCATATAATGCTGCACAGTGATTAGTGGCCCCTTGTAATGCTGCACAGTGATTAGTGGCCCCTTGTAATGCTGCACAGTGATTAGTGGCCCCTTGTAATGCTGCACAGTTATTAGTGGCCCCTTGTAATGCTGCACAGTGATGAGTGGCCCCTTGTAATGCTGCACAGTGATGAGTGGCCCCTTATAATGCTGCACAGTGATTAGTGGCCCCTTGAAATGCTGCAGTGATTAGTGGCTCCTTATTATGCTGCACGGTGATTAGTGGCCCCTTATTATGCTGCACGGTGATGAGTGGCCCCTTATAATGCTGCAAGGTGATGAGTGGCCCCTTATAATGCTGCACAGTGATGAGTGGCCCCTTATAATGCTGCACAGTGATGAGTGGCCCCTTATAATGCTGCACAGTGATGAGTGGCCCCTTATAAAGCTGCACAGTGATGAGTGGCCCCTTGTATTGCTGCACAGTGATTAGTGGCCCCTTACAATGCTGCTGCCGCAGCCTCAATTAAAAAAATGAAAAAAAAAACTATATACTCACCTTGTCACTGCTGCAGCTGCTGCTCCTCAGCGTTGCTGGCTCTGCAGTGACTGTTCAGGCAGAGGGCGCCTGCTAACTACGTCATGGCACCCTCTGACCTTAACGTCACTGCCAGAGGAAGCAAGACAGCAGAGCGATGCGCAGCGGTGGAATGGGGCACAGGTGAATATGGCTCCCCCCGTTATACTCACCTCTCCTGGCATGTCTCTGCAGCCCCCCGTGCTTGTTCCATCTTCTCAGTGCTGTTCTTCCTGCTTTCTGCGGTCACGTGGTGCCGCTCATTACATATGTGCATATTAATGAGGGTAATGAGCGTACCACGTGACCGCTGAAAGCAGGAAGAACAGCGCCGAGAAGATGGAATAAGCACGGGGGGCTGCAGAAACATGCCAGGAGAGGTGAGTATGATCTCCGACACCCCCCCCCGCTCCCCCTCCCTGGCCGACCCCCGGTATATGACTCGCGTATAAGCCGAGAGGGGGACTTTCAGCCCCAAAAAATGGGCTGAAAATCTCGACTTATACGCGAGTATATACTGTAAGCCTTTTTTGTCCTTTAAGACAGAAGAAACAAAACTATTAACTCTTCTTCTAAGGTCTGACTGTGAGCTCGGACCCTCCCCAGCTATTTGTTAGGGCACTCCAGGCTAAGGGGTTGTACTGCTATGCTCTGTTATTGCAGACTTCATCATCCCAATCATAGTTCATCATCAGCACATCAGCCCCATCATAGTCCATCATCAGCACATCAACCCCATCATAGTCCATCATCAGCACATCAGCCCCATCATAGTCCATCATCAGCACATCAGCCCCATCATAGTCCATCATCAGCATATCAGCCCCATCATTGTCCCATAATGAAAGAAGTGTTGTTGCGCATTCTTAACAGCCGCTTGTTCCAGACACCCTGTTCTTAGGATTGGTGGGGGTCCTGGCAGTGAAACACCCGTAATCAGCAAGTTATGATCTACCAATGGCTAGGGGATAACTTGCTGAGGAGGCAGAAGTTGGGGACTACTGTTTTTAAAGACCGCAATACCTATATCAGGAGCTGTAAAGAAATATATGTTTCTAAGCTTTATCTTGAGTCCATTTTCCTTGTCGATAATTCTTAGATAATTCTGGGAAAAAAAGTATTTTAATACATATAACAAACTTAAATTGTCTTTGGAGAATAAAGTCTATCGGCGGTCAGTGCAGTGTACTACATTAGTTTGTGGGACAGAACATGTTGATAAAGGGTCGGTCTCATCACTGCACTCACCGTCCATAAGCTTTATTAGGGTAGATATCCACAGAATATGGATATAGTAGATGTATACCCCCTCTCAGGAATCCTTCCCTCATATTAGCTATGATGACTACATTCCACTGCAAACAGCAGAAGAAACTTGAGGCGCACTATTTACAAGAGGAGTTTTCCCATACATTTATGTGTTATCCATAAAATATTCTATAAATGTCTGATAGGCAGAGGTCCCGGACGTGAAACCCGCATCTGTCTACAGACCTGGGGAACTATGAATGTACAGATGGCCATTCACTATTGGGGAGGTTCCTATAAGATCTGAGTACTCAGCCTTGTGTTTGGTTATTTTCATAGACCTTGACATGAGCGGCAGGGTACATATGAAACCAGTGCTCCACCCAATTCTTCCTGAAGCAATTTTGTGGCTGATTCAAGACCCCTGTACTATTGATTTGAGGGTTCCTAAATGGTTGGAGACCCACACCAGTCTAATGTATTTGAGATGTTGTACCCTCTTAACGAAAGATCAGAGGAAAATACCTTCAACAAAACTGCTGGTTGGGTCGGATGTGGTATTCTGAGCCACTTGGTTTGTTGTCTCACATGTTTATGCTTAAAGTTCTTAATGGTTTGTTCTTGTTGAGTTTATGGGACCTTTGTCTATACTGTACTGTTCCTTTTTCATTTTTTTAGATAAGCATTCCATACTGTTAGGTGAAGAACTGGTGCTACCCTTCTTCACATTGAGGCATCATCCTACCATTGTGATCAGAAGCCCTTCATTGTTAGGATGCAGGATTTATATAAATTAGCTCTACTGGGGTCTTAAAAGTGCAGGCATTGAGGAAGAAGTACAAAATCAGCAGGCAAATGAGTAGTCAGAAACAAGCAAAGGTCAGGGCAGGCAGCAGTGCAGAAACATAACCGGAAACAAGCAGAGGTCAGGGCAGGCAGCAGTGCAAAAACATAACCGGAAACAACCATAAAACCAAAGAAAAAAAACGACCCACAGTCCATATAGTGCAGAATAATATACATTTTTATTAGTATCACAGATTAATAACCGGAAACAAGCAGAGGTCAGGGCAGGCGGCAGTGCAGAAGCATAATCCATTGAGCAAGCTGAGGTCAGGGCAGGCGGCAGTGCAGAAACATAATCCATTGAGCAAGCTGAGGTCAGGGCAGGCGGCAGTTCAAAAACATAATCCATTGAGCAAGCAGAGGTCAGGCAGGCGGCAGTGCAGAAACATAATCCATTGAGCAAGCAGAGGTCAGAGCAGGCGTCAGTTCAAAAACATAATCCATTGAGCAAGCAGAGGTCAGGGCAGGCGGCAGTTCAAAAACATAATCCACTGAGCAAGCAGAGGTCAAGGCAGGCGGCAGTGCAGAAACATAATCCATTGAGCAAGCAGAGGTCAGGGTAG
The DNA here is from genome assembly GCF_039654945.1 of Dendrobates tinctorius. Lineage (NCBI taxonomy): Eukaryota > Metazoa > Chordata > Amphibia > Anura > Dendrobatidae > Dendrobates > Dendrobates tinctorius. The sequence goes on from NW_027361743.1 coordinate 62,501,538, forward strand.
GCGGCAGTTCAAAAACATAATCCATTGAGCAAGCAGAGGTCAAGGCAGGCGGCAGTGCAGAAACAATCCATTGAGCAAGCAGAGGTCAGGCAGGCGGCAGTTCAAAAACATAATCCATTGAGCAAGCAAAGGTCAGGGCAGGCGGCAGTGTAGATGCATAACTTTAAACAAGCAGAGGTCAGGGCAGGCGGCAGTATAGAAACATGATCCATTGATCAAGCCATAGTCAAAACCGGAAAATCTGTCTAAGAAGCAGCTGTGCAGAAGATGGTATGTGCTTGCTGCAAGCAACTCGCCACTACATTTTCCGCCGGCTAAATCAAAGTGCCGCGGAATTCTCTTCTCGGGAGAATGATCTTCCTAGGACTTGGAAGGAAACCCAAATCTCTCTTGTAGGCACGTTGTACATCCTGTGGGCTCATCAGCATTACTTGCATGATCTTTCCAGTGGTATAGCTGACTGGCAGGTGTGGTGTAGGATTGTAGCCTTGTTTAGCAGTCACCTTAATACGCGGTTGATGGTCGTAAGGCATACTGAGGAGTATACGTGCTTGAGAGGGAGTTAGCTCCATCCAGGTGCATGGGGATGGGCTCCTGGGCAATGTGGCTGTTGTCTCTTCCTCATCTACTGTTCTGGTGAGTATCAGGCGTTCCTTCATACCCTCTGGCTCTGCGCTGATGTTTGCTGCAGGTTGTACGAATCGGCCTATTTCGGGCATTGTAGGATATGGTGGTGGACTTTTCAGTCTGGAATATCGGTCCTTTGCCTTTTCTGGTGTTTTGAACAGGCATTTAATAATTGACACGATATAATAAAGCACTGCCATCACATACCCCGTGAAGCCAGTTGGCCTTTGGTGGTGTTCAGGCCTCTGACTGTATAGGGATGTCCTGGCATGTGGGAGACGTCTCCGTGGTTGGAACTTTCCTCCAGCTACGGGTGCAGCCATTAGGCTGCCTTCCCCTCCACACACACAAAAGTGTGTGCGGATGGTAGAAAACACTCCCAAAAAAAAGAAATAAAAGTAAAAAAAATAAACAAAACAAGTAAAAAGTGATTTACAAGTCGCTCTGGGTTAGTGTTCAGCTCTCCTCTCTATCTCTGCTTGCCTCGCACTGACCGTTCTTGCGGAACATTCCATGACTCGTGGACAACGCTTCTGTGATGTCATAAAGACGAACATGGCAATGGGTCTAATATAGGAGAACTAGTTATGTTACCCATGGCAGACCATCCAATACCAGCTGCCACTGTACGGATAGGGGTTAGCTGGATTGGGATGAGATGTATAAAAACTTACCGGTACAATAGCGCAAGTCATTGCTTTATTTACTGTTTTTGCTTTTTTACCTGTTTACAGGCAAATCTTTCTATTTGATATTTTCAAACCTGTATAATTCTGTATCCTCATATGTGAGATAATGTGATGTATCTATTGTCAGCTTCTTCTAGGAATGTCTCCTCCTCTCTTCCCGGTAACACGGATCACCCGTGATGGGCACAGACCATTGCTGTAGTCGGAATTATTTCATATAGCTTCAGAATAAATGTTAAATAATATTGTATTTTTTCCATATAATTGGCTCAGATCACTTTTTTTAATTTGTCTGTAATTCTAAGTAGTGATAAAAAAATAAATAACCCCAAGTGTGAACCTGGTGTAGAACGTACAAATTGTCCAGAGTCTCTCCTGGGCCATGTTCACACGTGCAGAAGTGCTGCATTGTTTCCATAGGTATTCGCACTAAAGCAATCAAAACTTTTTATTGTATTTTTTTGTGGCAGTTTTTTCGAATGCATTTTTTTAGTAGAGGAATGCTTCAGTTCCACAATTGGAGACTTCATTGGAATTTTGCATGCGTTTTTTATGCTCTCCATATAATATAGTGGAAAATATTAAACAAAAGCATCAAAAAGTTCACACTTCTGCTGCACCATTAGCCCCTGTATGTAGTACAGCTTAGGCCTCTTTCACACTTCAGTTTTTTGCATCAGTTCAAATCCGCCAAAAAGGCAGACAAGCGGATCCGTTCTGAACTGATGTGAACGGATGGCACAGGATCCTGAAAATGAGGAAATTTAAAGGAAACGCTGGTCGGGAAGGAGAGAGAGAGAGAGAGAGTTTTGTTGCAAGCTCCGTTTTGAAATGTTTGAGGATGGTGACGGACAGCAACTTTTGGCGGATCCTCAAAAAAAAAACTGATGAAACGGACAGCCATCCGTCACAATCCGCCATTAATGCAAGTCAATGGGGAAAAAACGGATCCTCCAAAAAAAATTGAGGATCCGTTTTTGTCAAAACCTGACGGATTGTGACTGATTGCAAAAAACTGAAGTGTGAAAGGGGCCTTAGGGAGCGATAAATGAAGTGAAAAGAAAAGTAAAACAACAAAAAAAGATTTAAACAAATCTGAAAAAAAACTCATAAAAGTTCAATTTTCCTCCATTGAAAATGAACATAAAAAAAAATGTCAAGTGATATCGCCACATCCAGCAAAGTCCGAGCTATCAAAATATAAAAATAATTAACCCAATTGGTAAACACAAAAAATTTAAAAACGCCAACATTGCGGTATTTTTTGGTCGCTGCAATACCACTTAAAATACGTAACAAGCAACTAAAATGTCATATGTATCCCAAAGTAATATCCATAATAACGTCTCGCCTTATGAAAAAATAATCCCTCTCATAGCTCTATTGAACGAAAAAGTAAAACTACGGGTCTCGGAAAATGGCAACACAAACTCCAACATATTTTTTATTTCAAAGTCTTGATTTTTTTTCTACCACTAAAATAATTTAAAAATCTGGGCACGTTTAGTATCTCTGTAATCATACTGATGAGGAGAATCATATTACATGGTCATTTTTACCACATAATGTACGCCGTAAACATAATTAAGGTCAGAATTGCGTTTTTTTTCACAATTTTCCCATTTCCCTGTACATTGTGTGTCAGGATAAGTCACAACCACTGCCACCAATATTTCTTGAACACCACTTACTCACGACACACCTGCCCTGGGATGTTACTATAAAGGTGAACCTCCCATATTCTTTTGTCCACTCACCTAAGCGCACCCCGCAGACAGTTCTCACATCCACATCACACTGTTTGCTGCTATCGGTCACTGTTTTGATAGGCCAGTGAGACACCTGCGCTGGGTCACACACTAGCACACATGCCACCCAGCTTTTCTGAGCCCCTGATAGGTGCTCTTCTTTTACTTTTGTATACACATACAGCAAAACACAACCAAGGTATACTCGCCGTCCTCAGGGTTTGGGGGACGTTTAGCGCAGAAAAGAACAAACTTATTAAAATTTAGATTTAAAGGGATCCTGTCAGCAGGATTGTGAACAGTAAAGTACAGACAGTGTCAGGTCTACGCTGTTATACTGATTAAAATGAGGTGACCTGGGTGATGAAATGCATCTTGTGGTTGTTGTGTAATCTGTATTTGTAAATTTCAGTTATTGAGATTCTGGTGCTCCGGGTGTTTGTGGGGTTACAAAAAAAAGGTTTGCATTCATCAAAATGGTGCCTGTGCTGTAGTATAATACATGACTAATATCAATATGTAGACATGTGTAAGGGGTTGAGAGTCTTACCCCTTTAAACCCCCATGTTGCTGTTGTACTTGTATATATATTTATATATATGTTATACCATTGTTGCGCATTATCGTATATTTCATGTTGCTGTATTATTTATATAGCATAAGCTATGTTTCTGCACCTTGTACTTGGTAGGGACAGTGCAGTCTGGGCTATGGTCACTAGATGGGGCACTGAGCTCATTGCACAGTAGATGTAGCTGTAGGACATATAGGAGTTAACTGTAGGAGGGGATAGCTGGAGAATAAGCCAGGATGGTTTTCCAGTTTCAGGCAGTCAGAGGCCTGACCCCTTTGTGCTCGGGTGGGCTATATGCCTGAGCTGCCTAACTACCCCGTGATGTTAAAGCTGATGCCCAGCCATCTAGAGAAGAACACGGTACTGCAGAATCAGCAATAAAGTGGAAAAGAGTGTAAGTAAACAGAGGAAGATTGAAGGTTACCGTAAAAGGGTACGGGCAGGTCACTCCAGAATGTGGTGGAAAGCTACGTGGGCTGAATCTCTGATGTCCGGGGCAAAACATGCTGGAGAGCGCTTCACCGTGGTGACGCTATACAGGGAGGACACTGAGGAGCCATCTGAGACGCTTCGTCAAACGGAAACACTGCAAGGAACAGTGAAGGGAAAGATGAAGTAATGTGCTGTCTTTACTGTGATGAAAATGCTGGAAACTATGTGGATGTGCTGTGTCCTGAAGAAAATAAATTTGCTCAGTTAAGAGTTGCCCTGGACTGTGTCTCTATTCATTGGGATCAAGGATCAGCATCAAGTCGGCGTAGCAAAGGGGACGCTGACGGCACGGTGAGTATTCACCGTACCATGCAAGAGAAGAGGTACCGTTTTCCTGTAGAGGGAGGTCAGGGTATACAATGCCCGAACCCGAAATACTCAGCCACGACTACTGCCCTGGCTGACCTTTACACATAAAGTGTAGAAGTCGGGGGGGAAAGTGGGGAATGTGGTCTAGAAGTGATCAAGTATAGTGTGTTATTTTCTGCAGCAAACGTGTCCTGGCTGGAAGAGGAAGAAAAGCGAAGATGAATCGCTACAAATACAGAGGTCACTGGTAAGTCAGTGATTTACCTGGACACTTACATTATATAGTATATACAGAGCTCCTGTGTATAATGTCACTGGTGATCCTTGTATTACCTGTACGCTAACTATATGCAGAGCTCCTGTGTATAATGTTACTGGTGAGTCACTGTATTACCTGTACACTATACACTATATACAGAACTCCTGTGTATGTCTCCAGTGATCATTCTATTACTTGTACACTGACATTATATATACAGACAGGTAGCGTCGGACTGATTCTCCGGTGGGCCCTGGCATCTGGTGGGCCCTGGCACCTCTACTGGTATACAGGGACAGCAGTTGCCTAGGGCCCCCACTGCTCCAGGGGCCCCCAGCCAGTGCCACACAGCTGCTATGGGGGCCCTGCCAGCGGAGCAGCAGCGGGTGTCAGGAGGCAGGAGCCACTGTCCCCACTACTAAAGAGAAATGAATATTCATTCACTCTCGGCCTTCACTCACCCCGGGGCCCCGCTCCCCAACCTAGGCAGCCGGCGCCGCGCTCAATTGCAGTGGAAGAGAGAGCATCTCTCTCCCATCAGTCCCCTCTGCTCCTGACTCACAGCCGATGCGCGATGACGTCACTTCATCGCGCACCCGCTGTGTGTCTGGCAGACGGGTCAGCTGCTGACACTGAAGCCGTCATCAGCGTGGGAGCAGGAGGAGAGGTGAGTATTGTGGTTTGTTTTTTATATATCTCTATATCTATCTATATCTATCTCTATATCTATCTGTCTCTATATCTATATATCTCTATATCTATCTATTTCTATCTGTATATCTATATCTCTATCTCTATATCTATCTGTCTCTATCTTAGATATAGAGATAGATATAGATAGATAGATAGATAGATAGATATAGAGGTAGATATAGATAGATATAAATAGTCTATATCCATCTATCTCTATACCTATCTATATCTATCTCTATCTATTATCTTTATATCTATCCATCTATATATCATCTATCCATAGATCTATCTATTTATCCCCTATCTATCTATCTATCTATATACCTATCTATAGCTATCACTATCTATTATCTTTATATCTATCTATCTATCTATCTATCTTTCTATCTATCTATCCATATATCTATTTATCCCCTATCTATCTATTTATCTATCTATATCTATCTAGGTCTATCTATCTCTATAGCTACCTATATCTTTCACTATCTATTATCTTTATATCTTTATATCTATCTGTCTATCCATAGATCTATCTATCTATTATCTATCTATACATCTAATTATCACATATCTATCTATCTATCTATCTATCTATCTATCTATCTATCTATCTAGTGTTATACCCTATGAGGGGGCAGCATTATACCCTATGAGGGGGTGCATTATACCCTATGAGGTGGGAGAAGCATTATACCCTATGAGGGGGCAGCCTTATACCCTATGAGGGGGTGCAATATACCTTATCTTCCAACAAAATTAATTCTAAGTCCTCCATTTTGTTGGCGAGGCTTCTGGCATTTGTATACATGCACTTTATGTATGTCTGTACCTCTATTTCTTAAATTATTAACTGTTCTAACCTCACCCCCCATGCCACTACCACCCCCAATTTCATTATTTGTGCCCAGGTCTCTATCTACACAGTCTTCCCCTCTTATAAAATGAATACCCTCCCCTAGTTCCAAATTTAAACACTCCTCCACCCTTCTAGCCATTTTTTTCCCCAGCACAGCTGCACCCTCCCCATTGAGGTGCAGCCCGTCCCTAGCGTAGAACCTGTAGCCAACTGAGAAGTCGGCCCAGTTCTCCAGGAACCCAAACCCCTCCTTCCTACACTAATTCTTGAACCACTTATTAACTTCCCTAATCTCCTCTCTGGCGTGGCACGTGGTACAGGAAATATTTCCAAAAATACCACCTTGGAGGTCCTTGCCTTAAGATTGCAGCCTAATTCCCTGAAATCATCTTTAAGGACCTTCCACCTACCTCTGTGTCATTTGTACCAATGTGCACCATGACCGCTGGATCCTCACCAGCCCCTCCCAGTAATCTGTCAACCCGGTCAGCGATGTGTCAGACTTGCGCGCCAGATAGGCAGCACACCGTTCGACGATCCCTTTCTTTGTGACAGATTGCCCTATCTGTTCCCCTAATAATTGAGTCCCCCACTACCAGCACCTGTCTGGCCTGCCCTGCTCTCCTATTTCTCCCCTTACTGGAGCATATACTCCTCTGGCTTTCAGAGGACATGCCTTGCTGCAGCAGTGCTACCCCTGCACTGACACTCCCCTCATCTGCCAACTTGGCAAACTTATTGGGTTGTGCCAGATCAGGACTAGCCTCCCTGGCACTCTTCTGTCTACCCCACCTTCTAACTGTCACCCATCTTACTGCTTCACTGTCCTGCAGCTCCAACCTAGCATCCCCCCCTCATCTATCTCATTGAGCGTCTGCTCAGTGAGTAGAAGTCTCCTTTCCATATTGTCTATTGATCTCAGTGTTGCCAGCTGCACATTTAAATCCAGTATCTGGGCTTCCAAATGCACAATGTGCTCACATCTCGCACAGCAGTATGCACCCTCGACTGGCTGGTCAAGGATTGCGTACATGCGGCAAGACGTACACTGGATGGCATTGGCAATAGTGGAGCACATTCCTAATGGGGATTGCACCAGACAGAAAAGATAAGTAAAAATAAATAAAAAGTATTAATAAAATATAACAGCAATTCAGTAATACCTCCTTTGCAAACTCCCTGAATCCAAAGTCACTGAATCACAAGTCACACACTTACCACCGTTCGCACTTACGCTCAGGTCACACTCAGCTCGTTTACACTCGCTCAGGCAGAAGATTTAAAGAGATTTTTTTTCCCTTCACCAGCAAACCACCCTGCTGCTCAATGCACTTCCAAAAGCTCCTGTGTATAATTTCACTGGTGGTCACTGTATTACACTGACACTGTATGCAGATCTTCTGTGTATAAATATCAGGATCCTGTCAGCGTCGGCGAACTGCCACGGCTGAGCAGCGTGACTCACCCCTACTGCGGGAGGGCCCGGGGTCCGATACTGCAGGGAAAGTTGAGGCAGACGGGACCTGCGATGCTGAAGGTAGTAAGAAGTACAAGGACCTACGATCATGTGACCACAGGGGGCGGGGCTTAGTGTCCCACTTCTGAAGATGATTGTAGGACTCTACTACAGGAATCCTGGAGTAGAGGCGAGGGGAACTCAGGTCAGACAAACGGGCGGTCATACATGGAGAGGGCGGCGCGATACCAGAGGGGCGAGCAGAGAGTAGTCAGAACGTAAGCAATGAGTCATACATGGAGATAGCTGCACAGTACAAGAGGGGCAATCAGAGAATAGTCAGGTCATAGGCAATGAGTCATACACAGAGATAGCAACGCAGTACAAGAGGGACAGGCAGAACTCGTAACAGGGACAGAACCAGATCAAAACCAAACAAGCATAAAGTATTACAGTCACAAAGCACACCAGGGTCACACACACTCGGCCAAGGGTCTGAGTATAAACGATGAGGAATGAGCCCACAATGAGGCTTTAAAAAGCCTCCCAGAATCTCAGAGTGAGGCCATCCACATTAACCTCTGAACTACCTAATCCCACAAGCTGAGCAAACCTTGACAATAATGTTGCCAGTGATCACTGAGCTCCTGTGTATAATGTCACTGGTAATCACTGTATTACCTGTACACTGACACTATATACAGAGGTACTGTGTATAATGTCACTGGTGGTAATAACAGTGTTGTTATTATTGTGGTTTGTATTCATAATCAGTACTGTAGTATTCCATCAATAAGTGGTGGTAATTTGTGGACTGTTCACAGTGTGGAAGTATTTCTCCGTGTATGAATTATTATTTGGTCCCTATATGCTGGTAATATGTCATATTATTCGGTCACTATGTGGTGGTAATATGTGGTCTGGTCATGGTGTGGTTGTATTTGTGCCTTTTATGTGATATGATGCGGGTACTATGTGGTCTGGTCATGGTGTGGTGGTATTTCTCCCCTGTATGTGGTATTATTGGTCTTGGTACAGTGGATTGTGTTGTGTTTGACGGTCATTAGTCTTCTCTGATATTAATTAGGAGAATATTCTTTATTTCCATTAGAGATTAAATACTTTGTAAACAGCGGCAGAGATGCACTTACAGGGGTTTCCTGTGGAAAAACGTAATCTCCTATTCACAGGACAAGTGATAACGTATTGATTGGGGGGGTCTAACTACTTGGACCCATTCAGCAAAATGTGGAACTTTTTATCCCCATTAGACTGGAGTGGCATGTCCGACTTGACAACTGATCCATTCATTCCCTCAGTGGCTGCACTTGTATTTTTATAGAAGCTCCAAAGAGAATGAATGAAGCTTCGGTCAGATATCTAACCTGCTGCTCCATTTTAAAATGGGGATAAGTGTCCTATCAACGATAAAACTTTCTCATTCTTCCGGTCGGTGCAGTTTCTAATGGTCGGACGTATGCGATCAGCTATCCTATAGAGCCCATGGATCGGTGATAAATTGTTTTAACCAAAGAACCACATTAATGTAAACTACCGTAATTATACATCCCAGTTATGGGGGTGCACAGTAGATGTGCAGGAGCCGCCTGTGTTTTACAGCCGATGCTCCACTATAATGGGGATAACGACTGACAGATATTAGCATATAGCTGTAGGATGGGGCCCTAGAGTCCATTCCCCTGGTGGGCCCCAGACACCCCAGTTCGACCCTGAATATACATCATTGTGGATTATCAGATACCGGATTTAGGGAAATTTCTCTGTAATATGGAAGGCAATGACATGAATAGATAGCAAAATCTGGTTTGTCTACAATCTTTTTTATTTGTTAGGTTCTTTCCTGTTACAGCACTTCTCTCCTGTAGTATAAACCTTCTCTCACACTAGTGCTAGCACTAAACCTTGGTTTGCCTTCTTCTAAAGTCTCTGTTGTCCCCGCAGACTTAGAGATTTCCAGCATTACTCCATGCAGCCATAAGGACCTTCTCTCTTTACTCCTTGGGTTTCCGCTGTCCTAGCAGGAAGTGAGAAACGTTCTCGTAAATCACAAGGATGGTACAGCAGGCGGGGTCGCTCAAAATAACTTGGGGGCAATTTTCTTTAGAAGTCCGTATATACTCGCGTATAAGCCGACCCATGTATAAGCCGACCACCCTAATTTTGTCACAAAAAACTGGGAAAACTTATTGACTCGCCTATAAACCTAGGGTGGAAAATGCCGAAGCTACTGGTAAATTTCAAAAATAAAATGGGCCCCATAAGATGCTCCATAAAGTTCATGATGGCCCCATATAATGCTCCATAAAGTTCATGATGGGTTCCATAAGATGCTCCATACAAAAATATGCCTAATAATGCTGCACAGTGAATAATGGTAGCCCTATTACATGGTCCATAATAACATATGCCCCATATAATGCTTCACAGTGATTGGTGGCCCCTTATAATGCTGCATGGAGAGTGGCCCCTTATAATGCTGCACAATGATTAGTGGCCCCTTATAATGCTGCACAGTGATTAGTGGCCCCTTATAATGCTGCACAGTGATTAGTGGCCCCTTATAATGCTGCACAGTGATTAGTGGCCCCTTATAATGCTGCACATTGATTAGTGGCCCCTTACAATGCTGCACGGTGATTAGTGGCCACTTATAATGCTGCACAGTGATTAGTGGCCCCTTGAAATGCTGCAGTGATTAGTGGCCCCTTATGCTGCACGGTGATTAGTGGCCCTTTGTAATGCTGCACAGTGATTAGTGGCCCCGTATAATGCTGCACAGTAATGAGAGGCCCCCTTATAATGCTGCACAGTAATGAGTGGCCTCTTATAATGCAGCACAGTGATGAGTGGCCCCATATAATGCTGCACAGTGATTACTGGCCCCATATAATGCTGCACAGTGATTACTGGCCCCATATAATGCTGCACAGTGATTAGTGGCCCCTTGTAATGCTGCACAGTGATTAGTTTCCCCTTGTAATGCTGCACAGTGATTAGTGGCCCCTTGTAATGCTGCACAGTTATTAGTGGCCCCTTGTAATGCTGCACAGTGATGAGTGGCCCCTTGTAATGCTGCACAGTGATGAGTGGCCCCTTATAATGCTGCACAGTGATTAGTGGCCCCTTGAAATGCTGCAGTGATTAGTGGCTCCTTATTATGCTGCACGGTGATTAGTGGCCCCTTATTATGCTGCACGGTGATGAGTGGCCCCTTATAATGCTGCAAGGTGATGAGTGGCCCCTTATAATGCTGCACAGTGATGAGTGGCCCCTTATAATGCTGCACAGTGATGAGTGGCCCCTTATAATGCTACACAGTGATGAGTGGCCCCTTATAATGCTGCACAGTGATGAGTGGCCCCTTGTATTGCTGCACAGTGATTAGTGGCCCCTTACAATGCTGCTGCCGCAGCCTCAATTAAAAAAATGAAAAAAAAAACTATATACTCACCTTGTCACTGCTGCAGCTGCTGCTCCTCAGCGTTGCTGGCTCTGCAGTGACTGTTCAGGCAGAGGGCGCCTGCTAACTACGTCATGGCACCCTCTGACCTTAACGTCACTGCCAGAGGAAGCAAGACAGCAGAGCGATGCGCAGCGGTGGAATGGGGCACAGGTGAATATGGCTCCCCCCGTTATACTCACCTCTCCTGGCATGTCTCTGCAGCCCCCCGTGCTTGTTCCATCTTCTCAGTGCTGTTCTTCCTGCTTTCTGCGGTCACGTGGTGCCGCTCATTACATATGTGCATATTAATGAGGGTAATGAGCGTACCACGTGACCGCTGAAAGCAGGAAGAACAGCGCCGAGAAGATGGAATAAGCACGGGGGGCTGCAGAAACATGCCAGGAGAGGTGAGTATGATCTCCGACACCCCCCGCTCCCCCTCCCTGGCCGACCCCCGGTATATGACTCGCGTATAAGCCGAGAGGGGGACTTTCAGCCCCAAAAAATGGGCTGAAAATCTCGACTTATACGCGAGTATATACTGTAAGCCTTTTTTGTCCTTTAAGACAGAAGAAACAAAACTATTAACTCTTCTTCTAAGGTCTGACTGTGAGCTCGGACCCTCCCCAGCTATTTGTTAGGGCACTCCAGGCTAAGGGGTTGTACTGCTATGCTCTGTTATTGCAGACTTCATCATCCCAATCATAGTTCATCATCAGCACATCAGCCCCATCATAGTCCATCATCAGCACATCAACCCCATCATAGTCCATCATCAGCACATCAGCCCCATCATAGTCCATCATCAGCACATCAGCCCCATCATAGTCCATCATCAGCATATCAGCCCCATCATTGTCCCATAATGAAAGAAGTGTTGTTGCGCATTCTTAACAGCCGCTTGTTCCAGACACCCTGTTCTTAGGATTGGTGGGGGTCCTGGCAGTGAAACACCCGTAATCAGCAAGTTATGATCTACCAATGGCTAGGGGATAACTTGCTGAGGAGGCAGAAGTTGGGGACTACTGTTTTTAAAGACCGCAATACCTATATCAGGAGCTGTAAAGAAATATATGTTTCTAAGCTTTATCTTGAGTCCATTTTCCTTGTCGATAATTCTTAGATAATTCTGGGAAAAAAAGTATTTTAATACATATAACAAACTTAAATTGTCTTTGGAGAATAAAGTCTATCGGCGGTCAGTGCAGTGTACTACATTAGTTTGTGGGACAGAACATGTTGATAAAGGGTCGGTCTCATCACTGCACTCACCGTCCATAAGCTTTATTAGGGTAGATATCCACAGAATATGGATATAGTAGATGTATACCCCCTCTCAGGAATCCTTCCCTCATATTAGCTATGATGACTACATTCCACTGCAAACAGCAGAAGAAACTTGAGGCGCACTATTTACAAGAGGAGTTTTCCCATACATTTATGTGTTATCCATAAAATATTCTATAAATGTCTGATAGGCAGAGGTCCCGGACGTGAAACCCGCATCTGTCTACAGACCTGGGGAACTATGAATATACAGATGGCCATTCACTATTGGGGAGGTTCCTATAAGATCTGAGTACTCAGCCTTGTGTTTGGTTATTTTCATAGACCTTGACATGAGCGGCAGGGTACATATGAAACCAGTGCTCCACCCAATTCTTCCTGAAGCAATTTTGTGGCTGATTCAAGACCCCTGTACTATTGATTTGAGGGTTCCTAAATGGTTGGAGACCCACACCAGTCTAATGTATTTGAGATGTTGTACCCTCTTAACGAAAGATCAGAGGAAAATACCTTCAACAAAACTGCTGGTTGGGTCGGATGTGGTATTCTGAGCCACTTGGTTTGTTGTCTCATATGTTTATGCTTAAAGTTCTTAATGGTTTGTTCTTGTTGAGTTTATGGGACCTTTGTCTATACTGTACTGTTCCTTTTTCATTTTTTTAGATAAGCATTCCATACTGTTAGGTGAAGAACTGGTGCTACCCTTCTTCACATTGAGGCATCATCCTACCATTGTGATCAGAAGCCCTATAACCCGGCTTCATTGTTAGGATGCAGGATTTATATAAATTAGCTCTACTGGGGTCTTAAAAGTGCAGGCATTGAGGAAGAAGTACAAAATCAGCAGGCAAATGAGTAGTCAGAAACAAGCAAAGGTCAGGGCAGGCAGCAGTGCAGAAACATAACCGGAAACAAGCAGAGGTCAGGGCAGGCAGCAGTGCAAAAACATAACCGGAAACAACCATAAAACCAAAGAAAAAAAACGACCCACAGTCCATATAGTGCAGAATAATATACATTTTTATTAGTATCACAGATTAATAACCGGAAACAAGCAGAGGTCAGGGCAGGCGGCAGTGCAGAAGCATAATCCATTGAGCAAGCTGAGGTCAGGGCAGGCGGCAGTGCAGAAACATAATCCATTGAGCAAGCTGAGGTCAGGGCAGGCGGCAGTTCAAAAACATAATCCATTGAGCAAGCAGAGGTCAGGCAGGCGGCAGTGCAGAAACATAATCCATTGAGCAAGCAGAGGTCAGGGCAGGCGTCAGTTCAAAAACATAATCCATTGAGCAAGCAGAGGTCAGGGCAGGCGGCAGTTCAAAAACATAATCCACTGAGCAAGCAGAGGTCAAGGCAGGCGGCAGTGCAGAAACATAATCCATTGAGCAAGCAGAGGTCAGGGTAGGCGGCAGTTCAAAAACATAATCCATTGAGCAAGCAGAGGTCAAGGCAGGCGGCAGTGCAGAAACAATCCATTGAGCAAGCAGAGGTCAGGCAGGCGGCAGTTCAAAAACATAATCCATTGAGCAAGCAAAGGTCAGGGCAGGCGGCAGTGTAGATGCATAACTTTAAACAAGCAGAGGTCAGGGCAGGTGGCAGTATAGAAACATGATCCATTGATCAAGCCATAGTCAAAACCGGAAAATCTGTCTAAGAAGCAGCTGTGCAGAAGATGGTATGTGCTTGCTGCAAGCAACTCGCCACTACATTTTCCGCCGGCTAAATCAAAGTGCCGCGGAATTCTCTTCTCGGGAGAATGATCTTCCTAGGACTTGGAAGGAAACCCAAATCTCTCTTGTAGGCACGTTGTACATCCTGTGGGCTCATCAGCATTACTTGCATGATCTTTCCAGTGGTATAGCTGACTGGCAGGTGTGGTGTAGGATTGTAGCCTTGTTTAGCAGTCACCTTAATACGCGGTTGATGGTCGTAAGGCATACTGAGGAGTATACGTGCTTGAGAGGGAGTTAGCTCCATCCAGGTGCATGGGGATGGGCTCCTGGGCAATGTGGCTGTTGTCTCTTCCTCATCTACTGTTCTGGTGAGTATCAGGCGTTCCTTCATACCCTCTGGCTCTGCGCTGATGTTTGCTGCAGGTTGTACGAATCGGCCTATTTCGGGCATTGTAGGATATGGTGGTGGACTTTTCAGTCTGGAATATCGGTCCTTTGCCTTTTCTGGTGTTTTGAACAGGCATTTAATAATTGACACGATATAATAAAGCACTGCCATCACATACCCCGTGAAGCCAGTTGGCCTTTGGTGGTGTTCAGGCCTCTGACTGTATAGGGATGTCCTGGCATGTGGGAGACGTCTCCGTGGTTGGAACTTTCCTCCAGCTACGGGTGCAGCCATTAGGCTGCCTTCCCCTCCACACACACAAAAGTGTGTGCGGATGGTAGAAAACACTCCCAAAAAAAAGAAATAAAAGTAAAAAAAATAAACAAAACAAGTAAAAAGTGATTTACAAGTCGCTCTGGGTTAGTGTTCAGCTCTCCTCTCTATCTCTGCTTGCCTCGCACTGACCGTTCTTGCGGAACATTCCATGACTCGTGGACAACGCTTCTGTGATGTCATAAAGACGAACATGGCAATGGGTCTAATATAGGAGAACTAGTTATGTTACCCATGGCAGACCATCCAATACCAGCTGCCACTGTACGGATAGGGGTTAGCTGGATTGGGATGAGATGTATAAAAACTTACCGGTACAATAGCGCAAGTCATTGCTTTATTTACTGTTTTTGCTTTTTTACCTGTTTACAGGCAAATCTTTCTATTTGATATTTTCAAACCTGTATAATTCTGTATCCTCATACGTGAGATAATGTGATGTATCTATTGTCAGCTTCTTCCAGGAATGTCTCCTCCTCTCTTCCCGGTAACACGGATCACCCGTGATGGGCACAGACCATTGCTGTAGTCGGAAAAATAAATAATCCCAAGTGTGAACCTGGTGTAGAACATACAAATTGTCCAGAGTCTCTCCTGGGCCATGTTCACACGTGCAGAAGTGCTGCATTGTTTCCATAGGTATTCGCACTAAAGCAATCAAAACTTTTTATTGTATTTTTTTGTGGCAGTTTTTTCGAATGCATTTTTTTTAGTAGAGGAATGCTTCAGTTCCACAATTGGAGACTTCATTGGAATTTTGCATGCGTTTTTTATGCTCTCCATATACTATAGTGGAAAATATTAAACAAAAGCATCAAAAAGTTCACACTTCTGCTGCACCATTAGCCCCTGTATGTAGTACAGCTTAGGCCTCTTTCACACTTCAGTTTTTTGCATCAGTTCAAATCCGCCAAAAAGGCAGACAAGCGGATCCGTTCTGAACTGATGTGAACGGATGGCACAGGATCCTGAAAATGAGGAAATTTAAAGGAAACGCTGGTCGGGAAGGAGAGAGAGAGAGCGAGAGTTTTGTTGCAAGCTCCGTTTTGAAATCTTTGAGGATGGTGACGGACAGCAACTTTTGGCGGATCCTCAAAAAAAAAACGGATGAAACGGACAGCCATCCGTCACAATCCGCCATTAATGCAAGTCAATGGGGAAAAAACGGATCCTCAAAAAAAAACTGAGGATCCGTTTTTGTCAAAACCTGACGGATTGTGACTGATTGCAAAAAACTGAAGTGTGAAAGGGGCCTTAGGGAGCGATAAATGAAGTGAAAAGAAAAGTAAAACAACAAAAAAAGATTTAAACAAATCTGAAAAAAAAACTCATAAAAGTTCAATTTTCCTCCATTGAAAATGAACATAAAAAAAAATGTCAAGTGATATCGCCACATCCAGCAAAGTCCGAGCTATCAAAATATAAAAATAATTAACCCAATTGGTAAACACAAAAAATTTAAAAACGCCAACATTGCGGTATTTTTTGGTCGCTGCAATACCACTTAAAATACGTAACAAGCAACTAAAATGTCATATGTATCCCAAAGTAATATCCATAATAACGTCTCGCCTTATGAAAAAATAATCCCTCTCATAGCTCTATTGAACGAAAAAGTAAAACTACGGGTCTCGGAAAATGGCAACACAAACTCCAACATATTTTTTATTTCAAAGTCTTGATTTTTTTTCTACCACTAAAATAATTTAAAAATCTGGGCACGTTTAGTATCTCTGTAATCATACTGATGAGGAGAATCATATTACATGGTCATTTTTACCACATAATGTACGCCGTAAACATAATTAAGGTCAGAATTGCGTTTTTTTTCACAATTTTCCCATTTCCCTGTACATTGTGTGTCAGGATAAGTCACAACCACTGCCACCAATATTTCTTGAACACCACTTGCTCACGACACACCTGCCCTGGGATGTTACTATAAAGGTGAACCTCCCATATTCTTTTGTCCACTCACCTAAGCGCACCCCGCAGACAGTTCTCACATCCACATCACACTGTTTGCTGCTATCGGTCACTGTTTTGATAGGCCAGTGAGACACCTGCGCTGGGTCACACACTAGCACACATGCCACCCAGCTTTTCTGAGCCCCTGATAGGTGCTCTTCTTTTACTTTTGTATACACATACAGCAAAACACAACCAAGGTATACTCGCCGTCCTCAGGGTTTGGGGGACGTTTAGCGCAGAAAAGAACAAACTTATTAAAATTTAGATTTAAAGGGATCCTGCAGCAGGATTGTGAACAGTAAAGTACAGACAGTGTCAGGTCTACGCTGTTATACTGATTAAAATGAGGTGACCTGGGTGATGAAATGCATCTTGTGGTTGTTGTGTAATCTGTATTTGTAAATTTCAGTTATTGAGATTCTGGTGCTCCGGGTGTTTGTGGGGTTACAAAAAAAAGGTTTGCATTCATCAAAATGGTGCCTGTGCTGTAGTATAATACATGACTAATATCAATATGTAGACATGTGTAAGGGGTTGAGAGTCTTACCCCTTTAAACCCCCATGTTGCTGTTGTACTTGTATATATATTTATATATATGTTATACCATTGTTGCGCATTATCGTATATTTCATGTTGCTGTATTATTTATATAGCATAAGCTATGTTTCTGCACCTTGTACTTGGTAGGGACAGTGCAGTCTGGGCTATGGTCACTAGATGGGGCACTGAGCTCATTGCACAGTAGATGTAGCTGTAGGACATATAGGAGTTAACTGTAGGAGGGGATAGCTGGAGAATAAGCCAGGATGGTCTTCCAGTTTCAGGCAGTCAGAGGCCTGACCCCTTTGTGCTCGGGTGGGCTATATGCCTGAGCTGCCTAACTACCCCGTGATGTTAAAGCTGATGCCCAGCCATCTAGAGAAGAACACGGTACTGCAGAATCAGCAATAAAGTGGAAAAGAGTGTAAGTAAACAGAGGAAGATTGAAGGTTACCGTAAAAGGGTACGGGCAGGTCACTCCAGAATGTGGTGGAAAGCTACGTGGGCTGAATCTCTGATGTCCGGGGCGAAACATGCTGGAGAGCGCTTCACCATGGTGACGCTATACAGGGAGGACACTGAGGAGCCATCTGAGACGCTTCGTCAAACGGAAACACTGCAAGGAACAGTGAAGGGAAAGATGAAGTAATGTGCTGTCTTTACTGTGATGAAAATGCTGGAAACTATGTGGATGTGCTGTGTCCTGAAGAAAATAAATTTGCTCAGTTAAGAGTTGCCCTGGACTGTGTCTCTATTCATTGGGATCAAGGATCAGCATCAAGTCGGCGTAGCAAAGGGGACGCTGACGGCACGGTGAGTATTCACCGTACCATGCAAGAGAAGAGGTACCGTTTTCCTGTAGAGGGAGGTCAGGGTATACAATGCCCGAACCCGAAATACTCAGCCACGACTACTGCCCTGGCTGACCTTTACACATAAAGTGTAGAAGTCGGGGGGGAAAGTGGGGAATGTGGTCTAGAAGTGATCAAGTATAGTGTGTTATTTTCTGCAGCAAACGTGTCCTGGCTGGAAGAGGAAGAAAAGCGAAGATGAATCGCTACAAATACAGAGGTCACTGGTAAGTCAGTGATTTACCTGGACACTTACATTATATAGTATATACAGAGCTCCTGTGTATAATGTCACTGGTGATCCTTGTATTACCTGTACGCTGACTATATGCAGAGCTCCTGTGTATAATGTTACTGGTGAGTCACTGTATTACCTGTACACTATACACTATATACAGAACTCCTGTGTATGTCTCCAGTGATCATTCTATTACTTGTACACTGACATTATATATACAGACAGGTAGCGTCGGACTGATTCTCCGGTGGGCCCTGGCATCTGGTGGGCCCTGGCACCTCTACTGGTATACAGGGACAGCAGTTGCCTAGGGCCCCCACTGCTCCAGGGGCCCCCAGCCAGTGCCACACAGCTGCTATGGGGGCCCTGCCAGCGGAGCAGCAGCGGGTGTCAGGAGGCAGGAGCCACTGTCCCCACTACTAAAGAGAAATGAATATTCATTCACTCTCGGCCTCCACTCACCCCGGGGCCCCGCTCCCCAACCTAGGCAGCCGGCGCTGCGCTCAATTTCAGTGGAATAGAGAGCATCTCTCTCCCATCAGTCCCCTCTGCTCCTGACTCACAGCCGATGCGCGATGACGTCACTTCATCGCGCACCCGCTGTGTGTCTGGCAGACGGGTCAGCTGCTGACACTGAAGCCGTCATCAGCGTGGGAGCAGGAGGAGAGGTGAGTATTGTGGTTTGTTTTTTATATATCTCTATATCTATCTATATCTATCTCTATATCTATCTGTCTCTATATCTATATATCTCTATATCTATCTATTTCTATCTGTATATCTATATCTCTATCTCTATATCTATCTGTCTCTATCTTAGATATAGAGATAGATATAGATAGATAGATAGATAGATATAGAGGTAGATATAGATAGATATAAATAGTCTATATCCATCTATCTCTATACCTATCTATATCTATCTCTATCTATTATCTTTATATCTATCCATCTATATATCATGTATCCATAGATCTATCTATTTATCCCCTATCTATCTATCTATATACCTATCTATAGCTATCACTATCTATTATCTTTATATCTATCTATCTATCTATCTATCCATATATCTATTTATCCCCTATCTATCTATTTATCTATCTATATCTATCTAGGTCTATCTATCTATCTCTATATCTACCTATATCTTTCACTATCTATTATCTTTATATCTTTATTTCTATCTGTCTATCCATAGATCTATCTATCTATTATCTATCTATACATCTAATTATCACATATCTATCTATCTATCTAGTGTTATACCCTATGAGGGGGCAGCATTATACCCTATGAGGGGGTGCATTATACCCTATGAGGGGGGAGAAGCATTATACCCTATGAGGGGGCAGCCTTATACCCTATGAGGGGGTGCAATATACCTTATCTTCCAACAAAATTAATTCTAAGTCCTCCATTTTGTTGGCGAGGCTTCTGGCATTTGTATACATGCACTTTATGTATGTCTGTACCTCTATTTCTTAAATTATTAACTGTTCTAACCTCACCCCCCATGCCACTACCACCTCCAATTTCATTATTTGTGCCCAGGTCTCTATCTACACAGTCTTCCCCTCTTATAAAATGAATACCCTCCCCTAGTTCCAAGTTTAAACACTCCTCCACCCTTCTAGCCATTTTTTTCCCCAGCACAGCTGCACCCTCCCCATTGAGGTGCAGCCCGTCCCTAGCGTAGAACCTGTAGCCAACTGAGAAGTCAGCCCAGTTCTCCAGGAACCCAAACCCCTCCTTCCTACACTAATTCTTGAACCACTTATTAACTTCCCTAATCTCCTCTCTGGCGTGGCACGTGGTACAGGAAATATTTCCAAAAATACCACCTTGGAAGTCCTTGCCTTAAGATTGCAGCCTAATTCCCTGAAATCATCTTTAAGGCCCTTCCACCTACCTCTGTGTCATTTGTACCAATGTGCACCATGACCGCTGGATCCTCACCAGCCCCTCCCAGTAATCTGTCAACCCGGTCAGCGATGTGTCAGACTTGCGCGCCAGATAGGCAGCACACCGTTCGACGATCCCTTTCTTTGTGACAGATTGCCCTATCTGTTCCCCTAATAATTGAGTCCCCCACTACCAGCACCTGTCTGGCCTGCCCTGCTCTCCTATTTCTCCCCTTACTGGAGCATATACTCCTCTGGCTTTCAGAGGACATGCCTTGCTGCAGCAGTGCTACCCCTGCACTGACACTCCCCTCATCTGCCAACTTGGCAAACTTATTGGGTTGTGCCAGATCAGGACTAGCCTCCCTGGCACTCTTCTGTCTACCCCACCTTCTAACTGTCACCCATCTTACTGCTTCACTGTCCTGCAGCTCCAACCTAGCATCCCCCCCTCATCTATCTCATTGAGCGTCTGCTCAGTGAGTAGAAGTCTCCTTTCCATATTGTCTATTGATCTCAGTGTTGCCAGCTGCACATTTAAATCCAGTATCTGGGCTTCCAAATGCACAATGTGCTCACATCTCGCACAGCAGTATGCACCCTCGACTGGCTGGTCAAGGATTGCGTACATGCGTCAAGACGTACACTGGATGGCATTGGCAATAGTGGAGCACATTCCTAATGGGGATTGCACCAGACAGAAAAGCTAAGTAAAAATAAATAAAAAGTATTAATAAAATATAACAGCAATTCAGTAATACCTCCTTTGCAAACTCCCTGAATCCAAAGTCACTGAATCACAAGTCACACACTTACCACCGTTCGCACTGACGCTCAGGTCACACTCAGCTCGCTTACACTCGCTCAGGCAGAAGATTTAAAGAGATTTTTTTTCCCTTCACCAGCAAACCACCCTGCTGCTCAATGCACTTCCAAAAGCTCCTGTGTATAATTTCACTGGTGGTCACTGTATTACACTGACACTGTATGCAGATCTTCTGTGTATAAATATCAGGATCCTGTCAGCGTCGGCGAACTGCCACGGCTGAGCAGCGTGACTCACCCCTACTGCGGGAGGGCCCGGGGTCCGATACTGCAGGGAAAGTTGAGGCAGACGGGACCTGCGATGCTGAAGGTAGTAAGAAGTACAAGGACCTACGATCATGTGACCACAGGGGGCGGGGCTTAGTGTCCCACTTCTGAAGATGATTGTAGGACTCTACTACAGGAATCCTGGAGTAGAGGCGAGGGGAACTCAGGTCAGACAAACGGGCGGTCATACATGGAGAGGGCGGCGCGATACCAGAGGGGCGAGCAGAGAGTAGTCAGAACGTAAGCAATGAGTCATACATGGAGATAGCTGCACAGTACAAGAGGGGCAATCAGAGAATAGTCAGGTCATAGGCAATGAGTCATACACAGAGATAGCAACGCAGTACAAGAGGGACAGGCAGAACTCGTAACAGGGACAGAACCAGATCAAAACCAAACAAGCATAAAGTATTACAGTCACAAAGCACACCAGGGTCACACACACTCGGCCAAGGGTCTGAGTATAAACGATGAGGAATGAGCCCACAATGAGGCTTTAAAAAGCCTCCCAGAATCTCAGAGTGAGGCCATCCACATTAACCTCTGAACTACCTAATCCCACAAGCTGAGCAAACCTTGACAATAATGTTGCCAGTGATCACTGAGCTCCTGTGTATAATGTCACTGGTAATCACTATATTACCTGTACACTGACACTATATACAGAGGTACTGTGTATAATGTCACTGGTGGTAATAACAGTGTTGTTATTATTGTGGTTTGTATTCATAATCAGTACTGTAGTATTCCATCAATAAGTGGTGGTAATTTGTGGACTGTTCACAGTGTGGAAGTATTTCTCCGTGTATGAATTATTATTTGGTCCCTATATGCTGGTAATATGTCATATTATTCGGTCACTATGTGGTGGTAATATGTGGTCTGGTCATGGTGTGGTTGTATTTGTGCCTTTTATGTGATATGATGCGGGTACTATGTGGTCTGGTCATGGTGTGGTGGTATTTCTCCCCTGTATGTGGTATTATTGGTCTTGGTACAGTGGATTGTGTTGTGTTTGACGGTCATTAGTCTTCTCTGATATTAATTAGGAGAATATTCTTTATTTCCATTAGAGATTAAATACTTTGTAAACAGCGGCAGAGATGCACTTACAGGGGTTTCCTGTGGAAAAACGTAATCTCCTATTCACAGGACAAGTGATAACGTATTGATTGGGGGGGTCTAACTACTTGGACCCATTCAGCAAAATGTGGAACTTTTTATCCCCATTAGACTGGAGTGGCATGTCCGACTTGACCACTGATCCATTCATTCCCTCAGTGGCTGCACTTGTATTTTTATAGAAGCTCCAAAGAGAATGAATGAAGCTTCGGTCAGATATCTAACCTGCTGCTCCATTTTAAAATGGGGATAAGTGTCCTATCAACGATAAAACTTTCTCATTCTTCCGGTCGGTGCAGTTTCTAATGGTCGGACGTATGCGATCAGCTATCCTATAGAGCCCATGGATCGGTGATAAATTGTTTTAACCAAAGAACCACATTAATGTAAACTACCGTAATTATACATCCCAGTTATGGGGATGCACAGTAGATGTACAGGAGCCGCCTGTGTTTTACAGCCGATGCTCCACTATAATGGGGATAACGACTGACAGATATTGGCATATAGCTGTAGGATGGGGCCCTAGAGTCCATTCCCCTGGTGGGCCCCAGACACCCCAGTTCGACCCTGAATATACATCATTGTGGATTATCAGATACCGGATTTAGGGAAATTTCTCTGTAATATGGAAGGCAATGACATGAATAGATAGCAAAATCTGGTTTGTCTACAATCTTTTTTATTTGTTAGGTTCTTTCCTGTTACAGCACTTCTGTCCTGTAGTATAAACCTTCTCTCACACTAGTGCTAGCACTAAACCTTGGTTTGCCTTCTTCTAAAGTCTCTGTTGTCCCCGCAGACTTAGAGATTTCCAGCATTACTCCATGCAGCCATAAGGACCTTCTCTCTTTACTCCTTGGGTTTCCGCTGTCCTAGCAGGAAGTGAGAAACGTTCTCGTAAATCACAAGGATGGTACAGCAGGCGGGGTCGCTCAAAATAACTTGGGGGCAATTTTCTTTAGAAGTCCGTATATACTCGTGTATAAGCCGACCCATGTATAAGCCGACCACCCTAATTTTGTCACAAAAAACTGGGAAAACTTATTGACTCGCCTATAAACCTAGGGTGGAAAATGCCGAAGCTACTGGTAAATTTCAAAAATAAAATGGGCCCCATAAGATGCTCCATAAAGTTCATGATGGCCCCATATAATGCTCCATAAAGTTCATGATGGGTTCCATAAGATGCTCCATACAAAAATATGCCTAATAATGCTGCACAGTGAATAATGGTAGCCCTATAACATGGTCCATAATAACATATGCCCCATATAATGCTGCACAGTGATTGGTGGCCCCTTATAATGCTGCATGGAGAGTGGACCCTTATAATGCTGCACAATGATTAGTGGCCCCTTATAATGCTGCACAGTGATTAGTGGCCCCTTATAATGCTGCACAGTGATTAGTGGCCCCTTATAATGCTGCACATTGATTAGTGGCCCCTTACAATGCTGCACGGTGATTAGTGGCCACTTATAATGCTGCACAGTGATTAGTGGCCCCTTGAAATGCAGTGATTAGTGGCCCCTTATGCTGCACGGTGATTAGTGGCCCTTTGTAATGCTGCACAGTGATTAGTGGCCCCGTATAATGCTGCACAGTGATGAGAGGCCCCCTTATAATGCTGCACAGTGATGAGTGGCCTCTTATAATGCAGCACAGTGATGAGTGGCCCCATATAATGCTGCACAGTGATTACTGGCCCTATATAATGCTGCACAGTGATTACTGGCCCCATATAATGCTGCACAGTGATTAGTGGCCCCTTGTAATGCTGCACAGTGATTAGTGGCCCCTTGTAATGCTGCACAGTGATTAGTGGCCCCTTGTAATGCTGCACAGTGATTAGTGGCCCCTTGTAATGCTGCACAGTGATGAGTGGCCCCTTGTAATGCTGCACAGTGATGAGTGGCCCCTTATAATGCTGCACAGTGATTAGTGGCCCCTTGAAATGCTGCAGTGATTAGTGGCTCCTTATTATGCTGCACGGTGATTAGTGGCCCCTTATTATGCTGCACGGTGATGAGTGGCCCCTTATAATGCTGCAAGGTGATGAGTGGCCCCTTATAATGCTGCACAGTGATGAGTGGCCCCTTATAATGCTGCACAGTGATGAGTGGCCCCTTATAATGCTGCACAGTGATGAGTGGCCCCTTATAATGCTGCACAGTGATGAGTGGCCCCTTGTATTGCTGCACAGTGATTAGTGGCCCCTTACAATGCTGCTGCCGCAGCCTCAATTAAAAAAATGAAAAAAAAAACTATATACTCACCTTGTCACTGCTGCAGCTGCTGCTCCTCAGCGTTGCTGGCTCTGCAGTGACTGTTCAGGCAGAGGGCGCCTGCTAACTACGTCATGGCACCCTCTGACCTTAACGTCACTGCCAGAGGAAGCAAGACAGCAGAGCGATGCGCAGCGGTGGAATGGGGCACAGGTGAATATGGCTCCCCCCGTTATACTCACCTCTCCTGGCATGTCTCTGCAGCCCCCCGTGCTTGTTCCATCTTCTCAGTGCTGTTCTTCCTGCTTTCTGCGGTCACGTGGTGCCGCTCATTACATATGTGCATATTAATGAGGGTAATGAGCGTACCACGTGACCGCTGAAAGCAGGAAGAACAGCGCCGAGAAGATGGAATAAGCACGGGGGGCTGCAGAAACATGCCAGGAGAGGTGAGTATGATCTCCGACACCCCCCCCCCGCTCCCCCTCCCTGGCCGACCCCCGGTATATGACTCGCGTATAAGCCGAGAGGGGGACTTTCAGCCCCAAAAAATGGGCTGAAAATCTCGACTTATACGCGAGTATATACTGTAAGCCTTTTTTGTCCTTTAAGACAGAAGAAACAAAACTATTAACTCTTCTTCTAAGGTCTGACTGTGAGCTCGGACCCTCCCCAGCTATTTGTTAGGGCACTCCAGGCTAAGGGGTTGTACTGCTATGCTCTGTTATTGCAGACTTCATCATCCCAATCATAGTTCATCATCAGCACATCAGCCCCATCATAGTCCATCATCAGCACATCAACCCCATCATAGTCCATCATCAGCACATCAGCCCCATCATAGTCCATCATCAGCACATCAGCCCCATCATAGTCCATCATCAGCATATCAGCCCCATCATTGTCCCATAATGAAAGAAGTGTTGTTGCGCATTCTTAACAGCCGCTTGTTCCAGACACCCTGTTCTTAGGATTGGTGGGGGTCCTGGCAGTGAAACACCCGTAATCAGCAAGTTATGATCTACCAATGGCTAGGGGATAACTTGCTGAGGAGGCAGAAGTTGGGGACTACTGTTTTTAAAGACCGCAATACCTATATCAGGAGCTGTAAAGAAATATATGTTTCTAAGCTTTATCTTGAGTCCATTTTCCTTGTCGATAATTCTTAGATAATTCTGGGAAAAAAAGTATTTTAATACATATAACAAACTTAAATTGTCTTTGGAGAATAAAGTCTATCGGCGGTCAGTGCAGTGTACTACATTAGTTTGTGGGACAGAACATGTTGATAAAGGGTCGGTCTCATCACTGCACTCACCGTCCATAAGCTTTATTAGGGTAGATATCCACAGAATATGGATATAGTAGATGTATACCCCCTCTCAGGAATCCTTCCCTCATATTAGCTATGATGACTACATTCCACTGCAAACAGCAGAAGAAACTTGAGGCGCACTATTTACAAGAGGAGTTTTCCCATACATTTATGTGTTATCCATAAAATATTCTATAAATGTCTGATAGGCAGAGGTCCCGGACGTGAAACCCGCATCTGTCTACAGACCTGGGGAACTATGAATGTACAGATGGCCATTCACTATTGGGGAGGTTCCTATAAGATCTGAGTACTCAGCCTTGTGTTTGGTTATTTTCATAGACCTTGACATGAGCGGCAGGGTACATATGAAACCAGTGCTCCACCCAATTCTTCCTGAAGCAATTTTGTGGCTGATTCAAGACCCCTGTACTATTGATTTGAGGGTTCCTAAATGGTTGGAGACCCACACCAGTCTAATGTATTTGAGATGTTGTACCCTCTTAACGAAAGATCAGAGGAAAATACCTTCAACAAAACTGCTGGTTGGGTCGGATGTGGTATTCTGAGCCACTTGGTTTGTTGTCTCACATGTTTATGCTTAAAGTTCTTAATGGTTTGTTCTTGTTGAGTTTATGGGACCTTTGTCTATACTGTACTGTTCCTTTTTCATTTTTTTAGATAAGCATTCCATACTGTTAGGTGAAGAACTGGTGCTACCCTTCTTCACATTGAGGCATCATCCTACCATTGTGATCAGAAGCCCTATAACCCGGCTTCATTGTTAGGATGCAGGATTTATATAAATTAGCTCTACTGGGGTCTTAAAAGTGCAGGCATTGAGGAAGAAGTACAAAATCAGCAGGCAAATGAGTAGTCAGAAACAAGCAAAGGTCAGGGCAGGCAGCAGTGCAGAAACATAACCGGAAACAAGCAGAGGTCAGGGCAGGCAGCAGTGCAAAAACATAACCGGAAACAACCATAAAACCAAAGAAAAAAAACGACCCACAGTCCATATAGTGCAGAATAATATACATTTTTATTAGTATCACAGATTAATAACCGGAAACAAGCAGAGGTCAGGGCAGGCGGCAGTGCAGAAGCATAATCCATTGAGCAAGCTGAGGTCAGGGCAGGCGGCAGTGCAGAAACATAATCCATTGAGCAAGCTGAGGTCAGGGCAGGCGGCAGTTCAAAAACATAATCCATTGAGCAAGCAGAGGTCAGGCAGGCGGCAGTGCAGAAACATAATCCATTGAGCAAGCAGAGGTCAGGGCAGGCGTCAGTTCAAAAACATAATCCATTGAGCAAGCAGAGGTCAGGGCAGGCGGCAGTTCAAAAACATAATCCACTGAGCAAGCAGAGGTCAAGGCAGGCGGCAGTGCAGAAACATAATCCATTGAGCAAGCAGAGGTCAGGGTAGGCGGCAGTTCAAAAACATAATCCATTGAGCAAGCAGAGGTCAAGGCAGGCGGCAGTGCAGAAACAATCCATTGAGCAAGCAGAGGTCAGGCAGGCGGCAGTTCAAAAACATAATCCATTGAGCAAGCAAAGGTCAGGGCAGGCGGCAGTGTAGATGCATAACTTTAAACAAGCAGAGGTCAGGGCAGGCGGCAGTATAGAAACATGATCCATTGATCAAGCCATAGTCAAAACCGGAAAATCTGTCTAAGAAGCAGCTGTGCAGAAGATGGTATGTGCTTGCTGCAAGCAACTCGCCACTACATTTTCCGCCGGCTAAATCAAAGTGCCGCGGAATTCTCTTCTCGGGAGAATGATCTTCCTAGGACTTGGAAGGAAACCCAAATCTCTCTTGTAGGCACGTTGTACATCCTGTGGGCTCATCAGCATTACTTGCATGATCTTTCCAGTGGTATAGCTGACTGGCAGGTGTGGTGTAGGATTGTAGCCTTGTTTAGCAGTCACCTTAATACGCGGTTGATGGTCGTAAGGCATACTGAGGAGTATACGTGCTTGAGAGGGAGTTAGCTCCATCCAGGTGCATGGGGATGGGCTCCTGGGCAATGTGGCTGTTGTCTCTTCCTCATCTACTGTTCTGGTGAGTATCAGGCGTTCCTTCATACCCTCTGGCTCTGCGCTGATGTTTGCTGCAGGTTGTACGAATCGGCCTATTTCGGGCATTGTAGGATATGGTGGTGGACTTTTCAGTCTGGAATATCGGTCCTTTGCCTTTTCTGGTGTTTTGAACAGGCATTTAATAATTGACACGATATAATAAAGCACTGCCATCACATACCCCGTGAAGCCAGTTGGCCTTTGGTGGTGTTCAGGCCTCTGACTGTATAGGGATGTCCTGGCATGTGGGAGACGTCTCCGTGGTTGGAACTTTCCTCCAGCTACGGGTGCAGCCATTAGGCTGCCTTCCCCTCCACACACACAAAAGTGTGTGCGGATGGTAGAAAACACTCCCAAAAAAAAGAAATAAAAGTAAAAAAAATAAACAAAACAAGTAAAAAGTGATTTACAAGTCGCTCTGGGTTAGTGTTCAGCTCTCCTCTCTATCTCTGCTTGCCTCGCACTGACCGTTCTTGCGGAACATTCCATGACTCGTGGACAACGCTTCTGTGATGTCATAAAGACGAACATGGCAATGGGTCTAATATAGGAGAACTAGTTATGTTACCCATGGCAGACCATCCAATACCAGCTGCCACTGTACGGATAGGGGTTAGCTGGATTGGGATGAGATGTATAAAAACTTACCGGTACAATAGCGCAAGTCATTGCTTTATTTACTGTTTTTGCTTTTTTACCTGTTTACAGGCAAATCTTTCTATTTGATATTTTCAAACCTGTATAATTCTGTATCCTCATATGTGAGATAATGTGATGTATCTATTGTCAGCTCCTTGTAGGAATGTCTCCTCCTCTCTTCCCGGTAACACGGATCACCCGTGATGGGCACAGACCATTGCTGTAGTCGGAATTATTTCATATAGCTTCAGAATAAATGTTAAATAATATTGTATTTTTTCCATATAATTGGCTCAGATCACTTTTTTTAATTTGTCTGTAATTCTAAGTAGTGATAAAAAAATAAATAACCCCAAGTGTGAACCTGGTGTAGAACATACAAATTGTCCAGAGTCTCTCCTGGGCCATGTTCACACGTGCAGAAGTGCTGCATTGTTTCCATAGGTATTCGCACTAAAGCAATCAAAACTTTTTATTGTATTTTTTTGTGGCAGTTTTTTCGAATGCATTTTTTTTAGTAGAGGAATGCTTCAGTTCCACAATTGGAGACTTCATTGGAATTTTGCATGCGTTTTTTATGCTCTCCATATAATATAGTGGAAAATATTAAACAAAAGCATCAAAAAGTTCACACTTCTGCTGCACCATTAGCCCCTGTATGTAGTACAGCTTAGGCCTCTTTCACACTTCAGTTTTTTGCATCAGTTCAAATCCGCCAAAAAGGCAGACAAGCGGATCCGTTCTGAACTGATGTGAACGGATGGCACAGGATCCTGAAAATGAGGAAATTTAAAGGAAATGCTGGTCGGGAAGGAGAGAGAGAGAGAGTTTTGTTGCAAGCTCCGTTTTGAAATCTTTGAGGATGGTGACGGACAGCAACTTTTGGCGGATCCTCAAAAAAAAAACGGATGAAACGGACAGCCATCCGTCACAATCCGCCATTAATGCAAGTCAATGGGGAAAAAACGGATCCTCCAAAAAAAATTGAGGATCCGTTTTTGTCAAAACCTGACGGATTGTGACTGATTGCAAAAAACTGAAGTGTGAAAGGGGCCTTAGGGAGCGATAAATGAAGTGAAAAGAAAAGTAAAACAACAAAAAAAGATTTAAACAAATCTGAAAAAAAACTCATAAAAGTTCAATTTTCCTCCATTGAAAATGAACATAAAAAAAAATGTCAAGTGATATCGCCACATCCAGCAAAGTCCGAGCTATCAAAATATAAAAATAATTAACCCAATTGGTAAACACAAAAAATTTAAAAACGCCAACATTGCGGTATTTTTTGGTCGCTGCAATACCACTTAAAATACGTAACAAGCAACTAAAATGTCATATCTATCCCAAAGTAATATCCATAATAACGTCTCGCCTTATGAAAAAATAATCCCTCTCATAGCTCTATTGAACGAAAAAGTAAAACTACGGGTCTCGGAAAATGGCAACACAAACTCCAACATATTTTTTATTTCAAAGTCTTGATTTTTTTTCTACCACTAAAATAATTTAAAAATCTGGGCACGTTTAGTATCTCTGTAATCATACTGATGAGGAGAATCATATTACATGGTCATTTTTACCACATAATGTACGCCGTAAACATAATTAAGGTCAGAATTGCGTTTTTTTTCACAATTTTCCCATTTCCCTGTACATTGTGTGTCAGGATAAGTCACAACCACTGCCACCAATATTTCTTGAACACCACTTGCTCACGACACACCTGCCCTGGGATGTTACTATAAAGGTGAACCTCCCATATTCTTTTGTCCACTCACCTAAGCGCACCCCGCAGACAGTTCTCACATCCACATCACACTGTTTGCTGCTATCGGTCACTGTTTTGATAGGCCAGTGAGACACCTGCGCTGGGTCACACACTAGCACACATGCCACCCAGCTTTTCTGAGCCCCTGATAGGTGCTCTTCTTTTACTTTTGTATACACATACAGCAAAACACAACCAAGGTATACTCGCCGTCCTCAGGGTTTGGGGGACGTTTAGCGCAGAAAAGAACAAACTTATTAAAATTTAGATTTAAAGGGATCCTGTCAGCAGGATTGTGAACAGTAAAGTACAGACAGTGTCAGGTCTACGCTGTTATACTGATTAAAATGAGGTGACCTGGGTGATGAAATGCATCTTGTGGTTGTTGTGTAATCTGTATTTGTAAATTTCAGTTATTGAGATTCTGGTGCTCCGGGTGTTTGTGGGGTTACAAAAAAAAGGTTTGCATTCATCAAAATGGTGCCTGTGCTGTAGTATAATACATGACTAATATCAATATGTAGACATGTGTAAGGGGTTGAGAGTCTTACCCCTTTAAACCCCCATGTTGCTGTTGTACTTGTATATATATTTATATATATGTTATACCATTGTTGCGCATTATCGTATATTTCATGTTGCTGTATTATTTATATAGCATAAGCTATGTTTCTGCACCTTGTACTTGGTAGGGACAGTGCAGTCTGGGCTATGGTCACTAGATGGGGCACTGAGCTCATTGCACAGTAGATGTAGCTGTAGGACATATAGGAGTTAACTGTAGGAGGGGATAGCTGGAGAATAAGCCAGGATGGTCTTCCAGTTTCAGGCAGTCAGAGGCCTGACCCCTTTGTGCTCGGGTGGGCTATATGCCTGAGCTGCCTAACTACCCCGTGATGTTAAAGCTGATGCCCAGCCATCTAGAGAAGAACACGGTACTGCAGAATCAGCAATAAAGTGGAAAAGAGTGTAAGTAAACAGAGGAAGATTGAAGGTTACCGTAAAAGGGTACGGGCAGGTCACTCCAGAATGTGGTGGAAAGCTACGTGGGCTGAATCTCTGATGTCCGGGGCGAAACATGCTGGAGAGCGCTTCACCGTGGTGACGCTATACAGGGAGGACACTGAGGAGCCATCTGAGACGCTTCGTCAAACGGAAACACTGCAAGGAACAGTGAAGGGAAAGATGAAGTAATGTGCTGTCTTTACTGTGATGAAAATGCTGGAAACTATGTGGATGTGCTGTGTCCTGAAGAAAATAAATTTGCTCAGTTAAGAGTTGCCCTGGACTGTGTCTCTATTCATTGGGATCAAGGATCAGCATCAAGTCGGCGTAGCAAAGGGGACGCTGACGGCACGGTGAGTATTCACCGTACCATGCAAGAGAAGAGGTACCGTTTTCCTGTAGAGGGAGGTCAGGGTATACAATGCCCGAACCCGAAATACTCAGCCACGACTACTGCCCTGGCTGACCTTTACACATAAAGTGTAGAAGTCGGGGGGGAAAGTGGGGAATGTGGTCTAGAAGTGATCAAGTATAGTGTGTTATTTTCTGCAGCAAACGTGTCCTGGCTGGAAGAGGAAGAAAAGCGAAGATGAATCGCTACAAATACAGAGGTCACTGGTAAGTCAGTGATTTACCTGGACACTTACATTATATAGTATATACAGAGCTCCTGTGTATAATGTCACTGGTGATCCTTGTATTACCTGTACGCTGACTATATGCAGAGCTCCTGTGTATAATGTTACTGGTGAGTCACTGTATTACCTGTACACTATACACTATATACAGAACTCCTGTGTATGTCTCCAGTGATCATTCTATTACTTGTACACTGACATTATATATACAGACAGGTAGCGTCGGACTGATTCTCCGGTGGGCCCTGGCATCTGGTGGGCCCTGGCACCTCTACTGGTATACAGGGACAGCAGTTGCCTAGGGCCCCCACTGCTCCAGGGGCCCCCAGCCAGTGCCACACAGCTGCTATGGGGGCCCTGCCAGCGGAGCAGCAGCGGGTGTCAGGAGGCAGGAGCCACTGTCCCCACTACTAAAGAGAAATGAATATTCATTCACTCTCGGCCTTCACTCACCCCGGGGCCCCGCTCCCCAACCTAGGCAGCCGGCGCCGCGCTCAATTGCAGTGGAAGAGAGAGCATCTCTCTCCCATCAGTCCCCTCTGCTCCTGACTCACAGCCGATGCGCGATGACGTCACTTCATCGCGCACCCGCTGTGTGTCTGGCAGACGGGTCAGCTGCTGACACTGAAGCCGTCATCAGCGTGGGAGCAGGAGGAGAGGTGAGTATTGTGGTTTGTTTTTTATATATCTCTATATCTATCTATATCTATCTCTATATCTATCTGTCTCTATATCTATATATCTCTATATCTATCTATTTCTATCTGTATATCTATATCTCTATCTCTATATCTATCTGTCTCTATCTTAGATATAGAGATAGATATAGATAGATAGATAGATATAGAGGTAGATATAGATAGATATAAATAGTCTATATCCATCTATCTCTATACCTATCTATATCTATCTCTATCTATTATCTTTATATCTATCCATCTATATATCATCTATCCATAGATCTATCTATTTATCCCCTATCTATCTATCTATATACCTATCTATAGCTATCACTATCTATTATCTTTATATCTATCTATCTATCTATCTATCTATCTTTCTATCTATCTATCCATATATCTATTTATCCCCTATCTATCTATTTATCTATCTATATCTATCTAGGTCTATCTATCTCTATAGCTACCTATATCTTTCACTATCTATTATCTTTATATCTTTATATCTATCTGTCTATCCATAGATCTATCTATCTATTATCTATCTATACATCTAATTATCACATATCTATCTATCTATCTATCTAGTGTTATACCCTATGAGGGGGCAGCATTATACCCTATGAGGGGGTGCATTATACCCTATGAGGGGGGAGAAGCATTATACCCTATGAGGGGGCAGCCTTATACCCTATGAGGGGGTGCAATATACCTTATCTTCCAACAAAATTAATTCTAAGTCCTCCATTTTGTTGGCGAGGCTTCTGGCATTTGTATACATGCACTTTATGTATGTCTGTACCTCTATTTCTTAAATTATTAACTGTTCTAACCTCACCCCCCATGCCACTACCACCCCCAATTTCATTATTTGTGCCCAGGTCTCTATCTACACAGTCTTCCCCTCTTATAAAATGAATACCCTCCCCTAGTTCCAAATTTAAACACTCCTCCACCCTTCTAGCCATTTTTTTCCCCAGCACAGCTGCACCCTCCCCATTGAGGTGCAGCCCGTCCCTAGCGTAGAACCTGTAGCCAACTGAGAAGTCGGCCCAGTTCTCCAGGAACCCAAACCCCTCCTTCCTACACTAATTCTTGAACCACTTATTAACTTCCCTAATCTCCTCTCTGGCGTGGCACGTGGTACAGGAAATATTTCCAAAAATACCACCTTGGAGGTCCTTGCCTTAAGATTGCAGCCTAATTCCCTGAAATCATCTTTAAGGACCTTCCACCTACCTCTGTGTCATTTGTACCAATGTGCACCATGACCGCTGGATCCTCACCAGCCCCTCCCAGTAATCTGTCAACCCGGTCAGCGATGTGTCAGACTTGCGCGCCAGATAGGCAGCACACCGTTCGACGATCCCTTTCTTTGTGACAGATTGCCCTATCTGTTCCCCTAATAATTGAGTCCCCCACTACCAGCACCTGTCTGGCCTGCCCTGCTCTCCTATTTCTCCCCTTACTGGAGCATATACTCCTCTGGCTTTCAGAGGACATGCCTTGCTGCAGCAGTGCTACCCCTGCACTGACACTCCCCTCATCTGCCAACTTGGCAAACTTATTGGGTTGTGCCAGATCAGGACTAGCCTCCCTGGCACTCTTCTGTCTACCCCACCTTCTAACTGTCACCCATCTTACTGCTTCACTGTCCTGCAGCTCCAACCTAGCATCCCCCCCTCATCTATCTCATTGAGCGTCTGCTCAGTGAGTAGAAGTCTCCTTTCCATATTGTCTATTGATCTCAGTGTTGCCAGCTGCACATTTAAATCCAGTATCTGGGCTTCCAAATGCACAATGTGCTCACATCTCGCACAGCAGTATGCACCCTCGACTGGCTGGTCAAGGATTGCGTACATGCGGCAAGACGTACACTGGATGGCATTGGCAATAGTGGAGCACATTCCTAATGGGGATTGCACCAGACAGAAAAGATAAGTAAAAATAAATAAAAAGTATTAATAAAATATAACAGCAATTCAGTAATACCTCCTTTGCAAACTCCCTGAATCCAAAGTCACTGAATCACAAGTCACACACTTACCACCGTTCGCACTTACGCTCAGGTCACACTCAGCTCGTTTACACTCGCTCAGGCAGAAGATTTAAAGAGATTTTTTTTCCCTTCACCAGCAAACCACCCTGCTGCTCAATGCACTTCCAAAAGCTCCTGTGTATAATTTCACTGGTGGTCACTGTATTACACTGACACTGTATGCAGATCTTCTGTGTATAAATATCAGGATCCTGTCAGCGTCGGCGAACTGCCACGGCTGAGCAGCGTGACTCACCCCTACTGCGGGAGGGCCCGGGGTCCGATACTGCAGGGAAAGTTGAGGCAGACGGGACCTGCGATGCTGAAGGTAGTAAGAAGTACAAGGACCTACGATCATGTGACCACAGGGGGCGGGGCTTAGTGTCCCACTTCTGAAGATGATTGTAGGACTCTACTACAGGAATCCTGGAGTAGAGGCGAGGGGAACTCAGGTCAGACAAACGGGCGGTCATACATGGAGAGGGCGGCGCGATACCAGAGGGGCGAGCAGAGAGTAGTCAGAACGTAAGCAATGAGTCATACATGGAGATAGCTGCACAGTACAAGAGGGGCAATCAGAGAATAGTCAGGTCATAGGCAATGAGTCATACACAGAGATAGCAACGCAGTACAAGAGGGACAGGCAGAACTCGTAACAGGGACAGAACCAGATCAAAACCAAACAAGCATAAAGTATTACAGTCACAAAGCACACCAGGGTCACACACACTCGGCCAAGGGTCTGAGTATAAACGATGAGGAATGAGCCCACAATGAGGCTTTAAAAAGCCTCCCAGAATCTCAGAGTGAGGCCATCCACATTAACCTCTGAACTACCTAATCCCACAAGCTGAGCAAACCTTGACAATAATGTTGCCAGTGATCACTGAGCTCCTGTGTATAATGTCACTGGTAATCACTGTATTACCTGTACACTGACACTATATACAGAGGTACTGTGTATAATGTCACTGGTGGTAATAACAGTGTTGTTATTATTGTGGTTTGTATTCATAATCAGTACTGTAGTATTCCATCAATAAGTGGTGGTAATTTGTGGACTGTTCACAGTGTGGAAGTATTTCTCCGTGTATGAATTATTATTTGGTCCCTATATGCTGGTAATATGTCATATTATTCGGTCACTATGTGGTGGTAATATGTGGTCTGGTCATGGTGTGGTTGTATTTGTGCCTTTTATGTGATATGATGCGGGTACTATGTGGTCTGGTCATGGTGTGGTGGTATTTCTCCCCTGTATGTGGTATTATTGGTCTTGGTACAGTGGATTGTGTTGTGTTTGACGGTCATTAGTCTTCTCTGATATTAATTAGGAGAATATTCTTTATTTCCATTAGAGATTAAATACTTTGTAAACAGCGGCAGAGATGCACTTACAGGGGTTTCCTGTGGAAAAACGTAATCTCCTATTCACAGGACAAGTGATAACGTATTGATTGGGGGGGTCTAACTACTTGGACCCATTCAGCAAAATGTGGAACTTTTTATCCCCATTAGACTGGAGTGGCATGTCCGACTTGACAACTGATCCATTCATTCCCTCAGTGGCTGCACTTGTATTTTTATAGAAGCTCCAAAGAGAATGAATGAAGCTTCGGTCAGATATCTAACCTGCTGCTCCATTTTAAAATGGGGATAAGTGTCCTATCAACGATAAAACTTTCTCATTCTTCCGGTCGGTGCAGTTTCTAATGGTCGGACGTATGCGATCAGCTATCCTATAGAGCCCATGGATCGGTGATAAATTGTTTTAACCAAAGAACCACATTAATGTAAACTACCGTAATTATACATCCCAGTTATGGGGGTGCACAGTAGATGTGCAGGAGCCGCCTGTGTTTTACAGCCGATGCTCCACTATAATGGGGATAACGACTGACAGATATTAGCATATAGCTGTAGGATGGGGCCCTAGAGTCCATTCCCCTGGTGGGCCCCAGACACCCCAGTTCGACCCTGAATATACATCATTGTTGATTATCAGATACCGGATTTAGGGAAATTTCTCTGTAATATGGAAGGCAATGACATGAATAGATAGCAAAATCTGGTTTGTCTACAATCTTTTTTATTTGTTAGGTTCTTTCCTGTTACAGCACTTCTCTCCTGTAGTATAAACCTTCTCTCACACTAGTGCTAGCACTAAACCTTGGTTTGCCTTCTTCTAAAGTCTCTGTTGTCCCCGCAGACTTAGAGATTTCCAGCATTACTCCATGCAGCCATAAGGACCTTCTCTCTTTACTCCTTGGGTTTCCGCTGTCCTAGCAGGAAGTGAGAAACGTTCTCGTAAATCACAAGGATGGTACAGCAGGCGGGGTCGCTCAAAATAACTTCGGGGCAATTTTCTTTAGAAGTCCGTATATACTCGCGTATAAGCCGACCCATGTATAAGCCGACCACCCTAATTTTGTCACAAAAAACTGGGAAAACTTATTGACTCGCCTATAAACCTAGGGTGGAAAATGCCGAAGCTACTGGTAAATTTCAAAAATAAAATGGGCCCCATAAGATGCTCCATAAAGTTCATGATGGCCCCATATAATGCTCCATAAAGTTCATGATGGGTTCCATAAGATGCTCCATACAAAAATATGCCTAATAATGCTGCACAGTGAATAATGGTAGCCCTATTACATGGTCCATAATAACATATGCCCCATATAATGCTTCACAGTGATTGGTGGCCCCTTATAATGCTGCATGGAGAGTGGCCCCTTATAATGCTGCACAATGATTAGTGGCCCCTTATAATGCTGCACAGTGATTAGTGGCCCCTTATAATGCTGCACAGTGATTAGTGGCCCCTTATAATGCTGCACAGTGATTAGTGGCCCCTTATAATGCTGCACATTGATTAGTGGCCCCTTA
Source organism: Dendrobates tinctorius (assembly GCF_039654945.1). Classification (NCBI taxonomy): domain Eukaryota; kingdom Metazoa; phylum Chordata; class Amphibia; order Anura; family Dendrobatidae; genus Dendrobates; species Dendrobates tinctorius. The sequence goes on from NW_027361743.1 coordinate 62,539,380, forward strand.
CAATGCTGCACGGTGATTAGTGGCCACTTATAATGCTGCACAGTGATTAGTGGCCCCTTGAAATGCTGCAGTGATTAGTGGCCCCTTATGCTGCACGGTGATTAGTGGCCCTTTGTAATGCTGCACAGTGATTAGTGGCCCCGTATAATGCTGCACAGTAATGAGAGGCCCCCTTATAATGCTGCACAGTAATGAGTGGCCTCTTATAATGCAGCACAGTGATGAGTGGCCCCATATAATGCTGCACAGTGATTACTGGCCCCATATAATGCTGCACAGTGATTACTGGCCCCATATAATGCTGCACAGTGATTAGTGGCCCCTTGTAATGCTGCACAGTGATTAGTGGCCCCTTGTAATGCTGCACAGTGATTAGTGGCCCCTTGTAATGCTGCACAGTTATTAGTGGCCCCTTGTAATGCTGCACAGTGATGAGTGGCCCCTTGTAATGCTGCACAGTGATGAGTGGCCCCTTATAATGCTGCACAGTGATTAGTGGCCCCTTGAAATGCTGCAGTGATTAGTGGCTCCTTATTATGCTGCACGGTGATTAGTGGCCCCTTATTATGCTGCACGGTGATGAGTGGCCCCTTATAATGCTGCAAGGTGATGAGTGGCCCCTTATAATGCTGCACAGTGATGAGTGGCCCCTTATAATGCTGCACAGTGATGAGTGGCCCCTTATAATGCTGCACAGTGATGAGTGGCCCCTTGTATTGCTGCACAGTGATTAGTGGCCCCTTACAATGCTGCTGCCGCAGCCTCAATTAAAAAAATGAAAAAAAAAACTATATACTCACCTTGTCACTGCTGCAGCTGCTGCTCCTCAGCGTTGCTGGCTCTGCAGTGACTGTTCAGGCAGAGGGCGCCTGCTAACTACGTCATGGCACCCTCTGACCTTAACGTCACTGCCAGAGGAAGCAAGACAGCAGAGCGATGCGCAGCGGTGGAATGGGGCACAGGTGAATATGGCTCCCCCCGTTATACTCACCTCTCCTGGCATGTCTCTGCAGCCCCCCGTGCTTGTTCCATCTTCTCAGTGCTGTTCTTCCTGCTTTCTGCGGTCACGTGGTGCCGCTCATTACATATGTGCATATTAATGAGGGTAATGAGCGTACCACGTGACCGCTGAAAGCAGGAAGAACAGCGCCGAGAAGATGGAATAAGCACAGGGGGCTGCAGAAACATGCCAGGAGAGGTGAGTATGATCTCCGACACCCCCCGCTCCCCCTCCCTGGCCGATCCCCGGTATATGACTCGCGTATAAGCCGAGAGGGGGACTTTCAGCCCCAAAAAATGGGCTGAAAATCTCGACTTATACGCGAGTATATACTGTAAGCCTTTTTTGTCCTTTAAGACAGAAGAAACAAAACTATTAACTCTTCTTCTAAGGTCTGACTGTGAGCTCGGACCCTCCCCAGCTATTTGTTAGGGCACTCCAGGCTAAGGGGTTGTACTGCTATGCTCTGTTATTGCAGACTTCATCATCCCAATCATAGTTCATCATCAGCACATCAGCCCCATCATAGTCCATCATCAGCACATCAACCCCATCATAGTCCATCATCAGCACATCAGCCCCATCATAGTCCATCATCAGCACATCAGCCCCATCATAGTCCATCATCAGCATATCAGCCCCATCATTGTCCCATAATGAAAGAAGTGTTGTTGCGCATTCTTAACAGCCGCTTGTTCCAGACACCCTGTTCTTAGGATTGGTGGGGGTCCTGGCAGTGAAACACCCGTAATCAGCAAGTTATGATCTACCAATGGCTAGGGGATAACTTGCTGAGGAGGCAGAAGTTGGGGACTACTGTTTTTAAAGACCGCAATACCTATATCAGGAGCTGTAAAGAAATATATGTTTCTAAGCTTTATCTTGAGTCCATTTTCCTTGTCGATAATTCTTAGATAATTCTGGGAAAAAAAGTATTTTAATACATATAACAAACTTAAATTGTCTTTGGAGAATAAAGTCTATCGGCGGTCAGTGCAGTGTACTACATTAGTTTGTGGGACAGAACATGTTGATAAAGGGTCGGTCTCATCACTGCACTCACCGTCCATAAGCTTTATTAGGGTAGATATCCACAGAATATGGATATAGTAGATGTATACCCCCTCTCAGGAATCCTTCCCTCATATTAGCTATGATGACTACATTCCACTGCAAACAGCAGAAGAAACTTGAGGCGCACTATTTACAAGAGGAGTTTTCCCATACATTTATGTGTTATCCATAAAATATTCTATAAATGTCTGATAGGCAGAGGTCCCGGACGTGAAACCCGCATCTGTCTACAGACCTGGGGAACTATGAATATACAGATGGCCATTCACTATTGGGGAGGTTCCTATAAGATCTGAGTACTCAGCCTTGTGTTTGGTTATTTTCATAGACCTTGACATGAGCGGCAGGGTACATATGAAACCAGTGCTCCACCCAATTCTTCCTGAAGCAATTTTGTGGCTGATTCAAGACCCCTGTACTATTGATTTGAGGGTTCCTAAATGGTTGGAGACCCACACCAGTCTAATGTATTTGAGATGTTGTACCCTCTTAACGAAAGATCAGAGGAAAATACCTTCAACAAAACTGCTGGTTGGGTCGGATGTGGTATTCTGAGCCACTTGGTTTGTTGTCTCATATGTTTATGCTTAAAGTTCTTAATGGTTTGTTCTTGTTGAGTTTATGGGACCTTTGTCTATACTGTACTGTTCCTTTTTCATTTTTTTAGATAAGCATTCCATACTGTTAGGTGAAGAACTGGTGCTACCCTTCTTCACATTGAGGCATCATCCTACCATTGTGATCAGAAGCCCTATAACCCGGCTTCATTGTTAGGATGCAGGATTTATATAAATTAGCTCTACTGGGGTCTTAAAAGTGCAGGCATTGAGGAAGAAGTACAAAATCAGCAGGCAAATGAGTAGTCAGAAACAAGCAAAGGTCAGGGCAGGCAGCAGTGCAGAAACATAACCGGAAACAAGCAGAGGTCAGGGCAGGCAGCAGTGCAAAAACATAACCGGAAACAACCATAAAACCAAAGAAAAAAAACGACCCACAGTCCATATAGTGCAGAATAATATACATTTTTATTAGTATCACAGATTAATAACCGGAAACAAGCAGAGGTCAGGGCAGGCGGCAGTGCAGAAGCATAATCCATTGAGCAAGCTGAGGTCAGGGCAGGCGGCAGTGCAGAAACATAATCCATTGAGCAAGCTGAGGTCAGGGCAGGCGGCAGTTCAAAAACATAATCCATTGAGCAAGCAGAGGTCAGGCAGGCGGCAGTGCAGAAACATAATCCATTGAGCAAGCAGAGGTCAGGGCAGGCGTCAGTTCAAAAACATAATCCATTGAGCAAGCAGAGGTCAGGGCAGGCGGCAGTTCAAAAACATAATCCACTGAGCAAGCAGAGGTCAAGGCAGGCGGCAGTGCAGAAACAATCCATTGAGCAAGCAGAGGTCAGGCAGGCGGCAGTTCAAAAACATAATCCATTGAGCAAGCAAAGGTCAGGGCAGGCGGCAGTGTAGATGCATAACTTTAAACAAGCAGAGGTCAGGGCAGGCGGCAGTATAGAAACATGATCCATTGATCAAGCCATAGTCAAAACCGGAAAATCTGTCTAAGAAGCAGCTGTGCAGAAGATGGTATGTGCTTGCTGCAAGCAACTCGCCACTACATTTTCCGCCGGCTAAATCAAAGTGCCGCGGAATTCTCTTCTCGGGAGAATGATCTTCCTAGGACTTGGAAGGAAACCCAAATCTCTCTTGTAGGCACGTTGTACATCCTGTGGGCTCATCAGCATTACTTGCATGATCTTTCCAGTGGTATAGCTGACTGGCAGGTGTGGTGTAGGATTGTAGCCTTGTTTAGCAGTCACCTTAATACGCGGTTGATGGTCGTAAGGCATACTGAGGAGTATACGTGCTTGAGAGGGAGTTAGCTCCATCCAGGTGCATGGGGATGGGCTCCTGGGCAATGTGGCTGTTGTCTCTTCCTCATCTACTGTTCTGGTGAGTATCAGGCGTTCCTTCATACCCTCTGGCTCTGCGCTGATGTTTGCTGCAGGTTGTACGAATCGGCCTATTTCGGGCATTGTAGGATATGGTGGTGGACTTTTCAGTCTGGAATATCGGTCCTTTGCCTTTTCTGGTGTTTTGAACAGGCATTTAATAATTGACACGATATAATAAAGCACTGCCATCACATACCCCGTGAAGCCAGTTGGCCTTTGGTGGTGTTCAGGCCTCTGACTGTATAGGGATGTCCTGGCATGTGGGAGACGTCTCCGTGGTTGGAACTTTCCTCCAGCTACGGGTGCAGCCATTAGGCTGCCTTCCCCTCCACACACACAAAAGTGTGTGCGGATGGTAGAAAACACTCCCAAAAAAAAGAAATAAAAGTAAAAAAAATAAACAAAACAAGTAAAAAGTGATTTACAAGTCGCTCTGGGTTAGTGTTCAGCTCTCCTCTCTATCTCTGCTTGCCTCGCACTGACCGTTCTTGCGGAACATTCCATGACTCGTGGACAACGCTTCTGTGATGTCATAAAGACGAACATGGCAATGGGTCTAATATAGGAGAACTAGTTATGTTACCCATGGCAGACCATCCAATACCAGCTGCCACTGTACGGATAGGGGTTAGCTGGATTGGGATGAGATGTATAAAAACTTACCGGTACAATAGCGCAAGTCATTGCTTTATTTACTGTTTTTGCTTTTTTACCTGTTTACAGGCAAATCTTTCTATTTGATATTTTCAAACCTGTATAATTCTGTATCCTCATATGTGAGATAATGTGATGTATCTATTGTCAGCTCCTTGTAGGAATGTCTCCTCCTCTCTTCCCGGTAACACGGATCACCCGTGATGGGCACAGACCATTGCTGTAGTCGGAATTATTTCATATAGCTTCAGAATAAATGTTAAATAATATTGTATTTTTTCCATATAATTGGCTCAGATCACTTTTTTTAATTTGTCTGTAATTCTAAGTAGTGATAAAAAAATAAATAACCCCAAGTGTGAACCTGGTGTAGAACGTACAAATTGTCCAGAGTCTCTCCTGGGCCATGTTCACACGTGCAGAAGTGCTGCATTGTTTCCATAGGTATTCGCACTAAAGCAATCAAAACTTTTTATTGTATTTTTTTGTGGCAGTTTTTTCGAATGCATTTTTTTTAGTAGAGGAATGCTTCAGTTCCACAATTGGAGACTTCATTGGAATTTTGCATGCGTTTTTTATGCTCTCCATATACTATAGTGGAAAATATTAAACAAAAGCATCAAAAAGTTCACACTTCTGCTGCACCATTAGCCCCTGTATGTAGTACAGCTTAGGCCTCTTTCACACTTCAGTTTTTTGCATCAGTTCAAATCCGCCAAAAAGGCAGACAAGCGGATCCGTTCTGAACTGATGTGAACGGATGGCACAGGATCCTGAAAATGAGGAAATTTAAAGGAAACGCTGGTCGGGAAGGAGAGAGAGAGAGAGAGAGTTTTGTTGCAAGCTCCGTTTTGAAATCTTTGAGGATGGTGACGGACAGCAACTTTTGGCGGATCCTCAAAAAAAAAACTGATGAAACGGACAGCCATCCGTCACAATCCGCCATTAATGCAAGTCAATGGGGAAAAAACGGATCCTCAAAAAAAAATTGAGGATCCGTTTTTGTCAAAACCTGACGGATTGTGACTGATTGCAAAAAACTGAAGTGTGAAAGGGGCCTTAGGGAGCGATAAATGAAGTGAAAAGAAAAGTAAAACAACAAAAAAAGATTTAAACAAATCTGAAAAAAAAACTCATAAAAGTTCAATTTTCCTCCATTGAAAATGAACATAAAAAAAAATGTCAAGTGATATCGCCACATCCAGCAAAGTCCGAGCTATCAAAATATAAAAATAATTAACCCAATTGGTAAACACAAAAAATTTAAAAACGCCAACATTGCGGTATTTTTTGGTCGCTGCTATACCACTTAAAATACGTAACAAGCAACTAAAATGTCATATGTATCCCAAAGTAATATCCATAATAACGTCTCGCCTTATAAAAAAATAATCCCTCTCATAGCTCTATTGAACGAAAAAGTAAAACTACGGGTCTCGGAAAATGGCAACACAAACTCCAACATATTTTTTATTTCAAAGTCTTGATTTTTTTTCTACCACTAAAATAATTTAAAAATCTGGGCACGTTTAGTATCTCTGTAATCATACTGATGAGGAGAATCATATTACATGGTCATTTTTACCACATAATGTACGCCGTAAACATAATTAAGGTCAGAATTGCGTTTTTTTTCACAATTTTCCCATTTCCCTGTACATTGTGTGTCAGGATAAGTCACAACCACTGCCACCAATATTTCTTGAACACCACTTGCTCACGACACACCTGCCCTGGGATGTTACTATAAAGGTGAACCTCCCATATTCTTTTGTCCACTCACCTAAGCGCACCCCGCAGACAGTTCTCACATCCACATCACACTGTTTGCTGCTATCGGTCACTGTTTTGATAGGCCAGTGAGACACCTGCGCTGCGTCACACACTAGCACACATGCCACCCAGCTTTTCTGAGCCCCTGATAGGTGTTCTTCTTTTACTTTTGTATACACATACAGCAAAACACAACCAAGGTATACTCGCCGTCCTCAGGGTTTGGGGGACGTTTAGCGCAGAAAAGAACAAACTTATTAAAATTTAGATTTAAAGGGATCCTGTCAGCAGGATTGTGAACAGTAAAGTACAGACAGTGTCAGGTCTACGCTGTTATACTGATTAAAATGAGGTGACCTGGGTGATGAAATGCATCTTGTGGTTGTTGTGTAATCTGTATTTGTAAATTTCAGTTATTGAGATTCTGGTGCTCCGGGTGTTTGTGGGGTTACAAAAAAAAGGTTTGCATTCATCAAAATGGTGCCTGTGCTGTAGTATAATACATGACTAATATCAATATGTAGACATGTGTAAGGGGTTGAGAGTCTTACCCCTTTAAACCCCCATGTTGCTGTTGTACTTGTATATATATTTATATATATGTTATACCATTGTTGCGCATTATCGTATATTTCATGTTGCTGTATTATTTATATAGCATAAGCTATGTTTCTGCACCTTGTACTTGGTAGGGACAGTGCAGTCTGGGCTATGGTCACTAGATGGGGCACTGAGCTCATTGCACAGTAGATGTAGCTGTAGGACATATAGGAGTTAACTGTAGGAGGGGATAGCTGGAGAATAAGCCAGGATGGTCTTCCAGTTTCAGGCAGTCAGAGGCCTGACCCCTTTGTGCTCGGGTGGGCTATATGCCTGAGCTGCCTAACTACCCCGTGATGTTAAAGCTGATGCCCAGCCATCTAGAGAAGAACACGGTACTGCAGAATCAGCAATAAAGTGGAAAAGAGTGTAAGTAAACAGAGGAAGATTGAAGGTTACCGTAAAAGGGTACGGGCAGGTCACTCCAGAATGTGGTGGAAAGCTACGTGGGCTGAATCTCTGATGTCCGGGGCGAAACATGCTGGAGAGCGCTTCACCATGGTGACGCTATACAGGGAGGACACTGAGGAGCCATCTGAGACGCTTCGTCAAACGGAAACACTGCAAGGAACAGTGAAGGGAAAGATGAAGTAATGTGCTGTCTTTACTGTGATGAAAATGCTGGAAACTATGTGGATGTGCTGTGTCCTGAAGAAAATAAATTTGCTCAGTTAAGAGTTGCCCTGGACTGTGTCTCTATTCATTGGGATCAAGGATCAGCATCAAGTCGGCGTAGCAAAGGGGACGCTGACGGCACGGTGAGTATTCACCGTACCATGCAAGAGAAGAGGTACCGTTTTCCTGTAGAGGGAGGTCAGGGTATACAATGCCCGAACCCGAAATACTCAGCCACGACTACTGCCCTGGCTGACCTTTACACATAAAGTGTAGAAGTCGGGGGGGAAAGTGGGGAATGTGGTCTAGAAGTGATCAAGTATAGTGTGTTATTTTCTGCAGCAAACGTGTCCTGGCTGGAAGAGGAAGAAAAGCGAAGATGAATCGCTACAAATACAGAGGTCACTGGTAAGTCAGTGATTTACCTGGACACTTACATTATATAGTATATACAGAGCTCCTGTGTATAATGTCACTGGTGATCCTTGTATTACCTGTACGCTGACTATATGCAGAGCTCCTGTGTATAATGTTACTGGTGAGTCACTGTATTACCTGTACACTATACACTATATACAGAACTCCTGTGTATGTCTCCAGTGATCATTCTATTACTTGTACACTGACATTATATATACAGACAGGTAGCGTCGGACTGATTCTCCGGTGGGCCCTGGCATCTGGTGGGCCCTGGCACCTCTACTGGTATACAGGGACAGCAGTTGCCTAGGGCCCCCACTGCTCCAGGGGCCCCCAGCCAGTGCCACACAGCTGCTATGGGGGCCCTGCCAGCGGAGCAGCAGCGGGTGTCAGGAGGCAGGAGCCACTGTCCCCACTACTAAAGAGAAATGAATATTCATTCACTCTCGGCCTCCACTCACCCCGGGGCCCCGCTCCCCAACCTAGGCAGCCGGCGCTGCGCTCAATTTCAGTGGAATAGAGAGCATCTCTCTCCCATCAGTCCCCTCTGCTCCTGACTCACAGCCGATGCGCGATGACGTCACTTCATCGCGCACCCGCTGTGTGTCTGGCAGACGGGTCAGCTGCTGACACTGAAGCCGTCATCAGCGTGGGAGCAGGAGGAGAGGTGAGTATTGTGGTTTGTTTTTTATATATCTCTATATCTATCTATATCTATCTCTATATCTATCTGTCTCTATATCTATATATCTCTATATCTATCTATTTCTATCTGTATATCTATATCTCTATCTCTATATCTATCTGTCTCTATCTTAGATATAGAGATAGATATAGATAGATAGATAGATAGATAGATAGATAGATAGATAGATATAGAGGTAGATATAGATAGATATAAATAGTCTATATCCATCTATCTCTATACCTATCTATATCTATCTCTATCTATTATCTTTATATCTATCCATCTATATATCATGTATCCATAGATCTATCTATTTATCCCCTATCTATCTATCTATATACCTATCTATAGCTATCACTATCTATTATCTTTATATCTATCTATCTATCTATCTATCTATCCATATATCTATTTATCCCCTATCTATCTATTTATCTATCTATATCTATCTAGGTCTATCTATCTATCTCTATAGCTACCTATATCTTTCATTATCTATTATCTTTATATCTTTATTTCTATCTGTCTATCCATAGATCTATCTATCTATTATCTATCTATACATCTAATTATCACATATCTATCTATCTATCTAGTGTTATACCCTATGAGGGGGCAGCATTATACCCTATGAGGGGGTGCATTATACCCTATGAGGGGGGAGAAGCATTATACCCTATGAGGGGGCAGCCTTATACCCTATGAGGGGGTGCAATATACCTTATCTTCCAACAAAATTAATTCTAAGTCCTCCATTTTGTTGGCGAGGCTTCTGGCATTTGTATACATGCACTTTATGTATGTCTGTACCTCTATTTCTTAAATTATTAACTGTTCTAACCTCACCCCCCATGCCACTACCACCTCCAATTTCATTATTTGTGCCCAGGTCTCTATCTACACAGTCTTCCCCTCTTATAAAATGAATACCCTCCCCTAGTTCCAAGTTTAAACACTCCTCCACCCTTCTAGCCATTTTTTTCCCCAGCACAGCTGCACCCTCCCCATTGAGGTGCAGCCCGTCCCTAGCGTAGAACCTGTAGCCAACTGAGAAGTCGGCCCAGTTCTCCAGGAACCCAAACCCCTCCTTCCTACACTAATTCTTGAACCACTTATTAACTTCCCTAATCTCCTCTCTGGCGTGGCACGTGGTACAGGAAATATTTCCAAAAATACCACCTTGGAAGTCCTTGCCTTAAGATTGCAGCCTAATTCCCTGAAATCATCTTTAAGGACCTTCCACCTACCTCTGTGTCATTTGTACCAATGTGCACCATGACCGCTGGATCCTCACCAGCCCCTCCCAGTAATCTGTCAACCCGGTCAGCGATGTGTCAGACTTGCGCGCCAGATAGGCAGCACACCGTTCGACGATCCCTTTCTTTGTGACAGATTGCCCTATCTGTTCCCCTAATAATTGAGTCCCCCACTACCAGCACCTGTCTGGCCTGCCCTGCTCTCCTATTTCTCCCCTTACTGGAGCATATACTCCTCTGGCTTTCAGAGGACATGCCTTGCTGCAGCAGTGCTACCCCTGCACTGACACTCCCCTCATCTGCCAACTTGGCAAACTTATTGGGTTGTGCCAGATCAGGACTAGCCTCCCTGGCACTCTTCTGTCTACCCCACCTTCTAACTGTCACCCATCTTACTGCTTCACTGTCCTGCAGCTCCAACCTAGCATCCCCCCCTCATCTATCTCATTGAGCGTCTGCTCAGTGAGTAGAAGTCTCCTTTCCATATTGTCTATTGATCTCAGTGTTGCCAGCTGCACATTTAAATCCAGTATCTGGGCTTCCAAATGCACAATGTGCTCACATCTCGCACAGCAGTATGCACCCTCGACTGGCTGGTCAAGGATTGCGTACATGCGTCAAGACGTACACTGGATGGCATTGGCAATAGTGGAGCACATTCCTAATGGGGATTGCACCAGACAGAAAAGCTAAGTAAAAATAAATAAAAAGTATTAATAAAATATAACAGCAATTCAGTAATACCTCCTTTGCAAACTCCCTGAATCCAAAGTCACTGAATCACAAGTCACACACTTACCACCGTTCGCACTGACGCTCAGGTCACACTCAGCTCGCTTACACTCGCTCAGGCAGAAGATTTAAAGAGATTTTTTTTCCCTTCACCAGCAAACCACCCTGCTGCTCAATGCACTTCCAAAAGCTCCTGTGTATAATTTCACTGGTGGTCACTGTATTACACTGACACTGTATGCAGATCTTCTGTGTATAAATATCAGGATCCTGTCAGCGTCGGCGAACTGCCATGGCTGAGCAGCGTGACTCACCCCTACTGCGGGAGGGCCCGGGGTCCGATACTGCAGGGAAAGTTGAGGCAGACGGGACCTGCGATGCTGAAGGTAGTAAGAAGTACAAGGACCTACGATCATGTGACCACAGGGGGCGGGGCTTAGTGTCCCACTTCTGAAGATGATTGTAGGACTCTACTACAGGAATCCTGGAGTAGAGGCGAGGGGAACTCAGGTCAGACAAACGGGCGGTCATACATGGAGAGGGCGGCGCGATACCAGAGGGGCGAGCAGAGAGTAGTCAGAACGTAAGCAATGAGTCATACATGGAGATAGCTGCACAGTACAAGAGGGGCAATCAGAGAATAGTCAGGTCATAGGCAATGAGTCATACACAGAGATAGCAACGCAGTACAAGAGGGACAGGCAGAACTCGTAACAGGGACAGAACCAGATCAAAACCAAACAAGCATAAAGTATTACAGTCACAAAGCACACCAGGGTCACACACACTCGGCCAAGGGTCTGAGTATAAACGATGAGGAATGAGCCCACAATGAGGCTTTAAAAAGCCTCCCAGAATCTCAGAGTGAGGCCATCCACATTAACCTCTGAACTACCTAATCCCACAAGCTGAGCAAACCTTGACAATAATGTTGCCAGTGATCACTGAGCTCCTGTGTATAATGTCACTGGTAATCACTATATTACCTGTACACTGACACTATATACAGAGGTACTGTGTATAATGTCACTGGTGGTAATAACAGTGTTGTTATTATTGTGGTTTGTATTCATAATCAGTACTGTAGTATTCCATCAATAAGTGGTGGTAATTTGTGGACTGTTCACAGTGTGGAAGTATTTCTCCGTGTATGAATTATTATTTGGTCCCTATATGCTGGTAATATGTCATATTATTCGGTCACTATGTGGTGGTAATATGTGGTCTGGTCATGGTGTGGTTGTATTTGTGCCTTTTATGTGATATGATGCGGGTACTATGTGGTCTGGTCATGGTGTGGTGGTATTTCTCCCCTGTATGTGGTATTATTGGTCTTGGTACAGTGGATTGTGTTGTGTTTGACGGTCATTAGTCTTCTCTGATATTAATTAGGAGAATATTCTTTATTTCCATTAGAGATTAAATACTTTGTAAACAGCGGCAGAGATGCACTTACAGGGGTTTCCTGTGGAAAAACGTAATCTCCTATTCACAGGACAAGTGATAACGTATTGATTGGGGGGGTCTAACTACTTGGACCCATTCAGCAAAATGTGGAACTTTTTATCCCCATTAGACTGGAGTGGCATGTCCGACTTGACCACTGATCCATTCATTCCCTCAGTGGCTGCACTTGTATTTTTATAGAAGCTCCAAAGAGAATGAATGAAGCTTCGGTCAGATATCTAACCTGCTGCTCCATTTTAAAATGGGGATAAGTGTCCTATCAACGATAAAACTTTCTCATTCTTCCGGTCGGTGCAGTTTCTAATGGTCGGACGTATGCGATCAGCTATCCTATAGAGCCCATGGATCGGTGATAAATTGTTTTAACCAAAGAACCACATTAATGTAAACTACCGTAATTATACATCCCAGTTATGGGGATGCACAGTAGATGTACAGGAGCCGCCTGTGTTTTACAGCCGATGCTCCACTATAATGGGGATAACGACTGACAGATATTAGCATATAGCTGTAGGATGGGGCCCTAGAGTCCATTCCCCTGGTGGGCCCCAGACACCCCAGTTCGACCCTGAATATACATCATTGTGGATTATCAGATACCGGATTTAGGGAAATTTCTCTGTAATATGGAAGGCAATGACATGAATAGATAGCAAAATCTGGTTTGTCTACAATCTTTTTTATTTGTTAGGTTCTTTCCTGTTACAGCACTTCTGTCCTGTAGTATAAACCTTCTCTCACACTAGTGCTAGCACTAAACCTTGGTTTGCCTTCTTCTAAAGTCTCTGTTGTCCCCGCAGACTTAGAGATTTCCAGCATTACTCCATGCAGCCATAAGGACCTTCTCTCTTTACTCCTTGGGTTTCCGCTGTCCTAGCAGGAAGTGAGAAACGTTCTCGTAAATCACAAGGATGGTACAGCAGGCGGGGTCGCTCAAAATAACTTGGGGGCAATTTTCTTTAGAAGTCCGTATATACTCGTGTATAAGCCGACCCATGTATAAGCCGACCACCCTAATTTTGTCACAAAAAACTGGGAAAACTTATTGACTCGCCTATAAACCTAGGGTGGAAAATGCCGAAGCTACTGGTAAATTTCAAAAATAAAATGGGCCCCATAAGATGCTCCATAAAGTTCATGATGGCCCCATATAATGCTCCATAAAGTTCATGATGGGTTCCATAAGATGCTCCATACAAAAATATGCCTAATAATGCTGCACAGTGAATAATGGTAGCCCTATAACATGGTCCATAATAACATATGCCCCATATAATGCTGCACAGTGATTGGTGGCCCCTTATAATGCTGCATGGAGAGTGGACCCTTATAATGCTGCACAATGATTAGTGGCCCCTTATAATGCTGCACAGTGATTAGTGGCCCCTTATAATGCTGCACAGTGATTAGTGGCCCCTTATAATGCTGCACATTGATTAGTGGCCCCTTACAATGCTGCACGGTGATTAGTGGCCACTTATAATGCTGCACAGTGATTAGTGGCCCCTTGAAATGCAGTGATTAGTGGCCCCTTATGCTGCACGGTGATTAGTGGCCCTTTGTAATGCTGCACAGTGATTAGTGGCCCCGTATAATGCTGCACAGTGATGAGAGGCCCCCTTATAATGCTGCACAGTGATGAGTGGCCTCTTATAATGCAGCACAGTGATGAGTGGCCCCATATAATGCTGCACAGTGATTACTGGCCCTATATAATGCTGCACAGTGATTACTGGCCCCATATAATGCTGCACAGTGATTAGTGGCCCCTTGTAATGCTGCACAGTGATTAGTGGCCCCTTGTAATGCTGCACAGTTATTAGTGGCCCCTTGTAATGCTGCACAGTGATGAGTGGCCCCTTGTAATGCTGCACAGTGATGAGTGGCCCCTTATAATGCTGCACAGTGATTAGTGGCCCCTTGAAATGCTGCAGTGATTAGTGGCTCCTTATTATGCTGCACGGTGATTAGTGGCCCCTTATTATGCTGCACGGTGATGAGTGGCCCCTTATAATGCTGCAAGGTGATGAGTGGCCCCTTATAATGCTGCACAGTGATGAGTGGCCCCTTATAATGCTGCACAGTGATGAGTGGCCCCTTATAATGCTGCACAGTGATGAGTGGCCCCTTATAATGCTGCACAGTGATGAGTGGCCCCTTGTATTGCTGCACAGTGATTAGTGGCCCCTTACAATGCTGCTGCCGCAGCCTCAATTAAAAAAATGAAAAAAAAAACTATATACTCACCTTGTCACTGCTGCAGCTGCTGCTCCTCAGCGTTGCTGGCTCTGCAGTGACTGTTCAGGCAGAGGGCGCCTGCTAACTACGTCATGGCACCCTCTGACCTTAACGTCACTGCCAGAGGAAGCAAGACAGCAGAGCGATGCGCAGCGGTGGAATGGGGCACAGGTGAATATGGCTCCCCCCGTTATACTCACCTCTCCTGGCATGTCTCTGCAGCCCCCCGTGCTTGTTCCATCTTCTCAGTGCTGTTCTTCCTGCTTTCTGCGGTCACATGGTGCCGCTCATTACATATGTGCATATTAATGAGGGTAATGAGCGTACCACGTGACCGCTGAAAGCAGGAAGAACAGCGCCGAGAAGATGGAATAAGCACGGGGGGCTGCAGAAACATGCCAGGAGAGGTGAGTATGATCTCCGACACCCCCCCCGCTCCCCCTCCCTGGCCGACCCCCGGTATATGACTCGCGTATAAGCCGAGAGGGGGACTTTCAGCCCCAAAAAATGGGCTGAAAATCTCGACTTATACGCGAGTATATACTGTAAGCCTTTTTTGTCCTTTAAGACAGAAGAAACAAAACTATTAACTCTTCTTCTAAGGTCTGACTGTGAGCTCGGACCCTCCCCAGCTATTTGTTAGGGCACTCCAGGCTAAGGGGTTGTACTGCTATGCTCTGTTATTGCAGACTTCATCATCCCAATCATAGTTCATCATCAGCACATCAGCCCCATCATAGTCCATCATCAGCACATCAACCCCATCATAGTCCATCATCAGCACATCAGCCCCATCATAGTCCATCATCAGCACATCAGCCCCATCATAGTCCATCATCAGCATATCAGCCCCATCATTGTCCCATAATGAAAGAAGTGTTGTTGCGCATTCTTAACAGCCGCTTGTTCCAGACACCCTGTTCTTAGGATTGGTGGGGGTCCTGGCAGTGAAACACCCGTAATCAGCAAGTTATGATCTACCAATGGCTAGGGGATAACTTGCTGAGGAGGCAGAAGTTGGGGACTACTGTTTTTAAAGACCGCAATACCTATATCAGGAGCTGTAAAGAAATATATGTTTCTAAGCTTTATCTTGAGTCCATTTTCCTTGTCGATAATTCTTAGATAATTCTGGGAAAAAAAGTATTTTAATACATATAACAAACTTAAATTGTCTTTGGAGAATAAAGTCTATCGGCGGTCAGTGCAGTGTACTACATTAGTTTGTGGGACAGAACATGTTGATAAAGGGTCGGTCTCATCACTGCACTCACCGTCCATAAGCTTTATTAGGGTAGATATCCACAGAATATGGATATAGTAGATGTATACCCCCTCTCAGGAATCCTTCCCTCATATTAGCTATGATGACTACATTCCACTGCAAACAGCAGAAGAAACTTGAGGCGCACTATTTACAAGAGGAGTTTTCCCATACATTTATGTGTTATCCATAAAATATTCTATAAATGTCTGATAGGCAGAGGTCCCGGACGTGAAACCCGCATCTGTCTACAGACCTGGGGAACTATGAATGTACAGATGGCCATTCACTATTGGGGAGGTTCCTATAAGATCTGAGTACTCAGCCTTGTGTTTGGTTATTTTCATAGACCTTGACATGAGCGGCAGGGTACATATGAAACCAGTGCTCCACCCAATTCTTCCTGAAGCAATTTTGTGGCTGATTCAAGACCCCTGTACTATTGATTTGAGGGTTCCTAAATGGTTGGAGACCCACACCAGTCTAATGTATTTGAGATGTTGTACCCTCTTAACGAAAGATCAGAGGAAAATACCTTCAACAAAACTGCTGGTTGGGTCGGATGTGGTATTCTGAGCCACTTGGTTTGTTGTCTCACATGTTTATGCTTAAAGTTCTTAATGGTTTGTTCTTGTTGAGTTTATGGGACCTTTGTCTATACTGTACTGTTCCTTTTTCATTTTTTTAGATAAGCATTCCATACTGTTAGGTGAAGAACTGGTGCTACCCTTCTTCACATTGAGGCATCATCCTACCATTGTGATCAGAAGCCCTATAACCCGGCTTCATTGTTAGGATGCAGGATTTATATAAATTAGCTCTACTGGGGTCTTAAAAGTGCAGGCATTGAGGAAGAAGTACAAAATCAGCAGGCAAATGAGTAGTCAGAAACAAGCAAAGGTCAGGGCAGGCAGCAGTGCAGAAACATAACCGGAAACAAGCAGAGGTCAGGGCAGGCAGCAGTGCAAAAACATAACCGGAAACAACCATAAAACCAAAGAAAAAAAACGACCCACAGTCCATATAGTGCAGAATAATATACATTTTTATTAGTATCACAGATTAATAACCGGAAACAAGCAGAGGTCAGGGCAGGCGGCAGTGCAGAAGCATAATCCATTGAGCAAGCTGAGGTCAGGGCAGGCGGCAGTGCAGAAACATAATCCATTGAGCAAGCTGAGGTCAGGGCAGGCGGCAGTTCAAAAACATAATCCATTGAGCAAGCAGAGGTCAGGCAGGCGGCAGTGCAGAAACATAATCCATTGAGCAAGCAGAGGTCAGGGCAGGCGTCAGTTCAAAAACATAATCCATTGAGCAAGCAGAGGTCAGGGCAGGCGGCAGTTCAAAAACATAATCCACTGAGCAAGCAGAGGTCAAGGCAGGCGGCAGTGCAGAAACATAATCCATTGAGCAAGCAGAGGTCAGGGTAGGCGGCAGTTCAAAAACATAATCCATTGAGCAAGCAGAGGTGAAGGCAGGCGGCAGTGCAGAAACAATCCATTGAGCAAGCAGAGGTCAGGCAGGCGGCAGTTCAAAAACATAATCCATTGAGCAAGCAAAGGTCAGGGCAGGCGGCAGTGTAGATGCATAACTTTAAACAAGCAGAGGTCAGGGCAGGCGGCAGTATAGAAACATGATCCATTGATCAAGCCATAGTCAAAACCGGAAAATCTGTCTAAGAAGCAGCTGTGCAGAAGATGGTATGTGCTTGCTGCAAGCAACTCGCCACTACATTTTCCGCCGGCTAAATCAAAGTGCCGCGGAATTCTCTTCTCGGGAGAATGATCTTCCTAGGACTTGGAAGGAAACCCAAATCTCTCTTGTAGGCACGTTGTACATCCTGTGGGCTCATCAGCATTACTTGCATGATCTTTCCAGTGGTATAGCTGACTGGCAGGTGTGGTGTAGGATTGTAGCCTTGTTTAGCAGTCACCTTAATACGCGGTTGATGGTCGTAAGGCATACTGAGGAGTATACGTGCTTGAGAGGGAGTTAGCTCCATCCAGGTGCATGGGGATGGGCTCCTGGGCAATGTGGCTGTTGTCTCTTCCTCATCTACTGTTCTGGTGAGTATCAGGCGTTCCTTCATACCCTCTGGCTCTGCGCTGATGTTTGCTGCAGGTTGTACGAATCGGCCTATTTCGGGCATTGTAGGATATGGTGGTGGACTTTTCAGTCTGGAATATCGGTCCTTTGCCTTTTCTGGTGTTTTGAACAGGCATTTAATAATTGACACGATATAATAAAGCACTGCCATCACATACCCCGTGAAGCCAGTTGGCCTTTGGTGGTGTTCAGGCCTCTGACTGTATAGGAATGTCCTGGCATGTGGGAGACGTCTCCGTGGTTGGAACTTTCCTCCAGCTACGGGTGCAGCCATTAGGCTGCCTTCCCCTCCACACACACAAAAGTGTGTGCGGATGGTAGAAAACACTCCCAAAAAAAAGAAATAAAAGTAAAAAAAATAAACAAAACAAGTAAAAAGTGATTTACAAGTCGCTCTGGGTTAGTGTTCAGCTCTCCTCTCTATCTCTGCTTGCCTCGCACTGACCGTTCTTGCGGAACATTCCATGACTCGTGGACAACGCTTCTGTGATGTCATAAAGACGAACATGGCAATGGGTCTAATATAGGAGAACTAGTTATGTTACCCATGGCAGACCATCCAATACCAGCTGCCACTGTACGGATAGGGGTTAGCTGGATTGGGATGAGATGTATAAAAACTTACCGGTACAATAGCGCAAGTCATTGCTTTATTTACTGTTTTTGCTTTTTTACCTGTTTACAGGCAAATCTTTCTATTTGATATTTTCAAACCTGTATAATTCTGTATCCTCATATGTGAGATAATGTGATGTATCTATTGTCAGCTCCTTGTAGGAATGTCTCCTCCTCTCTTCCCGGTAACACGGATCACCCGTGATGGGCACAGACCATTGCTGTAGTCGGAATTATTTCATATAGCTTCAGAATAAATGTTAAATAATATTGTATTTTTTCCATATAATTGGCTCAGATCACTTTTTTTAATTTGTCTGTAATTCTAAGTAGTGATAAAAAAATAAATAACCCCAAGTGTGAACCTGGTGTAGAACGTACAAATTGTCCAGAGTCTCTCCTGGGCCATGTTCACACGTGCAGAAGTGCTGCATTGTTTCCATAGGTATTCGCACTAAAGCAATCAAAACTTTTTATTGTATTTTTTTGTGGCAGTTTTTTCGAATGCATTTTTTTTAGTAGAGGAATGCTTCAGTTCCACAATTGGAGACTTCATTGGAATTTTGCATGCGTTTTTTATGCTCTCCATATAATATAGTGGAAAATATTAAACAAAAGCATCAAAAAGTTCACACTTCTGCTGCACCATTAGCCCCTGTATGTAGTACAGCTTAGGCCTCTTTCACACTTCAGTTTTTTGCATCAGTTCAAATCCGCCAAAAAGGCAGACAAGCGGATCCGTTCTGAACTGATGTGAACGGATGGCACAGGATCCTGAAAATGAGGAAATTTAAAGGAAATGCTGGTCGGGAAGGAGAGAGAGAGAGAGTTTTGTTGCAAGCTCCGTTTTGAAATCTTTGAGGATGGTGACGGACAGCAACTTTTGGCGGATCCTCAAAAAAAAAACGGATGAAACGGACAGCCATCCGTCACAATCCGCCATTAATGCAAGTCAATGGGGAAAAAACGGATCCTCCAAAAAAAATTGAGGATCCGTTTTTGTCAAAACCTGACGGATTGTGACTGATTGCAAAAAACTGAAGTGTGAAAGGGGCCTTAGGGAGCGATAAATGAAGTGAAAAGAAAAGTAAAACAACAAAAAAAGATTTAAACAAATCTGAAAAAAAACTCATAAAAGTTCAATTTTCCTCCATTGAAAATGAACATAAAAAAAAATGTCAAGTGATATCGCCACATCCAGCAAAGTCCGAGCTATCAAAATATAAAAATAATTAACCCAATTGGTAAACACAAAAAATTTAAAAACGCCAACATTGCGGTATTTTTTGGTCGCTGCAATACCACTTAAAATACGTAACAAGCAACTAAAATGTCATATGTATCCCAAAGTAATATCCATAATAACGTCTCGCCTTATGAAAAAATAATCCCTCTCATAGCTCTATTGAACGAAAAAGTAAAACTACGGGTCTCGGAAAATGGCAACACAAACTCCAACATATTTTTTATTTCAAAGTCTTGATTTTTTTTCTACCACTAAAATAATTTAAAAATCTGGGCACGTTTAGTATCTCTGTAATCATACTGATGAGGAGAATCATATTACATGGTCATTTTTACCACATAATGTACGCCGTAAACATAATTAAGGTCAGAATTGCGTTTTTTTTCACAATTTTCCCATTTCCCTGTACATTGTGTGTCAGGATAAGTCACAACCACTGCCACCAATATTTCTTGAACACCACTTGCTCACGACACACCTGCCCTGGGATGTTACTATAAAGGTGAACCTCCCATATTCTTTTGTCCACTCACCTAAGCGCACCCCGCAGACAGTTCTCACATCCACATCACACTGTTTGCTGCTATCGGTCACTGTTTTGATAGGCCAGTGAGACACCTGCGCTGGGTCACACACTAGCACACATGCCACCCAGCTTTTCTGAGCCCCTGATAGGTGCTCTTCTTTTACTTTTGTATACACATACAGCAAAACACAACCAAGGTATACTCGCCGTCCTCAGGGTTTGGGGGACGTTTAGCGCAGAAAAGAACAAACTTATTAAAATTTAGATTTAAAGGGATCCTGTCAGCAGGATTGTGAACAGTAAAGTACAGACAGTGTCAGGTCTACGCTGTTATACTGATTAAAATGAGGTGACCTGGGTGATGAAATGCATCTTGTGGTTGTTGTGTAATCTGTATTTGTAAATTTCAGTTATTGAGATTCTGGTGCTCCGGGTGTTTGTGGGGTTACAAAAAAAAGGTTTGCATTCATCAAAATGGTGCCTGTGCTGTAGTATAATACATGACTAATATCAATATGTAGACATGTGTAAGGGGTTGAGAGTCTTACCCCTTTAAACCCCCATGTTGCTGTTGTACTTGTATATATATTTATATATATGTTATACCATTGTTGCGCATTATCGTATATTTCATGTTGCTGTATTATTTATATAGCATAAGCTATGTTTCTGCACCTTGTACTTGGTAGGGACAGTGCAGTCTGGGCTATGGTCACTAGATGGGGCACTGAGCTCATTGCACAGTAGATGTAGCTGTAGGACATATAGGAGTTAACTGTAGGAGGGGATAGCTGGAGAATAAGCCAGGATGGTCTTCCAGTTTCAGGCAGTCAGAGGCCTGACCCCTTTGTGCTCGGGTGGGCTATATGCCTGAGCTGCCTAACTACCCCGTGATGTTAAAGCTGATGCCCAGCCATCTAGAGAAGAACACGGTACTGCAGAATCAGCAATAAAGTGGAAAAGAGTGTAAGTAAACAGAGGAAGATTGAAGGTTACCGTAAAAGGGTACGGGCAGGTCACTCCAGAATGTGGTGGAAAGCTACGTGGGCTGAATCTCTGATGTCCGGGGCGAAACATGCTGGAGAGCGCTTCACCGTGGTGACGCTATACAGGGAGGACACTGAGGAGCCATCTGAGACGCTTCGTCAAACGGAAACACTGCAAGGAACAGTGAAGGGAAAGATGAAGTAATGTGCTGTCTTTACTGTGATGAAAATGCTGGAAACTATGTGGATGTGCTGTGTCCTGAAGAAAATAAATTTGCTCAGTTAAGAGTTGCCCTGGACTGTGTCTCTATTCATTGGGATCAAGGATCAGCATCAAGTCGGCGTAGCAAAGGGGACGCTGACGGCACGGTGAGTATTCACCGTACCATGCAAGAGAAGAGGTACCGTTTTCCTGTAGAGGGAGGTCAGGGTATACAATGCCCGAACCCGAAATACTCAGCCACGACTACTGCCCTGGCTGACCTTTACACATAAAGTGTAGAAGTCGGGGGGGAAAGTGGGGAATGTGGTCTAGAAGTGATCAAGTATAGTGTGTTATTTTCTGCAGCAAACGTGTCCTGGCTGGAAGAGGAAGAAAAGCGAAGATGAATCGCTACAAATACAGAGGTCACTGGTAAGTCAGTGATTTACCTGGACACTTACATTATATAGTATATACAGAGCTCCTGTGTATAATGTCACTGGTGATCCTTGTATTACCTGTACGCTGACTATATGCAGAGCTCCTGTGTATAATGTTACTGGTGAGTCACTGTATTACCTGTACACTATACACTATATACAGAACTCCTGTGTATGTCTCCAGTGATCATTCTATTACTTGTACACTGACATTATATATACAGACAGGTAGCGTCGGACTGATTCTCCGGTGGGCCCTGGCATCTGGTGGGCCCTGGCACCTCTACTGGTATACAGGGACAGCAGTTGCCTAGGGCCCCCACTGCTCCAGGGGCCCCCAGCCAGTGCCACACAGCTGCTATGGGGGCCCTGCCAGCGGAGCAGCAGCGGGTGTCAGGAGGCAGGAGCCACTGTCCCCACTACTAAAGAGAAATGAATATTCATTCACTCTCGGCCTTCACTCACCCCGGGGCCCCGCTCCCCAACCTAGGCAGCCGGCGCTGCGCTCAATTGCAGTGGAATAGAGAGCATCTCTCTCCCATCAGTCCCCTCTGCTCCTGACTCACAGCCGATGCGCGATGACGTCACTTCATCGCGCACCCGCTGTGTGTCTGGCAGACGGGTCAGCTGCTGACACTGAAGCCGTCATCAGCGTGGGAGCAGGAGGAGAGGTGAGTATTGTGGTTTGTTTTTTATATATCTCTATATCTATCTATATCTATCTCTATATCTATCTGTCTCTATATCTATCTGTCTCTATATCTATCTATTTCTATCTGTATATCTATATCTCTATCTCTATATCTATCTGTCTCTATCTTAGATATAGAGATAGATATAGATAGATAGATAGATATAGAGGTAGATATAGATAGATATAAATAGTCTATATCCATCTATCTCTATACCTATCTATATCTATCTCTATCTATTATCTTTATATCTATCCATCTATATATCATCTATCCATAGATCTATCTATTTATCCCCTATCTATCTATCTATATACCTATCTATAGCTATCACTATCTATTATCTTTATATCTATCTATCTATCTATCTATCTTTCTATCTATCTATCCATATATCTATTTATCCCCTATCTATCTATTTATCTATCTATATCTATCTAGGTCTATCTATCTCTATAGCTACCTATATCTTTCACTATCTATTATCTTTATATCTTTATATCTATCTGTCTATCCATAGATCTATCTATCTATTATCTATCTATACATCTAATTATCACATATCTATCTATCTATCTATCTAGTGTTATACCCTATGAGGGGGCAGCATTATACCCTATGAGGGGGTGCATTATACCCTATGAGGGGGGAGAAGCATTATACCCTATGAGGGGGCAGCCTTATACCCTATGAGGGGGTGCAATATACCTTATCTTCCAACAAAATTAATTCTAAGTCCTCCATTTTGTTGGCGAGGCTTCTGGCATTTGTATACATGCACTTTATGTATGTCTGTACCTCTATTTCTTAAATTATTAACTGTTCTAACCTCACCCCCCATGCCACTACCACCCCCAATTTCATTATTTGTGCCCAGGTCTCTATCTACACAGTCTTCCCCTCTTATAAAATGAATACCCTCCCCTAGTTCCAAATTTAAACACTCCTCCACCCTTCTAGCCATTTTTTTTCCCCAGCACAGCTGCACCCTCCCCATTGAGGTGCAGCCCGTCCCTAGCGTAGAACCTGTAGCCAACTGAGAAGTCGGCCCAGTTCTCCAGGAACCCAAACCCCTCCTTCCTACACTAATTCTTGAACCACTTATTAACTTCCCTAATCTCCTCTCTGGTGTGGCACGTGGTACAGGAAATATTTCCAAAAATACCACCTTGGAGGTCCTTGCCTTAAGATTGCAGCCTAATTCCCTGAAATCATCTTTAAGGACCTTCCACCTACCTCTGTGTCATTTGTACCAATGTGCACCATGACCGCTGGATCCTCACCAGCCCCTCCCAGTAATCTGTCAACCCGGTCAGCGATGTGTCAGACTTGCGCGCCAGATAGGCAGCACACCGTTCGACGATCCCTTTCTTTGTGACAGATTGCCCTATCTGTTCCCCTAATAATTGAGTCCCCCACTACCAGCACCTGTCTGGCCTGCCCTGCTCTCCTATTTCTCCCCTTACTGGAGCATATACTCCTCTGGCTTTCAGAGGACATGCCTTGCTGCAGCAGTGCTACCCCTGCACTGACACTCCCCTCATCTGCCAACTTGGCAAACTTATTGGGTTGTGCCAGATCAGGACTAGCCTCCCTGGCACTCTTCTGTCTACCCCACCTTCTAACTGTCACCCATCTTACTGCTTCACTGTCCTGCAGCTCCAACCTAGCATCCCCCCTCATCTATCTCATTGAGCGTCTGCTCAGTGAGTAGAAGTCTCCTTTCCATATTGTCTATTGATCTCAGTGTTGCCAGCTGCACATTTAAATCCAGTATCTGGGCTTCCAAATGCACAATGTGCTCACATCTCGCACAGCAGTATGCACCCTCGACTGGCTGGTCAAGGATTGCGTACATGCGGCAAGACGTACACTGGATGGCATTGGCAATAGTGGAGCACATTCCTAATGGGGATTGCACCAGACAGAAAAGATAAGTAAAAATAAATAAAAAGTATTAATAAAATATAACAGCAATTCAGTAATACCTCCTTTGCAAACTCCCTGAATCCAAAGTCACTGAATCACAAGTCACACACTTACCACCGTTCGCACTTACGCTCAGGTCACACTCAGCTCGTTTACACTCGCTCAGGCAGAAGATTTAAAGAGATTTTTTTTCCCTTCACCAGCAAACCACCCTGCTGCTCAATGCACTTCCAAAAGCTCCTGTGTATAATTTCACTGGTGGTCACTGTATTACACTGACACTGTATGCAGATCTTCTGTGTATAAATATCAGGATCCTGTCAGCGTCGGCGAACTGCCACGGCTGAGCAGCGTGACTCACCCCTACTGCGGGAGGGCCCGGGGTCCGATACTGCAGGGAAAGTTGAGGCAGACGGGACCTGCGATGCTGAAGGTAGTAAGAAGTACAAGGACCTACGATCATGTGACCACAGGGGGCGGGGCTTAGTGTCCCACTTCTGAAGATGATTGTAGGACTCTACTACAGGAATCCTGGAGTAGAGGCGAGGGGAACTCAGGTCAGACAAACGGGCGGTCATACATGGAGAGGGCGGCGCGATACCAGAGGGGCGAGCAGAGAGTAGTCAGAACGTAAGCAATGAGTCATACATGGAGATAGCTGCACAGTACAAGAGGGGCAATCAGAGAATAGTCAGGTCATAGGCAATGAGTCATACACAGAGATAGCAACGCAGTACAAGAGGGACAGGCAGAACTCGTAACAGGGACAGAACCAGATCAAAACCAAACAAGCATAAAGTATTACAGTCACAAAGCACACCAGGGTCACACACACTCGGCCAAGGGTCTGAGTATAAACGATGAGGAATGAGCCCACAATGAGGCTTTAAAAAGCCTCCCAGAATCTCAGAGTGAGGCCATCCACATTAACCTCTGAACTACCTAATCCCACAAGCTGAGCAAACCTTGACAATAATGTTGCCAGTGATCACTGAGCTCCTGTGTATAATGTCACTGGTAATCACTGTATTACCTGTACACTGACACTATATACAGAGGTACTGTGTATAATGTCACTGGTGGTAATAACAGTGTTGTTATTATTGTGGTTTGTATTCATAATCAGTACTGTAGTATTCCATCAATAAGTGGTGGTAATTTGTGGACTGTTCACAGTGTGGAAGTATTTCTCCGTGTATGAATTATTATTTGGTCCCTATATGCTGGTAATATGTCATATTATTCGGTCACTATGTGGTGGTAATATGTGGTCTGGTCATGGTGTGGTTGTATTTGTGCCTTTTATGTGATATGATGCGGGTACTATGTGGTCTGGTCATGGTGTGGTGGTATTTCTCCCCTGTATGTGGTATTATTGGTCTTGGTACAGTGGATTGTGTTGTGTTTGACGGTCATTAGTCTTCTCTGATATTAATTAGGAGAATATTCTTTATTTCCATTAGAGATTAAATACTTTGTAAACAGCGGCAGAGATGCACTTACAGGGGTTTCCTGTGGAAAAACGTAATCTCCTATTCACAGGACAAGTGATAACGTATTGATTGGGGGGGTCTAACTACTTGGACCCATTCAGCAAAATGTGGAACTTTTTATCCCCATTAGACTGGAGTGGCATGTCCGACTTGACAACTGATCCATTCATTCCCTCAGTGGCTGCACTTGTATTTTTATAGAAGCTCCAAAGAGAATGAATGAAGCTTCGGTCAGATATCTAACCTGCTGCTCCATTTTAAAATGGGGATAAGTGTCCTATCAACGATAAAACTTTCTCATTCTTCCGGTCGGTGCAGTTTCTAATGGTCGGACGTATGCGATCAGCTATCCTATAGAGCCCATGGATCGGTGATAAATTGTTTTAACCAAAGAACCACATTAATGTAAACTACCGTAATTATACATCCCAGTTATGGGGGTGCACAGTAGATGTGCAGGAGCCGCCTGTGTTTTACAGCCGATGCTCCACTATAATGGGGATAACGACTGACAGATATTAGCATATAGCTGTAGGATGGGGCCCTAGAGTCCATTCCCCTGGTGGGCCCCAGACACCCCAGTTCGACCCTGAATATACATCATTGTGGATTATCAGATACCGGATTTAGGGAAATTTCTCTGTAATATGGAAGGCAATGACATGAATAGATAGCAAAATCTGGTTTGTCTACAATCTTTTTTATTTGTTAGGTTCTTTCCTGTTACAGCACTTCTGTCCTGTAGTATAAACCTTCTCTCACACTAGTGCTAGCACTAAACCTTGGTTTGCCTTCTTCTAAAGTCTCTGTTGTCCCCGCAGACTTAGAGATTTCCAGCATTACTCCATGCAGCCATAAGGACCTTCTCTCTTTACTCCTTGGGTTTCCGCTGTCCTAGCAGGAAGTGAGAAACGTTCTCGTAAATCACAAGGATGGTACAGCAGGCGGGGTCGCTCAAAATAACTTGGGGGCAATTTTCTTTAGAAGTCCGTATATACTCGCGTATAAGCCGACCCATGTATAAGCCGACCACCCTAATTTTGTCACAAAAAACTGGGAAAACTTATTGACTCGCCTATAAACCTAGGGTGGAAAATGCCGAAGCTACTGGTAAATTTCAAAAATAAAATGGGCCCCATAAGATGCTCCATAAAGTTCATGATGGCCCCATATAATGCTCCATAAAGTTCATGATGGGTTCCATAAGATGCTCCATACAAAAATATGCCTAATAATGCTGCACAGTGAATAATGGTAGCCCTATTACATGGTCCATAATAACATATGCCCCATATAATGCTTCACAGTGATTGGTGGCCCCTTATAATGCTGCATGGAGAGTGGCCCCTTATAATGCTGCACAATGATTAGTGGCCCCTTATAATGCTGCACAGTGATTAGTGGCCCCTTATAATGCTGCACAGTGATTAGTGGCCCCTTATAATGCTGCACAGTGATTAGTGGCCCCTTATAATGCTGCACATTGATTAGTGGCCCCTTACAATGCTGCACGGTGATTAGTGGCCACTTATAATGCTGCACAGTGATTAGTGGCCCCTTGAAATGCTGCAGTGATTAGTGGCCCCTTATGCTGCACGGTGATTAGTGGCCCTTTGTAATGCTGCACAGTGATTAGTGGCCCCGTATAATGCTGCACAGTAATGAGAGGCCCCCTTATAATGCTGCACAGTAATGAGTGGCCTCTTATAATGCAGCACAGTGATGAGTGGCCCCATATAATGCTGCACAGTGATTACTGGCCCCATATAATGCTGCACAGTGATTACTGGCCCCATATAATGCTGCACAGTGATTAGTGGCCCCTTGTAATGCTGCACAGTGATTAGTGGCCCCTTGTAATGCTGCACAGTGATTAGTGGCCCCTTGTAATGCTGCACAGTTATTAGTGGCCCCTTGTAATGCTGCACAGTGATGAGTGGCCCCTTGTAATGCTGCACAGTGATGAGTGGCCCCTTATAATGCTGCACAGTGATTAGTGGCCCCTTGAAATGCTGCAGTGATTAGTGGCTCCTTATTATGCTGCACGGTGATTAGTGGCCCCTTATTATGCTGCACGGTGATGAGTGGCCCCTTATAATGCTGCAAGGTGATGAGTGGCCCCTTATAATGCTGCACAGTGATGAGTGGCCCCTTATAATGCTGCACAGTGATGAGTGGCCCCTTATAATGCTGCACAGTGATGAGTGGCCCCTTATAATGCTGCACAGTGATGAGTGGCCCCTTGTATTGCTGCACAGTGATTAGTGGCCCCTTACAATGCTGCTGCCGCAGCCTCAATTAAAAAAATGAAAAAAAAAACTATATACTCACCTTGTCACTGCTGCAGCTGCTGCTCCTCAGCGTTGCTGGCTCTGCAGTGACTGTTCAGGCAGAGGGCGCCTGCTAACTACGTCATGGCACCCTCTGACCTTAACGTCACTGCCAGAGGAAGCAAGACAGCAGAGCGATGCGCAGCGGTGGAATGGGGCACAGGTGAATATGGCTCCCCCCGTTATACTCACCTCTCCTGGCATGTCTCTGCAGCCCCCCGTGCTTGTTCCATCTTCTCAGTGCTGTTCTTCCTGCTTTCTGCGGTCACGTGGTGCCGCTCATTACATATGTGCATATTAATGAGGGTAATGAGCGTACCACGTGACCGCTGAAAGCAGGAAGAACAGCGCCGAGAAGATGGAATAAGCACGGGGGGCTGCAGAAACATGCCAGGAGAGGTGAGTATGATCTCCGACACCCCCCCCCGCTCCCCCTCCCTGGCCGACCCCCGGTATATGACTCGCGTATAAGCCGAGAGGGGGACTTTCAGCCCCAAAAAATGGGCTGAAAATCTCGACTTATACGCGAGTATATACTGTAAGCCTTTTTTGTCCTTTAAGACAGAAGAAACAAAACTATTAACTCTTCTTCTAAGGTCTGACTGTGAGCTCGGACCCTCCCCAGCTATTTGTTAGGGCACTCCAGGCTAAGGGGTTGTACTGCTATGCTCTGTTATTGCAGACTTCATCATCCCAATCATAGTTCATCATCAGCACATCAGCCCCATCATAGTCCATCATCAGCACATCAACCCCATCATAGTCCATCATCAGCACATCAGCCCCATCATAGTCCATCATCAGCACATCAGCCCCATCATAGTCCATCATCAGCATATCAGCCCCATCATTGTCCCATAATGAAAGAAGTGTTGTTGCGCATTCTTAACAGCCGCTTGTTCCAGACACCCTGTTCTTAGGATTGGTGGGGGTCCTGGCAGTGAAACACCCGTAATCAGCAAGTTATGATCTACCAATGGCTAGGGGATAACTTGCTGAGGAGGCAGAAGTTGGGGACTACTGTTTTTAAAGACCGCAATACCTATATCAGGAGCTGTAAAGAAATATATGTTTCTAAGCTTTATCTTGAGTCCATTTTCCTTGTCGATAATTCTTAGATAATTCTGGGAAAAAAAGTATTTTAATACATATAACAAACTTAAATTGTCTTTGGAGAATAAAGTCTATCGGCGGTCAGTGCAGTGTACTACATTAGTTTGTGGGACAGAACATGTTGATAAAGGGTCGGTCTCATCACTGCACTCACCGTCCATAAGCTTTATTAGGGTAGATATCCACAGAATATGGATATAGTAGATGTATACCCCCTCTCAGGAATCCTTCCCTCATATTAGCTATGATGACTACATTCCACTGCAAACAGCAGAAGAAACTTGAGGCGCACTATTTACAAGAGGAGTTTTCCCATACATTTATGTGTTATCCATAAAATATTCTATAAATGTCTGATAGGCAGAGGTCCCGGACGTGAAACCCGCATCTGTCTACAGACCTGGGGAACTATGAATGTACAGATGGCCATTCACTATTGGGGAGGTTCCTATAAGATCTGAGTACTCAGCCTTGTGTTTGGTTATTTTCATAGACCTTTACATGAGCGGCAGGGTACATATGAAACCAGTGCTCCACCCAATTCTTCCTGAAGCAATTTTGTGGCTGATTCAAGACCCCTGTACTATTGATTTGAGGGTTCCTAAATGGTTGGAGACCCACACCAGTCTAATGTATTTGAGATGTTGTACCCTCTTAACGAAAGATCAGAGGAAAATACCTTCAACAAAACTGCTGGTTGGGTCGGATGTGGTATTCTGAGCCACTTGGTTTGTTGTCTCACATGTTTATGCTTAAAGTTCTTAATGGTTTGTTCTTGTTGAGTTTATGGGACCTTTGTCTATACTGTACTGTTCCTTTTTCATTTTTTTAGATAAGCATTCCATACTGTTAGGTGAAGAACTGGTGCTACCCTTCTTCACATTGAGGCATCATCCTACCATTGTGATCAGAAGCCCTATAACCCGGCTTCATTGTTAGGATGCAGGATTTATATAAATTAGCTCTACTGGGGTCTTAAAAGTGCAGGCATTGAGGAAGAAGTACAAAATCAGCAGGCAAATGAGTAGTCAGAAACAAGCAAAGGTCAGGGCAGGCAGCAGTGCAGAAACATAACCGGAAACAAGCAGAGGTCAGGGCAGGCAGCAGTGCAAAAACATAACCGGAAACAACCATAAAACCAAAGAAAAAAAACGACCCACAGTCCATATAGTGCAGAATAATATACATTTTTATTAGTATCACAGATTAATAACCGGAAACAAGCAGAGGTCAGGGCAGGCGGCAGTGCAGAAGCATAATCCATTGAGCAAGCTGAGGTCAGGGCAGGCGGCAGTGCAGAAACATAATCCATTGAGCAAGCTGAGGTCAGGGCAGGCGGCAGTTCAAAAACATAATCCATTGAGCAAGCAGAGGTCAGGCAGGCGGCAGTGCAGAAACATAATCCATTGAGCAAGCAGAGGTCAGGGCAGGCGTCAGTTCAAAAACATAATCCATTGAGCAAGCAGAGGTCAGGGCAGGCGGCAGTTCAAAAACATAATCCACTGAGCAAGCAGAGGTCAAGGCAGGCGGCAGTGCAGAAACATAATCCATTGAGCAAGCAGAGGTCAGGGTAGGCGGCAGTTCAAAAACATAATCCATTGAGCAAGCAGAGGTGAAGGCAGGCGGCAGTGCAGAAACAATCCATTGAGCAAGCAGAGGTCAGGCAGGCGGCAGTTCAAAAACATAATCCATTGAGCAAGCAAAGGTCAGGGCAGGCGGCAGTGTAGATGCATAACTTTAAACAAGCAGAGGTCAGGGCAGGCGGCAGTATAGAAACATGATCCATTGATCAAGCCATAGTCAAAACCGGAAAATCTGTCTAAGAAGCAGCTGTGCAGAAGATGGTATGTGCTTGCTGCAAGCAACTCGCCACTACATTTTCCGCCGGCTAAATCAAAGTGCCGCGGAATTCTCTTCTCGGGAGAATGATCTTCCTAGGACTTGGAAGGAAACCCAAATCTCTCTTGTAGGCACGTTGTACATCCTGTGGGCTCATCAGCATTACTTGCATGATCTTTCCAGTGGTATAGCTGACTGGCAGGTGTGGTGTAGGATTGTAGCCTTGTTTAGCAGTCACCTTAATACGCGGTTGATGGTCGTAAGGCATACTGAGGAGTATACGTGCTTGAGAGGGAGTTAGCTCCATCCAGGTGCATGGGGATGGGCTCCTGGGCAATGTGGCTGTTGTCTCTTCCTCATCTACTGTTCTGGTGAGTATCAGGCGTTCCTTCATACCCTCTGGCTCTGCGCTGATGTTTGCTGCAGGTTGTACGAATCGGCCTATTTCGGGCATTGTAGGATATGGTGGTGGACTTTTCAGTCTGGAATATCGGTCCTTTGCCTTTTCTGGTGTTTTGAACAGGCATTTAATAATTGACACGATATAATAAAGCACTGCCATCACATACCCCGTGAAGCCAGTTGGCCTTTGGTGGTGTTCAGGCCTCTGACTGTATAGGGATGTCCTGGCATGTGGGAGACGTCTCCGTGGTTGGAACTTTCCTCCAGCTACGGGTGCAGCCATTAGGCTGCCTTCCCCTCCACACACACAAAAGTGTGTGCGGATGGTAGAAAACACTCCCAAAAAAAAGAAATAAAAGTAAAAAAAATAAACAAAACAAGTAAAAAGTGATTTACAAGTCGCTCTGGGTTAGTGTTCAGCTCTCCTCTCTATCTCTGCTTGCCTCGCACTGACCGTTCTTGCGGAACATTCCATGACTCGTGGACAACGCTTCTGTGATGTCATAAAGACGAACATGGCAATGGGTCTAATATAGGAGAACTAGTTATGTTACCCATGGCAGACCATCCAATACCAGCTGCCACTGTACGGATAGGGGTTAGCTGGATTGGGATGAGATGTATAAAAACTTACCGGTACAATAGCGCAAGTCATTGCTTTATTTACTGTTTTTGCTTTTTTACCTGTTTACAGGCAAATCTTTCTATTTGATATTTTCAAACCTGTATAATTCTGTATCCTCATATGTGAGATAATGTGATGTATCTATTGTCAGCTTCTTCTAGGAATGTCTCCTCCTCTCTTCCCGGTAACACGGATCACCCGTGATGGGCACAGACCATTGCTGTAGTCGGAATTATTTCATATAGCTTCAGAATAAATGTTAAATAATATTGTATTTTTTCCATATAATTGGCTCAGATCACTTTTTTTAATTTGTCTGTAATTCTAAGTAGTGATAAAAAAATAAATAACCCCAAGTGTGAACCTGGTGTAGAACGTACAAATTGTCCAGAGTCTCTCCTGGGCCATGTTCACACGTGCAGAAGTGCTGCATTGTTTCCATAGGTATTCGCACTAAAGCAATCAAAACTTTTTATTGTATTTTTTTGTGGCAGTTTTTTCGAATGCATTTTTTTTAGTAGAGGAATGCTTCAGTTCCACAATTGGAGACTTCATTGGAATTTTGCATGCGTTTTTTATGCTCTCCATATAATATAGTGGAAAATATTAAACAAAAGCATCAAAAAGTTCACACTTCTGCTGCACCATTAGCCCCTGTATGTAGTACAGCTTAGGCCTCTTTCACACTTCAGTTTTTTGCATCAGTTCAAATCCGCCAAAAAGGCAGACAAGCGGATCCGTTCTGAACTGATGTGAACGGATGGCACAGGATCCTGAAAATGAGGAAATTTAAAGGAAACGCTGGTCGGGAAGGAGAGAGAGAGAGAGTTTTGTTGCAAGCTCCGTTTTGAAATCTTTGAGGATGGTGACGGACAGCAACTTTTGGCGGATCCTCAAAAAAAAAACGGATGAAACGGACAGCCATCCGTCACAATCCGCCATTAATGCAAGTCAATGGGGAAAAAACGGATCCTCCAAAAAAAATTGAGGATCCGTTTTTGTCAAAACCTGACGGATTGTGACTGATTGCAAAAAACTGAAGTGTGAAAGGGGCCTTAGGGAGCGATAAATGAAGTGAAAAGAAAAGTAAAACAACAAAAAAAGATTTAAACAAATCTGAAAAAAAACTCATAAAAGTTCAATTTTCCTCCATTGAAAATGAACATAAAAAAAAATGTCAAGTGATATCGCCACATCCAGCAAAGTCCGAGCTATCAAAATATAAAAATAATTAACCCAATTGGTAAACACAAAAAATTTAAAAACGCCAACATTGCGGTATTTTTTGGTCGCTGCAATACCACTTAAAATACGTAACAAGCAACTAAAATGTCATATCTATCCCAAAGTAATATCCATAATAACGTCTCGCCTTATGAAAAAATAATCCCTCTCATAGCTCTATTGAAAGAAAAAGTAAAACTACGGGTCTCGGAAAATGGCAACACAAACTCCAACATATTTTTTATTTCAAAGTCTTGATTTTTTTTCTACCACTAAAATAATTTAAAAATCTGGGCACGTTTAGTATCTCTGTAATCATACTGATGAGGAGAATCATATTACATGGTCATTTTTACCACATAATGTACGCCGTAAACATAATTAAGGTCAGAATTGCGTTTTTTTTCACAATTTTCCCATTTCCCTGTACATTGTGTGTCAGGATAAGTCACAACCACTGCCACCAATATTTCTTGAACACCACTTGCTCACGACACACCTGCCCTGGGATGTTACTATAAAGGTGAACCTCCCATATTCTTTTGTCCACTCACCTAAGCGCACCCCGCAGACAGTTCTCACATCCACATCACACTGTTTGCTGCTATCGGTCACTGTTTTGATAGGCCAGTGAGACACCTGCGCTGGGTCACACACTAGCACACATGCCACCCAGCTTTTCTGAGCCCCTGATAGGTGCTCTTCTTTTACTTTTGTATACACATACAGCAAAACACAACCAAGGTATACTCGCCGTCCTCAGGGTTTGGGGGACGTTTAGCGCAGAAAAGAACAAACTTATTAAAATTTAGATTTAAAGGGATCCTGTCAGCAGGATTGTGAACAGTAAAGTACAGACAGTGTCAGGTCTACGCTGTTATACTGATTAAAATGAGGTGACCTGGGTGATGAAATGCATCTTGTGGTTGTTGTGTAATCTGTATTTGTAAATTTCAGTTATTGAGATTCTGGTGCTCCGGGTGTTTGTGGGGTTACAAAAAAAAGGTTTGCATTCATCAAAATGGTGCCTGTGCTGTAGTATAATACATGACTAATATCAATATGTAGACATGTGTAAGGGGTTGAGAGTCTTACCCCTTTAAACCCCCATGTTGCTGTTGTACTTGTATATATATTTATATATATGTTATACCATTGTTGCGCATTATCGTATATTTCATGTTGCTGTATTATTTATATAGCATAAGCTATGTTTCTGCACCTTGTACTTGGTAGGGACAGTGCAGTCTGGGCTATGGTCACTAGATGGGGCACTGAGCTCATTGCACAGTAGATGTAGCTGTAGGACATATAGGAGTTAACTGTAGGAGGGGATAGCTGGAGAATAAGCCAGGATGGTCTTCCAGTTTCAGGCAGTCAGAGGCCTGACCCCTTTGTGCTCGGGTGGGCTATATGCCTGAGCTGCCTAACTACCCCGTGATGTTAAAGCTGATGCCCAGCCATCTAGAGAAGAACACGGTACTGCAGAATCAGCAATAAAGTGGAAAAGAGTGTAAGTAAACAGAGGAAGATTGAAGGTTACCGTAAAAGGGTACGGGCAGGTCACTCCAGAATGTGGTGGAAAGCTACGTGGGCTGAATCTCTGATGTCCGGGGCGAAACATGCTGGAGAGCGCTTCACCGTGGTGACGCTATACAGGGAGGACACTGAGGAGCCATCTGAGACGCTTCGTCAAACGGAAACACTGCAAGGAACAGTGAAGGGAAAGATGAAGTAATGTGCTGTCTTTACTGTGATGAAAATGCTGGAAACTATGTGGATGTGCTGTGTCCTGAAGAAAATAAATTTGCTCAGTTAAGAGTTGCCCTGGACTGTGTCTCTATTCATTGGGATCAAGGATCAGCATCAAGTCGGCGTAGCAAAGGGGACGCTGACGGCACGGTGAGTATTCACCGTACCATGCAAGAGAAGAGGTACCGTTTTCCTGTAGAGGGAGGTCAGGGTATACAATGCCCGAACCCGAAATACTCAGCCACGACTACTGCCCTGGCTGACCTTTACACATAAAGTGTAGAAGTCGGGGGGGAAAGTGGGGAATGTGGTCTAGAAGTGATCAAGTATAGTGTGTTATTTTCTGCAGCAAACGTGTCCTGGCTGGAAGAGGAAGAAAAGCGAAGATGAATCGCTACAAATACAGAGGTCACTGGTAAGTCAGTGATTTACCTGGACACTTACATTATATAGTATATACAGAGCTCCTGTGTATAATGTCACTGGTGATCCTTGTATTACCTGTACGCTGACTATATGCAGAGCTCCTGTGTATAATGTTACTGGTGAGTCACTGTATTACCTGTACACTATACACTATATACAGAACTCCTGTGTATGTCTCCAGTGATCATTCTATTACTTGTACACTGACATTATATATACAGACAGGTAGCGTCGGACTGATTCTCCGGTGGGCCCTGGCATCTGGTGGGCCCTGGCACCTCTACTGGTATACAGGGACAGCAGTTGCCTAGGGCCCCCACTGCTCCAGGGGCCCCCAGCCAGTGCCACACAGCTGCTATGGGGGCCCTGCCAGCGGAGCAGCAGCGGGTGTCAGGAGGCAGGAGCCACTGTCCCCACTACTAAAGAGAAATGAATATTCATTCACTCTCGGCCTTCACTCACCCCGGGGCCCCGCTCCCCAACCTAGGCAGCCGGCGCCGCGCTCAATTGCAGTGGAAGAGAGAGCATCTCTCTCCCATCAGTCCCCTCTGCTCCTGACTCACAGCCGATGCGCGATGACGTCACTTCATCGCGCACCCGCTGTGTGTCTGGCAGACGGGTCAGCTGCTGACACTGAAGCCGTCATCAGCGTGGGAGCAGGAGGAGAGGTGAGTATTGTGGTTTGTTTTTTATATATCTCTATATCTATCTATATCTATCTCTATATCTATCTGTCTCTATATCTATATATCTCTATATCTATCTATTTCTATCTGTATATCTATATCTCTATCTCTATATCTATCTGTCTCTATCTTAGATATAGAGATAGATATAGATAGATAGATAGATATAGAGGTAGATATAGATAGATATAAATAGTCTATATCCATCTATCTCTATACCTATCTATATCTATCTCTATCTATTATCTTTATATCTATCCATCTATATATCATCTATCCATAGATCTATCTATTTATCCCCTATCTATCTATCTATATACCTATCTATAGCTATCACTATCTATTATCTTTATATCTATCTATCTTTCTATCTATCTATCCATATATCTATTTATCCCCTATCTATCTATTTATCTATCTATATCTATCTAGGTCTATCTATCTCTATAGCTACCTATATCTTTCACTATCTATTATCTTTATATCTTTATATCTATCTGTCTATCCATAGATCTATCTATCTATTATCTATCTATACATCTAATTATCACATATCTATCTATCTATCTATCTAGTGTTATACCCTATGAGGGGGCAGCATTATACCCTATGAGGGGGTGCATTATACCCTATGAGGGGGGAGAAGCATTATACCCTATGAGGGGGCAGCCTTATACCCTATGAGGGGGTGCAATATACCTTATCTTCCAACAAAATTAATTCTAAGTCCTCCATTTTGTTGGCGAGGCTTCTGGCATTTGTATACATGCACTTTATGTATGTCTGTACCTCTATTTCTTAAATTATTAACTGTTCTAACCTCACCCCCCATGCCACTACCACCCCCAATTTCATTATTTGTGCCCAGGTCTCTATCTACACAGTCTTCCCCTCTTATAAAATGAATACCCTCCCCTAGTTCCAAATTTAAACACTCCTCCACCCTTCTAGCCATTTTTTTCCCCAGCACAGCTGCACCCTCCCCATTGAGGTGCAGCCCGTCCCTAGCGTAGAACCTGTAGCCAACTGAGAAGTCGGCCCAGTTCTCCAGGAACCCAAACCCCTCCTTCCTACACTAATTCTTGAACCACTTATTAACTTCCCTAATCTCCTCTCTGGCGTGGCACGTGGTACAGGAAATATTTCCAAAAATACCACCTTGGAGGTCCTTGCCTTAAGATTGCAGCCTAATTCCCTGAAATCATCTTTAAGGACCTTCCACCTACCTCTGTGTCATTTGTACCAATGTGCACCATGACCGCTGGATCCTCACCAGCCCCTCCCAGTAATCTGTCAACCCGGTCAGCGATGTGTCAGACTTGCGCGCCAGATAGGCAGCACACCGTTCGACGATCCCTTTCTTTGTGACAGATTGCCCTATCTGTTCCCCTAATAATTGAGTCCCCCACTACCAGCACCTGTCTGGCCTGCCCTGCTCTCCTATTTCTCCCCTTACTGGAGCATATACTCCTCTGGCTTTCAGAGGACATGCCTTGCTGCAGCAGTGCTACCCCTGCACTGACACTCCCCTCATCTGCCAACTTGGCAAACTTATTGGGTTGTGCCAGATCAGGACTAGCCTCCCTGGCACTCTTCTGTCTACCCCACCTTCTAACTGTCACCCATCTTACTGCTTCACTGTCCTGCAGCTCCAACCTAGCATCCCCCCCTCATCTATCTCATTGAGCGTCTGCTCAGTGAGTAGAAGTCTCCTTTCCATATTGTCTATTGATCTCAGTGTTGCCAGCTGCACATTTAAATCCAGTATCTGGGCTTCCAAATGCACAATGTGCTCACATCTCGCACAGCAGTATGCACCCTCGACTGGCTGGTCAAGGATTGCGTACATGCGGCAAGACGTACACTGGATGGCATTGGCAATAGTGGAGCACATTCCTAATGGGGATTGCACCAGACAGAAAAGATAAGTAAAAATAAATAAAAAGTATTAATAAAATATAACAGCAATTCAGTAATACCTCCTTTGCAAACTCCCTGAATCCAAAGTCACTGAATCACAAGTCACACACTTACCACCGTTCGCACTTACGCTCAGGTCACACTCCGCTCGTTTACACTCACTCAGGCAGAAGATTTAAAGAGATTTTTTTTCCCTTCACCAGCAAACCACCCTGCTGCTCAATGCACTTCCAAAAGCTCCTGTGTATAATTTCACTGGTGGTCACTGTATTACACTGACACTGTATGCAGATCTTCTGTGTATAAATATCAGGATCCTGTCAGCGTCGGCGAACTGCCACGGCTGAGCAGCGTGACTCACCCCTACTGCGGGAGGGCCCGGGGTCCGATACTGCAGGGAAAGTTGAGGCAGACGGGACCTGCGATGCTGAAGGTAGTAAGAAGTACAAGGACCTACGATCATGTGACCACAGGGGGCGGGGCTTAGTGTCCCACTTCTGAAGATGATTGTAGGACTCTACTACAGGAATCCTGGAGTAGAGGCGAGGGGAACTCAGGTCAGACAAACGGGCGGTCATACATGGAGAGGGCGGCGCGATACCAGAGGGGCGAGCAGAGAGTAGTCAGAACGTAAGCAATGAGTCATACATGGAGATAGCTGCACAGTACAAGAGGGGCAATCAGAGAATAGTCAGGTCATAGGCAATGAGTCATACACAGAGATAGCAACGCAGTACAAGAGGGACAGGCAGAACTCGTAACAGGGACAGAACCAGATCAAAACCAAACAAGCATAAAGTATTACAGTCACAAAGCACACCAGGGTCACACACACTCGGCCAAGGGTCTGAGTATAAACGATGAGGAATGAGCCCACAATGAGGCTTTAAAAAGCCTCCCAGAATCTCAGAGTGAGGCCATCCACATTAACCTCTGAACTACCTAATCCCACAAGCTGAGCAAACCTTGACAATAATGTTGCCAGTGATCACTGAGCTCCTGTGTATAATGTCACTGGTAATCACTGTATTACCTGTACACTGACACTATATACAGAGGTACTGTGTATAATGTCACTGGTGGTAATAACAGTGTTGTTATTATTGTGGTTTGTATTCATAATCAGTACTGTAGTATTCCATCAATAAGTGGTGGTAATTTGTGGACTGTTCACAGTGTGGAAGTATTTCTCCGTGTATGAATTATTATTTGGTCCCTATATGCTGGTAATATGTCATATTATTCGGTCACTATGTGGTGGTAATATGTGGTCTGGTCATGGTGTGGTTGTATTTGTGCCTTTTATGTGATATGATGCGGGTACTATGTGGTCTGGTCATGGTGTGGTGGTATTTCTCCCCTGTATGTGGTATTATTGGTCTTGGTACAGTGGATTGTGTTGTGTTTGACGGTCATTAGTCTTCTCTGATATTAATTAGGAGAATATTCTTTATTTCCATTAGAGGTTAAATACTTTGTAAACAGCGGCAGAGATGCACTTACAGGGGTTTCCTGTGGAAAAACGTAATCTCCTATTCACAGGACAAGTGATAACGTATTGATTGGGGGGGTCTAACTACTTGGACCCATTCAGCAAAATGTGGAACTTTTTATCCCCATTAGACTGGAGTGGCATGTCCGACTTGACAACTGATCCATTCATTCCCTCAGTGGCTGCACTTGTATTTTTATAGAAGCTCCAAAGAGAATGAATGAAGCTTCGGTCAGATATCTAACCTGCTGCTCCATTTTAAAATGGGGATAAGTGTCCTATCAACGATAAAACTTTCTCATTCTTCCGGTCGGTGCAGTTTCTAATGGTCGGACGTATGCGATCAGCTATCCTATAGAGCCCATGGATCGGTGATAAATTGTTTTAACCAAAGAACCACATTAATGTAAACTACCGTAATTATACATCCCAGTTATGGGGGTGCACAGTAGATGTGCAGGAGCCGCCTGTGTTTTACAGCCGATGCTCCACTATAATGGGGATAACGACTGACAGATATTAGCATATAGCTGTAGGATGGGGCCCTAGAGTCCATTCCCCTGGTGGGCCCCAGACACCCCAGTTCGACCCTGAATATACATCATTGTGGATTATCAGATACCGGATTTAGGGAAATTTCTCTGTAATATGGAAGGCAATGACATGAATAGATAGCAAAATCTGGTTTGTCTACAATCTTTTTTATTTGTTAGGTTCTTTCCTGTTACAGCACTTCTCTCCTGTAGTATAAACCTTCTCTCACACTAGTGCTAGCACTAAACCTTGGTTTGCCTTCTTCTAAAGTCTCTGTTGTCCCCGCAGGCTTAGAGATTTCCAGCATTACTCCATGCAGCCATAAGGACCTTCTCTCTTTACTCCTTGGGTTTCCGCTGTCCTAGCAGGAAGTGAGAAACGTTCTCGTAAATCACAAGGATGGTACAGCAGGCGGGGTCGCTCAAAATAACTTGGGGGCAATTTTCTTTAGAAGTCCGTATATACTCGCGTATAAGCCGACCCATGTATAAGCCGACCACCCTAATTTTGTCACAAAAAACTGGGAAAACTTATTGACTCGCCTATAAACCTAGGGTGGAAAATGCCGAAGCTACTGATAAATTTCAAAAATAAAATGGGCCCCATAAGATGCTCCATAAAGTTCATGATGGCCCCATATAATGCTCCATAAAGTTCATGATGGGTTCCATAAGATGCTCCATACAAAAATATGCCTAATAATGCTGCACAGTGAATAATGGTAGCCCTATTACATGGTCCATAATAACATATGCCCCATATAATGCTTCACAGTGATTGGTGGCCCCTTATAATGCTGCATGGAGAGTGGCCCCTTATAATGCTGCACAATGATTAGTGGCCCCTTATAATGCTGCACAGTGATTAGTGGCCCCTTATAATGCTGCACAGTGATTAGTGGCCCCTTATAATGCTGCACATTGATTAGTGGCCCCTTACAATGCTGCACGGTGATTAGTGGCCACTTATAATGCTGCACAGTGATTAGTGGCCCCTTGAAATGCTGCAGTGATTAGTGGCCCCTTATGCTGCACGGTGATTAGTGGCCCTTTGTAATGCTGCACAGTGATTAGTGGCCCCGTATAATGCTGCACAGTAATGAGAGGCCCCCTTATAATGCTGCACAGTAATGAGTGGCCTCTTATAATGCAGCACAGTGATGAGTGGCCCCATATAATGCTGCACAGTGATTACTGGCCCCATATAATGCTGCACAGTGATTACTGGCCCCATATAATGCTGCACAGTGATTAGTGGCCCCTTGTAATGCTGCACAGTGATTAGTGGCCCCTTGTAATGCTGCACAGTGATTAGTGGCCCCTTGTAATGCTGCACAGTTATTAGTGGCCCCTTGTAATGCTGCACAGTGATGAGTGGCCCCTTGTAATGCTGCACAGTGATGAGTGGCCCCTTATAATGCTGCACAGTGATTAGTGGCCCCTTGAAATGCTGCAGTGATTAGTGGCTCCTTATTATGCTGCACGGTGATTAGTGGCCCCTTATTATGCTGCACGGTGATGAGTGGCCCCTTATAATGCTGCAAGGTGATGAGTGGCCCCTTATAATGCTGCACAGTGATGAGTGGCCCCTTATAATGCTGCACAGTGATGAGTGGCCCCTTATAATGCTGCACAGTGATGAGTGGCCCCTTATAATGCTGCACAGTGATGAGTGGCCCCTTGTATTGCTGCACAGTGATTAGTGGCCCCTTACAATGCTGCTGCCGCAGCCTCAATTAAAAAAATGAAAAAAAAAACTATATACTCACCTTGTCACTGCTGCAGCTGCTGCTCCTCAGCGTTGCTGGCTCTGCAGTGACTGTTCAGGCAGAGGGCGCCTGCTAACTACGTCATGGCACCCTCTGACCTTAACGTCACTGCCAGAGGAAGCAAGACAGCAGAGCGATGCGCAGCGGTGGAATGGGGCACAGGTGAATATGGCTCCCCCCGTTATACTCACCTCTCCTGGCATGTCTCTGCAGCCCCCCGTGCTTGTTCCATCTTCTCAGTGCTGTTCTTCCTGCTTTCTGCGGTCACGTGGTGCCGCTCATTACATATGTGCATATTAATGAGGGTAATGAGC
Organism: Dendrobates tinctorius; assembly: GCF_039654945.1. NCBI lineage: Eukaryota > Metazoa > Chordata > Amphibia > Anura > Dendrobatidae > Dendrobates > Dendrobates tinctorius. The sequence continues at coordinate 62,581,772 of NW_027361743.1, forward strand.
GTACCACGTGACCGCTGAAAGCAGGAAGAACAGCGCCGAGAAGATGGAATAAGCACGGGGGGCTGCAGAAACATGCCAGGAGAGGTGAGTATGATCTCCGACACCCCCCGCTCCCCCTCCCTGGCCGACCCCCGGTATATGACTCGCGTATAAGCCGAGAGGGGGACTTTCAGCCCCAAAAAATGGGCTGAAAATCTCGACTTATACGCGAGTATATACTGTAAGCCTTTTTTGTCCTTTAAGACAGAAGAAACAAAACTATTAACTCTTCTTCTAAGGTCTGACTGTGAGCTCGGACCCTCCCCAGCTATTTGTTAGGGCACTCCAGGCTAAGGGGTTGTACTGCTATGCTCTGTTATTGCAGACTTCATCATCCCAATCATAGTTCATCATCAGCACATCAGCCCCATCATAGTCCATCATCAGCACATCAGCCCCATCATAGTCCATCATCAGCACATCAACCCCATCATAGTCCATCATCAGCACATCAGCCCCATCATAGTCCATCATCAGCACATCAGCCCCATCATAGTCCATCATCAGCATATCAGCCCCATCATTGTCCCATAATGAAAGAAGTGTTGTTGCGCATTCTTAACAGCCGCTTGTTCCAGACACCCTGTTCTTAGGATTGGTGGGGGTCCTGGCAGTGAAACACCCGTAATCAGCAAGTTATGATCTACCAATGGCTAGGGGATAACTTGCTGAGGAGGCAGAAGTTGGGGACTACTGTTTTTAAAGACCGCAATACCTATATCAGGAGCTGTAAAGAAATATATGTTTCTAAGCTTTATCTTGAGTCCATTTTCCTTGTCGATAATTCTTAGATAATTCTGGGAAAAAAAGTATTTTAATACATATAACAAACTTAAATTGTCTTTGGAGAATAAAGTCTATCGGCGGTCAGTGCAGTGTACTACATTAGTTTGTGGGACAGAACATGTTGATAAAGGGTCGGTCTCATCACTGCACTCACCGTCCATAAGCTTTATTAGGGTAGATATCCACAGAATATGGATATAGTAGATGTATACCCCCTCTCAGGAATCCTTCCCTCATATTAGCTATGATGACTACATTCCACTGCAAACAGCAGAAGAAACTTGAGGCGCACTATTTACAAGAGGAGTTTTCCCATACATTTATGTGTTATCCATAAAATATTCTATAAATGTCTGATAGGCAGAGGTCCCGGACGTGAAACCCGCATCTGTCTACAGACCTGGGGAACTATGAATATACAGATGGCCATTCACTATTGGGGAGGTTCCTATAAGATCTGAGTACTCAGCCTTGTGTTTGGTTATTTTCATAGACCTTGACATGAGCGGCAGGGTACATATGAAACCAGTGCTCCACCCAATTCTTCCTGAAGCAATTTTGTGGCTGATTCAAGACCCCTGTACTATTGATTTGAGGGTTCCTAAATGGTTGGAGACCCACACCAGTCTAATGTATTTGAGATGTTGTACCCTCTTAACGAAAGATCAGAGGAAAATACCTTCAACAAAACTGCTGGTTGGGTCGGATGTGGTATTCTGAGCCACTTGGTTTGTTGTCTCATATGTTTATGCTTAAAGTTCTTAATGGTTTGTTCTTGTTGAGTTTATGGGACCTTTGTCTATACTGTACTGTTCCTTTTTCATTTTTTTAGATAAGCATTCCATACTGTTAGGTGAAGAACTGGTGCTACCCTTCTTCACATTGAGGCATCATCCTACCATTGTGATCAGAAGCCCTATAACCCGGCTTCATTGTTAGGATGCAGGATTTATATAAATTAGCTCTACTGGGGTCTTAAAAGTGCAGGCATTGAGGAAGAAGTACAAAATCAGCAGGCAAATGAGTAGTCAGAAACAAGCAAAGGTCAGGGCAGGCAGCAGTGCAGAAACATAACCGGAAACAAGCAGAGGTCAGGGCAGGCAGCAGTGCAAAAACATAACCGGAAACAACCATAAAACCAAAGAAAAAAAACGACCCACAGTCCATATAGTGCAGAATAATATACATTTTTATTAGTATCACAGATTAATAACCGGAAACAAGCAGAGGTCAGGGCAGGCGGCAGTGCAGAAGCATAATCCATTGAGCAAGCTGAGGTCAGGGCAGGCGGCAGTGCAGAAACATAATCCATTGAGCAAGCTGAGGTCAGGGCAGGCGGCAGTTCAAAAACATAATCCATTGAGCAAGCAGAGGTCAGGCAGGCGGCAGTGCAGAAACATAATCCATTGAGCAAGCAGAGGTCAGGGCAGGCGTCAGTTCAAAAACATAATCCATTGAGCAAGCAGAGGTCAGGGCAGGCGGCAGTTCAAAAACATAATCCACTGAGCAAGCAGAGGTCAAGGCAGGCGGCAGTGCAGAAACATAATCCATTGAGCAAGCAGAGGTCAGGGTAGGCGGCAGTTCAAAAACATAATCCATTGAGCAAGCAGAGGTCAAGGCAGGCGGCAGTGCAGAAACAATCCATTGAGCAAGCAGAGGTCAGGCAGGCGGCAGTTCAAAAACATAATCCATTGAGCAAGCAAAGGTCAGGGCAGGCGGCAGTGTAGATGCATAACTTTAAACAAGCAGAGGTCAGGGCAGGCGGCAGTATAGAAACATGATCCATTGATCAAGCCATAGTCAAAACCGGAAAATCTGTCTAAGAAGCAGCTGTGCAGAAGATGGTATGTGCTTGCTGCAAGCAACTCGCCACTACATTTTCCGCCGGCTAAATCAAAGTGCCGCGGAATTCTTTTCTCGGGAGAATGATCTTCCTAGGACTTGGAAGGAAACCCAAATCTCTCTTGTAGGCACGTTGTACATCCTGTGGGCTCATCAGCATTACTTGCATGATCTTTCCAGTGGTATAGCTGACTGGCAGGTGTGGTGTAGGATTGTAGCCTTGTTTAGCAGTCACCTTAATACGCGGTTGATGGTCGTAAGGCATACTGAGGAGTATACGTGCTTGAGAGGGAGTTAGCTCCATCCAGGTGCATGGGGATGGGCTCCTGGGCAATGTGGCTGTTGTCTCTTCCTCATCTACTGTTCTGGTGAGTATCAGGCGTTCCTTCATACCCTCTGGCTCTGCGCTGATGTTTGCTGCAGGTTGTACGAATCGGCCTATTTCGGGCATTGTAGGATATGGTGGTGGACTTTTCAGTCTGGAATATCGGTCCTTTGCCTTTTCTGGTGTTTTGAACAGGCATTTAATAATTGACACGATATAATAAAGCACTGCCATCACATACCCCGTGAAGCCAGTTGGCCTTTGGTGGTGTTCAGGCCTCTGACTGTATAGGGATGTCCTGGCATGTGGGAGACGTCTCCGTGGTTGGAACTTTCCTCCAGCTACGGGTGCAGCCATTAGGCTGCCTTCCCCTCCACACACACAAAAGTGTGTGCGGATGGTAGAAAACACTCCCAAAAAAAAGAAATAAAAGTAAAAAAAATAAACAAAACAAGTAAAAAGTGATTTACAAGTCGCTCTGGGTTAGTGTTCAGCTCTCCTCTCTATCTCTGCTTGCCTCGCACTGACCGTTCTTGCGGAACATTCCATGACTCGTGGACAACGCTTCTGTGATGTCATAAAGACGAACATGGCAATGGGTCTAATATAGGAGAACTAGTTATGTTACCCATGGCAGACCATCCAATACCAGCTGCCACTGTACGGATAGGGGTTAGCTGGATTGGGATGAGATGTATAAAAACTTACCGGTACAATAGCGCAAGTCATTGCTTTATTTACTGTTTTTGCTTTTTTACCTGTTTACAGGCAAATCTTTCTATTTGATATTTTCAAACCTGTATAATTCTGTATCCTCATACGTGAGATAATGTGATGTATCTATTGTCAGCTTCTTCCAGGAATGTCTCCTCCTCTCTTCCCGGTAACACGGATCACCCGTGATGGGCACAGACCATTGCTGTAGTCAGAATTATTTCATATAGCTTCAGAATAAATGTTAAATAATATTGTATTTTTTCCATATAATTGGCTCAGATCACTTTTTTTAATTTGTCTGTAATTCTAAGTAGTGATAAAAAAATAAATAACCCCAAGTGTGAACCTGGTGTAGAACGTACAAATTGTCCAGAGTCTCTCCTGGGCCATGTTCACACGTGCAGAAGTGCTGCATTGTTTCCATAGGTATTCGCACTAAAGCAATCAAAACTTTTTATTGTATTTTTTTGTGGCAGTTTTTTCGAATGCATTTTTTTTAGTAGAGGAATGCTTCAGTTCCACAATTGGAGACTTCATTGGAATTTTGCATGCGTTTTTTATGCTCTCCATATACTATAGTGGAAAATATTAAACAAAAGCATCAAAAAGTTCACACTTCTGCTGCACCATTAGCCCCTGTATGTAGTACAGCTTAGGCCTCTTTCACACTTCAGTTTTTTGCATCAGTTCAAATCCGCCAAAAAGGCAGACAAGCGGATCCGTTCTGAACTGATGTGAACGGATGGCACAGGATCCTGAAAATGAGGAAATTTAAAGGAAATGCTGGTCGGGAAGGAGAGAGAGAGAGAGAGAGAGTTTTGTTGCAAGCTCCGTTTTGAAATCTTTGAGGATGGTGACGGACAGCAACTTTTGGCGGATCCTCAAAAAAAAAACTGATGAAACGGACAGCCATCCGTCACAATCCGCCATTAATGCAAGTCAATGGGGAAAAAACGGATCCTCAAAAAAAAACTGAGGATCCGTTTTTGTCAAAACCTGACGGATTGTGACTGATTGCAAAAAACTGAAGTGTGAAAGGGGCCTTAGGGAGCGATAAATGAAGTGAAAAGAAAAGTAAAACAACAAAAAAAGATTTAAACAAATCTGAAAAAAAAACTCATAAAAGTTCAATTTTCCTCCATTGAAAATGAACATAAAAAAAAATGTCAAGTGATATCGCCACATCCAGCAAAGTCCGAGCTATCAAAATATAAAAATAATTAACCCAATTGGTAAACACAAAAAATTTAAAAACGCCAACATTGCGGTATTTTTTGGTCGCTGCAATACCACTTAAAATACGTAACAAGCAACTAAAATGTCATATCTATCCCAAAGTAATATCCATAATAACGTCTCGCCTTATAAAAAAATAATCCCTCTCATAGCTCTATTGAACGAAAAAGTAAAACTACGGGTCTCGGAAAATGGCAACACAAACTCCAACATATTTTTTATTTCAAAGTCTTGATTTTTTTTCTACCACTAAAATAATTTAAAAATCTGGGCACGTTTAGTATCTCTGTAATCATACTGATGAGGAGAATCATATTACATGGTCATTTTTACCACATAATGTACGCCGTAAACATAATTAAGGTCAGAATTGCGTTTTTTTTCACAATTTTCCCATTTCCCTGTACATTGTGTGTCAGGATAAGTCACAACCACTGCCACCAATATTTCTTGAACACCACTTGCTCACGACACACCTGCCCTGGGATGTTGCTATAAAGGTGAACCTCCCATATTCTTTTGTCCACTCACCTAAGCGCACCCCGCAGACAGTTCTCACATCCACATCACACTGTTTGCTGCTATCGGTCACTGTTTTGATAGGCCAGTGAGACACCTGCGCTGGGTCACACACTAGCACACATGCCACCCAGCTTTTCTGAGCCCCTGATAGGTGCTCTTCTTTTACTTTTGTATACACATACAGCAAAACACAACCAAGGTATACTCGCCGTCCTCAGGGTTTGGGGGACGTTTAGCGCAGAAAAGAACAAACTTATTAAAATTTAGATTTAAAGGGATCCTGTCAGCAGGATTGTGAACAGTAAAGTACAGACAGTGTCAGGTCTACGCTGTTATACTGATTAAAATGAGGTGACCTGGGTGATGAAATGCATCTTGTGGTTGTTGTGTAATCTGTATTTGTAAATTTCAGTTATTGAGATTCTGGTGCTCCGGGTGTTTGTGGGGTTACAAAAAAAAGGTTTGCATTAATCAAAATGGTGCCTGTGCTGTAGTATAATACATGACTAATATCAATATGTAGACATGTGTAAGGGGTTGAGAGTCTTACCCCTTTAAACCCCCATGTTGCTGTTGTACTTGTATATATATTTATATATATGTTATACCATTGTTGCGCATTATCGTATATTTCATGTTGCTGTATTATTTATATAGCATAAGCTATGTTTCTGCACCTTGTACTTGGTAGGGACAGTGCAGTCTGGGCTATGGTCACTAGATGGGGCACTGAGCTCATTGCACAGTAGATGTAGCTGTAGGACATATAGGAGTTAACTGTAGGAGGGGATAGCTGGAGAATAAGCCAGGATGGTCTTCCAGTTTCAGGCAGTCAGAGGCCTGACCCCTTTGTGCTCGGGTGGGCTATATGCCTGAGCTGCCTAACTACCCCGTGATGTTAAAGCTGATGCCCAGCCATCTAGAGAAGAACACGGTACTGCAGAATCAGCAATAAAGTGGAAAAGAGTGTAAGTAAACAGAGGAAGATTGAAGGTTACCGTAAAAGGGTACGGGCAGGTCACTCCAGAATGTGGTGGAAAGCTACGTGGGCTGAATCTCTGATGTCCGGGGCGAAACATGCTGGAGAGCGCTTCACCGTGGTGACGCTATACAGGGAGGACACTGAGGAGCCATCTGAGACGCTTCGTCAAACGGAAACACTGCAAGGAACAGTGAAGGGAAAGATGAAGTAATGTGCTGTCTTTACTGTGATGAAAATGCTGGAAACTATGTGGATGTGCTGTGTCCTGAAGAAAATAAATTTGCTCAGTTAAGAGTTGCCCTGGACTGTGTCTCTATTCATTGGGATCAAGGATCAGCATCAAGTCGGCGTAGCAAAGGGGACGCTGACGGCACGGTGAGTATTCACCGTACCATGCAAGAGAAGAGGTACCGTTTTCCTGTAGAGGGAGGTCAGGGTATACAATGCCCGAACCCGAAATACTCAGCCACGACTACTGCCCTGGCTGACCTTTACACATAAAGTGTAGAAGTCGGGGGGGAAAGTGGGGAATGTGGTCTAGAAGTGATCAAGTATAGTGTGTTATTTTCTGCAGCAAACGTGTCCTGGCTGGAAGAGGAAGAAAAGCGAAGATGAATCGCTACAAATACAGAGGTCACTGGTAAGTCAGTGATTTACCTGGACACTTACATTATATAGTATATACAGAGCTCCTGTGTATAATGTCACTGGTGATCCTTGTATTACCTGTACGCTGACTATATGCAGAGCTCCTGTGTATAATGTTACTGGTGAGTCACTGTATTACCTGTACACTATACACTATATACAGAACTCCTGTGTATGTCTCCAGTGATCATTCTATTACTTGTACACTGACATTATATATACAGACAGGTAGCGTCGGACTGATTCTCCGGTGGGCCCTGGCATCTGGTGGGCCCTGGCACCTCTACTGGTATACAGGGACAGCAGTTGCCTAGGGCCCCCACTGCTCCAGGGGCCCCCAGCCAGTGCCACACAGCTGCTATGGGGGCCCTGCCAGCGGAGCAGCAGCGGGTGTCAGGAGGCAGGAGCCACTGTCCCCACTACTAAAGAGAAATGAATATTCATTCACTCTCGGCCTTCACTCACCCCGGGGCCCCGCTCCCCAACCTAGGCAGCCGGCGCCGCGCTCAATTGCAGTGGAAGAGAGAGCATCTTTCTCCCATCAGTCCCCTCTGCTCCTGACTCACAGCCGATGCGCGATGACGTCACTTCATCGCGCACCCGCTGTGTGTCTGGCAGACGGGTCAGCTGCTGACACTGAAGCCGTCATCAGCGTGGGAGCAGGAGGAGAGGTGAGTATTGTGGTTTGTTTTTTATATATCTCTATATCTATCTATATCTATCTCTATATCTATCTGTCTCTATATCTATATATCTCTATATCTATCTATTTCTATCTGTATATCTATATCTCTATCTCTATATCTATCTGTCTCTATCTTAGATATAGAGATAGATATAGATAGATAGATAGATATAGAGGTAGATATAGATAGATATAAATAGTCTATATCCATCTATCTCTATACCTATCTATATCTATCTCTATCTATTATCTTTATATCTATCCATCTATATATCATCTATCCATAGATCTATCTATTTATCCCCTATCTATCTATCTATATACCTATCTATAGCTATCACTATCTATTATCTTTATATCTATCTATCTATCTATCTATCTATCTATCTTTCTATCTATCTATCCATATATCTATTTATCCCCTATCTATCTATTTATCTATCTATATCTATCTAGGTCTATCTATCTCTATAGCTACCTATATCTTTCACTATCTATTATCTTTATATCTTTATATCTATCTGTCTATCCATAGATCTATCTATCTATTATCTATCTATACATCTAATTATCACATATCTATCTATCTATCTATCTAGTGTTATACCCTATGAGGGGGCAGCATTATACCCTATGAGGGGGTGCATTATACCCTATGAGGGGGGAGAAGCATTATACCCTATGAGGGGGCAGCCTTATACCCTATGAGGGGGTGCAATATACCTTATCTTCCAACAAAATTAATTCTAAGTCCTCCATTTTGTTGGCGAGGCTTCTGGCATTTGTATACATGCACTTTATGTATGTCTGTACCTCTATTTCTTAAATTATTAACTGTTCTAACCTCACCCCCCATGCCACTACCACCCCCAATTTCATTATTTGTGCCCAGGTCTCTATCTACACAGTCTTCCCCTCTTATAAAATGAATACCCTCCCCTAGTTCCAAATTTAAACACTCCTCCACCCTTCTAGCCATTTTTTTCCCCAGCACAGCTGCACCCTCCCCATTGAGGTGCAGCCCGTCCCTAGCGTAGAACCTGTAGCCAACTGAGAAGTCGGCCCAGTTCTCCAGGAACCCAAACCCCTCCTTCCTACACTAATTCTTGAACCACTTATTAACTTCCCTAATCTCCTCTCTGGCGTGGCACGTGGTACAGGAAATATTTCCAAAAATACCACCTTGGAGGTCCTTGCCTTAAGATTGCAGCCTAATTCCCTGAAATCATCTTTAAGGACCTTCCACCTACCTCTGTGTCATTTGTACCAATGTGCACCATGACCGCTGGATCCTCACCAGCCCCTCCCAGTAATCTGTCAACCCGGTCAGCGATGTGTCAGACTTGCGCGCCAGATAGGCAGCACACCGTTCGACGATCCCTTTCTTTGTGACAGATTGCCCTATCTGTTCCCCTAATAATTGAGTCCCCCACTACCAGCACCTGTCTGGCCTGCCCTGCTCTCCTATTTCTCCCCTTACTGGAGCATATACTCCTCTGGCTTTCAGAGGACATGCCTTGCTGCAGCAGTGCTACCCCTGCACTGACACTCCCCTCATCTGCCAACTTGGCAAACTTATTGGGTTGTGCCAGATCAGGACTAGCCTCCCTGGCACTCTTCTGTCTACCCCACCTTCTAACTGTCACCCATCTTACTGCTTCACTGTCCTGCAGCTCCAACCTAGCATCCCCCCCTCATCTATCTCATTGAGCGTCTGCTCAGTGAGTAGAAGTCTCCTTTCCATATTGTCTATTGATCTCAGTGTTGCCAGCTGCACATTTAAATCCAGTATCTGGGCTTCCAAATGCACAATGTGCTCACATCTCGCACAGCAGTATGCACCCTCGACTGGCTGGTCAAGGATTGCGTACATGCGGCAAGACGTACACTGGATGGCATTGGCAATAGTGGAGCACATTCCTAATGGGGATTGCACCAGACAGAAAAGATAAGTAAAAATAAATAAAAAGTATTAATAAAATATAACAGCAATTCAGTAATACCTCCTTTGCAAACTCCCTGAATCCAAAGTCACTGAATCACAAGTCACACACTTACCACCGTTCGCACTTACGCTCAGGTCACACTCAGCTCGTTTACACTCGCTCAGGCAGAAGATTTAAAGAGATTTTTTTTCCCTTCACCAGCAAACCACCCTGCTGCTCAATGCACTTCCAAAAGCTCCTGTGTATAATTTCACTGGTGGTCACTGTATTACACTGACACTGTATGCAGATCTTCTGTGTATAAATATCAGGATCCTGTCAGCGTCGGCGAACTGCCACGGCTGAGCAGCGTGACTCACCCCTACTGCGGGAGGGCCCGGGGTCCGATACTGCAGGGAAAGTTGAGGCAGACGGGACCTGCGATGCTGAAGGTAGTAAGAAGTACAAGGACCTACGATCATGTGACCACAGGGGGCGGGGCTTAGTGTCCCACTTCTGAAGATGATTGTAGGACTCTACTACAGGAATCCTGGAGTAGAGGCGAGGGGAACTCAGGTCAGACAAACGGGCGGTCATACATGGAGAGGGCGGCGCGATACCAGAGGGGCGAGCAGAGAGTAGTCAGAACGTAAGCAATGAGTCATACATGGAGATAGCTGCACAGTACAAGAGGGGCAATCAGAGAATAGTCAGGTCATAGGCAATGAGTCATACACAGAGATAGCAACGCAGTACAAGAGGGACAGGCAGAACTCGTAACAGGGACAGAACCAGATCAAAACCAAACAAGCATAAAGTATTACAGTCACAAAGCACACCAGGGTCACACACACTCGGCCAAGGGTCTGAGTATAAACGATGAGGAATGAGCCCACAATGAGGCTTTAAAAAGCCTCCCAGAATCTCAGAGTGAGGCCATCCACATTAACCTCTGAACTACCTAATCCCACAAGCTGAGCAAACCTTGACAATAATGTTGCCAGTGATCACTGAGCTCCTGTGTATAATGTCACTGGTAATCACTGTATTACCTGTACACTGACACTATATACAGAGGTACTGTGTATAATGTCACTGGTGGTAATAACAGTGTTGTTATTATTGTGGTTTGTATTCATAATCAGTACTGTAGTATTCCATCAATAAGTGGTGGTAATTTGTGGACTGTTCACAGTGTGGAAGTATTTCTCCGTGTATGAATTATTATTTGGTCCCTATATGCTGGTAATATGTCATATTATTCGGTCACTATGTGGTGGTAATATGTGGTCTGGTCATGGTGTGGTTGTATTTGTGCCTTTTATGTGATATGATGCGGGTACTATGTGGTCTGGTCATGGTGTGGTGGTATTTCTCCCCTGTATGTGGTATTATTGGTCTTGGTACAGTGGATTGTGTTGTGTTTGACGGTCATTAGTCTTCTCTGATATTAATTAGGAGAATATTCTTTATTTCCATTAGAGATTAAATACTTTGTAAACAGCGGCAGAGATGCACTTACAGGGGTTTCCTGTGGAAAAACGTAATCTCCTATTCACAGGACAAGTGATAACGTATTGATTGGGGGGGTCTAACTACTTGGACCCATTCAGCAAAATGTGGAACTTTTTATCCCCATTAGACTGGAGTGGCATGTCCGACTTGACAACTGATCCATTCATTCCCTCAGTGGCTGCACTTGTATTTTTATAGAAGCTCCAAAGAGAATGAATGAAGCTTCGGTCAGATATCTAACCTGCTGCTCCATTTTAAAATGGGGATAAGTGTCCTATCAACGATAAAACTTTCTCATTCTTCCGGTCGGTGCAGTTTCTAATGGTCGGACGTATGCGATCAGCTATCCTATAGAGCCCATGGATCGGTGATAAATTGTTTTAACCAAAGAACCACATTAATGTAAACTACCGTAATTATACATCCCAGTTATGGGGGTGCACAGTAGATGTGCAGGAGCCGCCTGTGTTTTACAGCCGATGCTCCACTATAATGGGGATAACGACTGACAGATATTAGCATATAGCTGTAGGATGGGGCCCTAGAGTCCATTCCCCTGGTGGGCCCCAGACACCCCAGTTCGACCCTGAATATACATCATTGTGGATTATCAGATACCGGATTTAGGGAAATTTCTCTGTAATATGGAAGGCAATGACATGAATAGATAGCAAAATCTGGTTTGTCTACAATCTTTTTTATTTGTTAGGTTCTTTCCTGTTACAGCACTTCTCTCCTGTAGTATAAACCTTCTCTCACACTAGTGCTAGCACTAAACCTTGGTTTGCCTTCTTCTAAAGTCTCTGTTGTCCCCGCAGACTTAGAGATTTCCAGCATTACTCCATGCAGCCATAAGGACCTTCTCTCTTTACTCCTTGGGTTTCCGCTGTCCTAGCAGGAAGTGAGAAACGTTCTCGTAAATCACAAGGATGGTACAGCAGGCGGGGTCGCTCAAAATAACTTGGGGGCAATTTTCTTTAGAAGTCCGTATATACTCGCGTATAAGCCGACCCATGTATAAGCCGACCACCCTAATTTTGTCACAAAAAACTGGGAAAACTTATTGACTCGCCTATAAACCTAGGGTGGAAAATGCCGAAGCTACTGGTAAATTTCAAAAATAAAATGGGCCCCATAAGATGCTCCATAAAGTTCATGATGGCCCCATATAATGCTCCATAAAGTTCATGATGGGTTCCATAAGATGCTCCATACAAAAATATGCCTAATAATGCTGCACAGTGAATAATGGTAGCCCTATTACATGGTCCATAATAACATATGCCCCATATAATGCTTCACAGTGATTGGTGGCCCCTTATAATGCTGCATGGAGAGTGGCCCCTTATAATGCTGCACAATGATTAGTGGCCCCTTATAATGCTGCACAGTGATTAGTGGCCCCTTATAATGCTGCACAGTGATTAGTGGCCCCTTATAATGCTGCACAGTGATTAGTGGCCCCTTATAATGCTGCACATTGATTAGTGGCCCCTTACAATGCTGCACGGTGATTAGTGGCCACTTATAATGCTGCACAGTGATTAGTGGCCCCTTGAAATGCTGCAGTGATTAGTGGCCCCTTATGCTGCACGGTGATTAGTGGCCCTTTGTAATGCTGCACAGTGATTAGTGGCCCCGTATAATGCTGCACAGTAATGAGAGGCCCCCTTATAATGCTGCACAGTAATGAGTGGCCTCTTATAATGCAGCACAGTGATGAGTGGCCCCATATAATGCTGCACAGTGATTACTGGCCCCATATAATGCTGCACAGTGATTACTGGCCCCATATAATGCTGCACAGTGATTAGTGGCCCCTTGTAATGCTGCACAGTGATTAGTGGCCCCTTGTAATGCTGCACAGTGATTAGTGGCCCCTTGTAATGCTGCACAGTTATTAGTGGCCCCTTGTAATGCTGCACAGTGATGAGTGGCCCCTTGTAATGCTGCACAGTGATGAGTGGCCCCTTATAATGCTGCACAGTGATTAGTGGCCCCTTGAAATGCTGCAGTGATTAGTGGCTCCTTATTATGCTGCACGGTGATTAGTGGCCCCTTATTATGCTGCACGGTGATGAGTGGCCCCTTATAATGCTGCAAGGTGATGAGTGGCCCCTTATAATGCTGCACAGTGATGAGTGGCCCCTTATAATGCTGCACAGTGATGAGTGGCCCCTTATAATGCTGCACAGTGATGAGTGGCCCCTTATAATGCTGCACAGTGATGAGTGGCCCCTTGTATTGCTGCACAGTGATTAGTGGCCCCTTACAATGCTGCTGCCGCAGCCTCAATTAAAAAAATGAAAAAAAAAACTATATACTCACCTTGTCACTGCTGCAGCTGCTGCTCCTCAGCGTTGCTGGCTCTGCAGTGACTGTTCAGGCAGAGGGCGCCTGCTAACTACGTCATGGCACCCTCTGACCTTAACGTCACTGCCAGAGGAAGCAAGACAGCAGAGCGATGCGCAGCGGTGGAATGGGGCACAGGTGAATATGGCTCCCCCCGTTATACTCACCTCTCCTGGCATGTCTCTGCAGCCCCCCGTGCTTGTTCCATCTTCTCAGTGCTGTTCTTCCTGCTTTCTGCGGTCACGTGGTGCCGCTCATTACATATGTGCATATTAATGAGGGTAATGAGCGTACCACGTGACCGCTGAAAGCAGGAAGAACAGCGCCGAGAAGATGGAATAAGCACGGGGGGCTGCAGAAACATGCCAGGAGAGGTGAGTATGATCTCCGACACCCCCCGCTCCCCCTCCCTGGCCGACCCCCGGTATATGACTCGCGTATAAGCCGAGAGGGGGACTTTCAGCCCCAAAAAATGGGCTGAAAATCTCGACTTATACGCGAGTATATACTGTAAGCCTTTTTTGTCCTTTAAGACAGAAGAAACAAAACTATTAACTCTTCTTCTAAGGTCTGACTGTGAGCTCGGACCCTCCCCAGCTATTTGTTAGGGCACTCCAGGCTAAGGGGTTGTACTGCTATGCTCTGTTATTGCAGACTTCATCATCCCAATCATAGTTCATCATCAGCACATCAGCCCCATCATAGTCCATCATCAGCACATCAACCCCATCATAGTCCATCATCAGCACATCAGCCCCATCATAGTCCATCATCAGCACATCAGCCCCATCATAGTCCATCATCAGCATATCAGCCCCATCATTGTCCCATAATGAAAGAAGTGTTGTTGCGCATTCTTAACAGCCGCTTGTTCCAGACACCCTGTTCTTAGGATTGGTAGGGGTCCTGGCAGTGAAACACCCGTAATCAGCAAGTTATGATCTACCAATGGCTAGGGGATAACTTGCTGAGGAGGCAGAAGTTGGGGACTACTGTTTTTAAAGACCGCAATACCTATATCAGGAGCTGTAAAGAAATATATGTTTCTAAGCTTTATCTTGAGTCCATTTTCCTTGTCGATAATTCTTAGATAATTCTGGGAAAAAAAGTATTTTAATACATATAACAAACTTAAATTGTCTTTGGAGAATAAAGTCTATCGGCGGTCAGTGCAGTGTACTACATTAGTTTGTGGGACAGAACATGTTGATAAAGGGTCGGTCTCATCACTGCACTCACCGTCCATAAGCTTTATTAGGGTAGATATCCACAGAATATGGATATAGTAGATGTATACCCCCTCTCAGGAATCCTTCCCTCATATTAGCTATGATGACTACATTCCACTGCAAACAGCAGAAGAAACTTGAGGCGCACTATTTACAAGAGGAGTTTTCCCATACATTTATGTGTTATCCATAAAATATTCTATAAATGTCTGATAGGCAGAGGTCCCGGACGTGAAACCCGCATCTGTCTACAGACCTGGGGAACTATGAATATACAGATGGCCATTCACTATTGGGGAGGTTCCTATAAGATCTGAGTACTCAGCCTTGTGTTTGGTTATTTTCATAGACCTTGACATGAGCGGCAGGGTACATATGAAACCAGTGCTCCACCCAATTCTTCCTGAAGCAATTTTGTGGCTGATTCAAGACCCCTGTACTATTGATTTGAGGGTTCCTAAATGGTTGGAGACCCACACCAGTCTAATGTATTTGAGATGTTGTACCCTCTTAACGAAAGATCAGAGGAAAATACCTTCAACAAAACTGCTGGTTGGGTCGGATGTGGTATTCTGAGCCACTTGGTTTGTTGTCTCATATGTTTATGCTTAAAGTTCTTAATGGTTTGTTCTTGTTGAGTTTATGGGACCTTTGTCTATACTGTACTGTTCCTTTTTCATTTTTTTAGATAAGCATTCCATACTGTTAGGTGAAGAACTGGTGCTACCCTTCTTCACATTGAGGCATCATCCTACCATTGTGATCAGAAGCCCTATAACCCGGCTTCATTGTTAGGATGCAGGATTTATATAAATTAGCTCTACTGGGGTCTTAAAAGTGCAGGCATTGAGGAAGAAGTACAAAATCAGCAGGCAAATGAGTAGTCAGAAACAAGCAAAGGTCAGGGCAGGCAGCAGTGCAGAAACATAACCGGAAACAAGCAGAGGTCAGGGCAGGCAGCAGTGCAAAAACATAACCGGAAACAACCATAAAACCAAAGAAAAAAAACGACCCACAGTCCATATAGTGCAGAATAATATACATTTTTATTAGTATCACAGATTAATAACCGGAAACAAGCAGAGGTCAGGGCAGGCGGCAGTGCAGAAGCATAATCCATTGAGCAAGCTGAGGTCAGGGCAGGCGGCAGTGCAGAAACATAATCCATTGAGCAAGCTGAGGTCAGGGCAGGCGGCAGTTCAAAAACATAATCCATTGAGCAAGCAGAGGTCAGGCAGGCGGCAGTGCAGAAACATAATCCATTGAGCAAGCAGAGGTCAGGGCAGGCGTCAGTTCAAAAACATAATCCATTGAGCAAGCAGAGGTCAGGGCAGGCGGCAGTTCAAAAACATAATCCACTGAGCAAGCAGAGGTCAAGGCAGGCGGCAGTGCAGAAACATAATCCATTGAGCAAGCAGAGGTCAGGGTAGGCGGCAGTTCAAAAACATAATCCATTGAGCAAGCAGAGGTCAAGGCAGGCGGCAGTGCAGAAACAATCCATTGAGCAAGCAGAGGTCAGGCAGGCGGCAGTTCAAAAACATAATCCATTGAGCAAGCAAAGGTCAGGGCAGGCGGCAGTGTAGATGCATAACTTTAAACAAGCAGAGGTCAGGGCAGGCGGCAGTATAGAAACATGATCCATTGATCAAGCCATAGTCAAAACCGGAAAATCTGTCTAAGAAGCAGCTGTGCAGAAGATGGTATGTGCTTGCTGCAAGCAACTCGCCACTACATTTTCCGCCGGCTAAATCAAAGTGCCGCGGAATTCTCTTCTCGGGAGAATGATCTTCCTAGGACTTGGAAGGAAACCCAAATCTCTCTTGTAGGCACGTTGTACATCCTGTGGGCTCATCAGCATTACTTGCATGATCTTTCCAGTGGTATAGCTGACTGGCAGGTGTGGTGTAGGATTGTAGCCTTGTTTAGCAGTCACCTTAATACGCGGTTGATGGTCGTAAGGCATACTGAGGAGTATACGTGCTTGAGAGGGAGTTAGCTCCATCCAGGTGCATGGGGATGGGCTCCTGGGCAATGTGGCTGTTGTCTCTTCCTCATCTACTGTTCTGGTGAGTATCAGGCGTTCCTTCATACCCTCTGGCTCTGCGCTGATGTTTGCTGCAGGTTGTACGAATCGGCCTATTTCGGGCATTGTAGGATATGGTGGTGGACTTTTCAGTCTGGAATATCGGTCCTTTGCCTTTTCTGGTGTTTTGAACAGGCATTTAATAATTGACACGATATAATAAAGCACTGCCATCACATACCCCGTGAAGCCAGTTGGCCTTTGGTGGTGTTCAGGCCTCTGACTGTATAGGGATGTCCTGGCATGTGGGAGACGTCTCCGTGGTTGGAACTTTCCTCCAGCTACGGGTGCAGCCATTAGGCTGCCTTCCCCTCCACACACACAAAAGTGTGTGCGGATGGTAGAAAACACTCCCAAAAAAAAGAAATAAAAGTAAAAAAAATAAACAAAACAAGTAAAAAGTGATTTACAATCGCTCTGGGTTAGTGTTCAGCTCTCCTCTCTATCTCTGCTTGCCTCGCACTGACCGTTCTTGCGGAACATTCCATGACTCGTGGACAACGCTTCTGTGATGTCATAAAGACGAACATGGCAATGGGTCTAATATAGGAGAACTAGTTATGTTACCCATGGCAGACCATCCAATACCAGCTGCCACTGTACGGATAGGGGTTAGCTGGATTGGGATGAGATGTATAAAAACTTACCGGTACAATAGCGCAAGTCATTGCTTTATTTACTGTTTTTGCTTTTTTACCTGTTTACAGGCAAATCTTTCTATTTGATATTTTCAAACCTGTATAATTCTGTATCCTCATACGTGAGATAATGTGATGTATCTATTGTCAGCTCCTTCCAGGAATGTCTCCTCCTCTCTTCCCGGTAACACGGATCACCCGTGATGGGCACAGACCATTGCTGTAGTCAGAATTATTTCATATAGCTTCAGAATAAATGTTAAATAATATTGTATTTTTTCCATATAATTGGCTCAGATCACTTTTTTTAATTTGTCTGTAATTCTAAGTAGTGATAAAAAAATAAATAACCCCAAGTGTGAACCTGGTGTAGAACGTACAAATTGTCCAGAGTCTCTCCTGGGCCATGTTCACACGTGCAGAAGTGCTGCATTGTTTCCATAGGTATTCGCACTAAAGCAATCAAAACTTTTTATTGTATTTTTTTGTGGCAGTTTTTTCGAATGCATTTTTTTTAGTAGAGGAATGCTTCAGTTCCACAATTGGAGACTTCATTGGAATTTTGCATGCGTTTTTTATGCTCTCCATATACTATAGTGGAAAATATTAAACAAAAGCATCAAAAAGTTCACACTTCTGCTGCACCATTAGCCCCTGTATGTAGTACAGCTTAGGCCTCTTTCACACTTCAGTTTTTTGCATCAGTTCAAATCCGCCAAAAAGGCAGACAAGCGGATCCGTTCTGAACTGATGTGAACGGATGGCACAGGATCCTGAAAATGAGGAAATTTAAAGGAAATGCTGGTCGGGAAGGAGAGAGAGAGAGAGAGAGAGTTTTGTTGCAAGCTCCGTTTTGAAATCTTTGAGG
Source organism: Dendrobates tinctorius (assembly GCF_039654945.1). Classification (NCBI taxonomy): domain Eukaryota; kingdom Metazoa; phylum Chordata; class Amphibia; order Anura; family Dendrobatidae; genus Dendrobates; species Dendrobates tinctorius. The sequence continues at coordinate 62,600,164 of NW_027361743.1, forward strand.
ATGGTGACGGACAGCAACTTTTGGCGGATCCTCAAAAAAAAAACTGATGAAACGGACAGCCATCCGTCACAATCCGCCATTAATGCAAGTCAATGGGGAAAAAACGGATCCTCAAAAAAAAACTGAGGATCCGTTTTTGTCAAAACCTGACGGATTGTGACTGATTGCAAAAAACTGAAGTGTGAAAGGGGCCTTAGGGAGCGATAAATGAAGTGAAAAGAAAAGTAAAACAACAAAAAAAGATTTAAACAAATCTGAAAAAAAAACTCATAAAAGTTCAATTTTCCTCCATTGAAAATGAACATAAAAAAAAATGTCAAGTGATATCGCCACATCCAGCAAAGTCCGAGCTATCAAAATATAAAAATAATTAACCCAATTGGTAAACACAAAAAATTTAAAAACGCCAACATTGCGGTATTTTTTGGTCGCTGCAATACCACTTAAAATACGTAACAAGCAACTAAAATGTCATATCTATCCCAAAGTAATATCCACAATAACGTCTCGCCTTATAAAAAAATAATCCCTCTCATAGCTCTATTGAACGAAAAAGTAAAACTACGGGTCTCGGAAAATGGCAACACAAACTCCAACATATTTTTTATTTCAAAGTCTTGATTTTTTTTCTACCACTAAAATAATTTAAAAATCTGGGCACGTTTAGTATCTCTGTAATCATACTGATGAGGAGAATCATATTACATGGTCATTTTTACCACATAATGTACGCCGTAAACATAATTAAGGTCAGAATTGCGTTTTTTTTCACAATTTTCCCATTTCCCTGTACATTGTGTGTCAGGATAAGTCACAACCACTGCCACCAATATTTCTTGAACACCACTTGCTCACGACACACCTGCCCTGGGATGTTGCTATAAAGGTGAACCTCCCATATTCTTTTGTCCACTCACCTAAGCGCACCCCGCAGACAGTTCTCACATCCACATCACACTGTTTGCTGCTATCGGTCACTGTTTTGATAGGCCAGTGAGACACCTGCGCTGGGTCACACACTAGCACACATGCCACCCAGCTTTTCTGAGCCCCTGATAGGTGCTCTTCTTTTACTTTTGTATACACATACAGCAAAACACAACCAAGGTATACTCGCCGTCCTCAGGGTTTGGGGGACGTTTAGCGCAGAAAAGAACAAACTTATTAAAATTTAGATTTAAAGGGATCCTGTCAGCAGGATTGTGAACAGTAAAGTACAGACAGTGTCAGGTCTACGCTGTTATACTGATTAAAATGAGGTGACCTGGGTGATGAAATGCATCTTGTGGTTGTTGTGTAATCTGTATTTGTAAATTTCAGTTATTGAGATTCTGGTGCTCCGGGTGTTTGTGGGGTTACAAAAAAAAGGTTTGCATTAATCAAAATGGTGCCTGTGCTGTAGTATAATACATGACTAATATCAATATGTAGACATGTGTAAGGGGTTGAGAGTCTTACCCCTTTAAACCCCCATGTTGCTGTTGTACTTGTATATATATTTATATATATGTTATACCATTGTTGCGCATTATCGTATATTTCATGTTGCTGTATTATTTATATAGCATAAGCTATGTTTCTGCACCTTGTACTTGGTAGGGACAGTGCAGTCTGGGCTATGGTCACTAGATGGGGCACTGAGCTCATTGCACAGTAGATGTAGCTGTAGGACATATAGGAGTTAACTGTAGGAGGGGATAGCTGGAGAATAAGCCAGGATGGTCTTCCAGTTTCAGGCAGTCAGAGGCCTGACCCCTTTGTGCTCGGGTGGGCTATATGCCTGAGCTGCCTAACTACCCCGTGATGTTAAAGCTGATGCCCAGCCATCTAGAGAAGAACACGGTACTGCAGAATCAGCAATAAAGTGGAAAAGAGTGTAAGTAAACAGAGGAAGATTGAAGGTTACCGTAAAAGGGTACGGGCAGGTCACTCCAGAATGTGGTGGAAAGCTACGTGGGCTGAATCTCTGATGTCCGGGGCGAAACATGCTGAAGAGCGCTTCACCGTGGTGACGCTATACAGGGAGGACACTGAGGAGCCATCTGAGACGCTTCGTCAAACGGAAACACTGCAAGGAACAGTGAAGGGAAAGATGAAGTAATGTGCTGTCTTTACTGTGATGAAAATGCTGGAAACTATGTGGATGTGCTGTGTCCTGAAGAAAATAAATTTGCTCAGTTAAGAGTTGCCCTGGACTGTGTCTCTATTCATTGGGATCAAGGATCAGCATCAAGTCGGCGTAGCAAAGGGGACGCTGACGGCACGGTGAGTATTCACCGTACCATGCAAGAGAAGAGGTACCGTTTTCCTGTAGAGGGAGGTCAGGGTATACAATGCCCGAACCCGAAATACTCAGCCACGACTACTGCCCTGGCTGACCTTTACACATAAAGTGTAGAAGTCGGGGGGGAAAGTGGGGAATGTGGTCTAGAAGTGATCAAGTATAGTGTGTTATTTTCTGCAGCAAACGTGTCCTGGCTGGAAGAGGAAGAAAAGCGAAGATGAATCGCTACAAATACAGAGGTCACTGGTAAGTCAGTGATTTACCTGGACACTTACATTATATAGTATATACAGAGCTCCTGTGTATAATGTCACTGGTGATCCTTGTATTACCTGTACGCTGACTATATGCAGAGCTCCTGTGTATAATGTTACTGGTGAGTCACTGTATTACCTGTACACTATACACTATATACAGAACTCCTGTGTATGTCTCCAGTGATCATTCTATTACTTGTACACTGACATTATATATACAGACAGGTAGCGTCGGACTGATTCTCCGGTGGGCCCTGGCATCTGGTGGGCCCTGGCACCTCTACTGGTATACAGGGACAGCAGTTGCCTAGGGCCCCCACTGCTCCAGGGGCCCCCAGCCAGTGCCACACAGCTGCTATGGGGGCCCTGCCAGCGGAGCAGCAGCGGGTGTCAGGAGGCAGGAGCCACTGTCCCCACTACTAAAGAGAAATGAATATTCATTCACTCTCGGCCTTCACTCACCCCGGGGCCCCGCTCCCCAACCTAGGCAGCCGGCGCCGCGCTCAATTGCAGTGGAAGAGAGAGCATCTTTCTCCCATCAGTCCCCTCTGCTCCTGACTCACAGCCGATGCGCGATGACGTCACTTCATCGCGCACCCGCTGTGTGTCTGGCAGACGGGTCAGCTGCTGACACTGAAGCCGTCATCAGCGTGGGAGCAGGAGGAGAGGTGAGTATTGTGGTTTGTTTTTTATATATCTCTATATCTATCTATATCTATCTCTATATCTATCTGTCTCTATATCTATATATCTCTATATCTATCTATTTCTATCTGTATATCTATATCTCTATCTCTATATCTATCTGTCTCTATCTTAGATATAGAGATAGATATAGATAGATAGATAGATATAGAGGTAGATATAGATAGATATAAATAGTCTATATCCATCTATCTCTATACCTATCTATATCTATCTCTATCTATTATCTTTATATCTATCCATCTATATATCATCTATCCATAGATCTATCTATTTATCCCCTATCTATCTATCTATATACCTATCTATAGCTATCACTATCTATTATCTTTATATCTATCTATCTATCTATCTATCTATCTATCTATCTTTCTATCTATCTATCCATATATCTATTTATCCCCTATCTATCTATTTATCTATCTATATCTATCTAGGTCTATCTATCTCTATAGCTACCTATATCTTTCACTATCTATTATCTTTATATCTTTATATCTATCTGTCTATCCATAGATCTATCTATCTATTATCTATCTATACATCTAATTATCACATATCTATCTATCTATCTATCTAGTGTTATACCCTATGAGGGGGCAGCATTATACCCTATGAGGGGGTGCATTATACCCTATGAGGGGGGAGAAGCATTATACCCTATGAGGGGGCAGCCTTATACCCTATGAGGGGGTGCAATATACCTTATCTTCCAACAAAATTAATTCTAAGTCCTCCATTTTGTTGGCGAGGCTTCTGGCATTTGTATACATGCACTTTATGTATGTCTGTACCTCTATTTCTTAAATTATTAACTGTTCTAACCTCACCCCCCATGCCACTACCACCCCCAATTTCATTATTTGTGCCCAGGTCTCTATCTACACAGTCTTCCCCTCTTATAAAATGAATACCCTCCCCTAGTTCCAAATTTAAACACTCCTCCACCCTTCTAGCCATTTTTTTCCCCAGCACAGCTGCACCCTCCCCATTGAGGTGCAGCCCGTCCCTAGCGTAGAACCTGTAGCCAACTGAGAAGTCGGCCCAGTTCTCCAGGAACCCAAACCCCTCCTTCCTACACTAATTCTTGAACCACTTATTAACTTCCCTAATCTCCTCTCTGGCGTGGCACGTGGTACAGGAAATATTTCCAAAAATACCACCTTGGAGGTCCTTGCCTTAAGATTGCAGCCTAATTCCCTGAAATCATCTTTAAGGACCTTCCACCTACCTCTGTGTCATTTGTACCAATGTGCACCATGACCGCTGGATCCTCACCAGCCCCTCCCAGTAATCTGTCAACCCGGTCAGCGATGTGTCAGACTTGCGCGCCAGATAGGCAGCACACCGTTCGACGATCCCTTTCTTTGTGACAGATTGCCCTATCTGTTCCCCTAATAATTGAGTCCCCCACTACCAGCACCTGTCTGGCCTGCCCTGCTCTCCTATTTCTCCCCTTACTGGAGCATATACTCCTCTGGCTTTCAGAGGACATGCCTTGCTGCAGCAGTGCTACCCCTGCACTGACACTCCCCTCATCTGCCAACTTGGCAAACTTATTGGGTTGTGCCAGATCAGGACTAGCCTCCCTGGCACTCTTCTGTCTACCCCACCTTCTAACTGTCACCCATCTTACTGCTTCACTGTCCTGCAGCTCCAACCTAGCATCCCCCCCTCATCTATCTCATTGAGCGTCTGCTCAGTGAGTAGAAGTCTCCTTTCCATATTGTCTATTGATCTCAGTGTTGCCAGCTGCACATTTAAATCCAGTATCTGGGCTTCCAAATGCACAATGTGCTCACATCTCGCACAGCAGTATGCACCCTCGACTGGCTGGTCAAGGATTGCGTACATGCGGCAAGACGTACACTGGATGGCATTGGCAATAGTGGAGCACATTCCTAATGGGGATTGCACCAGACAGAAAAGATAAGTAAAAATAAATAAAAAGTATTAATAAAATATAACAGCAATTCAGTAATACCTCCTTTGCAAACTCCCTGAATCCAAAGTCACTGAATCACAAGTCACACACTTACCACCGTTCGCACTTACGCTCAGGTCACACTCAGCTCGTTTACACTCGCTCAGGCAGAAGATTTAAAGAGATTTTTTTTCCCTTCACCAGCAAACCACCCTGCTGCTCAATGCACTTCCAAAAGCTCCTGTGTATAATTTCACTGGTGGTCACTGTATTACACTGACACTGTATGCAGATCTTCTGTGTATAAATATCAGGATCCTGTCAGCGTCGGCGAACTGCCACGGCTGAGCAGCGTGACTCACCCCTACTGCGGGAGGGCCCGGGGTCCGATACTGCAGGGAAAGTTGAGGCAGACGGGACCTGCGATGCTGAAGGTAGTAAGAAGTACAAGGACCTACGATCATGTGACCACAGGGGGCGGGGCTTAGTGTCCCACTTCTGAAGATGATTGTAGGACTCTACTACAGGAATCCTGGAGTAGAGGCGAGGGGAACTCAGGTCAGACAAACGGGCGGTCATACATGGAGAGGGCGGCGCGATACCAGAGGGGCGAGCAGAGAGTAGTCAGAACGTAAGCAATGAGTCATACATGGAGATAGCTGCACAGTACAAGAGGGGCAATCAGAGAATAGTCAGGTCATAGGCAATGAGTCATACACAGAGATAGCAACGCAGTACAAGAGGGACAGGCAGAACTCGTAACAGGGACAGAACCAGATCAAAACCAAACAAGCATAAAGTATTACAGTCACAAAGCACACCAGGGTCACACACACTCGGCCAAGGGTCTGAGTATAAACGATGAGGAATGAGCCCACAATGAGGCTTTAAAAAGCCTCCCAGAATCTCAGAGTGAGGCCATCCACATTAACCTCTGAACTACCTAATCCCACAAGCTGAGCAAACCTTGACAATAATGTTGCCAGTGATCACTGAGCTCCTGTGTATAATGTCACTGGTAATCACTGTATTACCTGTACACTGACACTATATACAGAGGTACTGTGTATAATGTCACTGGTGGTAATAACAGTGTTGTTATTATTGTGGTTTGTATTCATAATCAGTACTGTAGTATTCCATCAATAAGTGGTGGTAATTTGTGGACTGTTCACAGTGTGGAAGTATTTCTCCGTGTATGAATTATTATTTGGTCCCTATATGCTGGTAATATGTCATATTATTCGGTCACTATGTGGTGGTAATATGTGGTCTGGTCATGGTGTGGTTGTATTTGTGCCTTTTATGTGATATGATGCGGGTACTATGTGGTCTGGTCATGGTGTGGTGGTATTTCTCCCCTGTATGTGGTATTATTGGTCTTGGTACAGTGGATTGTGTTGTGTTTGACGGTCATTAGTCTTCTCTGATATTAATTAGGAGAATATTCTTTATTTCCATTAGAGATTAAATACTTTGTAAACAGCGGCAGAGATGCACTTACAGGGGTTTCCTGTGGAAAAACGTAATCTCCTATTCACAGGACAAGTGATAACGTATTGATTGGGGGGGTCTAACTACTTGGACCCATTCAGCAAAATGTGGAACTTTTTATCCCCATTAGACTGGAGTGGCATGTCCGACTTGACAACTGATCCATTCATTCCCTCAGTGGCTGCACTTGTATTTTTATAGAAGCTCCAAAGAGAATGAATGAAGCTTCGGTCAGATATCTAACCTGCTGCTCCATTTTAAAATGGGGATAAGTGTCCTATCAACGATAAAACTTTCTCATTCTTCCGGTCGGTGCAGTTTCTAATGGTCGGACGTATGCGATCAGCTATCCTATAGAGCCCATGGATCGGTGATAAATTGTTTTAACCAAAGAACCACATTAATGTAAACTACCGTAATTATACATCCCAGTTATGGGGGTGCACAGTAGATGTGCAGGAGCCGCCTGTGTTTTACAGCCGATGCTCCACTATAATGGGGATAACGACTGACAGATATTAGCATATAGCTGTAGGATGGGGCCCTAGAGTCCATTCCCCTGGTGGGCCCCAGACACCCCAGTTCGACCCTGAATATACATCATTGTGGATTATCAGATACCGGATTTAGGGAAATTTCTCTGTAATATGGAAGGCAATGACATGAATAGATAGCAAAATCTGGTTTGTCTACAATCTTTTTTATTTGTTAGGTTCTTTCCTGTTACAGCACTTCTCTCCTGTAGTATAAACCTTCTCTCACACTAGTGCTAGCACTAAACCTTGGTTTGCCTTCTTCTAAAGTCTCTGTTGTCCCCGCAGACTTAGAGATTTCCAGCATTACTCCATGCAGCCATAAGGACCTTCTCTCTTTACTCCTTGGGTTTCCGCTGTCCTAGCAGGAAGTGAGAAACGTTCTCGTAAATCACAAGGATGGTACAGCAGGCGGGGTCGCTCAAAATAACTTGGGGGCAATTTTCTTTAGAAGTCCGTATATACTCGCGTATAAGCCGACCCATGTATAAGCCGACCACCCTAATTTTGTCACAAAAAACTGGGAAAACTTATTGACTCGCCTATAAACCTAGGGTGGAAAATGCCGAAGCTACTGGTAAATTTCAAAAATAAAATGGGCCCCATAAGATGCTCCATAAAGTTCATGATGGCCCCATATAATGCTCCATAAAGTTCATGATGGGTTCCATAAGATGCTCCATACAAAAATATGCCTAATAATGCTGCACAGTGAATAATGGTAGCCCTATTACATGGTCCATAATAACATATGCCCCATATAATGCTTCACAGTGATTGGTGGCCCCTTATAATGCTGCATGGAGAGTGGCCCCTTATAATGCTGCACAATGATTAGTGGCCCCTTATAATGCTGCACAGTGATTAGTGGCCCCTTATAATGCTGCACAGTGATTAGTGGCCCCTTATAATGCTGCACAGTGATTAGTGGCCCCTTATAATGCTGCACATTGATTAGTGGCCCCTTACAATGCTGCACGGTGATTAGTGGCCACTTATAATGCTGCACAGTGATTAGTGGCCCCTTGAAATGCTGCAGTGATTAGTGGCCCCTTATGCTGCACGGTGATTAGTGGCCCTTTGTAATGCTGCACAGTGATTAGTGGCCCCGTATAATGCTGCACAGTAATGAGAGGCCCCCTTATAATGCTGCACAGTAATGAGTGGCCTCTTATAATGCAGCACAGTGATGAGTGGCCCCATATAATGCTGCACAGTGATTACTGGCCCCATATAATGCTGCACAGTGATTACTGGCCCCATATAATGCTGCACAGTGATTAGTGGCCCCTTGTAATGCTGCACAGTGATTAGTGGCCCCTTGTAATGCTGCACAGTGATTAGTGGCCCCTTGTAATGCTGCACAGTTATTAGTGGCCCCTTGTAATGCTGCACAGTGATGAGTGGCCCCTTGTAATGCTGCACAGTGATGAGTGGCCCCTTATAATGCTGCACAGTGATTAGTGGCCCCTTGAAATGCTGCAGTGATTAGTGGCTCCTTATTATGCTGCACGGTGATTAGTGGCCCCTTATTATGCTGCACGGTGATGAGTGGCCCCTTATAATGCTGCAAGGTGATGAGTGGCCCCTTATAATGCTGCACAGTGATGAGTGGCCCCTTATAATGCTGCACAGTGATGAGTGGCCCCTTATAATGCTGCACAGTGATGAGTGGCCCCTTATAATGCTGCACAGTGATGAGTGGCCCCTTGTATTGCTGCACAGTGATTAGTGGCCCCTTACAATGCTGCTGCCGCAGCCTCAATTAAAAAAATGAAAAAAAAAACTATATACTCACCTTGTCACTGCTGCAGCTGCTGCTCCTCAGCGTTGCTGGCTCTGCAGTGACTGTTCAGGCAGAGGGCGCCTGCTAACTACGTCATGGCACCCTCTGACCTTAACGTCACTGCCAGAGGAAGCAAGACAGCAGAGCGATGCGCAGCGGTGGAATGGGGCACAGGTGAATATGGCTCCCCCCGTTATACTCACCTCTCCTGGCATGTCTCTGCAGCCCCCCGTGCTTGTTCCATCTTCTCAGTGCTGTTCTTCCTGCTTTCTGCGGTCACGTGGTGCCGCTCATTACATATGTGCATATTAATGAGGGTAATGAGCGTACCACGTGACCGCTGAAAGCAGGAAGAACAGCGCCGAGAAGATGGAATAAGCACGGGGGGCTGCAGAAACATGCCAGGAGAGGTGAGTATGATCTCCGACACCCCCTCCCGCTCCCCCTCCCTGGCCGACCCCCGGTATATGACTCGCGTATAAGCCGAGAGGGGGACTTTCAGCCCCAAAAAATGGGCTGAAAATCTCGACTTATACGCGAGTATATACTGTAAGCCTTTTTTGTCCTTTAAGACAGAAGAAACAAAACTATTAACTCTTCTTCTAAGGTCTGACTGTGAGCTCGGACCCTCCCCAGCTATTTGTTAGGGCACTCCAGGCTAAGGGGTTGTACTGCTATGCTCTGTTATTGCAGACTTCATCATCCCAATCATAGTTCATCATCAGCACATCAGCCCCATCATAGTCCATCATCAGCACATCAACCCCATCATAGTCCATCATCAGCACATCAGCCCCATCATAGTCCATCATCAGCACATCAGCCCCATCATAGTCCATCATCAGCATATCAGCCCCATCATTGTCCCATAATGAAAGAAGTGTTGTTGCGCATTCTTAACAGCCGCTTGTTCCAGACACCCTGTTCTTAGGATTGGTGGGGGTCCTGGCAGTGAAACACCCGTAATCAGCAAGTTATGATCTACCAATGGCTAGGGGATAACTTGCTGAGGAGGCAGAAGTTGGGGACTACTGTTTTTAAAGACCGCAATACCTATATCAGGAGCTGTAAAGAAATATATGTTTCTAAGCTTTATCTTGAGTCCATTTTCCTTGTCGATAATTCTTAGATAATTCTGGGAAAAAAAGTATTTTAATACATATAACAAACTTAAATTGTCTTTGGAGAATAAAGTCTATCGGCGGTCAGTGCAGTGTACTACATTAGTTTGTGGGACAGAACATGTTGATAAAGGGTCGGTCTCATCACTGCACTCACCGTCCATAAGCTTTATTAGGGTAGATATCCACAGAATATGGATATAGTAGATGTATACCCCCTCTCAGGAATCCTTCCCTCATATTAGCTATGATGACTACATTCCACTGCAAACAGCAGAAGAAACTTGAGGCGCACTATTTACAAGAGGAGTTTTCCCATACATTTATGTGTTATCCATAAAATATTCTATAAATGTCTGATAGGCAGAGGTCCCGGACGTGAAACCCGCATCTGTCTACAGACCTGGGGAACTATGAATGTACAGATGGCCATTCACTATTGGGGAGGTTCCTATAAGATCTGAGTACTCAGCCTTGTGTTTGGTTATTTTCATAGACCTTGACATGAGCGGCAGGGTACATATGAAACCAGTGCTCCACCCAATTCTTCCTGAAGCAATTTTGTGGCTGATTCAAGACCCCTGTACTATTGATTTGAGGGTTCCTAAATGGTTGGAGACCCACACCAGTCTAATGTATTTGAGATGTTGTACCCTCTTAACGAAAGATCAGAGGAAAATACCTTCAACAAAACTGCTGGTTGGGTCGGATGTGGTATTCTGAGCCACTTGGTTTGTTGTCTCACATGTTTATGCTTAAAGTTCTTAATGGTTTGTTCTTGTTGAGTTTATGGGACCTTTGTCTATACTGTACTGTTCCTTTTTCATTTTTTTAGATAAGCATTCCATACTGTTAGGTGAAGAACTGGTGCTACCCTTCTTCACATTGAGGCATCATCCTACCATTGTGATCAGAAGCCCTATAACCCGGCTTCATTGTTAGGATGCAGGATTTATATAAATTAGCTCTACTGGGGTCTTAAAAGGGCAGGCATTGAGGAAGAAGTACAAAATCAGCAGGCAAATGAGTAGTCAGAAACAAGCAAAGGTCAGGGCAGGCAGCAGTGCAGAAACATAACCGGAAACAAGCAGAGGTCAGGGCAGGCAGCAGTGCAAAAACATAACCGGAAACAACCATAAAACCAAAGAAAAAAAACGACCCACAGTCCATATAGTGCAGAATAATATACATTTTTATTAGTATCACAGATTAATAACCGGAAACAAGCAGAGGTCAGGGCAGGCGGCAGTGCAGAAGCATAATCCATTGAGCAAGCTGAGGTCAGGGCAGGCGGCAGTGCAGAAACATAATCCATTCAGCAAGCTGAGGTCAGGGCAGGCGGCAGTTCAAAAACATAATCCATTGAGCAAGCAGAGGTCAGGCAGGCGGCAGTGCAGAAACATAATCCATTGAGCAAGCAGAGGTCAGGGCAGGCGTCAGTTCAAAAACATAATCCATTGAGCAAGCAGAGGTCAGGGCAGGCGGCAGTTCAAAAACATAATCCACTGAGCAAGCAGAGGTCAAGGCAGGCGGCAGTGCAGAAACAATCCATTGAGCAAGCAGAGGTCAGGCAGGCGGCAGTTCAAAAACATAATCCATTGAGCAAGCAAAGGTCAGGGCAGGCGGCAGTGTAGATGCATAACTTTAAACAAGCAGAGGTCAGGGCAGGCGGCAGTATAGAAACATGATCCATTGATCAAGCCATAGTCAAAACCGGAAAATCTGTCTAAGAAGCAGCTGTGCAGAAGATGGTATGTGCTTGCTGCAAGCAACTCGCCACTACATTTTCCGCCGGCTAAATCAAAGTGCCGCGGAATTCTCTTCTCGGGAGAATGATCTTCCTAGGACTTGGAAGGAAACCCAAATCTCTCTTGTAGGCACGTTGTACATCCTGTGGGCTCATCAGCATTACTTGCATGATCTTTCCAGTGGTATAGCTGACTGGCAGGTGTGGTGTAGGATTGTAGCCTTGTTTAGCAGTCACCTTAATACGCGGTTGATGGTCGTAAGGCATACTGAGGAGTATACGTGCTTGAGAGGGAGTTAGCTCCATCCAGGTGCATGGGGATGGGCTCCTGGGCAATGTGGCTGTTGTCTCTTCCTCATCTACTGTTCTGGTGAGTATCAGGCGTTCCTTCATACCCTCTGGCTCTGCGCTGATGTTTGCTGCAGGTTGTACGAATCGGCCTATTTCGGGCATTGTAGGATATGGTGGTGGACTTTTCAGTCTGGAATATCGGTCCTTTGCCTTTTCTGGTGTTTTGAACAGGCATTTAATAATTGACACGATATAATAAAGCACTGCCATCACATACCCCGTGAAGCCAGTTGGCCTTTGGTGGTGTTCAGGCCTCTGACTGTATAGGGATGTCCTGGCATGTGGGAGACGTCTCCGTGGTTGGAACTTTCCTCCAGCTACGGGTGCAGCCATTAGGCTGCCTTCCCCTCCACACACACAAAAGTGTGTGCGGATGGTAGAAAACACTCCCAAAAAAAAGAAATAAAAGTAAAAAAAATAAACAAAACAAGTAAAAAGTGATTTACAAGTCGCTCTGGGTTAGTGTTCAGCTCTCCTCTCTATCTCTGCTTGCCTCGCACTGACCGTTCTTGCGGAACATTCCATGACTCGTGGACAACGCTTCTGTGATGTCATAAAGACGAACATGGCAATGGGTCTAATATAGGAGAACTAGTTATGTTACCCATGGCAGACCATCCAATACCAGCTGCCACTGTACGGATAGGGGTTAGCTGGATTGGGATGAGATGTATAAAAACTTACCGGTACAATAGCGCAAGTCATTGCTTTATTTACTGTTTTTGCTTTTTTACCTGTTTACAGGCAAATCTTTCTATTTGATATTTTCAAACCTGTATAATTCTGTATCCTCATACGTGAGATAATGTGATGTATCTATTGTCAGCTTCTTCCAGGAATGTCTCCTCCTCTCTTCCCGGTAACACGGATCACCCGTGATGGGCACAGACCATTGCTGTAGTCAGAATTATTTCATATAGCTTCAGAATAAATGTTAAATAATATTGTATTTTTTCCATATAATTGGCTCAGATCACTTTTTTTAATTTGTCTGTAATTCTAAGTAGTGATAAAAAAATAAATAACCCCAAGTGTGAACCTGGTGTAGAACGTACAAATTGTCCAGAGTCTCTCCTGGGCCATGTTCACACGTGCAGAAGTGCTGCATTGTTTCCATAGGTATTCGCACTAAAGCAATCAATACTTTTTATTGTATTTTTTTGTGGCAGTTTTTTCGAATGCATTTTTTTTAGTAGAGGAATGCTTCAGTTCCACAATTGGAGACTTCATTGGAATTTTGCATGCGTTTTTTATGCTCTCCATATACTATAGTGGAAAATATTAAACAAAAGCATCAAAAAGTTCACACTTCTGCTGCACCATTAGCCCCTGTATGTAGTACAGCTTAGGCCTCTTTCACACTTCAGTTTTTTGCATCAGTTCAAATCCGCCAAAAAGGCAGACAAGCGGATCCGTTCTGAACTGATGTGAACGGATGGCACAGGATCCTGAAAATGAGGAAATTTAAAGGAAATGCTGGTCGGGAAGGAGAGAGAGAGAGAGAGAGTTTTGTTGCAAGCTCCGTTTTGAAATCTTTGAGGATGGTGACGGACAGCAACTTTTGGCGGATCCTCAAAAAAAAAACTGATGAAACGGACAGCCATCCGTCACAATCCGCCATTAATGCAAGTCAATGGGGAAAAAACGGATCCTCAAAAAAAAACTGAGGATCCGTTTTTGTCAAAACCTGACGGATTGTGACTGATTGCAAAAAACTGAAGTGTGAAAGGGGCCTTAGGGAGCGATAAATGAAGTGAAAAGAAAAGTAAAACAACAAAAAAAGATTTAAACAAATCTGAAAAAAAAACTCATAAAAGTTCAATTTTCCTCCATTGAAAATGAACATAAAAAAAAATGTCAAGTGATATCGCCACATCCAGCAAAGTCCGAGCTATCAAAATATAAAAATAATTAACCCAATTGGTAAACACAAAAAATTTAAAAACGCCAACATTGCGGTATTTTTTGGTCGCTGCAATACCACTTAAAATACATAACAAGCAACTAAAATGTCATATCTATCCCAAAGTAATATCCATAATAACGTCTCGCCTTATAAAAAAATAATCCCTCTCATAGCTCTATTGAACGAAAAAGTAAAACTACGGGTCTCGGAAAATGGCAACACAAACTCCAACATATTTTTTATTTCAAAGTCTTGATTTTTTTTCTACCACTAAAATAATTTAAAAATCTGGGCACGTTTAGTATCTCTGTAATCATACTGATGAGGAGAATCATATTACATGGTCATTTTTACCACATAATGTACGCCGTAAACATAATTAAGGTCAGAATTGCGTTTTTTTTCACAATTTTCCCATTTCCCTGTACATTGTGTGTCAGGATAAGTCACAACCACTGCCACCAATATTTCTTGAACACCACTTGCTCACGACACACCTGCCCTGGGATGTTGCTATAAAGGTGAACCTCCCATATTCTTTTGTCCACTCACCTAAGCGCACCCCGCAGACAGTTCTCACATCCACATCACACTGTTTGCTGCTATCGGTCACTGTTTTGATAGGCCAGTGAGACACCTGCGCTGGGTCACACACTAGCACACATGCCACCCAGCTTTTCTGAGCCCCTGATAGGTGCTCTTCTTTTACTTTTGTATACACATACAGCAAAACACAACCAAGGTATACTCGCCGTCCTCAGGGTTTGGGGGACGTTTAGCGCAGAAAAGAACAAACTTATTAAAATTTAGATTTAAAGGGATCCTGTCAGCAGGATTGTGAACAGTAAAGTACAGACAGTGTCAGGTCTACGCTGTTATACTGATTAAAATGAGGTGACCTGGGTGATGAAATGCATCTTGTGGTTGTTGTGTAATCTGTATTTGTAAATTTCAGTTATTGAGATTCTGGTGCTCCGGGTGTTTGTGGGGTTACAAAAAAAAGGTTTGCATTCATCAAAATGGTGCCTGTGCTGTAGTATAATACATGACTAATATCAATATGTAGACATGTGTAAGGGGTTGAGAGTCTTACCCCTTTAAACCCCCATGTTGCTGTTGTACTTGTATATATATTTATATATATGTTATACCATTGTTGCGCATTATCGTATATTTCATGTTGCTGTATTATTTATATAGCATAAGCTATGTTTCTGCACCTTGTACTTGGTAGGGACAGTGCAGTCTGGGCTATGGTCACTAGATGGGGCACTGAGCTCATTGCACAGTAGATGTAGCTGTAGGACATATAGGAGTTAACTGTAGGAGGGGATAGCTGGAGAATAAGCCAGGATGGTCTTCCAGTTTCAGGCAGTCAGAGGCCTGACCCCTTTGTGCTCGGGTGGGCTATATGCCTGAGCTGCCTAACTACCCCGTGATGTTAAAGCTGATGCCCAGCCATCTAGAGAAGAACACGGTACTGCAGAATCAGCAATAAAGTGGAAAAGAGTGTAAGTAAACAGAGGAAGATTGAAGGTTACCGTAAAAGGGTACGGGCAGGTCACTCCAGAATGTGGTGGAAAGCTACGTGGGCTGAATCTCTGATGTCCGGGGCGAAACATGCTGGAGAGCGCTTCACCGTGGTGACGCTATACAGGGAGGACACTGAGGAGCCATCTGAGACGCTTCGTCAAACGGAAAGACTGCAAGGAACAGTGAAGGGAAAGATGAAGTAATGTGCTGTCTTTACTGTGATGAAAATGCTGGAAACTATGTGGATGTGCTGTGTCCTGAAGAAAATAAATTTGCTCAGTTAAGAGTTGCCCTGGACTGTGTCTCTATTCATTGGGATCAAGGATCAGCATCAAGTCGGCGTAGCAAAGGGGACGCTGACGGCACGGTGAGTATTCACCGTACCATGCAAGAGAAGAGGTACCGTTTTCCTGTAGAGGGAGGTCAGGGTATACAATGCCCGAACCCGAAATACTCAGCCACGACTACTGCCCTGGCTGACCTTTACACATAAAGTGTAGAAGTCGGGGGGGAAAGTGGGGAATGTGGTCTAGAAGTGATCAAGTATAGTGTGTTATTTTCTGCAGCAAACGTGTCCTGGCTGGAAGAGGAAGAAAAGCGAAGATGAATCGCTACAAATACAGAGGTCACTGGTAAGTCAGTGATTTACCTGGACACTTACATTATATAGTATATACAGAGCTCCTGTGTATAATGTCACTGGTGATCCTTGTATTACCTGTACGCTGACTATATGCAGAGCTCCTGTGTATAATGTTACTGGTGAGTCACTGTATTACCTGTACACTATACACTATATACAGAACTCCTGTGTATGTCTCCAGTGATCATTCTATTACTTGTACACTGACATTATATATACAGACAGGTAGCGTCGGACTGATTCTCCGGTGGGCCCTGGCATCTGGTGGGCCCTGGCACCTCTACTGGTATACAGGGACAGCAGTTGCCTAGGGCCCCCACTGCTCCAGGGGCCCCCAGCCAGTGCCACACAGCTGCTATGGGGGCCCTGCCAGCGGAGCAGCAGCGGGTGTCAGGAGGCAGGAGCCACTGTCCCCACTACTAAAGAGAAATGAATATTCATTCACTCTCGGCCTCCACTCACCCCGGGGCCCCGCTCCCCAACCTAGGCAGCCGGCGCTGCGCTCAATTTCAGTGGAATAGAGAGCATCTCTCTCCCATCAGTCCCCTCTGCTCCTGACTCACAGCCGATGCGCGATGACGTCACTTCATCGCGCACCCGCTGTGTGTCTGGCAGACGGGTCAGCTGCTGACACTGAAGCCGTCATCAGCGTGGGAGCAGGAGGAGAGGTGAGTATGGTGGTTTGTTTTTTATATATCTCTATATCTATCTATATCTATCTCTATATCTATCTGTCTCTATATCTATATATCTCTATATCTATCTATTTCTATCTGTATATCTATATCTCTATCTCTATATCTATCTGTCTCTATCTTAGATATAGAGATAGATATAGATAGATAGATAGATATAGAGGTAGATATAGATAGATATAAATAGTCTATATCCATCTATCTCTATACCTATCTATATCTATCTCTATCTATTATCTTTATATCTATCCATCTATATATCATGTATCCATAGATCTATCTATTTATCCCCTATCTATCTATCTATCTATATACCTATCTATAGCTATCACTATCTATTATCTTTATATCTATCTATCTATCTATCCATATATCTATTTATCCCCTATCTATCTATTTATCTATCTATATCTATCTAGGTCTATCTATCTATCTCTATAGCTACCTATATCTTTCACTATCTATTATCTTTATATCTTTATTTCTATCTGTCTATCCATAGATCTATCTATCTATTATCTATCTATACATCTAATTATCACATATCTATCTATCTATCTAGTGTTATACCCTATGAGGGGGCAGCATTATACCCTATGAGGGGGTGCATTATACCCTATGAGGGGGGAGAAGCATTATACCCTATGAGGGGGCAGCCTTATACCCTATGAGGGGGTGCAATATACCTTATCTTCCAACAAAATTAATTCTAAGTCCTCCATTTTGTTGGCGAGGTTTCTGGCATTTGTATACATGCACTTTATGTATGTCTGTACCTCTATTTCTTAAATTATTAACTGTTCTAACCTCACCCCCCATGCCACTACCACCTCCAATTTCATTATTTGTGCCCAGGTCTCTATCTACACAGTCTTCCCCTCTTATAAAATGAATACCCTCCCCTAGTTCCAAGTTTAAACACTCCTCCACCCTTCTAGCCATTTTTTTCCCCAGCACAGCTGCACCCTCCCCATTGAGGTGCAGCCCGTCCCTAGCGTAGAACCTGTAGCCAACTGAGAAGTCGGCCCAGTTCTCCAGGAACCCAAACCCCTCCTTCCTACACTAATTCTTGAACCACTTATTAACTTCCCTAATCTCCTCTCTGGCGTGGCACGTGGTACAGGAAATATTTCCAAAAATACCACCTTGGAAGTCCTTGCCTTAAGATTGCAGCCTAATTCCCTGAAATCATCTTTAAGGACCTTCCACCTACCTCTGTGTCATTTGTACCAATGTGCACCATGACCGCTGGATCCTCACCAGCCCCTCCCAGTAATCTGTCAACCCGGTCAGCGATGTGTCAGACTTGCGCGCCAGATAGGCAGCACACCGTTCGACGATCCCTTTCTTTGTGACAGATTGCCCTATCTGTTCCCCTAATAATTGAGTCCCCCACTACCAGCACCTGTCTGGCCTGCCCTGCTCTCCTATTTCTCCCCTTACTGGAGCATATACTCCTCTGGCTTTCAGAGGACATGCCTTGCTGCAGCAGTGCTACCCCTGCACTGACACTCCCCTCATCTGCCAACTTGGCAAACTTATTGGGTTGTGCCAGATCAGGACTAGCCTCCCTGGCACTCTTCTGTCTACCCCACCTTCTAACTGTCACCCATCTTACTGCTTCACTGTCCTGCAGCTCCAACCTAGCATCCCCCCCTCATCTATCTCATTGAGCGTCTGCTCAGTGAGTAGAAGTCTCCTTTCCATATTGTCTATTGATCTCAGTGTTGCCAGCTGCACATTTAAATCCAGTATCTGGGCTTCCAAATGCACAATGTGCTCACATCTCGCACAGCAGTATGCACCCTCGACTGGCTGGTCAAGGATTGCGTACATGCGTCAAGACGTACACTGGATGGCATTGGCAATAGTGGAGCACATTCCTAATGGGGATTGCACCAGACAGAAAAGCTAAGTAAAAATAAATAAAAAGTATTAATAAAATATAACAGCAATTCAGTAATACCTCCTTTGCAAACTCCCTGAATCCAAAGTCACTGAATCACAAGTCACACACTTACCACCGTTCGCACTGACGCTCAGGTCACACTCAGCTCGCTTACACTCGCTCAGGCAGAAGATTTAAAGAGATTTTTTTTCCCTTCACCAGCAAACCACCCTGCTGCTCATTGCACTTCCAAAAGCTCCTGTGTATAATTTCACTGGTGGTCACTGTATTACACTGACACTGTATGCAGATCTTCTGTGTATAAATATCAGGATCCTGTCAGCGTCGGCGAACTGCCATGGCTGAGCAGCGTGACTCACCCCTACTGCGGGAGGGCCCGGGGTCCGATACTGCAGGGAAAGTTGAGGCAGACGGGACCTGCGATGCTGAAGGTAGTAAGAAGTACAAGGACCTACGATCATGTGACCACAGGGGGCGGGGCTTAGTGTCCCACTTCTGAAGATGATTGTAGGACTCTACTACAGGAATCCTGGAGTAGAGGCGAGGGGAACTCAGGTCAGACAAACGGGCGGTCATACATGGAGAGGGCGGCGCGATACCAGAGGGGCGAGCAGAGAGTAGTCAGAACGTAAGCAATGAGTCATACATGGAGATAGCTGCACAGTACAAGAGGGGCAATCAGAGAATAGTCAGGTCATAGGCAATGAGTCATACACAGAGATAGCAACGCAGTACAAGAGGGACAGGCAGAACTCGTAACAGGGACAGAACCAGATCAAAACCAAACAAGCATAAAGTATTACAGTCACAAAGCACACCAGGGTCACACACACTCGGCCAAGGTTCTGAGTATAAACGATGAGGAATGAGCCCACAATGAGGCTTTAAAAAGCCTCCCAGAATCTCAGAGTGAGGCCATCCACATTAACCTCTGAACTACCTAATCCCACAAGCTGAGCAAACCTTGACAATAATGTTGCCAGTGATCACTGAGCTCCTGTGTATAATGTCACTGGTAATCACTATATTACCTGTACACTGACACTATATACAGAGGTACTGTGTATAATGTCACTGGTGGTAATAACAGTGTTGTTATTATTGTGGTTTGTATTCATAATCAGTACTGTAGTATTCCATCAATAAGTGGTGGTAATTTGTGGACTGTTCACAGTGTGGAAGTATTTCTCCGTGTATGAATTATTATTTGGTCCCTATATGCTGGTAATATGTCATATTATTCGGTCACTATGTGGTGGTAATATGTGGTCTGGTCATGGTGTGGTTGTATTTGTGCCTTTTATGTGATATGATGCGGGTACTATGTGGTCTGGTCATGGTGTGGTGGTATTTCTCCCCTGTATGTGGTATTATTGGTCTTGGTACAGTGGATTGTGTTGTGTTTGACGGTCATTAGTCTTCTCTGATATTAATTAGGAGAATATTCTTTATTTCCATTAGAGATTAAATACTTTGTAAACAGCGGCAGAGATGCACTTACAGGGGTTTCCTGTGGAAAAACGTAATCTCCTATTCACAGGACAAGTGATAACGTATTGATTGGGGGGGTCTAACTACTTGGACCCATTCAGCAAAATGTGGAACTTTTTATCCCCATTAGACTGGAGTGACATGTCCGACTTGACCACTGATCCATTCATTCCCTCAGTGGCTGCACTTGTATTTTTATAGAAGCTCCAAAGAGAATGAATGAAGCTTCGGTCAGATATCTAACCTGCTGCTCCATTTTAAAATGGGGATAAGTGTCCTATCAACGATAAAACTTTCTCATTCTTCCGGTCGGTGCAGTTTCTAATGGTCGGACGTATGCGATCAGCTATCCTATAGAGCCCATGGATCGGTGATAAATTGTTTTAACCAAAGAACCACATTAATGTAAACTACCGTAATTATACATCCCAGTTATGGGGATGCACAGTAGATGTACAGGAGCCGCCTGTGTTTTACAGCCGATGCTCCACTATAATGGGGATAACGACTGACAGATATTAGCATATAGCTGTAGGATGGGGCCCTAGAGTCCATTCCCCTGGTGGGCCCCAGACACCCCAGTTCGACCCTGAATATACATCATTGTGGATTATCAGATACCGGATTTAGGGAAATTTCTCTGTAATATGGAAGGCAATGACATGAATAGATAGCAAAATCTGGTTTGTCTACAATCTTTTTTATTTGTTAGGTTCTTTCCTGTTACAGCACTTCTGTCCTGTAGTATAAACCTTCTCTCACACTAGTGCTAGCACTAAACCTTGGTTTGCCTTCTTCTAAAGTCTCTGTTGTCCCCGCAGACTTAGAGATTTCCAGCATTACTCCATGCAGCCATAAGGACCTTCTCTCTTTACTCCTTGGGTTTCCGCTGTCCTAGCAGGAAGTGAGAAACGTTCTCGTAAATCACAAGGATGGTACAGCAGGCGGGGTCGCTCAAAATAACTTGGGGTCAATTTTCTTTAGAAGTCCGTATATACTCGTGTATAAGCCGACCCATGTATAAGCCGACCACCCTAATTTTGTCACAAAAAACTGGGAAAACTTATTGACTCGCCTATAAACCTAGGGTGGAAAATGCCGAAGCTACTGGTAAATTTCAAAAATAAAATGGGCCCCATAAGATGCTCCATAAAGTTCATGATGGCCCCATATAATGCTCCATAAAGTTCATGATGGGTTCCATAAGATGCTCCATACAAAAATATGCCTAATAATGCTGCACAGTGAATAATGGTAGCCCTATAACATGGTCCATAATAACATATGCCCCATATAATGCTGCACAGTGATTGGTGGCCCCTTATAATGCTGCATGGAGAGTGGACCCTTATAATGCTGCACAATGATTAGTGGCCCCTTATAATGCTGCACAGTGATTAGTGGCCCCTTATAATGCTGCACAGTGATTAGTGGCCCCTTATAATGCTGCACATTGATTAGTGGCCCCTTACAATGCTGCACGGTGATTAGTGGCCACTTATAATGCTGCACAGTGATTAGTGGCCCCTTGAAATGCAGTGATTAGTGGCCCCTTATGCTGCACGGTGATTAGTGGCCCTTTGTAATGCTGCACAGTGATTAGTGGCCCCGTATAATGCTGCACAGTGATGAGAGGCCCCCTTATAATGCTGCACAGTGATGAGTGGCCTCTTATAATGCAGCACAGTGATGAGTGGCCCCATATAATGCTGCACAGTGATTACTGGCCCTATATAATGCTGCACAGTGATTACTGGCCCCATATAATGCTGCACAGTGATTAGTGGCCCCTTGTAATGCTGCACAGTGATTAGTGGCCCCTTGTAATGCTGCACAGTGATTAGTGGCCCCTTGTAATGCTGCACAGTTATTAGTGGCCCCTTGTAATGCTGCACAGTGATGAGTGGCCCCTTGTAATGCTGCACAGTGATGAGTGGCCCCTTATAATGCTGCACAGTGATTAGTGGCCCCTTGAAATGCTGCAGTGATTAGTGGCTCCTTATTATGCTGCACGGTGATTAGTGGCCCCTTATTATGCTGCACGGTGATGAGTGGCCCCTTATAATGCTGCAAGGTGATGAGTGGCCCCTTATAATGCTGCACAGTGATGAGTGGCCCCTTATAATGCTGCACAGTGATGAGTGGCCCCTTATAATGCTGCACAGTGATGAGTGGCCCCTTATAATGCTGCACAGTGATGAGTGGCCCCTTATAATGCTGCACAGTGATGAGTGGCCCCTTGTATTGCTGCACAGTGATTAGTGGCCCCTTACAATGCTGCTGCCGCAGCCTCAATTAAAAAAATGAAAAAAAAAACTATATACTCACCTTGTCACTGCTGCAGCTGCTGCTCCTCAGCGTTGCTGGCTCTGCAGTGACTGTTCAGGCAGAGGGCGCCTGCTAACTACGTCATGGCACCCTCTGACCTTAACGTCACTGCCAGAGGAAGCAAGACAGCAGAGCGATGCGCAGCGGTGGAATGGGGCACAGGTGAATATGGCTCCCCCCGTTATACTCACCTCTCCTGGCATGTCTCTGCAGCCCCCCGTGCTTGTTCCATCTTCTCAGTGCTGTTCTTCCTGCTTTCTGCGGTCACGTGGTGCCGCTCATTACATATGTGCATATTAATGAGGGT
The DNA here is from genome assembly GCF_039654945.1 of Dendrobates tinctorius. Classification (NCBI taxonomy): domain Eukaryota; kingdom Metazoa; phylum Chordata; class Amphibia; order Anura; family Dendrobatidae; genus Dendrobates; species Dendrobates tinctorius. Next base: position 62,623,178 of record NW_027361743.1, read on the forward strand.
AATGAGCGTACCACGTGACCGCTGAAAGCAGGAAGAACAGCGCCGAGAAGATGGAATAAGCACGGGGGGCTGCAGAAACATGCCAGGAGAGGTGAGTATGATCTCCGACACCCCCCCCCGCTCCCCCTCCCTGGCCGACCCCCGGTATATGACTCGCGTATAAGCCGAGAGGGGGACTTTCAGCCCCAAAAAATTGGCTGAAAATCTCGACTTATACGCGAGTATATACTGTAAGCCTTTTTTGTCCTTTAAGACAGAAGAAACAAAACTATTAACTCTTCTTCTAAGGTCTGACTGTGAGCTCGGACCCTCCCCAGCTATTTGTTAGGGCACTCCAGGCTAAGGGGTTGTACTGCTATGCTCTGTTATTGCAGACTTCATCATCCCAATCATAGTTCATCATCAGCACATCAGCCCCATCATAGACCATCATCAGCACATCAACCCCATCATAGTCCATCATCAGCACATCAGCCCCATCATAGTCCATCATCAGCACATCAGCCCCATCATAGTCCATCATCAGCATATCAGCCCCATCATTGTCCCATAATGAAAGAAGTGTTGTTGCGCATTCTTAACAGCCGCTTGTTCCAGACACCCTGTTCTTAGGATTGGTGGGGGTCCTGGCAGTGAAACACCCGTAATCAGCAAGTTATGATCTACCAATGGCTAGGGGATAACTTGCTGAGGAGGCAGAAGTTGGGGACTACTGTTTTTAAAGACCGCAATACCTATATCAGGAGCTGTAAAGAAATATATGTTTCTAAGCTTTATCTTGAGTCCATTTTCCTTGTCGATAATTCTTAGATAATTCTGGGAAAAAAAGTATTTTAATACATATAACAAACTTAAATTGTCTTTGGAGAATAAAGTCTATCGGCGGTCAGTGCAGTGTACTACATTAGTTTGTGGGACAGAACATGTTGATAAAGGGTCGGTCTCATCACTGCACTCACCGTCCATAAGCTTTATTAGGGTAGATATCCACAGAATATGGATATAGTAGATGTATACCCCCTCTCAGGAATCCTTCCCTCATATTAGCTATGATGACTACATTCCACTGCAAACAGCAGAAGAAACTTGAGGCGCACTATTTACAAGAGGAGTTTTCCCATACATTTATGTGTTATCCATAAAATATTCTATAAATGTCTGATAGGCAGAGGTCCCGGACGTGAAACCCGCATCTGTCTACAGACCTGGGGAACTATGAATGTACAGATGGCCATTCACTATTGGGGAGGTTCCTATAAGATCTGAGTACTCAGCCTTGTGTTTGGTTATTTTCATAGACCTTGACATGAGCGGCAGGGTACATATGAAACCAGTGCTCCACCCAATTCTTCCTGAAGCAATTTTGTGGCTGATTCAAGACCCCTGTACTATTGATTTGAGGGTTCCTAAATGGTTGGAGACCCACACCAGTCTAATGTATTTGAGATGTTGTACCCTCTTAACGAAAGATCAGAGGAAAATACCTTCAACAAAACTGCTGGTTGGGTCGGATGTGGTATTCTGAGCCACTTGGTTTGTTGTCTCACATGTTTATGCTTAAAGTTCTTAATGGTTTGTTCTTGTTGAGTTTATGGGACCTTTGTCTATACTGTACTGTTCCTTTTTCATTTTTTTAGATAAGCATTCCATACTGTTAGGTGAAGAACTGGTGCTACCCTTCTTCACATTGAGGCATCATCCTACCATTGTGATCAGAAGCCCTATAACCCGGCTTCATTGTTAGGATGCAGGATTTATATAAATTAGCTCTACTGGGGTCTTAAAAGTGCAGGCATTGAGGAAGAAGTACAAAATCAGCAGGCAAATGAGTAGTCAGAAACAAGCAAAGGTCAGGGCAGGCAGCAGTGCAGAAACATAACCGGAAACAAGCAGAGGTCAGGGCAGGCAGCAGTGCAAAAACATAACCGGAAACAACCATAAAACCAAAGAAAAAAAACGACCCACAGTCCATATAGTGCAGAATAATATACATTTTTATTAGTATCACAGATTAATAACCGGAAACAAGCAGAGGTCAGGGCAGGCGGCAGTGCAGAAGCATAATCCATTGAGCAAGCTGAGGTCAGGGCAGGCGGCAGTGCAGAAACATAATCCATTGAGCAAGCTGAGGTCAGGGCAGGCGGCAGTTCAAAAACATAATCCATTGAGCAAGCAGAGGTCAGGCAGGCGGCAGTGCAGAAACATAATCCATTGAGCAAGCAGAGGTCAGGGCAGGCGTCAGTTCAAAAACATAATCCATTGAGCAAGCAGAGGTCAGGGCAGGCGGCAGTTCAAAAACATAATCCACTGAGCAAGCAGAGGTCAAGGCAGGCGGCAGTGCAGAAACATAATCCATTGAGCAAGCAGAGGTCAGGGTAGGCGGCAGTTCAAAAACATAATCCATTGAGCAAGCAGAGGTGAAGGCAGGCGGCAGTGCAGAAACAATCCATTGAGCAAGCAGAGGTCAGGCAGGCGACAGTTCAAAAACATAATCCATTGAGCAAGCAAAGGTCAGGGCAGGCGGCAGTGTAGATGCATAACTTTAAACAAGCAGAGGTCAGGGCAGGCGGCAGTATAGAAACATGATCCATTGATCAAGCCATAGTCAAAACCGGAAAATCTGTCTAAGAAGCAGCTGTGCAGAAGATGGTATGTGCTTGCTGCAAGCAACTCGCCACTACATTTTCCGCCGGCTAAATCAAAGTGCCGCGGAATTCTCTTCTCGGGAGAATGATCTTCCTAGGACTTGGAAGGAAACCCAAATCTCTCTTGTAGGCACGTTGTACATCCTGTGGGCTCATCAGCATTACTTGCATGATCTTTCCAGTGGTATAGCTGACTGGCAGGTGTGGTGTAGGATTGTAGCCTTGTTTAGCAGTCACCTTAATACGCGGTTGATGGTCGTAAGGCATACTGAGGAGTATACGTGCTTGAGAGGGAGTTAGCTCCATCCAGGTGCATGGGGATGGGCTCCTGGGCAATGTGGCTGTTGTCTCTTCCTCATCTACTGTTCTGGTGAGTATCAGGCGTTCCTTCATACCCTCTGGCTCTGCGCTGATGTTTGCTGCAGGTTGTACGAATCGGCCTATTTCGGGCATTGTAGGATATGGTGGTGGACTTTTCAGTCTGGAATATCGGTCCTTTGCCTTTTCTGGTGTTTTGAACAGGCATTTAATAATTGACACGATATAATAAAGCACTGCCATCACATACCCCGTGAAGCCAGTTGGCCTTTGGTGGTGTTCAGGCCTCTGACTGTATAGGGATGTCCTGGCATGTGGGAGACGTCTCCGTGGTTGGAACTTTCCTCCAGCTACGGGTGCAGCCATTAGGCTGCCTTCCCCTCCACACACACAAAAGTGTGTGCGGATGGTAGAAAACACTCCCAAAAAAAAGAAATAAAAGTAAAAAAAATAAACAAAACAAGTAAAAAGTGATTTACAAGTCGCTCTGGGTTAGTGTTCAGCTCTCCTCTCTATCTCTGCTTGCCTCGCACTGACCGTTCTTGCGGAACATTCCATGACTCGTGGACAACGCTTCTGTGATGTCATAAAGACGAACATGGCAATGGGTCTAATATAGGAGAACTAGTTATGTTACCCATGGCAGACCATCCAATACCAGCTGCCACTGTACGGATAGGGGTTAGCTGGATTGGGATGAGATGTATAAAAACTTACCGGTACAATAGCGCAAGTCATTGCTTTATTTACTGTTTTTGCTTTTTTACCTGTTTACAGGCAAATCTTTCTATTTGATATTTTCAAACCTGTATAATTCTGTATCCTCATATGTGAGATAATGTGATGTATCTATTGTCAGCTCCTTGTAGGAATGTCTCCTCCTCTCTTCCCGGTAACACGGATCACCCGTGATGGGCACAGACCATTGCTGTAGTCGGAATTATTTCATATAGCTTCAGAATAAATGTTAAATAATATTGTATTTTTTCCATATAATTGGCTCAGATCACTTTTTTTAATTTGTCTGTAATTCTAAGTAGTGATAAAAAAATAAATAACCCCAAGTGTGAACCTGGTGTAGAACGTACAAATTGTCCAGAGTCTCTCCTGGGCCATGTTCACACGTGCAGAAGTGCTGCATTGTTTCCATAGGTATTCGCACTAAAGCAATCAAAACTTTTTATTGTATTTTTTTGTGGCAGTTTTTTCGAATGCATTTTTTTTAGTAGAGGAATGCTTCAGTTCCACAATTGGAGACTTCATTGGAATTTTGCATGCGTTTTTTATGCTCTCCATATAATATAGTGGAAAATATTAAACAAAAGCATCAAAAAGTTCACACTTCTGCTGCACCATTAGCCCCTGTATGTAGTACAGCTTAGGCCTCTTTCACACTTCAGTTTTTTGCATCAGTTCAAATCCGCCAAAAAGGCAGACAAGCGGATCCGTTCTGAACTGATGTGAACGGATGGCACAGGATCCTGAAAATGAGGAAATTTAAAGGAAATGCTGGTCGGGAAGGAGAGAGAGAGAGAGTTTTGTTGCAAGCTCCGTTTTGAAATCTTTGAGGATGGTGACGGACAGCAACTTTTGGCGGATCCTCAAAAAAAAAACGGATGAAACGGACAGCCATCCGTCACAATCCGCCATTAATGCAAGTCAATGGGGAAAAAACGGATCCTCCAAAAAAAATTGAGGATCCGTTTTTGTCAAAACCTGACGGATTGTGACTGATTGCAAAAAACTGAAGTGTGAAAGGGGCCTTAGGGAGCGATAAATGAAGTGAAAAGAAAAGTAAAACAACAAAAAAAGATTTAAACAAATCTGAAAAAAAACTCATAAAAGTTCAATTTTCCTCCATTGAAAATGAACATAAAAAAAAATGTCAAGTGATATCGCCACATCCAGCAAAGTCCGAGCTATCAAAATATAAAAATAATTAACCCAATTGGTAAACACAAAAAATTTAAAAACGCCAACATTGCGGTATTTTTTGGTCGCTGCAATACCACTTAAAATACGTAACAAGCAACTAAAATGTCATATGTATCCCAAAGTAATATCCATAATAACGTCTCGCCTTATGAAAAAATAATCCCTCTCATAGCTCTATTGAACGAAAAAGTAAAACTACGGGTCTCGGAAAATGGCAACACAAACTCCAACATATTTTTTATTTCAAAGTCTTGATTTTTTTTCTACCACTAAAATAATTTAAAAATCTGGGCACGTTTAGTATCTCTGTAATCATACTGATGAGGAGAATCATATTACATGGTCATTTTTACCACATAATGTACGCCGTAAACATAATTAAGGTCAGAATTGCGTTTTTTTTCACAATTTTCCCATTTCCCTGTACATTGTGTGTCAGGATAAGTCACAACCACTGCCACCAATATTTCTTGAACACCACTTGCTCACGACACACCTGCCCTGGGATGTTACTATAAAGGTGAACCTCCCATATTCTTTTGTCCACTCACCTAAGCGCACCCCGCAGACAGTTCTCACATCCACATCACACTGTTTGCTGCTATCGGTCACTGTTTTGATAGGCCAGTGAGACATCTGCGCTGGGTCACACACTAGCACACATGCCACCCAGCTTTTCTGAGCCCCTGATAGGTGCTCTTCTTGTACTTTTGTATACACATACAGCAAAACACAACCAAGGTATACTCGCCGTCCTCAGGGTTTGGGGGACGTTTAGCGCAGAAAAGAACAAACTTATTAAAATTTAGATTTAAAGGGATCCTGTCAGCAGGATTGTGAACAGTAAAGTACAGACAGTGTCAGGTCTACGCTGTTATACTGATTAAAATGAGGTGACCTGGGTGATGAAATGCATCTTGTGGTTGTTGTGTAATCTGTATTTGTAAATTTCAGTTATTGAGATTCTGGTGCTCCGGGTGTTTGTGGGGTTACAAAAAAAAGGTTTGCATTCATCAAAATGGTGCCTGTGCTGTAGTATAATACATGACTAATATCAATATGTAGACATGTGTAAGGGGTTGAGAGTCTTACCCCTTTAAACCCCCATGTTGCTGTTGTACTTGTATATATATTTATATATATGTTATACCATTGTTGCGCATTATCGTATATTTCATGTTGCTGTATTATTTATATAGCATAAGCTATGTTTCTGCACCTTGTACTTGGTAGGGACAGTGCAGTCTGGGCTATGGTCACTAGATGGGGCACTGAGCTCATTGCACAGTAGATGTAGCTGTAGGACATATAGGAGTTAACTGTAGGAGGGGATAGCTGGAGAATAAGCCAGGATGGTCTTCCAGTTTCAGGCAGTCAGAGGCCTGACCCCTTTGTGCTCGGGTGGGCTATATGCCTGAGCTGCCTAACTACCCCGTGATGTTAAAGCTGATGCCCAGCCATCTAGAGAAGAACACGGTACTGCAGAATCAGCAATAAAGTGGAAAAGAGTGTAAGTAAACAGAGGAAGATTGAAGGTTACCGTAAAAGGGTACGGGCAGGTCACTCCAGAATGTGGTGGAAAGCTACGTGGGCTGAATCTCTGATGTCCGGGGCGAAACATGCTGGAGAGCGCTTCACCGTGGTGACGCTATACAGGGAGGACACTGAGGAGCCATCTGAGACGCTTCGTCAAACGGAAACACTGCAAGGAACAGTGAAGGGAAAGATGAAGTAATGTGCTGTCTTTACTGTGATGAAAATGCTGGAAACTATGTGGATGTGCTGTGTCCTGAAGAAAATAAATTTGCTCAGTTAAGAGTTGCCCTGGACTGTGTCTCTATTCATTGGGATCAAGGATCAGCATCAAGTCGGCGTAGCAAAGGGGACACTGACGGCACGGTGAGTATTCACCGTACCATGCAAGAGAAGAGGTACCGTTTTCCTGTAGAGGGAGGTCAGGGTATACAATGCCCGAACCCGAAATACTCAGCCACGACTACTGCCCTGGCTGACCTTTACACATAAAGTGTAGAAGTCGGGGGGGAAAGTGGGGAATGTGGTCTAGAAGTGATCAAGTATAGTGTGTTATTTTCTGCAGCAAACGTGTCCTGGCTGGAAGAGGAAGAAAAGCGAAGATGAATCGCTACAAATACAGAGGTCACTGGTAAGTCAGTGATTTACCTGGACACTTACATTATATAGTATATACAGAGCTCCTGTGTATAATGTCACTGGTGATCCTTGTATTACCTGTACGCTGACTATATGCAGAGCTCCTGTGTATAATGTTACTGGTGAGTCACTGTATTACCTGTACACTATACACTATATACAGAACTCCTGTGTATGTCTCCAGTGATCATTCTATTACTTGTACACTGACATTATATATACAGACAGGTAGCGTCGGACTGATTCTCCGGTGGGCCCTGGCATCTGGTGGGCCCTGGCACCTCTACTGGTATACAGGGACAGCAGTTGCCTAGGGCCCCCACTGCTCCAGGGGCCCCCAGCCAGTGCCACACAGCTGCTATGGGGGCCCTGCCAGCGGAGCAGCAGCGGGTGTCAGGAGGCAGGAGCCACTGTCCCCACTACTAAAGAGAAATGAATATTCATTCACTCTCGGCCTTCACTCACCCCGGGGCCCCGCTCCCCAACCTAGGCAGCCGGCGCCGCGCTCAATTGCAGTGGAAGAGAGAGCATCTCTCTCCCATCAGTCCCCTCTGCTCCTGACTCACAGCCGATGCGCGATGACGTCACTTCATCGCGCACCCGCTGTGTGTCTGGCAGACGGGTCAGCTGCTGACACTGAAGCCGTCATCAGCGTGGGAGCAGGAGGAGAGGTGAGTATTGTGGTTTGTTTTTTATATATCTATCTATATCTATCTCTATATCTATCTGTCTCTATATCTATATATCTCTATATCTATCTATTTCTATCTGTATATCTATATCTCTATCTCTATATCTATCTGTCTCTATCTTAGATATAGAGATAGATATAGATAGATAGATAGATAGATAGATATAGAGGTAGATATAGATAGATATAAATAGTCTATATCCATCTATCTCTATACCTATCTATATCTATCTCTATCTATTATCTTTATATCTATCCATCTATATATCATCTATCCATAGATCTATCTATTTATCCCCTATCTATCTATATACCTATCTATAGCTATCACTATCTATTATCTTTATATCTATCTATCTATCTATCTATCTATCTTTCTATCTATCTATCCATATATCTATTTATCCCCTATCTATCTATTTATCTATCTATATCTATCTAGGTCTATCTATCTCTATAGCTACCTATATCTTTCACTATCTATTATCTTTATATCTTTATATCTATCTGTCTATCCATAGATCTATCTATCTATTATCTATCTATACATCTAATTATCACATATCTATCTATCTATCTATCTAGTGTTATACCCTATGAGGGGGCAGCATTATACCCTATGAGGGGGTGCATTATACCCTATGAGGGGGGAGAAGCATTATACCCTATGAGGGGGCAGCCTTATACCCTATGAGGGGGTGCAATATACCTTATCTTCCAACAAAATTAATTCTAAGTCCTCCATTTTGTTGGCGAGGCTTCTGGCATTTGTATACATGCACTTTATGTATGTCTGTACCTCTATTTCTTAAATTATTAACTGTTCTAACCTCACCCCCCATGCCACTACCACCCCCAATTTCATTATTTGTGCCCAGGTCTCTATCTACACAGTCTTCCCCTCTTATAAAATGAATACCCTCCCCTAGTTCCAAATTTAAACACTCCTCCACCCTTCTAGCCATTTTTTTCCCCAGCACAGCTGCACCCTCCCCATTGAGGTGCAGCCCGTCCCTAGCGTAGAACCTGTAGCCAACTGAGAAGTCAGCCCAGTTCTCCAGGAACCCAAACCCCTCCTTCCTACACTAATTCTTGAACCACTTATTAACTTCCCTAATCTCCTCTCTGGCGTGGCACGTGGTACAGGAAATATTTCCAAAAATACCACCTTGGAGGTCCTTGCCTTAAGATTGCAGCCTAATTCCCTGAAATCATCTTTAAGGACCTTCCACCTACCTCTGTGTCATTTGTACCAATGTGCACCATGACCGCTGGATCCTCACCAGCCCCTCCCAGTAATCTGTCAACCCGGTCAGCGATGTGTCAGACTTGCGCGCCAGATAGGCAGCACACCGTTCGACGATCCCTTTCTTTGTGACAGATTGCCCTATCTGTTCCCCTAATAATTGAGTCCCCCACTACCAGCACCTGTCTGGCCTGCCCTGCTCTCCTATTTCTCCCCTTACTGGAGCATATACTCCTCTGGCTTTCAGAGGACATGCCTTGCTGCAGCAGTGCTACCCCTGCACTGACACTCCCCTCATCTGCCAACTTGGCAAACTTATTGGGTTGTGCCAGATCAGGACTAGCCTCCCTGGCACTCTTCTGTCTACCCCACCTTCTAACTGTCACCCATCTTACTGCTTCACTGTCCTGCAGCTCCAACCTAGCATCCCCCCCTCATCTATCTCATTGAGCGTCTGCTCAGTGAGTAGAAGTCTCCTTTCCATATTGTCTATTGATCTCAGTGTTGCCAGCTGCACATTTAAATCCAGTATCTGGGCTTCCAAATGCACAATGTGCTCACATCTCGCACAGCAGTATGCACCCTCGACTGGCTGGTCAAGGATTGCGTACATGCGGCAAGACGTACACTGGATGGCATTGGCAATAGTGGAGCACATTCCTAATGGGGATTGCACCAGACAGAAAAGATAAGTAAAAATAAATAAAAAGTATTAATAAAATATAACAGCAATTCAGTAATACCTCCTTTGCAAACTCCCTGAATCCAAAGTCACTGAATCACAAGTCACACACTTACCACCGTTCGCACTTACGCTCAGGTCACACTCAGCTCGTTTACACTCGCTCAGGCAGAAGATTTAAAGAGATTTTTTTTCCCTTCACCAGCAAACCACCCTGCTGCTCAATGCACTTCCAAAAGCTCCTGTGTATAATTTCACTGGTGGTCACTGTATTACACTGACACTGTATGCAGATCTTCTGTGTATAAATATCAGGATCCTGTCAGCGTCGGCGAACTGCCACGGCTGAGCAGCGTGACTCACCCCTACTGCGGGAGGGCCCGGGGTCCGATACTGCAGGGAAAGTTGAGGCAGACGGGACCTGCGATGCTGAAGGTAGTAAGAAGTACAAGGACCTACGATCATGTGACCACAGGGGGCGGGGCTTAGTGTCCCACTTCTGAAGATGATTGTAGGACTCTACTACAGGAATCCTGGAGTAGAGGCGAGGGAAACTCAGGTCAGACAAACGGGCGGTCATACATGGAGAGGGCGGCGCGATACCAGAGGGGCGAGCAGAGAGTAGTCAGAACGTAAGCAATGAGTCATACATGGAGATAGCTGCACAGTACAAGAGGGGCAATCAGAGAATAGTCAGGTCATAGGCAATGAGTCATACACAGAGATAGCAACGCAGTACAAGAGGGACAGGCAGAACTCGTAACAGGGACAGAACCAGATCAAAACCAAACAAGCATAAAGTATTACAGTCACAAAGCACACCAGGGTCACACACACTCGGCCAAGGGTCTGAGTATAAACGATGAGGAATGAGCCCACAATGAGGCTTTAAAAAGCCTCCCAGAATCTCAGAGTGAGGCCATCCACATTAACCTCTGAACTACCTAATCCCACAAGCTGAGCAAACCTTGACAATAATGTTGCCAGTGATCACTGAGCTCCTGTGTATAATGTCACTGGTAATCACTATATTACCTGTACACTGACACTATATACAGAGGTACTGTGTATAATGTCACTGGTGGTAATAACAGTGTTGTTATTATTGTGGTTTGTATTCATAATCAGTACTGTAGTATTCCATCAATAAGTGGTGGTAATTTGTGGACTGTTCACAGTGTGGAAGTATTTCTCCGTGTATGAATTATTATTTGGTCCCTATATGCTGGTAATATGTCATATTATTCGGTCACTATGTGGTGGTAATATGTGGTCTGGTCATGGTGTGGTTGTATTTGTGCCTTTTATGTGATATGATGCGGGTACTATGTGGTCTGGTCATGGTGTGGTGGTATTTCTCCCCTGTATGTGGTATTATTGGTCTTGGTACAGTGGATTGTGTTGTGTTTGACGGTCATTAGTCTTCTCTGATATTAATTAGGAGAATATTCTTTATTTCCATTAGAGATTAAATACTTTGTAAACAGCGGCAGAGATGCACTTACAGGGGTTTCCTGTGGAAAAACGTAATCTCCTATTCACAGGACAAGTGATAACGTATTGATTGGGGGGGTCTAACTACTTGGACCCATTCAGCAAAATGTGGAACTTTTTATCCCCATTAGACTGGAATGGCATGTCCGACTTGACCACTGATCCATTCATTCCCTCAGTGGCTGCACTTGTATTTTTATAGAAGCTCCAAAGAGAATGAATGAAGCTTCGGTCAGATATCTAACCTGCTGCTCCATTTTAAAATGGGGATAAGTGTCCTATCAACGATAAAACTTTCTCATTCTTCCGGTCGGTGCAGTTTCTAATGGTCGGACGTATGCGATCAGCTATCCTATAGAGCCCATGGATCGGTGATAAATTGTTTTAACCAAAGAACCACATTAATGTAAACTACCGTAATTATACATCCCAGTTATGGGGATGCACAGTAGATGTACAGGAGCCGCCTGTGTTTTACAGCCGATGCTCCACTATAATGGGGATAACGACTGACAGATATTAGCATATAGCTGTAGGATGGGGCCCTAGAGTCCATTCCCCTGGTGGGCCCCAGACACCCCAGTTCGACCCTGAATATACATCATTGTGGATTATCAGATACCGGATTTAGGGAAATTTCTCTGTAATATGGAAGGCAATGACATGAATAGATAGCAAAATCTGGTTTGTCTACAATCTTTTTTATTTGTTAGGTTCTTTCCTGTTACAGCACTTCTGTCCTGTAGTATAAACCTTCTCTCACACTAGTGCTAGCACTAAACCTTGGTTTGCCTTCTTCTAAAGTCTCTGTTGTCCCCGCAGACTTAGAGATTTCCAGCATTACTCCATGCAGCCATAAGGACCTTCTCTCTTTACTCCTTGGGTTTCCGCTGTCCTAGCAGGAAGTGAGAAACGTTCTCGTAAATCACAAGGATGGTACAGCAGGCGGGGTCGCTCAAAATAACTTGGGGGCAATTTTCTTTAGAAGTCCGTATATACTCGTGTATAAGCCGACCCATGTATAAGCCGACCACCCTAATTTTGTCACAAAAAACTGGGAAAACTTATTGACTCGCCTATAAACCTAGGGTGGAAAATGCCGAAGCTACTGGTAAATTTCAAAAATAAAATGGGCCCCATAAGATGCTCCATAAAGTTCATGATGGCCCCATATAATGCTCCATAAAGTTCATGATGGGTTCCATAAGATGCTCCATACAAAAATATGCCTAATAATGCTGCACAGTGAATAATGGTAGCCCTATAACATGGTCCATAATAACATATGCCCCATATAATGCTGCACAGTGATTGGTGGCCCCTTATAATGCTGCATGGAGAGTGGACCCTTATAATGCTGCACAATGATTAGTGGCCCCTTATAATGCTGCACAGTGATTAGTGGCCCCTTATAATGCTGCACAGTGATTAGTGGCCCCTTATAATGCTGCACAGTGATTAGTGGCCCCTTATAATGCTGCACATTGATTAGTGGCCCCTTACAATGCTGCACGGTGATTAGTGGCCACTTATAATGCTGCACAGTGATTAGTGGCCCCTTGAAATGCAGTGATTAGTGGCCCCTTATGCTGCACGGTGATTAGTGGCCCTTTGTAATGCTGCACAGTGATTAGTGGCCCCGTATAATGCTGCACAGTGATGAGAGGCCCCCTTATAATGCTGCACAGTGATGAGTGGCCTCTTATAATGCAGCACAGTGATGAGTGGCCCCATATCATGCTGCACAGTGATTACTGGCCCTATATAATGCTGCACAGTGATTACTGGCCCCATATAATGCTGCACAGTGATTAGTGGCCCCTTGTAATGCTGCACAGTGATTAGTGGCCCCTTGTAATGCTGCACAGTGATTAGTGGCCCCTTGTAATGCTGCACAGTTATTAGTGGCCCCTTGTAATGCTGCACAGTGATGAGTGGCCCCTTGTAATGCTGCACAGTGATGAGTGGCCCCTTATAATGCTGCACAGTGATTAGTGGCCCCTTGAAATGCTGCAGTGATTAGTGGCTCCTTATTATGCTGCACGGTGATTAGTGGCCCCTTATTATGCTGCACGGTGATGAGTGGCCCCTTATAATGCTGCAAGGTGATGAGTGGCCCCTTATAATGCTGCACAGTGATGAGTGGCCCCTTATAATGCTGCACAGTGATGAGTGGCCCCTTATAATGCTGCACAGTGATGAGTGGCCCCTTATAATGCTGCACAGTGATGAGTGGCCCCTTGTATTGCTGCACAGTGATTAGTGGCCCCTTACAATGCTGCTGCCGCAGCCTCAATTAAAAAAATGAAAAAAAAAACTATATACTCACCTTGTCACTGCTGCAGCTGCTGCTCCTCAGCGTTGCTGGCTCTGCAGTGACTGTTCAGGCAGAGGGCGCCTGCTAACTACGTCATGGCACCCTCTGACCTTAACGTCACTGCCAGAGGAAGCAAGACAGCAGAGCGATGCGCAGCGGTGGAATGGGGCACAGGTGAATATGGCTCCCCCCGTTATACTCACCTCTCCTGGCATGTCTCTGCAGCCCCCCGTGCTTGTTCCATCTTCTCAGTGCTGTTCTTCCTGCTTTCTGCGGTCACGTGGTGCCGCTCATTACATATGTGCATATTAATGAGGGTAATGAGCGTACCACGTGACCGCTGAAAGCAGGAAGAACAGCGCCGAGAAGATGGAATAAGCACGGGGGGCTGCAGAAACATGCCAGGAGAGGTGAGTATGATCTCCGACACCCCCCCCGCTCCCCCTCCCTGGCCGACCCCCGGTATATGACTCGCGTATAAGCCGAGAGGGGGACTTTCAGCCCCAAAAAATGGGCTGAAAATCTCGACTTATACGCGAGTATATACTGTAAGCCTTTTTTGTCCATTAAGACAGAAGAAACAAAACTATTAACTCTTCTTCTAAGGTCTGACTGTGAGCTCGGACCCTCCCCAGCTATTTGTTAGGGCACTCCAGGCTAAGGGGTTGTACTGCTATGCTCTGTTATTGCAGACTTCATCATCCCAATCATAGTTCATCATCAGCACATCAGCCCCATCATAGTCCATCATCAGCACATCAACCCCATCATAGTCAATCATCAGCACATCAGCCCCATCATAGTCCATCATCAGCACATCAGCCCCATCATAGTCCATCATCAGCATATCAGCCCCATCATTGTCCCATAATGAAAGAAGTGTTGTTGCGCATTCTTAACAGCCGCTTGTTCCAGACACCCTGTTCTTAGGATTGGTGGGGGTCCTGGCAGTGAAACACCCGTAATCAGCAAGTTATGATCTACCAATGGCTAGGGGATAACTTGCTGAGGAGGCAGAAGTTGGGGACTACTGTTTTTAAAGACCGCAATACCTATATCAGGAGCTGTAAAGAAATATATGTTTCTAAGCTTTATCTTGAGTCCATTTTCCTTGTCGATAATTCTTAGATAATTCTGGGAAAAAAAGTATTTTAATACATATAACAAACTTAAATTGTCTTTGGAGAATAAAGTCTATCGGCGGTCAGTGCAGTGTACTACATTAGTTTGTGGGACAGAACATGTTGATAAAGGGTCGGTCTCATCACTGCACTCACCGTCCATAAGCTTTATTAGGGTAGATATCCACAGAATATGGATATAGTAGATGTATACCCCCTCTCAGGAATCCTTCCCTCATATTAGCTATGATGACTACATTCCACTGCAAACAGCAGAAGAAACTTGAGGCGCACTATTTACAAGAGGAGTTTTCCCATACATTTATGTGTTATCCATAAAATATTCTATAAATGTCTGATAGGCAGAGGTCCCGGACGTGAAACCCGCATCTGTCTACAGACCTGGGGAACTATGAATGTACAGATGGCCATTCACTATTGGGGAGGTTCCTATAAGATCTGAGTACTCAGCCTTGTGTTTGGTTATTTTCATAGACCTTGACATGAGCGGCAGGGTACATATGAAACCAGTGCTCCACCCAATTCTTCCTGAAGCAATTTTGTGGCTGATTCAAGACCCCTGTACTATTGATTTGAGGGTTCCTAAATGGTTGGAGACCCACACCAGTCTAATGTATTTGAGATGTTGTACCCTCTTAACGAAAGATCAGAGGAAAATACCTTCAACAAAACTGCTGGTTGGGTCAGATGTGGTATTCTGAGCCACTTGGTTTGTTGTCTCACATGTTTATGCTTAAAGTTCTTAATGGTTTGTTCTTGTTGAGTTTATGGGACCTTTGTCTATACTGTACTGTTCCTTTTTCATTTTTTTAGATAAGCATTCCATACTGTTAGGTGAAGAACTGGTGCTACCCTTCTTCACATTGAGGCATCATCCTACCATTGTGATCAGAAGCCCTATAACCCGGCTTCATTGTTAGGATGCAGGATTTATATAAATTAGCTCTACTGGGGTCTTAAAAGTGCAGGCATTGAGGAAGAAGTACAAAATCAGCAGGCAAATGAGTAGTCAGAAACAAGCAAAGGTC
Organism: Dendrobates tinctorius; assembly: GCF_039654945.1. Taxonomy (NCBI): domain Eukaryota; kingdom Metazoa; phylum Chordata; class Amphibia; order Anura; family Dendrobatidae; genus Dendrobates; species Dendrobates tinctorius. The sequence goes on from NW_027361743.1 coordinate 62,638,848, forward strand.
AGGGCAGGCAGCAGTGCAGAAACATAACCGGAAACAAGCAGAGGTCAGGGCAGGCAGCAGTGCAAAAACATAACCGGAAACAACCATAAAACCAAAGAAAAAAAACGACCCACAGTCCATATAGTGCAGAATAATATACATTTTTATTAGTATCACAGATTAATAACCGGAAACAAGCAGAGGTCAGGGCAGGCGGCAGTGCAGAAGCATAATCCATTGAGCAAGCTGAGGTCAGGGCAGGCGGCAGTGCAGAAACATAATCCATTGAGCAAGCTGAGGTCAGGGCAGGCGGCAGTTCAAAAACATAATCCATTGAGCAAGCAGAGGTCAGGCAGGCGGCAGTGCAGAAACATAATCCATTGAGCAAGCAGAGGTCAGGGCAGGCGTCAGTTCAAAAACATAATCCATTGAGCAAGCAGAGGTCAGGGCAGGCGGCAGTTCAAAAACATAATCCACTGAGCAAGCAGAGGTCAAGGCAGGCGGCAGTGCAGAAACAATCCATTGAGCAAGCAGAGTTCAGGCAGGCGGCAGTTCAAAAACATAATCCATTGAGCAAGCAAAGGTCAGGGCAGGCGGCAGTGTAGATGCATAACTTTAAACAAGCAGAGGTCAGGGCAGGCGGCAGTATAGAAACATGATCCATTGATCAAGCCATAGTCAAAACCGGAAAATCTGTCTAAGAAGCAGCTGTGTAGAAGATGGTATGTGCTTGCTGCAAGCAACTCGCCACTACATTTTCCGCCGGCTAAATCAAAGTGCCGCGGAATTCTCTTCTCGGGAGAATGATCTTCCTAGGACTTGGAAGGAAACCCAAATCTCTCTTGTAGGCACGTTGTACATCCTGTGGGCTCATCAGCATTACTTGCATGATCTTTCCAGTGGTATAGCTGACTGGCAGGTGTGGTGTAGGATTGTAGCCTTGTTTAGCAGTCACCTTAATACGCGGTTGATGGTCGTAAGGCATACTGAGGAGTATACGTGCTTGAGAGGGAGTTAGCTCCATCCAGGTGCATGGGGATGGGCTCCTGGGCAATGTGGCTGTTGTCTCTTCCTCATCTACTGTTCTGGTGAGTATCAGGCGTTCCTTCATACCCTCTGGCTCTGCGCTGATGTTTGCTGCAGGTTGTACGAATCGGCCTATTTCGGGCATTGTAGGATATGGTGGTGGACTTTTCAGTCTGGAATATCGGTCCTTTGCCTTTTCTGGTGTTTTGAACAGGCATTTAATAATTGACACGATATAATAAAGCACTGCCATCACATACCCCGTGAAGCCAGTTGGCCTTTGGTGGTGTTCAGGCCTCTGACTGTATAGGGATGTCCTGGCATGTGGGAGACGTCTCCGTGGTTGGAACTTTCCTCCAGCTACGGGTGCAGCCATTAGGCTGCCTTCCCCTCCACACACACAAAAGTGTGTGCGGATGGTAGAAAACACTCCCAAAAAAAAGAAATAAAAGTAAAAAAAATAAACAAAACAAGTAAAAAGTGATTTACAATCGCTCTGGGTTAGTGTTCAGCTCTCCTCTCTATCTCTGCTTGCCTCGCACTGACCGTTCTTGCGGAACATTCCATGACTCGTGGACAACGCTTCTGTGATGTCATAAAGACGAACATGGCAATGGGTCTAATATAGGAGAACTAGTTATGTTACCCATGGCAGACCATCCAATACCAGCTGCCACTGTACGGATAGGGGTTAGCTGGATTGGGATGAGATGTATAAAAACTTACCGGTACAATAGCGCAAGTCATTGCTTTATTTACTGTTTTTGCTTTTTTACCTGTTTACAGGCAAATCTTTCTATTTGATATTTTCAAACCTGTATAATTCTGTATCCTCATACGTGAGATAATGTGATGTATCTATTGTCAGCTTCTTCCAGGAATGTCTCCTCCTCTCTTCCCGGTAACACGGATCACCCGTGATGGGCACAGACCATTGCTGTAGTCAGAATTATTTCATATAGCTTCAGAATAAATGTTAAATAATATTGTATTTTTTCCATATAATTGGCTCAGATCACTTTTTTTAATTTGTCTGTAATTCTAAGTAGTGATAAAAAAATAAATAACCCCAAGTGTGAACCTGGTGTAGAACGTACAAATTGTCCAGAGTCTCTCCTGGGCCATGTTCACACGTGCAGAAGTGCTGCATTGTTTCCATAGGTATTCGCACTAAAGCAATCAAAACTTTTTATTGTATTTTTTTGTGGCAGTTTTTTCGAATGCATTTTTTTTAGTAGAGGAATGCTTCAGTTCCACAATTGGAGACTTCATTGGAATTTTGCATGCGTTTTTTATGCTCTCCATATAATATAGTGGAAAATATTAAACAAAAGCATCAAAAAGTTCACACTTCTGCTGCACCATTAGCCCCTGTATGTAGTACAGCTTAGGCCTCTTTCACACTTCAGTTTTTTGCATCAGTTCAAATCCGCCAAAAAGGCAGACAAGCGGATCCGTTCTGAACTGATGTGAACGGATGGCACAGGATCCTGAAAATGAGGAAATTTAAAGGAAACGCTGGTCGGGAAGGAGAGAGAGAGAGAGAGAGTTTTGTTGCAAGCTCCGTTTTGAAATCTTTGAGGATGGTGACGGACAGCAACTTTTGGCGGATCCTCAAAAAAAAAACTGATGAAACGGACAGCCATCCGTCACAATCCGCCATTAATGCAAGTCAATGGGGAAAAAACGGATCCTCAAAAAAAAACTGAGGATCCGTTTTTGTCAAAACCTGACGGATTGTGACTGATTGCAAAAAACTGAAGTGTGAAAGGGGCCTTAGGGAGCGATAAATGAAGTGAAAAGAAAAGTAAAACAACAAAAAAAGATTTAAACAAATCTGAAAAAAAAACTCATAAAAGTTCAATTTTCCTCCATTGAAAATGAACATAAAAAAAAATGTCAAGTGATATCGCCACATCCAGCAAAGTCCGAGCTATCAAAATATAAAAATAATTAACCCAATTGGTAAACACAAAAAATTTAAAAACGCCAACATTGCGGTATTTTTTGGTCGCTGCAATACCACTTAAAATACGTAACAAGCAACTAAAATGTCATATCTATCCCAAAGTAATATCCATAATAACGTCTCGCCTTATGAAAAAATAATCCCTCTCATAGCTCTATTGAACGAAAAAGTAAAACTACGGGTCTCGGAAAATGGCAACACAAACTCCAACATATTTTTTATTTCAAAGTCTTGATTTTTTTTCTACCACTAAAATAATTTAAAAATCTGGGCACGTTTAGTATCTCTGTAATCATACTGATGAGGAGAATCATATTACATGGTCATTTTTACCACATAATGTACGCCGTAAACATAATTAAGGTCAGAATTGCGTTTTTTTTCACAATTTTCCCATTTCCCTGTACATTGTGTGTCAGGATAAGTCACAACCACTGCCACCAATATTTCTTGAACACCACTTGCTCACGACACACCTGCCCTGGGATGTTACTATAAAGGTGAACCTCCCATATTCTTTTGTCCACTCACCTAAGCGCACCCCGCAGACAGTTCTCACATCCACATCACACTGTTTGCTGCTATCGGTCACTGTTTTGATAGGCCAGTGAGACACCTGCGCTGGGTCACACACTAGTACACATGCCACCCAGCTTTTCTGAGCCCCTGATAGGTGCTCTTCTTTTACTTTTGTATACACATACAGCAAAACACAACCAAGGTATACTCGCCGTCCTCAGGGTTTGGGGGACGTTTAGCGCAGAAAAGAACAAACTTATTAAAATTTAGATTTAAAGGGATCCTGTCAGCAGGATTGTGAACAGTAAAGTACAGACAGTGTCAGGTCTACGCTGTTATACTGATTAAAATGAGGTGACCTGGGTGATGAAATGCATCTTGTGGTTGTTGTGTAATCTGTATTTGTAAATTTCAGTTATTGAGATTCTGGTGCTCCGGGTGTTTGTGGGGTTACAAAAAAAAGGTTTGCATTCATCAAAATGGTGCCTGTGCTGTAGTATAATACATGACTAATATCAATATGTAGACATGTGTAAGGGGTTGAGAGTCTTACCCCTTTAAACCCCCATGTTGCTGTTGTACTTGTATATATATTTATATATATGTTATACCATTGTTGCGCATTATCGTATATTTCATGTTGCTGTATTATTTATATAGCATAAGCTATGTTTCTGCACCTTGTACTTGGTAGGGACAGTGCAGTCTGGGCTATGGTCACTAGATGGGGCACTGAGCTCATTGCACAGTAGATGTAGCTGTAGGACATATAGGAGTTAACTGTAGGAGGGGATAGCTGGAGAATAAGCCAGGATGGTCTTCCAGTTTCAGGCAGTCAGAGGCCTGACCCCTTTGTGCTCGGGTGGGCTATATGCCTGAGCTGCCTAACTACCCCGTGATGTTAAAGCTGATGCCCAGCCATCTAGAGAAGAACACGGTACTGCAGAATCAGCAATAAAGTGGAAAAGAGTGTAAGTAAACAGAGGAAGATTGAAGGTTACCGTAAAAGGGTACGGGCAGGTCACTCCAGAATGTGGTGGAAAGCTACGTGGGCTGAATCTCTGATGTCCGGGGCGAAACATGCTGGAGAGCGCTTCACCGTGGTGACGCTATACAGGGAGGACACTGAGGAGCCATCTGAGACGCTTCGTCAAACGGAAACACTGCAAGGAACAGTGAAGGGAAAGATGAAGTAATGTGCTGTCTTTACTGTGATGAAAATGCTGGAAACTATGTGGATGTGCTGTGTCCTGAAGAAAATAAATTTGCTCAGTTAAGAGTTGCCCTGGACTGTGTCTCTATTCATTGGGATCAAGGATCAGCATCAAGTCGGCGTAGCAAAGGGGACGCTGACGGCACGGTGAGTATTCACCGTACCATGCAAGAGAAGAGGTACCGTTTTCCTGTAGAGGGAGGTCAGGGTATACAATGCCCGAACCCGAAATACTCAGCCACGACTACTGCCCTGGCTGACCTTTACACATAAAGTGTAGAAGTCGGGGGGGAAAGTGGGGAATGTGGTCTAGAAGTGATCAAGTATAGTGTGTTATTTTCTGCAGCAAACGTGTCCTGGCTGGAAGAGGAAGAAAAGCGAAGATGAATCGCTACAAATACAGAGGTCACTGGTAAGTCAGTGATTTACCTGGACACTTACATTATATAGTATATACAGAGCTCCTGTGTATAATGTCACTGGTGATCCTTGTATTACCTGTACGCTGACTATATGCAGAGCTCCTGTGTATAATGTTACTGGTGAGTCACTGTATTACCTGTACACTATACACTATATACAGAACTCCTGTGTATGTCTCCAGTGATCATTCTATTACTTGTACACTGACATTATATATACAGACAGGTAGCGTCGGACTGATTCTCCGGTGGGCCCTGGCATCTGGTGGGCCCTGGCACCTCTACTGGTATACAGGGACAGCAGTTGCCTAGGGCCCCCACTGCTCCAGGGGCCCCCAGCCAGTGCCACACAGCTGCTATGGGGGCCCTGCCAGCGGAGCAGCAGCGGGTGTCAGGAGGCAGGAGCCACTGTCCCCACTACTAAAGAGAAATGAATATTCATTCACTCTCGGCCTCCACTCACCCCGGGGCCCCGCTCCCCAACCTAGGCAGCCGGCGCTGCGCTCAATTTCAGTGGAATAGAGAGCATCTCTCTCCCATCAGTCCCCTCTGCTCCTGACTCACAGCCGATGCGCGATGACGTCACTTCATCGCGCACCCGCTGTGTGTCTGGCAGACGGGTCAGCTGCTGACACTGAAGCCGTCATCAGCGTGGGAGCAGGAGGAGAGGTGAGTATTGTGGTTTGTTTTTTATATATCTCTATATCTATCTATATCTATCTCTATATCTATCTGTCTCTATATCTATATATCTCTATATCTATCTATTTCTATCTGTATATCTATATCTCTATCTCTATATCTATCTGTCTCTATCTTAGATATAGAGATAGATATAGATAGATAGATAGATATAGAGGTAGATATAGATAGATATAAATAGTCTATATCCATCTATCTCTATACCTATCTATATCTATCTCTATCTATTATCTTTATATCTATCCATCTATATATCATGTATCCATAGATCTATCTATTTATCCCCTATCTATCTATCTATATACCTATCTATAGCTATCACTATCTATTATCTTTATATCTATCTATCTATCTATCCATATATCTATTTATCCCCTATCTATCTATTTATCTATCTATATCTATCTAGGTCTATCTATCTATCTCTATAGCTACCTATATCTTTCACTATCTATTATCTTTATATCTTTATTTCTATCTGTCTATCCATAGATCTATCTATCTATTATCTATCTATACATCTAATTATCACATATCTATCTATCTATCTAGTGTTATACCCTATGAGGGGGCAGCATTATACCCTATGAGGGGGTGCATTATACCCTATGAGGGGGGAGAAGCATTATACCCTATGAGGGGGCAGCCTTATACCCTATGAGGGGGTGCAATATACCTTATCTTCCAACAAAATTAATTCTAAGTCCTCCATTTTGTTGGCGAGGCTTCTGGCATTTGTATACATGCACTTTATGTATGTCTGTACCTCTATTTCTTAAATTATTAACTGTTCTAACCTCACCCCCCATGCCACTACCACCTCCAATTTCATTATTTGTGCCCAGGTCTCTATCTACACAGTCTTCCCCTCTTATAAAATGAATACCCTCCCCTAGTTCCAAGTTTAAACACTCCTCCACCCTTCTAGCCATTTTTTTCCCCAGCACAGCTGCACCCTCCCCATTGAGGTGCAGCCCGTCCCTAGCGTAGAACCTGTAGCCAACTGAGAAGTCGGCCCAGTTCTCCAGGAACCCAAACCCCTCCTTCCTACACTAATTCTTGAACCACTTATTAACTTCCCTAATCTCCTCTCTGGCGTGGCACGTGGTACAGGAAATATTTCCAAAAATACCACCTTGGAAGTCCTTGCCTTAAGATTGCAGCCTAATTCCCTGAAATCATCTTTAAGGACCTTCCACCTACCTCTGTGTCATTTGTACCAATGTGCACCATGACCGCTGGATCCTCACCAGCCCCTCCCAGTAATCTGTCAACCCGGTCAGCGATGTGTCAGACTTGCGCGCCAGATAGGCAGCACACCGTTCGACGATCCCTTTCTTTGTGACAGATTGCCCTATCTGTTCCCCTAATAATTGAGTCCCCCACTACCAGCACCTGTCTGGCCTGCCCTGCTCTCCTATTTCTCCCCTTACTGGAGCATATACTCCTCTGGCTTTCAGAGGACATACCTTGCTGCAGCAGTGCTACCCCTGCACTGACACTCCCCTCATCTGCCAACTTGGCAAACTTATTGGGTTGTGCCAGATCAGGACTAGCCTCCCTGGCACTCTTCTGTCTACCCCACCTTCTAACTGTCACCCATCTTACTGCTTCACTGTCCTGCAGCTCCAACCTAGCATCCCCCCCTCATCTATCTCATTGAGCGTCTGCTCAGTGAGTAGAAGTCTCCTTTCCATATTGTCTATTGATCTCAGTGTTGCCAGCTGCACATTTAAATCCAGTATCTGGGCTTCCAAATGCACAATGTGCTCACATCTCGCACAGCAGTATGCACCCTCGACTGGCTGGTCAAGGATTGCGTACATGCGTCAAGACGTACACTGGATGGCATTGGCAATAGTGGAGCACATTCCTAATGGGGATTGCACCAGACAGAAAAGCTAAGTAAAAATAAATAAAAAGTATTAATAAAATATAACAGCAATTCAGTAATACCTCCTTTGCAAACTCCCTGAATCCAAAGTCACTGAATCACAAGTCACACACTTACCACCGTTCGCACTGACGCTCAGGTCACACTCAGCTCGCTTACACTCGCTCAGGCAGAAGATTTAAAGAGATTTTTTTTCCCTTCACCAGCAAACCACCCTGCTGCTCAATGCACTTCCAAAAGCTCCTGTGTATAATTTCACTGGTGGTCACTGTATTACACTGACACTGTATGCAGATCTTCTGTGTATAAATATCAGGATCCTGTCAGTGTCGGCGAACTGCCATGGCTGAGCAGCGTGACTCACCCCTACTGCGGGAGGGCCCGGGGTCCGATACTGCAGGGAAAGTTGAGGCAGACGGGACCTGCGATGCTGAAGGTAGTAAGAAGTACAAGGACCTACGATCATGTGACCACAGGGGGCGGGGCTTAGTGTCCCACTTCTGAAGATGATTGTAGGACTCTACTACAGGAATCCTGGAGTAGAGGTGAGGGGAACTCAGGTCAGACAAACGGGCGGTCATACATGGAGAGGGCGGCGCGATACCAGAGGGGCGAGCAGAGAGTAGTCAGAACGTAAGCAATGAGTCATACTTGGAGATAGCTGCACAGTACAAGAGGGGCAATCAGAGAATAGTCAGGTCATAGGCAATGAGTCATACACAGAGATAGCAACGCAGTACAAGAGGGACAGGCAGAACTCGTAACAGGGACAGAACCAGATCAAAACCAAACAAGCATAAAGTATTACAGTCACAAAGCACACCAGGGTCACACACACTCGGCCAAGGGTCTGAGTATAAACGATGAGGAATGAGCCCACAATGAGGCTTTAAAAAGCCTCCCGGAATCTCAGAGTGAGGCCATCCACATTAACCTCTGAACTACCTAATCCCACAAGCTGAGCAAACCTTGACAATAATGTTGCCAGTGATCACTGAGCTCCTGTGTATAATGTCACTGGTAATCACTATATTACCTGTACACTGACACTATATACAGAGGTACTGTGTATAATGTCACTGGTGGTAATAACAGTGTTGTTATTATTGTGGTTTGTATTCATAATCAGTACTGTAGTATTCCATCAATAAGTGGTGGTAATTTGTGGACTGTTCACAGTGTGGAAGTATTTCTCCGTGTATGAATTATTATTTGGTCCCTATATGCTGGTAATATGTCATATTATTCGGTCACTATGTGGTGGTAATATGTGGTCTGGTCATGGTGTGGTTGTATTTGTGCCTTTTATGTGATATGATGCGGGTACTATGTGGTCTGGTCATGGTGTGGTGGTATTTCTCCCCTGTATGTGGTATTATTGGTCTTGGTACAGTGGATTGTGTTGTGTTTGACGGTCATTAGTCTTCTCTGATATTAATTAGGAGAATATTCTTTATTTCCATTAGAGATTAAATACTTTGTAAACAGCGGCAGAGATGCACTTACAGGGGTTTCCTGTGGAAAAACGTAATCTCCTATTCACAGGACAAGTGATAACGTATTGATTGGGGGGGTCTAACTACTTGGACCCATTCAGCAAAATGTGGAACTTTTTATCCCCATTAGACTGGAGTGGCATGTCCGACTTGACCACTGATCCATTCATTCCCTCAGTGGCTGCACTTGTATTTTTATAGAAGCTCCAAAGAGAATGAATGAAGCTTCGGTCAGATATCTAACCTGCTGCTCCATTTTAAAATGGGGATAAGTGTCCTATCAACGATAAAACTTTCTCATTCTTCCGGTCGGTGCAGTTTCTAATGGTCGGACGTATGCGATCAGCTATCCTATAGAGCCCATGGATCGGTGATAAATTGTTTTAACCAAAGAACCACATTAATGTAAACTACCGTAATTATACATCCCAGTTATGGGGATGCACAGTAGATGTACAGGAGCCGCCTGTGTTTTACAGCCGATGCTCCACTATAATGGGGATAACGACTGACAGATATTAGCATATAGCTGTAGGATGGGGCCCTAGAGTCCATTCCCCTGGTGGGCCCCAGACACCCCAGTTCGACCCTGAATATACATCATTGTGGATTATCAGATACCGGATTTAGGGAAATTTCTCTGTAATATGGAAGGCAATGACATGAATAGATAGCAAAATCTGGTTTGTCTACAATCTTTTTTATTTGTTAGGTTCTTTCCTGTTACAGCACTTCTGTCCTGTAGTATAAACCTTCTCTCACACTAGTGCTAGCACTAAACCTTGGTTTGCCTTCTTCTAAAGTCTCTGTTGTCCCCGCAGACTTAGAGATTTCCAGCATTACTCCATGCAGCCATAAGGACCTTCTCTCTTTACTCCTTGGGTTTCCGCTGTCCTAGCAGGAAGTGAGAAACGTTCTCGTAAATCACAAGGATGGTACAGCAGGCGGGGTCGCTCAAAATAACTTGGGGGCAATTTTCTTTAGAAGTCCGTATATACTCGTGTATAAGCCGACCCATGTATAAGCCGACCACCCTAATTTTGTCACAAAAAACTGGGAAAACTTATTGACTCGCCTATAAACCTAGGGTGGAAAATGCCGAAGCTACTGGTAAATTTCAAAAATAAAATGGGCCCCATAAGATGCTCCATAAAGTTCATGATGGCCCCATATAATGCTCCATAAAGTTCATGATGGGTTCCATAAGATGCTCCATACAAAAATATGCCTAATAATGCTGCACAGTGAATAATGGTAGCCCTATAACATGGTCCATAATAACATATGCCCCATATAATGCTGCACAGTGATTGGTGGCCCCTTATAATGCTGCATGGAGAGTGGACCCTTATAATGCTGCACAATGATTAGTGGCCCCTTATAATGCTGCACAGTGATTAGTGGCCCCTTATAATGCTGCACAGTGATTAGTGGCCCCTTATAATGCTGCACATTGATTAGTGGCCCCTTACAATGCTGCACGGTGATTAGTGGCCACTTATAATGCTGCACAGTGATTAGTGGCCCCTTGAAATGCAGTGATTAGTGGCCCCTTATGCTGCACGGTGATTAGTGGCCCTTTGTAATGCTGCACAGTGATTAGTGGCCCCGTATAATGCTGCACAGTGATGAGAGGCCCCCTTATAATGCTGCACAGTGATGAGTGGCCTCTTATAATGCAGCACAGTGATGAGTGGCCCCATATAATGCTGCACAGTGATTACTGGCCCTATATAATGCTGCACAGTGATTACTGGCCCCATATAATGCTGCACAGTGATTAGTGTTGTAATGCTGCACAGTGATTAGTGGCCCCTTGTAATGCTGCACAGTGATTAGTGGCCCCTTGTAATGCTGCACAGTTATTAGTGGCCCCTTGTAATGCTGCACAGTGATGAGTGGCCGCTTGTAATGCTGCACAGTGATGAGTGGCCCCTTATAATGCTGCACAGTGATTAGTGGCCCCTTGAAATGCTGCAGTGATTAGTGGCTCCTTATTATGCTGCACGGTGATTAGTGGCCCCTTATTATGCTGCACGGTGATGAGTGGCCCCTTATAATGCTGCAAGGTGATGAGTGGCCCCTTATAATGCTGCACAGTGATGAGTGGCCCCTTATAATGCTGCACAGTGATGAGTGGCCCCTTATAATGCTGCACAGTGATGAGTGGCCCCTTGTATTGCTGCACAGTGATTAGTGGCCCCTTACAATGCTGCTGCCGCAGCCTCAATTAAAAAAATGAAAAAAAAAACTATATACTCACCTTGTCACTGCTGCAGCTGCTGCTCCTCAGCGTTGCTGGCTCTGCAGTGACTGTTCAGGCAGAGGGCGCCTGCTAACTACGTCATGGCACCCTCTGATCTTAACGTCACTGCCAGAGGAAGCAAGACAGCAGAGCGATGCGCAGCGGTGGAATGGGGCACAGGTGAATATGGCTCCCCCCGTTATACTCACCTCTCCTGGCATGTCTCTGCAGCCCCCCGTGCTTGTTCCATCTTCTCAGTGCTGTTCTTCCTGCTTTCTGCGGTCACGTGGTGCCGCTCATTACATATGTGCATATTAATGAGGGTAATGAGCGTACCACGTGACCGCTGAAAGCAGGAAGAACAGCGCCGAGAAGATGGAATAAGCACGGGGGGCTGCAGAAACATGCCAGGAGAGGTGAGTATGATCTCCGACACCCCCCCCCGCTCCCCCTCCCTGGCCGACCCCCGGTATATGACTCGCGTATAAGCCGAGAGGGGGACTTTCAGCCCCAAAAAATGGGCTGAAAATCTCGACTTATACGCGAGTATATACTGTAAGCCTTTTTTGTCCTTTAAGACAGAAGAAACAAAACTATTAACTCTTCTTCTAAGGTCTGACTGTGAGCTCGGACCCTCCCCAGCTATTTGTTAGGGCACTCCAGGCTAAGGGGTTGTACTGCTATGCTCTGTTATTGCAGACTTCATCATCCCAATCATAGTTCATCATCAGCACATCAGCCCCATCATAGTCCATCATCAGCACATCAACCCCATCATAGTCCATCATCAGCACATCAGCCCCATCATAGTCCATCATCAGCACATCAGCCCCATCATAGTCCATCATCAGCATATCAGCCCCATCATTGTCCCATAATGAAAGAAGTGTTGTTGCGCATTCTTAACAGCCGCTTGTTCCAGTCACCCTGTTCTTAGGATTGGTGGGGGTCCTGGCAGTGAAACACCCGTAATCAGCAAGTTATGATCTACCAATGGCTAGGGGATAACTTGCTGAGGAGGCAGAAGTTGGGGACTACTGTTTTTAAAGACCGCAATACCTATATCAGGAGCTGTAAAGAAATATATGTTTCTAAGCTTTATCTTGAGTCCATTTTCCTTGTCGATAATTCTTAGATAATTCTGGGAAAAAAAGTATTTTAATACATATAACAAACTTAAATTGTCTTTGGAGAATAAAGTCTATCGGCGGTCAGTGCAGTGTACTACATTAGTTTGTGGGACAGAACATGTTGATAAAGGGTCGGTCTCATCACTGCACTCACCGTCCATAAGCTTTATTAGGGTAGATATCCACAGAATATGGATATAGTAGATGTATACCCCCTCTCAGGAATCCTTCCCTCATATTAGCTATGATGACTACATTCCACTGCAAACAGCAGAAGAAACTTGAGGCGCACTATTTACAAGAGGAGTTTTCCCATACATTTATGTGTTATCCATAAAATATTCTATAAATGTCTGATAGGCAGAGGTCCCGGACGTGAAACCCGCATCTGTCTACAGACCTGGGGAACTATGAATGTACAGATGGCCATTCACTATTGGGGAGGTTCCTATAAGATCTGAGTACTCAGCCTTGTGTTTGGTTATTTTCATAGACCTTGACATGAGCGGCAGGGTACATATGAAACCAGTGCTCCACCCAATTCTTCCTGAAGCAATTTTGTGGCTGATTCAAGACCCCTGTACTATTGATTTGAGGGTTCCTAAATGGTTGGAGACCCACACCAGTCTAATGTATTTGAGATGTTGTACCCTCTTAACGAAAGATCAGAGGAAAATACCTTCAACAAAACTGCTGGTTGGGTCGGATGTGGTATTCTGAGCCACTTGGTTTGTTGTCTCACATGTTTATGCTTAAAGTTCTTAATGGTTTGTTCTTGTTGAGTTTATGGGACCTTTGTCTATACTGTACTGTTCCTTTTTCATTTTTTTAGATAAGCATTCCATACTGTTAGGTGAAGAACTGGTGCTACCCTTCTTCACATTGAGGCATCATCCTACCATTGTGATCAGAAGCCCTATAACCCGGCTTCATTGTTAGGATGCAGGATTTATATAAATTAGCTCTACTGGGGTCTTAAAAGTGCAGGCATTGAGGAAGAAGTACAAAATCAGCAGGCAAATGAGTAGTCAGAAACAAGCAAAGGTCAGGGCAGGCAGCAGTGCAGAAACATAACCGGAAACAAGCAGAGGTCAGGGCAGGCAGCAGTGCAAAAACATAACCGGAAACAACCATAAAACCAAAGAAAAAAAACGACCCACAGTCCATATAGTGCAGAATAATATACATTTTTATTAGTATCACAGATTAATAACCGGAAACAAGCAGAGGTCAGGGCAGGCGGCAGTGCAGAAGCATAATCCATTGAGCAAGCTGAGGTCAGGGCAGGCGGCAGTGCAGAAACATACAGTAATCCATTGAGCAAGCTGAGGTCAGGGCAGGCGGCAGTTCAAAAACATAATCCATTGAGCAAGCAGAGGTCAGGCAGGCGGCAGTGCAGAAACATAATCCATTGAGCAAGCAGAGGTCAGGGCAGGCGTCAGTTCAAAAACATAATCCATTGAGCAAGCAGAGGTCAGGGCAGGCGGCAGTTCAAAAACATAATCCACTGAGCAAGCAGAGGTCAAGGCAGGCGGCAGTGCAGAAACATAATCCATTGAGCAAGCAGAGGTCAGGGTAGGCGGCAGTTCAAAAACATAATCCATTGAGCAAGCAGAGGTGAAGGCAGGCGGCAGTGCAGAAACAATCCATTGAGCAAGCAGAGGTCAGGCAGGCGGCAGTTCAAAAACATAATCCATTGAGCAAGCAAAGGTCAGGGCAGGCGGCAGTGTAGATGCATAACTTTAAACAAGCAGAGGTCAGGGCAGGCGGCAGTATAGAAACATGATCCATTGATCAAGCCATAGTCAAAACCGGAAAATCTGTCTAAGAAGCAGCTGTGCAGAAGATGGTATGTGCTTGCTGCAAGCAACTCGCCACTACATTTTCCGCCGGCTAAATCAAAGTGCCGCGGAATTCTCTTCTCGGGAGAATGATCTTCCTAGGACTTGGAAGGAAACCCAAATCTCTCTTGTAGGCACGTTGTACATCCTGTGGGCTCATCAGCATTACTTGCATGATCTTTCCAGTGGTATAGCTGACTGGCAGGTGTGGTGTAGGATTGTAGCCTTGTTTAGCAGTCACCTTAATACGCGGTTGATGGTCGTAAGGCATACTGAGGAGTATACGTGCTTGAGAGGGAGTTAGCTCCATCCAGGTGCATGGGGATGGGCTCCTGGGCAATGTGGCTGTTGTCTCTTCCTCATCTACTGTTCTGGTGAGTATCAGGCGTTCCTTCATACCCTCTGGCTCTGCGCTGATGTTTGCTGCAGGTTGTACGAATCGGCCTATTTCGGGCATTGTAGGATATGGTGGTGGACTTTTCAGTCTGGAATATCGGTCCTTTGCCTTTTCTGGTGTTTTGAACAGGCATTTAATAATTGACACGATATAATAAAGCACTGCCATCACATACCCCGTGAAGCCAGTTGGCCTTTGGTGGTGTTCAGGCCTCTGACTGTATAGGGATGTCCTGGCATGTGGGAGACGTCTCCGTGGTTGGAACTTTCCTCCAGCTACGGGTGCAGCCATTAGGCTGCCTTCCCCTCCACACACACAAAAGTGTGTGCGGATGGTAGAAAACACTCCCAAAAAAAAGAAATAAAAGTAAAAAAAATAAACAAAACAAGTAAAAAGTGATTTACAAGTCGCTCTGGGTTAGTGTTCAGCTCTCCTCTCTATCTCTGCTTGCCTCGCACTGACCGTTCTTGCGGAACATTCCATGACTCGTGGACAACGCTTCTGTGATGTCATAAAGACGAACATGGCAATGGGTCTAATATAGGAGAACTAGTTATGTTACCCATGGCAGACCATCCAATACCAGCTGCCACTGTACGGATAGGGGTTAGCTGGATTGGGATGAGATGTATAAAAACTTACCGGTACAATAGCGCAAGTCATTGCTTTATTTACTGTTTTTGCTTTTTTACCTGTTTACAGGCAAATCTTTCTATTTGATATTTTCAAACCTGTATAATTCTGTATCCTCATATGTGAGATAATGTGATGTATCTATTGTCAGCTCCTTGTAGGAATGTCTCCTCCTCTCTTCCCGGTAACACGGATCACCCGTGATGGGCACAGACCATTGCTGTAGTCGGAATTATTTCATATAGCTTCAGAATAAATGTTAAATAATATTGTATTTTTTCCATATAATTGGCTCAGATCACTTTTTTTAATTTGTCTGTAATTCTAAGTAGTGATAAAAAAATAAATAACCCCAAGTGTGAACCTGGTGTAGAACATACAAATTGTCCAGAGTCTCTCCTTGGCCATGTTCACACGTGCAGAAGTGCTGCATTGTTTCCATAGGTATTCGCACTAAAGCAATCAAAACTTTTTATTGTATTTTTTTGTGGCAGTTTTTTCGAATGCATTTTTTTTAGTAGAGGAATGCTTCAGTTCCACAATTGGAGACTTCATTGGAATTTTGCATGCGTTTTTTATGCTCTCCATATACTATAGTGGAAAATATTAAACAAAAGCATCAAAAAGTTCACACTTCTGCTGCACCATTAGCCCCTGTATGTAGTACAGCTTAGGCCTCTTTCACACTTCAGTTTTTTGCATCAGTTCAAATCCGCCAAAAAGGCAGACAAGCGGATCCGTTCTGAACTGATGTGAACGGATGGCACAGGATCCTGAAAATGAGGAAATTTAAAGGAAACGCTGGTCGGGAAGGAGAGAGAGAGAGAGAGAGTTTTGTTGCAAGCTCCGTTTTGAAATCTTTGAGGATGGTGACGGACAGCAACTTTTGGCGGATCCTCAAAAAAAAAACGGATGAAACGGACAGCCATCCGTCACAATCCGCCATTAATGCAAGTCAATGGGGAAAAAACAGATCCTCCAAAAAAAATTGAGGATCCGTTTTTGTCAAAACCTGACGGATTGTGACTGATTGCAAAAAACTGAAGTGTGAAAGGGGCCTTAGGGAGCGATAAATGAAGTGAAAAGAAAAGTAAAACAACAAAAAAAGATTTAAACAAATCTGAAAAAAAACTCATAAAAGTTCAATTTTCCTCCATTGAAAATGAACATAAAAAAAATGTCAAGTGATATCGCCACATCCAGCAAAGTCCGAGCTATCAAAATATAAAAATAATTAACCCAATTGGTAAACACAAAAAATTTAAAAACGCCAACATTGCGGTATTTTTTGGTCGCTGCAATACCACTTAAAATACGTAACAAGCAACTAAAATGTCATATGTATCCCAAAGTAATATCCATAATAACGTCTCGCCTTATGAAAAAATAATCCCTCTCATAGCTCTATTGAACGAAAAAGTAAAACTACGGGTCTCGGAAAATGGCAACACAAACTCCAACATATTTTTTATTTCAAAGTCTTGATTTTTTTTCTACCACTAAAATAATTTAAAAATCTGGGCACGTTTAGTATCTCTGTAATCATACTGATGAGGAGAATCATATTACATGGTCATTTTTACCACATAATGTACGCCGTAAACATAATTAAGGTCAGAATTGCGTTTTTTTTCACAATTTTCCCATTTCCCTGTACATTGTGTGTCAGGATAAGTCACAACCACTGCCACCAATATTTCTTGAACACCACTTGCTCACGACACACCTGCCCTGGGATGTTACTATAAAGGTGAACCTCCCATATTCTTTTGTCCACTCACCTAAGCGCACCCCGCAGACAGTTCTCACATCCACATCACACTGTTTGCTGCTATCGGTCACTGTTTTGATAGGCCAGTGAGACACCTGCGCTGGGTCACACACTAGCACACATGCCACCCAGCTTTTCTGAGCCCCTGATAGGTGCTCTTCTTTTACTTTTGTATACACATACAGCAAAACACAACCAAGGTATACTCGCCGTCCTCAGGGTTTGGGGGACGTTTAGCGCAGAAAAGAACAAACTTATTAAAATTTAGATTTAAAGGGATCCTGTCAGCAGGATTGTGAACAGTAAAGTACAGACAGTGTCAGGTCTACGCTGTTATACTGATTAAAATGAGGTGACCTGGGTGATGAAATGCATCTTGTGGTTGTTGTGTAATCTGTATTTGTAAATTTCAGTTATTGAGATTCTGGTGCTCCGGGTGTTTGTGGGGTTACAAAAAAAAGGTTTGCATTCATCAAAATGGTGCCTGTGCTGTAGTATAATACATGACTAATATCAATATGTAGACATGTGTAAGGGGTTGAGAGTCTTACCCCTTTAAACCCCCATGTTGCTGTTGTACTTGTATATATATTTATATATATGTTATACCATTGTTGCGCATTATCGTATATTTCATGTTGCTGTATTATTTATATAGCATAAGCTATGTTTCTGCACCTTGTACTTGGTAGGGACAGTGCAGTCTGGGCTATGGTCACTAGATGGGGCACTGAGCTCATTGCACAGTAGATGTAGCTGTAGGACATATAGGAGTTAACTGTAGGAGGGGATAGCTGGAGAATAAGCCAGGATGGTCTTCCAGTTTCAGGCAGTCAGAGGCCTGACCCCTTTGTGCTCGGGTGGGCTATATGCCTGAGCTGCCTAACTACCCCGTGATGTTAAAGCTGATGCCCAGCCATCTAGAGAAGAACACGGTACTGCAGAATCAGCAATAAAGTGGAAAAGAGTGTAAGTAAACAGAGGAAGATTGAAGGTTACCGTAAAAGGGTACGGGCAGGTCACTCCAGAATGTGGTGGAAAGCTACGTGGGCTGAATCTCTGATGTCCGGGGCGAAACATGCTGGAGAGCGCTTCACCGTGGTGACGCTATACAGGGAGGACACTGAGGAGCCATCTGAGACGCTTCGTCAAACGGAAACACTGCAAGGAACAGTGAAGGGAAAGATGAAGTAATGTGCTGTCTTTACTGTGATGAAAATGCTGGAAACTATGTGGATGTGCTGTGTCCTGAAGAAAATAAATTTGCTCAGTTAAGAGTTGCCCTGGACTGTGTCTCTATTCATTGGGATCAAGGATCAGCATCAAGTCGGCGTAGCAAAGGGGACGCTGACGGCACGGTGAGTATTCACCGTACCATGCAAGAGAAGAGGTACCGTTTTCCTGTAGAGGGAGGTCAGGGTATACAATGCCCGAACCCGAAATACTCAGCCACGACTACTGCCCTGGCTGACCTTTACACATAAAGTGTAGAAGTCGGGGGGGAAAGTGGGGAATGTGGTCTAGAAGTGATCAAGTATAGTGTGTTATTTTCTGCAGCAAACGTGTCCTGGCTGGAAGAGGAAGAAAAGCGAAGATGAATCGCTACAAATACAGAGGTCACTGGTAAGTCAGTGATTTACCTGGACACTTACATTATATAGTATATACAGAGCTCCTGTGTATAATGTCACTGGTGATCCTTGTATTACCTGTACGCTGACTATATGCAGAGCTCCTGTGTATAATGTTACTGGTGAGTCACTGTATTACCTGTACACTATACACTATATACAGAACTCCTGTGTATGTCTCCAGTGATCATTCTATTACTTGTACACTGACATTATATATACAGACAGGTAGCGTCGGACTGATTCTCCGGTGGGCCCTGGCATCTGGTGGGCCCTGGCACCTCTACTGGTATACAGGGACAGCAGTTGCCTAGGGCCCCCACTGCTCCAGGGGCCCCCAGCCAGTGCCACACAGCTGCTATGGGGGCCCTGCCAGCGGAGCAGCAGCGGGTGTCAGGAGGCAGGAGCCACTGTCCCCACTACTAAAGAGAAATGAATATTCATTCACTCTCGGCCTTCACTCACCCCGGGGCCCCGCTCCCCAACCTAGGCAGCCGGCGCCGCGCTCAATTGCAGTGGAAGAGAGAGCATCTCTCTCCCATCAGTCCCCTCTGCTCCTGACTCACAGCCGATGCGCGATGACGTCACTTCATCGCGCACCCGCTGTGTGTCTGGCAGACGGGTCAGCTGCTGACACTGAAGCCGTCATCAGCGTGGGAGCAGGAGGAGAGGTGAGTATTGTGGTTTGTTTTTTATATATCTCTATATCTATCTATATCTATCTCTATATCTATCTGTCTCTATATCTATATATCTCTATATCTATCTATTTCTATCTGTATATCTATATCTCTATCTCTATATCTATCTGTCTCTATCTTAGATATAGAGATAGATATAGATAGATAGATAGATATAGAGGTAGATATAGATAGATATAAATAGTCTATATCCATCTATCTCTATACTTATCTATATCTATCTCTATCTATTATCTTTATATCTATCCATCTATATATCATCTATCCATAGATCTATCTATTTATCCCCTATCTATCTATCTATATACCTATCTATAGCTATCACTATCTATTATCTTTATATCTATCTATCTATCTATCTTTCTATCTATCTATCCATATATCTATTTATCCCCTATCTATCTATTTATCTATCTATATCTATCTAGGTCTATCTATCTCTATAGCTACCTATATCTTTCACTATCTATTATCTTTATATCTTTATATCTATCTGTCTATCCATAGATCTATCTATCTATTATCTATCTATACATCTAATTATCACATATCTATCTATCTATCTATCTATCTATCTATCTAGTGTTATACCCTATGAGGGGGCAGCATTATACCCTATGAGGGGGTGCATTATACCCTATGAGGGGGGAGAAGCATTATACCCTATGAGGGGGCAGCCTTATACCCTATGAGGGGGTGCAATATACCTTATCTTCCAACAAAATTAATTCTAAGTCCTCCATTTTGTTGGCGAGGCTTCTGGCATTTGTATACATGCACTTTATGTATGTCTGTACCTCTATTTCTTAAATTATTAACTGTTCTAACCTCACCCCCCATGCCACTACCACCCCCAATTTCATTATTTGTGCCCAGGTCTCTATCTACACAGTCTTCCCCTCTTATAAAATGAATACCCTCCCCTAGTTCCAAATTTAAACACTCCTCCACCCTTCTAGCCATTTTTTTCCCCAGCACAGCTGCACCCTCCCCATTGAGGTGCAGCCCGTCCCTAGCGTAGAACCTGTAGCCAACTGAGAAGTCGGCACAGTTCTCCAGGAACCCAAACCCCTCCTTCCTACACTAATTCTTGAACCACTTATTAACTTCCCTAATCTCCTCTCTGGCGTGGCACGTGGTACAGGAAATATTTCCAAAAATACCACCTTGGAGGTCCTTGCCTTAAGATTGCAGCCTAATTCCCTGAAATCATCTTTAAGGACCTTCCACCTACCTCTGTGTCATTTGTACCAATGTGCACCATGACCGCTGGATCCTCACCAGCCCCTCCCAGTAATCTGTCAACCCGGTCAGCGATGTGTCAGACTTGCGCGCCAGATAGGCAGCACACCGTTCGACGATCCCTTTCTTTGTGACAGATTGCCCTATCTGTTCCCCTAATAATTGAGTCCCCCACTACCAGCACCTGTCTGGCCTGCCCTGCTCTCCTATTTCTCCCCTTACTGGAGCATATACTCCTCTGGCTTTCAGAGGACATGCCTTGCTGCAGCAGTGCTACCCCTGCACTGACACTCCCCTCATCTGCCAACTTGGCAAACTTATTGGGTTGTGCCAGATCAGGACTAGCCTCCCTGGCACTCTTCTGTCTACCCCACCTTCTAACTGTCACCCATCTTACTGCTTCACTGTCCTGCAGCTCCAACCTAGCATCCCCCCCTCATCTATCTCATTGAGCGTCTGCTCAGTGAGTAGAAGTCTCCTTTCCATATTGTCTATTGATCTCAGTGTTGCCAGCTGCACATTTAAATCCAGTATCTGGGCTTCCAAATGCACAATGTGCTCACATCTCGCACAGCAGTATGCACCCTCGACTGGCTGGTCAAGGATTGCGTACATGCGGCAAGACGTACACTGGATGGCATTGGCAATAGTGGAGCACATTCCTAATGGGGATTGCACCAGACAGAAAAGATAAGTAAAAATAAATAAAAAGTATTAATAAAATATAACAGCAATTCAGTAATACCTCCTTTGCAAACTCCCTGAATCCAAAGTCACTGAATCACAAGTCACACACTTACCACCGTTCGCACTTACGCTCAGGTCACACTCAGCTCGTTTACACTCGCTCAGGCAGAAGATTTAAAGAGATTTTTTTTCCCTTCACCAGCAAACCACCCTGCTGCTCAATGCACTTCCAAAAGCTCCTGTGTATAATTTCACTGGTGGTCACTGTATTACACTGACACTGTATGCAGATCTTCTGTGTATAAATATCAGGATCCTGTCAGCGTCGGCGAACTGCCATGGCTGAGCAGCGTGACTCACCCCTACTGCGGGAGGGCCCGGGGTCCGATACTGCAGGGAAAGTTGAGGCAGACGGGACCTGCGATGCTGAAGGTAGTAAGAAGTACAAGGACCTACGATCATGTGACCACAGGGGGCGGGGCTTAGTGTCCCACTTCTGAAGATGATTGTAGGACTCTACTACAGGAATCCTGGAGTAGAGGCGAGGGGAACTCAGGTCAGACAAACGGGCGGTCATACATGGAGAGGGCGGCGCGATACCAGAGGGGCGAGCAGAGAGTAGTCAGAACGTAAGCAATGAGTCATACATGGAGATAGCTGCACAGTACAAGAGGGGCAATCAGAGAATAGTCAGGTCATAGGCAATGAGTCATACACAGAGATAGCAACGCAGTACAAGAGGGACAGGCAGAACTCGTAACAGGGACAGAACCAGATCAAAACCAAACAAGCATAAAGTATTACAGTCACAAAGCACACCAGGGTCACACACACTCGGCCAAGGGTCTGAGTATAAACGATGAGGAATGAGCCCACAATGAGGCTTTAAAAAGCCTCCCAGAATCTCAGAGTGAGGCCATCCACATTAACCTCTGAACTACCTAATCCCACAAGCTGAGCAAACCTTGACAATAATGTTGCCAGTGATCACTGAGCTCCTGTGTATAATGTCACTGGTAATCACTATATTACCTGTACACTGACACTATATACAGAGGTACTGTGTATAATGTCACTGGTGGTAATAACAGTGTTGTTATTATTGTGGTTTGTATTCATAATCAGTACTGTAGTATTCCATCAATAAGTGGTGGTAATTTGTGGACTGTTCACAGTGTGGAAGTATTTCTCCGTGTATGAATTATTATTTGGTCCCTATATGCTGGTAATATGTCATATTATTCGGTCACTATGTGGTGGTAATATGTGGTCTGGTCATGGTGTGGTTGTATTTGTGCCTTTTATGTGATATGATGCGGGTACTATGTGGTCTGGTCATGGTGTGGTGGTATTTCTCCCCTGTATGTGGTATTATTGGTCTTGGTACAGTGGATTGTGTTGTGTTTGACGGTCATTAGTCTTCTCTGATATTAATTAGGAGAATATTCTTTATTTCCATTAGAGATTAAATACTTTGTAAACAGCGGCAGAGATGCACTTACAGGGGTTTCCTGTGGAAAAACGTAATCTCCTATTCACAGGACAAGTGATAACGTATTGATTGGGGGGGTCTAACTACTTGGACCCATTCAGCAAAATGTGGAACTTTTTATCCCCATTAGACTGGAGTGGCATGTCCGACTTGACCACTGATCCATTCATTCCCTCAGTGGCTGCACTTGTATTTTTATAGAAGCTCCAAAGAGAATGAATGAAGCTTCGGTCAGATATCTAACCTGCTGCTCCATTTTAAAATGGGGATAAGTGTCCTATCAACGATAAAACTTTCTCATTCTTCCGGTCGGTGCAGTTTCTAATGGTCGGACGTATGCGATCAGCTATCCTATAGAGCCCATGGATCGGTGATAAATTGTTTTAACCAAAGAACCACATTAATGTAAACTACCGTAATTATACATCCCAGTTATGGGGATGCACAGTAGATGTACAGGAGCCGCCTGTGTTTTACAGCCGATGCTCCACTATAATGGGGATAACGACTGACAGATATTAGCATATAGCTGTAGGATGGGGCCCTAGAGTCCATTCCCCTGGTGGGCCCCAGACACCCCAGTTCGACCCTGAATATACATCATTGTGGATTATCAGATACCGGATTTAGGGAAATTTCTCTGTAATATGGAAGGCAATGACATGAATAGATAGCAAAATCTGGTTTGTCTACAATCTTTTTTATTTGTTAGGTTCTTTCCTGTTACAGCACTTCTGTCCTGTAGTATAAACCTTCTCTCACACTAGTGCTAGCACTAAACCTTGGTTTGCCTTCTTCTAAAGTCTCTGTTGTCCCCGCAGACTTAGAGATTTCCAGCATTACTCCATGCAGCCATAAGGACCTTCTCTCTTTACTCCTTGGGTTTCCGCTGTCCTAGCAGGAAGTGAGAAACGTTCTCGTAAATCACAAGGATGGTACAGCAGGCGGGGTCGCTCAAAATAACTTGGGGGCAATTTTCTTTAGAAGTCCGTATATACTCGTGTATAAGCCGACCCATGTATAAGCCGACCACCCTAATTTTGTCACAAAAAACTGGGAAAACTTATTGACTCGCCTATAAACCTAGGGTGGAAAATGCCGAAGCTACTGGTAAATTTCAAAAATAAAATGGGCCCCATAAGATGCTCCATAAAGTTCATGATGGCCCCATATAATGCTCCATAAAGTTCATGATGGGTTCCATAAGATGCTCCATACAAAAATATGCCTAATAATGCTGCACAGTGAATAATGGTAGCCCTATAACATGGTCCATAATAACATATGCCCCATATAATGCTGCACAATGATTGGTGGCCCCTTATAATGCTGCATGGAGAGTGGACCCTTATAATGCTGCACAATGATTAGTGGCCCCTTATAATGCTGCACAGTGATTAGTGGCCCCTTATAATGCTGCACAGTGATTAGTGGCCCCTTATAATGCTGCACAGTGATTAGTGGCCCCTTATAATGCTGCACATTGATTAGTGGCCCCTTACAATGCTGCACGGTGATTAGTGGCCACTTATAATGCTGCACAGTGATTAGTGGCCCCTTGAAATGCAGTGATTAGTGGCCCCTTATGCTGCACGGTGATTAGTGGCCCTTTGTAATGCTGCACAGTGATTAGTGGCCCCGTATAATGCTGCACAGTGATGAGAGGCCCCCTTATAATGCTGCACAGTGATGAGTGGCCTCTTATAATGCAGCACAGTGATGAGTGGCCCCATATAATGCTACACAGTGATTACTGGCCCTATATAATGCTGCACAGTGATTACTGGCCCCATATAATGCTGCACAGTGATTAGTGGCCCCTTGTAATGCTGCACAGTGATTAGTGGCCCCTTGTAATGCTGCACAGTGATTAGTGGCCCCTTGTAATGCTGCACAGTTATTAGTGGCCCCTTGTAATGCTGCACAGTGATGAGTGGCCCCTTGTAATGCTGCACAGTGATGAGTGGCCCCTTATAATGCTGCACAGTGATTAGTGGCCCCTTGAAATGCTGCAGTGATTAGTGGCTCCTTATTATGCTGCACGGTGATTAGTGGCCCCTTATTATGCTGCACGGTGATGAGTGGCCCCTTATAATGCTGCAAGGTGATGAGTGGCCCCTTATAATGCTGCACAGTGATGAGTGGCCCCTTATAATGCTGCACAGTGATGAGTGGCCCCTTATAATGCAGCACAGTGATGAGTGGCCCCTTATAATGCTGCACAGTGATGAGTGGCCCCTTGTATTGCTGCACAGTGATTAGTGGCCCCTTACAATGCTGCTGCCGCAGCCTCAATTAAAAAAATGAAAAAAAAAACTATATACTCACCTTGTCACTGCTGCAGCTGCTGCTCCTCAGCGTTGCTGGCTCTGCAGTGACTGTTCAGGCAGAGGGCGCCTGCTAACTACGTCATGGCACCCTCTGACCTTAACGTCACTGCCAGAGGAAGCAAGACAGCAGAGCGATGCGCAGCGGTGGAATGGGGCACAGGTGAATATGGCTCCCCCCGTTATACTCACCTCTCCTGGCATGTCTCTGCAGCCCCCCGTGCTTGTTCCATCTTCTCAGTGCTGTTCTTCCTGCTTTCTGCGGTCACGTGGTGCCGCTCATTACATATGTGCATATTAATGAGGGTAATGAGCGTACCACGTGACCGCTGAAAGCAGGAAGAACAGCGCCGAGAAGATGGAATAAGCACGGGGGGCTGCAGAAACATGCCAGGAGAGGTGAGTATGATCTCCGACACCCCCCCCGCTCCCCCTCCCTGGCCGACCCCCGGTATATGACTCGCGTATAAGCCGAGAGGGGGACTTTCAGCCCCAAAAAATGGGCTGAAAATCTCGACTTATACGCGAGTATATACTGTAAGCCTTTTTTGTCCATTAAGACAGAAGAAACAAAACTATTAACTCTTCTTCTAAGGTCTGACTGTGAGCTCGGACCCTCCCCAGCTATTTGTTAGGGCACTCCAGGCTAAGGGGTTGTACTGCTATGCTCTGTTATTGCAGACTTCATCATCCCAATCATAGTTCATCATCAGCACATCAGCCCCATCATAGTCCATCATCAGCACATCAACCCCATCATAGTCCATCATCAGCACATCAGCCCCATCATAGTCCATCATCAGCACATCAGCCCCATCATAGTCCATCATCAGCATATCAGCCCCATCATTGTCCCATAATGAAAGAAGTGTTGTTGCGCATTCTTAACAGCCGCTTGTTCCAGACACCCTGTTCTTAGGATTGGTGGGGGTCCTGGCAGTGAAACACCCGTAATCAGCAAGTTATGATCTACCAATGGCTAGGGGATAACTTGCTGAGGAGGCAGAAGTTGGGGACTACTGTTTTTAAAGACCGCAATACCTATATCAGGAGCTGTAAAGAAATATATGTTTCTAAGCTTTATCTTGAGTCCATTTTCCTTGTCGATAATTCTTAGATAATTCTGGGAAAAAAAGTATTTTAATACATATAACAAACTTAAATTGTCTTTGGAGAATAAAGTCTATCGGCGGTCAGTGCAGTGTACTACATTAGTTTGTGGGACAGAACATGTTGATAAAGGGTCGGTCTCATCACTGCACTCACCGTCCATAAGCTTTATTAGGGTAGATATCCACAGAATATGGATATAGTAGATGTATACCCCCTCTCAGGAATCCTTCCCTCATATTAGCTATGATGACTACATTCCACTGCAAACAGCAGAAGAAACTTGAGGCGCACTATTTACAAGAGGAGTTTTCCCATACATTTATGTGTTATCCATAAAATATTCTATAAATGTCTGATAGGCAGAGGTCCCGGACGTGAAACCCGCATCTGTCTACAGACCTGGGGAACTATGAATGTACAGATGGCCATTCACTATTGGGGAGGTTCCTATAAGATCTGAGTACTCAGCCTTGTGTTTGGTTATTTTCATAGACCTTGACATGAGCGGCAGGGTACATATGAAACCAGTGCTCCACCCAATTCTTCCTGAAGCAATTTTGTGGCTGATTCAAGACCCCTGTACTATTGATTTGAGGGTTCCTAAATGGTTGGAGACCCACACCAGTCTAATGTATTTGAGATGTTGTACCCTCTTAACGAAAGATCAGAGGAAAATACCTTCAACAAAACTGCTGGTTGGGTCGGATGTGGTATTCTGAGCCACTTGGTTTGTTGTCTCACATGTTTATGCTTAAAGTTCTTAATGGTTTGTTCTTGTTGAGTTTATGGGACCTTTGTCTATACTGTACTGTTCCTTTTTCATTTTTTTAGATAAGCATTCCATACTGTTAGGTGAAGAACTGGTGCTACCCTTCTTCACATTGAGGCATCATCCTACCATTGTGATCAGAAGCCCTATAACCCGGCTTCATTGTTAGGATGCAGGATTTATATAAATTAGCTCTACTGGGGTCTTAAAAGTGCAGGCATTGAGGAAGAAGTACAAAATCAGCAGGCAAATGAGTAGTCAGAAACAAGCAAAGGTCAGGGCAGGCAGCAGTGCAGAAACATAACCGGAAACAAGCAGAGGTCAGGGCAGGCAGCAGTGCAAAAACATAACCGGAAACAACCATAAAACCAAAGAAAAAAAACGACCCACAGTCCATATAGTGCAGAATAATATACATTTTTATTAGTATCACAGATTAATAACCGGAAACAAGCAGAGGTCAGGGCAGGCGGCAGTGCAGAAGCATAATCCATTGAGCAAGCTGAGGTCAGGGCAGGTGGCAGTGCAGAAACATAATCCATTGAGCAAGCTGAGGTCAGGGCAGGCGGCAGTTCAAAAACATAATCCATTGAGCAAGCAGAGGTCAGGCAGGCGGCAGTGCAGAAACATAATCCATTGAGCAAGCAGAGGTCAGGGCAGGCGTCAGTTCAAAAACATAATCCATTGAGCAAGCAGAGGTCAGGGCAGGCGGCAGTTCAAAAACATAATCCACTGAGCAAGCAGAGGTCAAGGCAGGCGGCAGTGCAGAAACATAATCCATTGAGCAAGCAGAGGTCAGGGTAGGCGGCAGTTCAAAAACATAATCCATTGAGCAAGCAGAGGTGAAGGCAGGCGGCAGTGCAGAAACAATCCATTGAGCAAGCAGAGGTCAGGCAGGCGGCAGTTCAAAAACATAATCCATTGAGCAAGCAAAGGTCAGGGCAGGCGGCAGTGTAGATGCATAACTTTAAACAAGCAGAGGTCAGGGCAGGCGGCAGTATAGAAACATGATCCATTGATCAAGCCATAGTCAAAACCGGAAAATCTGTCTAAGAAGCAGCTGTGCAGAAGATGGTATGTGCTTGCTGCAAGCAACTCGCCACTACATTTTCCGCCGGCTAAATCAAAGTGCCGCGGAATTCTCTTCTCGGGAGAATGATCTTCCTAGGACTTGGAAGGAAACCCAAATCTCTCTTGTAGGCACGTTGTACATCCTGTGGGCTCATCAGCATTACTTGCATGATCTTTCCAGTGGTATAGCTGACTGGCAGGTGTGGTGTAGGATTGTAGCCTTGTTTAGCAGTCACCTTAATACGCGGTTGATGGTCGTAAGGCATACTGAGGAGTATACGTGCTTGAGAGGGAGTTAGCTCCATCCAGGTGCATGGGGATGGGCTCCTGGGCAATGTGGCTGTTGTCTCTTCCTCATCTACTGTTCTGGTGAGTATCAGGCGTTCCTTCATACCCTCTGGCTCTGCGCTGATGTTTGCTGCAGGTTGTACGAATCGGCCTATTTCGGGCATTGTAGGATATGGTGGTGGACTTTTCAGTCTGGAATATCGGTCCTTTGCCTTTTCTGGTGTTTTGAACAGGCATTTAATAATTGACACGATATAATAAAGCACTGCCATCACATACCCCGTGAAGCCAGTTGGCCTTTGGTGGTGTTCAGGCCTCTGACTGTATAGGGATGTCCTGGCATGTGGGAGACGTCTCCGTGGTTGGAACTTTCCTCCAGCTACGGGTGCAGCCATTAGGCTGCCTTCCCCTCCACACACACAAAAGTGTGTGCGGATGGTAGAAAACACTCCCAAAAAAAAGAAATAAAAGTAAAAAAAATAAACAAAACAAGTAAAAAGTGATTTACAAGTCGCTCTGGGTTAGTGTTCAGCTCTCCTCTCTATCTCTGCTTGCCTCGCACTGACCGTTCTTGCGGAACATTCCATGACTCGTGGACAACGCTTCTGTGATGTCATAAAGACGAACATGGCAATGGGTCTAATATAGGAGAACTAGTTATGTTACCCATGGCAGACCATCCAATACCAGCTGCCACTGTACGGATAGGGGTTAGCTGGATTGGGATGAGATGTATAAAAACTTACCGGTACAATAGCGCAAGTCATTGCTTTATTTACTGTTTTTGCTTTTTTACCTGTTTACAGGCAAATCTTTCTATTTGATATTTTCAAACCTGTATAATTCTGTATCCTCATACGTGAGATAATGTGATGTATCTATTGTCAGCTCCTTCTAGGAATGTCTCCTCCTCTCTTCCCGGTAACACGGATCACCCGTGATGGGCACAGACCATTGCTGTAGTCGGAATTATTTCATATAGCTTCAGAATAAATGTTAAATAATATTGTATTTTTTCCATATAATTGGCTCAGATCACTTTTTTTAATTTGTCTGTAATTCTAAGTAGTGATAAAAAAATAAATAACCCCAAGTGTGAACCTGGTGTAGAACGTACAAATTGTCCAGAGTCTCTCCTGGGCCATGTTCACACGTGCAGAAGTGCTGCATTGTTTCCATAGGTATTCGCACTAAAGCAATCAAAACTTTTTATTGTATTTTTTTGTGGCAGTTTTTTCGAATGCATTTTTTTTAGTAGAGGAATGCTTCAGTTCCACAATTGGAGACTTCATTGGAATTTTGCATGCGTTTTTTATGCTCTCCATATAATATAGTGGAAAATATTAAACAAAAGCATCAAAAAGTTCACACTTCTGCTGCACCATTAGCCCCTGTATGTAGTACAGCTTAGGCCTCTTTCACACTTCAGTTTTTTGCATCAGTTCAAATCCGCCAAAAAGGCAGACAAGCGGATCCGTTCTGAACTGATGTGAACGGATGGCACAGGATCCTGAAAATGAGGAAATTTAACGGAAATGCTGGTCGGGAAGGAGAGAGAGAGAGTTTTGTTGCAAGCTCCGTTTTGAAATCTTTGAGGATGGTGACGGACAGCAACTTTTGGCGGATCCTCAAAAAAAAAACGGATGAAACGGACAGCCATCCGTCACAATCCGCCATTAATGCAAGTCAATGGGGAAAAAACGGATCCTCCAAAAAAAATTGAGGATCCGTTTTTGTCAAAACCTGACGGATTGTGACTGATTGCAAAAAACTGAAGTGTGAAAGGGGCCTTAGGGAGTGATAAATGAAGTGAAAAGAAAAGTAAAACAACAAAAAAAGATTTAAACAAATCTGAAAAAAAACTCATAAAAGTTCAATTTTCCTCCATTGAAAATGAACATAAAAAAAAATGTCAAGTGATATCGCCACATCCAGCAAAGTCCGAGCTATCAAAATATAAAAATAATTAACCCAATTGGTAAACACAAAAAATTTAAAAACGCCAACATTGCGGTATTTTTTGGTCGCTGCAATACCACTTAAAATACGTAACAAGCAACTAAAATGTCATATCTATCCCAAAGTAATATCCATAATAACGTCTCGCCTTATGAAAAAATAATCCCTCTCATAGCTCTATTGAACGAAAAAGTAAAACTACGGGTCTCGGAAAATGGCAACACAAACTCCAACATATTTTTTATTTCAAAGTCTTGATTTTTTTTCTACCACTAAAATAATTTAAAAATCTGGGCACGTTTAGTATCTCTGTAATCATACTGATGAGGAGAATCATATTACATGGTCATTTTTACCACATAATGTACGCCGTAAACATAATTAAGGTCAGAATTGCGTTTTTTTTCACAATTTTCCCATTTCCCTGTACATTGTGTGTCAGGATAAGTCACAACCACTGCCACCAATATTTCTTGAACACCACTTGCTCACGACACACCTGCCCTGGGATGTTACTATAAAGGTGAACCTCCCATATTCTTTTGTCCACTCACCTAAGCGCACCCCGCAGACAGTTCTCACATCCACATCACACTGTTTGCTGCTATCGGTCACTGTTTTGATAGGCCAGTGAGACACCTGCGCTGGGTCACACACTAGCACACATGCCACCCAGCTTTTCTGAGCCCCTGATAGGTGCTCTTCTTTTACTTTTGTATACACATACAGCAAAACACAACCAAGGTATACTCGCCGTCCTCAGGGTTTGGGGGACGTTTAGCGCAGAAAAGAACAAACTTATTAAAATTTAGATTTAAAGGGATCCTGTCAGCAGGATTGTGAACAGTAAAGTACAGACAGTGTCAGGTCTACGCTGTTATACTGATTAAAATGAGGTGACCTGGGTGATGAAATGCATCTTGTGGTTGTTGTGTAATCTGTATTTGTAAATTTCAGTTATTGAGATTCTGGTGCTCCGGGTGTTTGTGGGGTTACAAAAAAAAGGTTTGCATTCATCAAAATGGTGCCTGTGCTGTAGTATAATACATGACTAATATCAATATGTAGACATGTGTAAGGGGTTGAGAGTCTTACCCCTTTAAACCCCCATGTTGCTGTTGTACTTGTATATATATTTATATATATGTTATACCATTGTTGCGCATTATCGTATATTTCATGTTGCTGTATTATTTATATAGCATAAGCTATGTTTCTGCACCTTGTACTTGGTAGGGACAGTGCAGTCTGGGCTATGGTCACTAGATGGGGCACTGAGCTCATTGCACAGTAGATGTAGCTGTAGGACATATAGGAGTTAACTGTAGGAGGGGATAGCTGGAGAATAAGCCAGGATGGTCTTCCAGTTTCAGGCAGTCAGAGGCCTGACCCCTTTGTGCTCGGGTGGGCTATATGCCTGAGCTGCCTAACTACCCCGTGATGTTAAAGCTGATGCCCAGCCATCTAGAGAAGAACACGGTACTGCAGAATCAGCAATAAAGTGGAAAAGAGTGTAAGTAAACAGAGGAAGATTGAAGGTTACCGTAAAAGGGTACGGGCAGGTCACTCCAGAATGTGGTGGAAAGCTACGTGGGCTGAATCTCTGATGTCCGGGGCGAAACATGCTGGAGAGCGCTTCACCGTGGTGACGCTATACAGGGAGGACACTGAGGAGCCATCTGAGACGCTTCGTCAAACGGAAACACTGCAAGGAACAGTGAAGGGAAAGATGAAGTAATGTGCTGTCTTTACTGTGATGAAAATGCTGGAAACTATGTGGATGTGCTGTGTCCTGAAGAAAATAAATTTGCTCAGTTAAGAGTTGCCCTGGACTGTGTCTCTATTCATTGGGATCAAGGATCAGCATCAAGTCGGCGTAGCAAAGGGGACGCTGACGGCACGGTGAGTATTCACCGTACCATGCAAGAGAAGAGGTACCGTTTTCCTGTAGAGGGAGGTCAGGGTATACAATGCCCGAACCCGAAATACTCAGCCACGACTACTGCCCTGGCTGACCTTTACACATAAAGTGTAGAAGTCGGGGGGGAAAGTGGGGAATGTGGTCTAGAAGTGATCAAGTATAGTGTGTTATTTTCTGCAGCAAACGTGTCCTGGCTGGAAGAGGAAGAAAAGCGAAGATGAATCGCTACAAATACAGAGGTCACTGGTAAGTCAGTGATTTACCTGGACACTTACATTATATAGTATATACAGAGCTCCTGTGTATAATGTCACTGGTGATCCTTGTATTACCTGTACGCTGACTATATGCAGAGCTCCTGTGTATAATGTTACTGGTGAGTCACTGTATTACCTGTACACTATACACTATATACAGAACTCCTGTGTATGTCTCCAGTGATCATTCTATTACTTGTACACTGACATTATATATACAGACAGGTAGCGTCGGACTGATTCTCCGGTGGGCCCTGGCATCTGGTGGGCCCTGGCACCTCTACTGGTATACAGGGACAGCAGTTGCCTAGGGCCCCCACTGCTCCAGGGGCCCCCAGCCAGTGCCACACAGCTGCTATGGGGGCCCTGCCAGCGGAGCAGCAGCGGGTGTCAGGAGGCAGGAGCCACTGTCCCCACTACTAAAGAGAAATGAATATTCATTCACTCTCGGCCTTCACTCACCCCGGGGCCCCGCTCCCCAACCTAGGCAGCCGGCGCCGCGCTCAATTGCAGTGGAAGAGAGAGCATCTCTCTCCCATCAGTCCCCTCTGCTCCTGACTCACAGCCGATGCGCGATGACGTCACTTCATCGCGCACCCGCTGTGTGTCTGGCAGACGGGTCAGCTGCTGACACTGAAGCCGTCATCAGCGTGGGAGCAGGAGGAGAGGTGAGTATTGTGGTTTGTTTTTTATATATCTCTATATCTATCTATATCTATCTCTATATCTATCTGTCTCTATATCTATATATCTCTATATCTATCTATTTCTATCTGTATATCTATATCTCTATCTCTATATCTATCTGTCTCTATCTTAGATATAGAGATAGATATAGATAGATAGATAGATAGATATAGAGGTAGATATAGATAGATATAAATAGTCTATATCCATCTATCTCTATACCTATCTATATCTATCTCTATCTATTATCTTTATATCTATCCATCTATATATCATCTATCCATAGATCTATCTATTTATCCCCTATCTATCTATCTATATACAGTACCTATCTATAGCTATCACTATCTATTATCTTTATATCTATCTATCTATCTATCTTTCTATCTATCTATCCATATATCTATTTATCCCCTATCTATCTATTTATCTATCTATATCTATCTAGGTCTATCTATCTCTATAGCTACCTATATCTTTCACTATCTATTATCTTTATATCTTTATATCTATCTGTCTATCCATAGATCTATCTATCTATTATCTATCTATACATCTAATTATCACATATCTATCTATCTATCTAGTGTTATACCCTATGAGGGGGCAGCATTATACCCTATGAGGGGGTGCATTATACCCTACGAGGGGGGAGAAGCATTATACCCTATGAGGGGGCAGCCTTATACCCTATGAGGGGGTGCAATATACCTTATCTTCCAACAAAATTAATTCTAAGTCCTCCATTTTGTTGGCGAGGCTTCTGGCATTTGTATACATGCACTTTATGTATGTCTGTACCTCTATTTCTTAAATTATTAACTGTTCTAACCTCACCCCCCATGCCACTACCACCCCCAATTTCATTATTTGTGCCCAGGTCTCTATCTACACAGTCTTCCCCTCTTATAAAATGAATACCCTCCCCTAGTTCCAAGTTTAAACACTCCTCCACCCTTCTAGCCATTTTTTTCCCCAGCACAGCTGCACCCTCCCCATTGAGGTGCAGCCCGTCCCTAGCGTAGAACCTGTAGCCAACTGAGAAGTCGGCCCAGTTCTCCAGGAACCCAAACCCCTCCTTCCTACACTAATTCTTGAACCACTTATTAACTTCCCTAATCTCCTCTCTGGCGTGGCACGTGGTACAGGAAATATTTCCAAAAATACCACCTTGGAGGTCCTTGCCTTAAGATTGCAGCCTAATTCCCTGAAATCATCTTTAAGGACCTTCCACCTACCTCTGTGTCATTTGTACCAATGTGCACCATGACCGCTGGATCCTCACCAGCCCCTCCCAGTAATCTGTCAACCCGGTCAGCGATGTGTCAGACTTGCGCGCCAGATAGGCAGCACACCGTTCGACGATCCCTTTCTTTGTGACAGATTGCCCTATCTGTTCCCCTAATAATTGAGTCCCCCACTACCAGCACCTGTCTGGCCTGCCCTGCTCTCCTATTTCTCCCCTTACTGGAGCATATACTCCTCTGGCTTTCAGAGGACATGCCTTGCTGCAGCAGTGCTACCCCTGCACTGACACTCCCCTCATCTGCCAACTTGGCAAACTTATTGGGTTGTGCCAGATCAGGACTAGCCTCCCTGGCACTCTTCTGTCTACCCCACCTTCTAACTGTCACCCATCTTACTGCTTCACTGTCCTGCAGCTCCAACCTAGCATCCCCCCCTCATCTATCTCATTGAGCGTCTGCTCAGTGAGTAGAAGTCTCCTTTCCATATTGTCTATTGATCTCAGTGTTGCCAGCTGCACATTTAAATCCAGTATCTGGGCTTCCAAATGCACAATGTGCTCACATCTCGCACAGCAGTATGCACCCTCGACTGGCTGGTCAAGGATTGCGTACATGCGGCAAGACGTACACTGGATGGCATTGGCAATAGTGGAGCACATTCCTAATGGGGATTGCACCAGACAGAAAAGATAAGTAAAAATAAATAAAAAGTATTAATAAAATATAACAGCAATTCAGTAATACCTCCTTTGCAAACTCCCTGAATCCAAAGTCACTGAATCACAAGTCACACACTTACCACCGTTCGCACTTACGCTCAGGTCACACTCAGCTCGTTTACACTCGCTCAGGCAGAAGATTTAAAGAGATTTTTTTTCCCTTCACCAGCAAACCACCCTGCTGCTCAATGCACTTCCAAAAGCTCCTGTGTATAATTTCACTGGTGGTCACTGTATTACACTGACACTGTATGCAGATCTTCTGTGTATAAATATCAGGATCCTGTCAGCGTCGGCGAACTGCCATGGCTGAGCAGCGTGACTCACCCCTACTGCGGGAGGGCCCGGGGTCCGATACTGCAGGGAAAGTTGAGGCAGACGGGACCTGCGATGCTGAAGGTAGTAAGAAGTACAAGGACCTACGATCAT
Source organism: Dendrobates tinctorius (assembly GCF_039654945.1). NCBI lineage: Eukaryota > Metazoa > Chordata > Amphibia > Anura > Dendrobatidae > Dendrobates > Dendrobates tinctorius. The sequence goes on from NW_027361743.1 coordinate 62,674,625, forward strand.
GTGACCACAGGGGGCGGGGCTTAGTGTCCCACTTCTGAAGATGATTGTAGGACTCTACTACAGGAATCCTGGAGTAGAGGCGAGGGGAACTCAGGTCAGACAAACGGGCGGTCATACATGGAGAGGGCGGCGCGATACCAGAGGGGCGAGCAGAGAGTAGTCAGAACGTAAGCAATGAGTCATACATGGAGATAGCTGCACAGTACAAGAGGGGCAATCAGAGAATAGTCAGGTCATAGGCAATGAGTCATACACAGAGATAGCAACGCAGTACAAGAGGGACAGGCAGAACTCGTAACAGGGACAGAACCAGATCAAAACCAAACAAGCATAAAGTATTACAGTCACAAAGCACACCAGGGTCACACACACTCGGCCAAGGGTCTGAGTATAAACGATGAGGAATGAGCCCACAATGAGGCTTTAAAAAGCCTCCCAGAATCTCAGAGTGAGGCCATCCACATTAACCTCTGAACTACCTAATCCCACAAGCTGAGCAAACCTTGACAATAATGTTGCCAGTGATCACTGAGCTCCTGTGTATAATGTCACTGGTAATCACTATATTACCTGTACACTGACACTATATACAGAGGTACTGTGTATAATGTCACTGGTGGTAATAACAGTGTTGTTATTATTGTGGTTTGTATTCATAATCAGTACTGTAGTATTCCATCAATAAGTGGTGGTAATTTGTGGACTGTTCACAGTGTGGAAGTATTTCTCCGTGTATGAATTATTATTTGGTCCCTATATGCTGGTAATATGTCATATTATTCGGTCACTATGTGGTGGTAATATGTGGTCTGGTCATGGTGTGGTTGTATTTGTGCCTTTTATGTGATATGATGCGGGTACTATGTGGTCTGGTCATGGTGTGGTGGTATTTCTCCCCTGTATGTGGTATTATTGGTCTTGGTACAGTGGATTGTGTTGTGTTTGACGGTCATTAGTCTTCTCTGATATTAATTAGGAGAATATTCTTTATTTCCATTAGAGATTAAATACTTTGTAAACAGCGGCAGAGATGCACTTACAGGGGTTTCCTGTGGAAAAACGTAATCTCCTATTCACAGGACAAGTGATAACGTATTGATTGGGGGGTCTAACTACTTGGACCCATTCAGCAAAATGTGGAACTTTTTATCCCCATTAGACTGGAGTGGCATGTCCGACTTGACCACTGATCCATTCATTCCCTCAGTGGCTGCACTTGTATTTTTATAGAAGCTCCAAAGAGAATGAATGAAGCTTCGGTCAGATATCTAACCTGCTGCTCCATTTTAAAATGGGGATAAGTGTCCTATCAACGATAAAACTTTCTCATTCTTCCGGTCGGTGCAGTTTCTAATGGTCGGACGTATGCGATCAGCTATCCTATAGAGCCCATGGATCGGTGATAAATTGTTTTAACCAAAGAACCACATTAATGTAAACTACCGTAATTATACATCCCAGTTATGGGGATGCACAGTAGATGTACAGGAGCCGCCTGTGTTTTACAGCCGATGCTCCACTATAATGGGGATAACGACTGACAGATATTAGCATATAGCTGTAGGATGGGGCCCTAGAGTCCATTCCCCTGGTGGGCCCCAGACACCCCAGTTCGACCCTGAATATACATCATTGTGGATTATCAGATACCGGATTTAGGGAAATTTCTCTGTAATATGGAAGGCAATGACATGAATAGATAGCAAAATCTGGTTTGTCTACAATCTTTTTTATTTGTTAGGTTCTTTCCTGTTACAGCACTTCTGTCCTGTAGTATAAACCTTCTCTCACACTAGTGCTAGCACTAAACCTTGGTTTGCCTTCTTCTAAAGTCTCTGTTGTCCCCGCAGACTTAGAGATTTCCAGCATTACTCCATGCAGCCATAAGGACCTTCTCTCTTTACTCCTTGGGTTTCCGCTGTCCTAGCAGGAAGTGAGAAACGTTCTCGTAAATCACAAGGATGGTACAGCAGGCGGGGTCGCTCAAAATAACTTGGGGGCAATTTTCTTTAGAAGTCCGTATATACTCGTGTATAAGCCGACCCATGTATAAGCCGACCACCCTAATTTTGTCACAAAAAACTGGGAAAACTTATTGACTCGCCTATAAACCTAGGGTGGAAAATGCCGAAGCTACTGGTAAATTTCAAAAATAAAATGGGCCCCATAAGATGCTCCATAAAGTTCATGATGGCCCCATATAATGCTCCATAAAGTTCATGATGGGTTCCATAAGATGCTCCATACAAAAATATGCCTAATAATGCTGCACAGTGAATAATGGTAGCCCTATAACATGGTCCATAATAACATATGCCCCATATAATGCTGCACAATGATTGGTGGCCCCTTATAATGCTGCATGGAGAGTGGACCCTTATAATGCTGCACAATGATTAGTGGCCCCTTATAATGCTGCACAGTGATTAGTGGCCCCTTATAATGCTGCACAGTGATTAGTGGCCCCTTATAATGCTGCACAGTGATTAGTGGCCCCTTATAATGCTGCACATTGATTAGTGGCCCCTTACAATGCTGCACGGTGATTAGTGGCCACTTATAATGCTGCACAGTGATTAGTGGCCCCTTGAAATGCAGTGATTAGTGGCCCCTTATGCTGCACGGTGATTAGTGGCCCTTTGTAATGCTGCACAGTGATTAGTGGCCCCGTATAATGCTGCACAGTGATGAGAGGCCCCCTTATAATGCTGCACAGTGATGAGTGGCCTCTTATAATGCAGCACAGTGATGAGTGGCCCCATATAATGCTGCACAGTGATTACTGGCCCTATATAATGCTGCACAGTGATTACTGGCCCCATATAATGCTGCACAGTGATTAGTGGCCCCTTGTAATGCTGCACAGTGATTAGTGGCCCCTTGTAATGCTGCACAGTGATTAGTGGCCCCTTGTAATGCTGCACAGTTATTAGTGGCCCCTTGTAATGCTGCACAGCGATGAGTGGCCCCTTGTAATGCTGCACAGTGATGAGTGGCCCCTTATAATGCTGCACAGTGATTAGTGGCCCCTTGAAATGCTGCAGTGATTAGTGGCTCCTTATTATGCTGCACGGTGATTAGTGGCCCCTTATTATGCTGCACGGTGATGAGTGGCCCCTTATAATGCTGCAAGGTGATGAGTGGCCCCTTATAATGCTGCACAGTGATGAGTGGCCCCTTATAATGCTGCACAGTGATGAGTGGCCCCTTATAATGCTGCACAGTGATGAGTGGCCCCTTATAATGCTGCACAGTGATGAGTGGCCCCTTGTATTGCTGCACAGTGATTAGTGGCCCCTTACAATGCTGCTGCCGCAGCCTCAATTAAAAAAATGAAAAAAAAAACTATATACTCACCTTGTCACTGCTGCAGCTGCTGCTCCTCAGCGTTGCTGGCTCTGCAGTGACTGTTCAGGCAGAGGGCGCCTGCTAACTACGTCATGGCACCCTCTGACCTTAACGTCACTGCCAGAGGAAGCAAGACAGCAGAGCGATGCGCAGGAATGGGGCACAGGTGAATATGGCTCCCCCCGTTATACTCACCTCTCCTGGCATGTCTCTGCAGCCCCCCGTGCTTGTTCCATCTTCTCAGTGCTGTTCTTCCTGCTTTCTGCGGTCACGTGGTGCCGCTCATTACATATGTGCATATTAATGAGGGTAATGAGCGTACCACGTGACCGCTGAAAGCAGGAAGAACAGCGCCGAGAAGATGGAATAAGCACGGGGGGCTGCAGAAACATGCCAGGAGAGGTGAGTATGATCTCCGACACCCCCCCCGCTCCCCCTCCCTGGCCGACCCCCGGTATATGACTCGCGTATAAGCCGAGAGGGGGACTTTCAGCCCCAAAAAATGGGCTGAAAATCTCGACTTATACGCGAGTATATACTGTAAGCCTTTTTTGTCCATTAAGACAGAAGAAACAAAACTATTAACTCTTCTTCTAAGGTCTGACTGTGAGCTCGGACCCTCCCCAGCTATTTGTTAGGGCACTCCAGGCTAAGGGGTTGTACTGCTATGCTCTGTTATTGCAGACTTCATCATCCCAATCATAGTTCATCATCAGCACATCAGCCCCATCATAGTCCATCATCAGCACATCAACCCCATCATAGTCCATCATCAGCACATCAGCCCCATCATAGTCCATCATCAGCACATCAGCCCCATCATAGTCCATCATCAGCATATCAGCCCCATCATTGTCCCATAATGAAAGAAGTGTTGTTGCGCATTCTTAACAGCCGCTTGTTCCAGACACCCTGTTCTTAGGATTGGTGGGGGTCCTGGCAGTGAAACACCCGTAATCAGCAAGTTATGATCTACCAATGGCTAGGGGATAACTTGCTGAGGAGGCAGAAGTTGGGGACTACTGTTTTTAAAGACCGCAATACCTATATCAGGAGCTGTAAAGAAATATATGTTTCTAAGCTTTATCTTGAGTCCATTTTCCTTGTCGATAATTCTTAGATAATTCTGGGAAAAAAAGTATTTTAATACATATAACAAACTTAAATTGTCTTTGGAGAATAAAGTCTATCGGCGGTCAGTGCAGTGTACTACATTAGTTTGTGGGACAGAACATGTTGATAAAGGGTCGGTCTCATCACTGCACTCACCGTCCATAAGCTTTATTAGGGTAGATATCCACAGAATATGGATATAGTAGATGTATACCCCCTCTCAGGAATCCTTCCCTCATATTAGCTATGATGACTACATTCCACTGCAAACAGCAGAAGAAACTTGAGGCGCACTATTTACAAGAGGAGTTTTCCCATACATTTATGTGTTATCCATAAAATATTCTATAAATGTCTGATAGGCAGAGGTCCCGGACGTGAAACCCGCATCTGTCTACAGACCTGGGGAACTATGAATGTACAGATGGCCATTCACTATTGGGGAGGTTCCTATAAGATCTGAGTACTCAGCCTTGTGTTTGGTTATTTTCATAGACCTTGACATGAGCGGCAGGGTACATATGAAACCAGTGCTCCACCCAATTCTTCCTGAAGCAATTTTGTGGCTGATTCAAGACCCCTGTACTATTGATTTGAGGGTTCCTAAATGGTTGGAGACCCACACCAGTCTAATGTATTTGAGATGTTGTACCCTCTTAACGAAAGATCAGAGGAAAATACCTTCAACAAAACTGCTGGTTGGGTCGGATGTGGTATTCTGAGCCACTTGGTTTGTTGTCTCACATGTTTATGCTTAAAGTTCTTAATGGTTTGTTCTTGTTGAGTTTATGGGACCTTTGTCTATACTGTACTGTTCCTTTTTCATTTTTTTAGATAAGCATTCCATACTGTTAGGTGAAGAACTGGTGCTACCCTTCTTCACATTGAGGCATCATCCTACCATTGTGATCAGAAGCCCTATAACCCGGCTTCATTGTTAGGATGCAGGATTTATATAAATTAGCTCTACTGGGGTCTTAAAAGTGCAGGCATTGAGGAAGAAGTACAAAATCAGCAGGCAAATGAGTAGTCAGAAACAAGCAAAGGTCAGGGCAGGCAGCAGTGCAGAAACATAACCGGAAACAAGCAGAGGTCAGGGCAGGCAGCAGTGCAAAAACATAACCGGAAACAACCATAAAACCAAAGAAAAAAAACGACCCACAGTCCATATAGTGCAGAATAATATACATTTTTATTAGTATCACAGATTAATAACCGGAAACAAGCAGAGGTCAGGGCAGGCGGCAGTGCAGAAGCATAATCCATTGAGCAAGCTGAGGTCAGGGCAGGCGGCAGTGCAGAAACATAATCCATTGAGCAAGCTGAGGTCAGGGCAGGCGGCAGTTCAAAAACATAATCCATTGAGCAAGCAGAGGTCAGGCAGGCGGCAGTGCAGAAACATAATCCATTGAGCAAGCAGAGGTCAGGGCAGGCGTCAGTTCAAAAACATAATCCATTGAGCAAGCAGAGGTCAGGGCAGGCGGCAGTTCAAAAACATAATCCACTGAGCAAGCAGAGGTCAAGGCAGGCGGCAGTGCAGAAACATAATCCATTGAGCAAGCAGAGGTCAGGGTAGGCGGCAGTTCAAAAACATAATCCATTGAGCAAGCAGAGGTGAAGGCAGGCGGCAGTGCAGAAACAATCCATTGAGCAAGCAGAGGTCAGGCAGGCGGCAGTTCAAAAACATAATCCATTGAGCAAGCAAAGGTCAGGGCAGGCGGCAGTGTAGATGCATAACTTTAAACAAGCAGAGGTCAGGGCAGGCGGCAGTATAGAAACATGATCCATTGATCAAGCCATAGTCAAAACCGGAAAATCTGTCTAAGAAGCAGCTGTGCAGAAGATGGTATGTGCTTGCTGCAAGCAACTCGCCACTACATTTTCCGCCGGCTAAATCAAAGTGCCGCGGAATTCTCTTCTCGGGAGAATGATCTTCCTAGGACTTGGAAGGAAACCCAAATCTCTCTTGTAGGCACGTTGTACATCCTGTGGGCTCATCAGCATTACTTGCATGATCTTTCCAGTGGTATAGCTGACTGGCAGGTGTGGTGTAGGATTGTAGCCTTGTTTAGCAGTCACCTTAATACGCGGTTGATGGTCGTAAGGCATACTGAGGAGTATATGTGCTTGAGAGGGAGTTAGCTCCATCCAGGTGCATGGGGATGGGCTCCTGGGCAATGTGGCTGTTGTCTCTTCCTCATCTACTGTTCTGGTGAGTATCAGGCGTTCCTTCATACCCTCTGGCTCTGCGCTGATGTTTGCTGCAGGTTGTACGAATCGGCCTATTTCGGGCATTGTAGGATATGGTGGTGGACTTTTCAGTCTGGAATATCGGTCCTTTGCCTTTTCTGGTGTTTTGAACAGGCATTTAATAATTGACACGATATAATAAAGCACTGCCATCACATACCCCGTGAAGCCAGTTGGCCTTTGGTGGTGTTCAGGCCTCTGACTGTATAGGGATGTCCTGGCATGTGGGAGACGTCTCCGTGGTTGGAACTTTCCTCCAGCTACGGGTGCAGCCATTAGGCTGCCTTCCCCTCCACACACACAAAAGTGTGTGCGGATGGTAGAAAACACTCCCAAAAAAAAGAAATAAAAGTAAAAAAAATAAACAAAACAAGTAAAAAGTGATTTACAAGTCGCTCTGGGTTAGTGTTCAGCTCTCCTCTCTATCTCTGCTTGCCTCGCACTGACCGTTCTTGCGGAACATTCCATGACTCGTGGACAACGCTTCTGTGATGTCATAAAGACGAACATGGCAATGGGTCTAATATAGGAGAACTAGTTATGTTACCCATGGCAGACCATCCAATACCAGCTGCCACTGTACGGATAGGGGTTAGCTGGATTGGGATGAGATGTATAAAAACTTACCGGTACAATAGCGCAAGTCATTGCTTTATTTACTGTTTTTGCTTTTTTACCTGTTTACAGGCAAATCTTTCTATTTGATATTTTCAAACCTGTATAATTCTGTATCCTCATACGTGAGATAATGTGATGTATCTATTGTCAGCTCCTTCTAGGAATGTCTCCTCCTCTCTTCCCGGTAACACGGATCACCCGTGATGGGCACAGACCATTGCTGTAGTCGGAATTATTTCATATAGCTTCAGAATAAATGTTAAATAATATTGTATTTTTTCCATATAATTGGCTCAGATCACTTTTTAATTTGTCTGTAATTCTAAGTAGTGATAAAAAAATAAATAACCCCAAGTGTGAACCTGGTGTAGAACGTACAAATTGTCCAGAGTCTCTCCTGGGCCATGTTCACACGTGCAGAAGTGCTGCATTGTTTCCATAGGTATTCGCACTAAAGCAATCAAAACTTTTTATTGTATTTTTTTGTGGCAGTTTTTTCGAATGCATTTTTTTTAGTAGAGGAATGCTTCAGTTCCACAATTGGAGACTTCATTGGAATTTTGCATGCGTTTTTTATGCTCTCCATATACTATAGTGGAAAATATTAAACAAAAGCATCAAAAAGTTCACACTTCTGCTGCACCATTAGCCCCTGTATGTAGTACAGCTTAGGCCTCTTTCACACTTCAGTTTTTTGCATCAGTTCAAATCCGCCAAAAAGGCAGACAAGCGGATCCGTTCTGAACTGATGTGAACGGATGGCACAGGATCCTGAAAATGAGGAAATTTAAAGGAAACGCTGGTCGGGAAGGAGAGAGAGAGAGAGTTTTGTTGCAAGCTCCGTTTTGAAATCTTTGAGGATGGTGACGGACAGCAACTTTTGGCGGATCCTCAAAAAAAAAACGGATGAAACGGACAGCCATCCGTCACAATCCGCCATTAATGCAAGTCAATGGGGAAAAAACGGATCCTCCAAAAAAAATTGAGGATCCGTTTTTGTCAAAACCTGACGGATTGTGACTGATTGCAAAAAACTGAAGTGTGAAAGGGGCCTTAGGGAGTGATAAATGAAGTGAAAAGAAAAGTAAAACAACAAAAAAAGATTTAAACAAATCTGAAAAAAAACTCATAAAAGTTCAATTTTCCTCCATTGAAAATGAACATAAAAAAAAATGTCAAGTGATATCGCCACATCCAGCAAAGTCCGAGCTATCAAAATATAAAAATAATTAACCCAATTGGTAAACACAAAAAATTTAAAAACGCCAACATTGCGGTATTTTTTGGTCGCTGCAATACCACTTAAAATACGTAACAAGCAACTAAAATGTCATATCTATCCCAAAGTAATATCCATAATAACGTCTCGCCTTATGAAAAAATAATCCCTCTCATAGCTCTATTGAACGAAAAAGTAAAACTACGGGTCTCGGAAAATGGCAACACAAACTCCAACATATTTTTTATTTCAAAGTCTTGATTTTTTTTCTACCACTAAAATAATTTAAAAATCTGGGCACGTTTAGTATCTCTGTAATCATACTGATGAGGAGAATCATATTACATGGTCATTTTTACCACATAATGTACGCCGTAAACATAATTAAGGTCAGAATTGCGTTTTTTTTTCACAATTTTCCCATTTCCCTGTACATTGTGTGTCAGGATAAGTCACAACCACTGCCACCAATATTTCTTGAACACCACTTGCTCACGACACACCTGCCCTGGGATGTTACTATAAAGGTGAACCTCCCATATTCTTTTGTCCACTCACCTAAGCGCACCCCGCAGACAGTTCTCACATCCACATCACACTGTTTGCTGCTATCGGTCACTGTTTTGATAGGCCAGTGAGACACCTGCGCTGGGTCACACACTAGCACACATGCCACCCAGCTTTTCTGAGCCCCTGATAGGTGCTCTTCTTTTACTTTTGTATACACATACAGCAAAACACAACCAAGGTATACTCGCCGTCCTCAGGGTTTGGGGGACGTTTAGCGCAGAAAAGAACAAACTTATTAAAATTTAGATTTAAAGGGATCCTGTCAGCAGGATTGTGAACAGTAAAGTACAGACAGTGTCAGGTCTACGCTGTTATACTGATTAAAATGAGGTGACCTGGGTGATGAAATGCATCTTGTGGTTGTTGTGTAATCTGTATTTGTAAATTTCAGTTATTGAGATTCTGGTGCTCCGGGTGTTTGTGGGGTTACAAAAAAAAGGTTTGCATTCATCAAAATGGTGCCTGTGCTGTAGTATAATACATGACTAATATCAATATGTAGACATGTGTAAGGGGTTGAGAGTCTTACCCCTTTAAACCCCCATGTTGCTGTTGTACTTGTATATATATTTATATATATGTTATACCATTGTTGCGCATTATCGTATATTTCATGTTGCTGTATTATTTATATAGCATAAGCTATGTTTCTGCACCTTGTACTTGGTAGGGACAGTGCAGTCTGGGCTATGGTCACTAGATGGGGCACTGAGCTCATTGCACAGTAGATGTAGCTGTAGGACATATAGGAGTTAACTGTAGGAGGGGATAGCTGGAGAATAAGCCAGGATGGTCTTCCAGTTTCAGGCAGTCAGAGGCCTGACCCCTTTGTGCTCGGGTGGGCTATATGCCTGAGCTGCCTAACTACCCCGTGATGTTAAAGCTGATGCCCAGCCATCTAGAGAAGAACACGGTACTGCAGAATCAGCAATAAAGTGGAAAAGAGTGTAAGTAAACAGAGGAAGATTGAAGGTTACCGTAAAAGGGTACGGGCAGGTCACTCCAGAATGTGGTGGAAAGCTACGTGGGCTGAATCTCTGATGTCCGGGGCGAAACATGCTGGAGAGCGCTTCACCGTGGTGACGCTATACAGGGAGGACACTGAGGAGCCATCTGAGACGCTTCGTCAAATGGAAACACTGCAAGGAACAGTGAAGGGAAAGATGAAGTAATGTGCTGTCTTTACTGTGATGAAAATGCTGGAAACTATGTGGATGTGCTGTGTCCTGAAGAAAATAAATTTGCTCAGTTAAGAGTTGCCCTGGACTGTGTCTCTATTCATTGGGATCAAGGATCAGCATCAAGTCGGCGTAGCAAAGGGGACGCTGATGGCACGGTGAGTATTCACCGTACCATGCAAGAGAAGAGGTACCGTTTTCCTGTAGAGGGAGGTCAGGGTATACAATGCCCGAACCCGAAATACTCAGCCACGACTACTGCCCTGGCTGACCTTTACACATAAAGTGTAGAAGTCGGGGGGGAAAGTGGGGAATGTGGTCTAGAAGTGATCAAGTATAGTGTGTTATTTTCTGCAGCAAACGTGTCCTGGCTGGAAGAGGAAGAAAAGCGAAGATGAATCGCTACAAATACAGAGGTCACTGGTAAGTCAGTGATTTACCTGGACACTTACATTATATAGTATATACAGAGCTCCTGTGTATAATGTCACTGGTGATCCTTGTATTACCTGTACGCTGACTATATGCAGAGCTCCTGTGTATAATGTTACTGGTGAGTCACTGTATTACCTGTACACTATACACTATATACAGAACTCCTGTGTATGTCTCCAGTGATCATTCTATTACTTGTACACTGACATTATATATACAGACAGGTAGCGTCGGACTGATTCTCCGGTGGGCCCTGGCATCTGGTGGGCCCTGGCACCTCTACTGGTATACAGGGACAGCAGTTGCCTAGGGCCCCCACTGCTCCAGGGGCCCCCAGCCAGTGCCACACAGCTGCTATGGGGGCCCTGCCAGCGGAGCAGCAGCGGGTGTCAGGAGGCAGGAGCCACTGTCCCCACTACTAAAGAGAAATGAATATTCATTCACTCTCGGCCTTCACTCACCCCGGGGCCCCGCTCCCCAACCTAGGCAGCCGGCGCCGCGCTCAATTGCAGTGGAAGAGAGAGCATCTCTCTCCCATCAGTCCCCTCTGCTCCTGACTCACAGCCGATGCGCGATGACGTCACTTCATCGCGCACCCGCTGTGTGTCTGGCAGACGGGTCAGCTGCTGACACTGAAGCCGTCATCAGCGTGGGAGCAGGAGGAGAGGTGAGTATTGTGGTTTGTTTTTTATATATCTCTATATCTATCTATATCTATCTCTATATCTATCTGTCTCTATATCTATATATCTCTATATCTATCTATTTCTATCTGTATATCTATATCTCTATCTCTATATCTATCTGTCTCTATCTTAGATATAGAGATAGATATAGATAGATAGATAGATATAGAGGTAGATATAGATAGATATAAATAGTCTATATCCATCTATCTCTATACCTATCTATATCTATCTCTATCTATTATCTTTATATCTATCCATCTATATATCATCTATCCATAGATCTATCTATTTATCCCCTATCTATCTATCTATATACCTATCTATAGCTATCACTATCTATTATCTTTATATCTATCTATCTATCTATCTTTCTATCTATCTATCCATATATCTATTTATCCCCTATCTATCTATTTATCTATCTATATCTATCTAGGTCTATCTATCTCTATAGCTACCTATATCTTTCACTATCTATTATCTTTATATCTTTATATCTATCTGTCTATCCATAGATCTATCTATCTATTATCTATCTATACATCTAATTATCACATATCTATCTATCTATCTAGTGTTATACCCTATGAGGGGGCAGCATTATACCCTATGAGGGGGTGCATTATACCCTATGAGGGGGGAGAAGCATTATACCCTATGAGGGGGCAGCCTTATACCCTATGAGGGGGTGCAATATACCTTATCTTCCAACAAAATTAATTCTAAGTCCTCCATTTTGTTGGCGAGGCTTCTGGCATTTGTATACATGCACTTTATGTATGTCTGTACCTCTATTTCTTAAATTATTAACTGTTCTAACCTCACCCCCCATGCCACTACCACCCCCAATTTCATTATTTGTGCCCAGGTCTCTATCTACACAGTCTTCCCCTCTTATAAAATGAATACCCTCCCCTAGTTCCAAGTTTAAACACTCCTCCACCCTTCTAGCCATTTTTTTCCCCAGCACAGCTGCACCCTCCCCATTGAGGTGCAGCCCGTCCCTAGCGTAGAACCTGTAGCCAACTGAGAAGTCGGCCCAGTTCTCCAGGAACCCAAACCCCTCCTTCCTACACTAATTCTTGAACCACTTATTAACTTCCCTAATCTCCTCTCTGGCGTGGCACGTGGTACAGGAAATATTTCCAAAAATACCACCTTGGAGGTCCTTGCCTTAAGATTGCAGCCTAATTCCCTGAAATCATCTTTAAGGACCTTCCACCTACCTCTGTGTCATTTGTACCAATGTGCACCATGACCGCTGGATCCTCACCAGCCCCTCCCAGTAATCTGTCAACCCGGTCAGCGATGTGTCAGACTTGCGCGCCAGATAGGCAGCACACCGTTCGACGATCCCTTTCTTTGTGACAGATTGCCCTATCTGTTCCCCTAATAATTGAGTCCCCCACTACCAGCACCTGTCTGGCCTGCCCTGCTCTCCTATTTCTCCCCTTACTGGAGCATATACTCCTCTGGCTTTCAGAGGACATGCCTTGCTGCAGCAGTGCTACCCCTGCACTGACACTCCCCTCATCTGCCAACTTGGCAAACTTATTGGGTTGTGCCAGATCAGGACTAGCCTCCCTGGCACTCTTCTGTCTACCCCACCTTCTAACTGTCACCCATCTTACTGCTTCACTGTCCTGCAGCTCCAACCTAGCATCCCCCCCTCATCTATCTCATTGAGCGTCTGCTCAGTGAGTAGAAGTCTCCTTTCCATATTGTCTATTGATCTCAGTGTTGCCAGCTGCACATTTAAATCCAGTATCTGGGCTTCCAAATGCACAATGTGCTCACATCTCGCACAGCAGTATGCACCCTCGACTGGCTGGTCAAGGATTGCGTACATGCGGCAAGACGTACACTGGATGGCATTGGCAATAGTGGAGCACATTCCTAATGGGGATTGCACCAGACAGAAAAGATAAGTAAAAATAAATAAAAAGTATTAATAAAATATAACAGCAATTCAGTAATACCTCCTTTGCAAACTCCCTGAATCCAAAGTCACTGAATCACAAGTCACACACTTACCACCGTTCGCACTTACGCTCAGGTCACACTCAGCTCGTTTACACTCGCTCAGGCAGAAGATTTAAAGAGATTTTTTTTCCCTTCACCAGCAAACCACCCTGCTGCTCAATGCACTTCCAAAAGCTCCTGTGTATAATTTCACTGGTGGTCACTGTATTACACTGACACTGTATGCAGATCTTCTGTGTATAAATATCAGGATCCTGTCAGCGTCGGCGAACTGCCACGGCTGAGCAGCGTGACTCACCCCTACTGCGGGAGGGCCCGGGGTCCGATACTGCAGGGAAAGTTGAGGCAGACGGGACCTGCGATGCTGAAGGTAGTAAGAAGTACAAGGACCTACGATCATGTGACCACAGGGGGCGGGGCTTAGTGTCCCACTTCTGAAGATGATTGTAGGACTCTACTACAGGAATCCTGGAGTAGAGGCGAGGGGAACTCAGGTCAGACAAACGGGCGGTCATACATGGAGAGGGCGGCGCGATACCAGAGGGGCGAGCAGAGAGTAGTCAGAACGTAAGCAATGAGTCATACATGGAGATAGCTGCACAGTACAAGAGGGGCAATCAGAGAATAGTCAGGTCATAGGCAATGAGTCATACACAGAGATAGCAACGCAGTACAAGAGGGACAGGCAGAACTCGTAACAGGGACAGAACCAGATCAAAACCAAACAAGCATAAAGTATTACAGTCACAAAGCACACCAGGGTCACACACACTCGGCCAAGGGTCTGAGTATAAACGATGAGGAATGAGCCCACAATGAGGCTTTAAAAAGCCTCCCAGAATCTCAGAGTGAGGCCATCCACATTAACCTCTGAACTACCTAATCCCACAAGCTGAGCAAACCTTGACATTAATGTTGCCAGTGATCACTGAGCTCCTGTGTATAATGTCACTGGTAATCACTGTATTACCTGTACACTGACACTATATACAGAGGTACTGTGTATAATGTCACTGGTGGTAATAACAGTGTTGTTATTATTGTGGTTTGTATTCATAATCAGTACTGTAGTATTCCATCAATAAGTGGTGGTAATTTGTGGACTGTTCACAGTGTGGAAGTATTTCTCCGTGTATGAATTATTATTTGGTTCCTATATGCTGGTAATATGTCATATTATTCGGTCACTATGTGGTGGTAATATGTGGTCTGGTCATGGTGTGGTTGTATTTGTGCCTTTTATGTGATATGATGCGGGTACTATGTGGTCTGGTCATGGTGTGGTGGTATTTCTCCCCTGTATGTGGTATTATTGGTCTTGGTACAGTGGATTGTGTTGTGTTTGACGGTCATTAGTCTTCTCTGATATTAATTAGGAGAATATTCTTTATTTCCATTAGAGATTAAATACTTTGTAAACAGCGGCAGAGATGCACTTACAGGGGTTTCCTGTGGAAAAACGTAATCTCCTATTCACAGGACAAGTGATAACGTATTGATTGGGGGGGTCTAACTACTTGGACCCATTCAGCAAAATGTGGAACTTTTTATCCCCATTAGACTGGAGTGGCATGTCCGACTTGACAACTGATCCATTCATTCCCTCAGTGGCTGCACTTGTATTTTTATAGAAGCTCCAAAGAGAATGAATGAAGCTTCGGTCAGATATCTAACCTGCTGCTCCATTTTAAAATGGGGATAAGTGTCCTATCAACGATAAAACTTTCTCATTCTTCCGGTCGGTGCAGTTTCTAATGGTCGGACGTATGCGATCAGCTATCCTATAGAGCCCATGGATCGGTGATAAATTGTTTTAACCAAAGAACCACATTAATGTAAACTACCGTAATTATACATCCCAGTTATGGGGGTGCACAGTAGATGTGCAGGAGCCGCCTGTGTTTTACAGCCGATGCTCCACTATAATGGGGATAACGACTGACAGATATTAGCATATAGCTGTAGGATGGGGCCCTAGAGTCCATTCCCCTGGTGGGCCCCAGACACCCCAGTTCGACCCTGAATATACATCATTGTGGATTATCAGATACCGGATTTAGGGAAATTTCTCTGTAATATGGAAGGCAATGACATGAATAGATAGCAAAATCTGGTTTGTCTACAATCTTTTTTATTTGTTAGGTTCTTTCCTGTTACAGCACTTCTCTCCTGTAGTATAAACCTTCTCTCACACTAGTGCTAGCACTAAACCTTGGTTTGCCTTCTTCTAAAGTCTCTGTTGTCCCCGCAGACTTAGAGATTTCCAGCATTACTCCATGCAGCCATAAGGACCTTCTCTCTTTACTCCTTGGGTTTCCGCTGTCCTAGCAGGAAGTGAGAAACGTTCTCGTAAATCACAAGGATGGTACAGCAGGCGGGGTCGCTCAAAATAACTTGGGGGCAATTTTCTTTAGAAGTCCGTATATACTCGCGTATAAGCCGACCCATGTATAAGCCGACCACCCTAATTTTGTCACAAAAAACTGGGAAAACTTATTGACTCGCCTATAAACCTAGGGTGGAAAATGCCGAAGCTACTGGTAAATTTCAAAAATAAAATGGGCCCCATAAGATGCTCCATAAAGTTCATGATGGCCCCATATAATGCTCCATAAAGTTCATGATGGGTTCCATAAGATGCTCCATACAAAAATATGCCTAATAATGCTGCACAGTGAATAATGGTAGCCCTATTACATGGTCCATAATAACATATGCCCCATATAATGCTTCACAGTGATTGGTGGCCCCTTATAATGCTGCATGGAGAGTGGCCCCTTATAATGCTGCACAATGATTAGTGGCCCCTTATAATGCTGCACAGTGATTAGTGGCCCCTTATAATGCTGCACAGTGATTAGTGGCCCCTTATAATGCTGCACAGTGATTAGTGGCCCCTTATAATGCTGCACATTGATTAGTGGCCCCTTACAATGCTGCACGGTGATTAGTGGCCACTTATAATGCTGCACAGTGATTAGTGGCCCCTTGAAATGCTGCAGTGATTAGTGGCCCCTTATGCTGCACGGTGATTAGTGGCCCTTTGTAATGCTGCACAGTGATTAGTGGCCCCGTATAATGCTGCACAGTAATGAGAGGCCCCCTTATAATGCTGCACAGTAATGAGTGGCCTCTTATAATGCAGCACAGTGATGAGTGGCCCCATATAATGCTGCACAGTGATTACTGGCCCCATATAATGCTGCACAGTGATTACTGGCCCCATATAATGCTGCACAGTGATTAGTGGCCCCTTGTAATGCTGCACAGTGATTAGTGGCCCCTTGTAATGCTGCACAGTGATTAGTGGCCCCTTGTAATGCTGCACAGTTATTAGTGGCCCCTTGTAATGCTGCACAGTGATGAGTGGCCCCTTGTAATGCTGCACAGTGATGAGTGGCCCCTTATAATGCTGCACAGTGATTAGTGGCCCCTTGAAATGGTGCAGTGATTAGTGGCTCCTTATTATGCTGCACGGTGATTAGTGGCCCCTTATTATGCTGCACGGTGATGAGTGGCCCCTTATAATGCTGCAAGGTGATGAGTGGCCCCTTATAATGCTGCACAGTGATGAGTGGCCCCTTATAATGCTGCACAGTGATGAGTGGCCCCTTATAATGCTGCACAGTGATGAGTGGCCCCTTATAATGCTGCACAGTGATGAGTGGCCCCTTGTATTGCTGCACAGTGATTAGTGGCCCCTTACAATGCTGCTGCCGCAGCCTCAATTAAAAAAATGAAAAAAAAAACTATATACTCACCTTGTCACTGCTGCAGCTGCTGCTCCTCAGCGTTGCTGGCTCTGCAGTGACTGTTCAGGCAGAGGGCGCCTGCTAACTACGTCATGGCACCCTCTGACCTTAACGTCACTGCCAGAGGAAGCAAGACAGCAGAGCGATGCGCAGCGGTGGAATGGGGCACAGGTGAATATGGCTCCCCCCGTTATACTCACCTCTCCTGGCATGTCTCTGCAGCCCCCCGTGCTTGTTCCATCTTCTCAGTGCTGTTCTTCCTGGTTTCTGCGGTCACGTGGTGCCGCTCATTACATATGTGCATATTAATGAGGGTAATGAGCGTACCACGTGACCGCTGAAAGCAGGAAGAACAGCGCCGAGAAGATGGAATAAGCACGGGGGGCTGCAGAAACATGCCAGGAGAGGTGAGTATGATCTCCGACACCCCCCGCTCCCCCTCCCTGGCCGACCCCCGGTATATGACTCGCGTATAAGCCGAGAGGGGGACTTTCAGCCCCAAAAAATGGGCTGAAAATCTCGACTTATACGCGAGTATATACTGTAAGCCTTTTTTGTCCTTTAAGACAGAAGAAACAAAACTATTAACTCTTCTTCTAAGGTCTGACTGTGAGCTCGGACCCTCCCCAGCTATTTGTTAGGGCACTCCAGGCTAAGGGGTTGTACTGCTATGCTCTGTTATTGCAGACTTCATCATCCCAATCATAGTTCATCATCAGCACATCAGCCCCATCATAGTCCATCATCAGCACATCAACCCCATCATAGTCCATCATCAGCACATCAGCCCCATCATAGTCCATCATCAGCACATCAGCCCCATCATAGTCCATCATCAGCATATCAGCCCCATCATTGTCCCATAATGAAAGAAGTGTTGTTGCGCATTCTTAACAGCCGCTTGTTCCAGACACCCTGTTCTTAGGATTGGTGGGGGTCCTGGCAGTGAAACACCCGTAATCAGCAAGTTATGATCTACCAATGGCTAGGGGATAACTTGCTGAGGAGGCAGAAGTTGGGGACTACTGTTTTTAAAGACCGCAATACCTATATCAGGAGCTGTAAAGAAATATATGTTTCTAAGCTTTATCTTGAGTCCATTTTCCTTGTCGATAATTCTTAGATAATTCTGGGAAAAAAAGTATTTTAATACATATAACAAACTTAAATTGTCTTTGGAGAATAAAGTCTATCGGCGGTCAGTGCAGTGTACTACATTAGTTTGTGGGACAGAACATGTTGATAAAGGGTCGGTCTCATCACTGCACTCACCGTCCATAAGCTTTATTAGGGTAGATATCCACAGAATATGGATATAGTAGATGTATACCCCCTCTCAGGAATCCTTCCCTCATATTAGCTATGATGACTACATTCCACTGCAAACAGCAGAAGAAACTTGAGGCGCACTATTTACAAGAGGAGTTTTCCCATACATTTATGTGTTATCCATAAAATATTCTATAAATGTCTGATAGGCAGAGGTCCCGGACGTGAAACCCGCATCTGTCTACAGACCTGGGGAACTATGAATATACAGATGGCCATTCACTATTGGGGAGGTTCCTATAAGATCTGAGTACTCAGCCTTGTGTTTGGTTATTTTCATAGACCTTGACATGAGCGGCAGGGTACATATGAAACCAGTGCTCCACCCAATTCTTCCTGAAGCAATTTTGTGGCTGATTCAAGACCCCTGTACTATTGATTTGAGGGTTCCTAAATGGTTGGAGACCCACACCAGTCTAATGTATTTGAGATGTTGTACCCTCTTAACGAAAGATCAGAGGAAAATACCTTCAACAAAACTGCTGGTTGGGTCGTATGTGGTATTCTGAGCCACTTGGTTTGTTGTCTCATATGTTTATGCTTAAAGTTCTTAATGGTTTGTTCTTGTTGAGTTTATGGGACCTTTGTCTATACTGTACTGTTCCTTTTTCATTTTTTTAGATAAGCATTCCATACTGTTAGGTGAAGAACTGGTGCTACCCTTCTTCACATTGAGGCATCATCCTACCATTGTGATCAGAAGCCCTATAACCCGGCTTCATTGTTAGGATGCAGGATTTATATAAATTAGCTCTACTGGGGTCTTAAAAGTGCAGGCATTGAGGAAGAAGTACAAAATCAGCAGGCAAATGAGTAGTCAGAAACAAGCAAAGGTCAGGGCAGGCAGCAGTGCAGAAACATAACCGGAAACAAGCAGAGGTCAGGGCAGGCAGCAGTGCAAAAACATAACCGGAAACAACCATAAAACCAAAGAAAAAAAACGACCCACAGTCCATATAGTGCAGAATAATATACATTTTTATTAGTATCACAGATTAATAACCGGAAACAAGCAGAGGTCAGGCAGGCGGCAGTGCAGAAACATAATCCATTGAGCAAGCAGAGGTCAGGGCAGGCGTCAGTTCAAAAACATAATCCATTGAGCAAGCAGAGGTCAGGGCAGGCGGCAGTTCAACAACATAATCCACTGAGCAAGCAGAGGTCAAGGCAGGCGGCAGTGCAGAAACAATCCATTGAGCAAGCAGAGGTCAGGCAGGCGGCAGTTCAAAAACATAATCCATTGAGCAAGCAAAGGTCAGGGCAGGCGGCAGTGTAGATGCATAACTTTAAACAAGCAGAGGTCAGGGCAGGCGGCAGTATAGAAACATGATCCATTGATCAAGCCATAGTCAAAACCGGAAAATCTGTCTAAGAAGCAGCTGTGCAGAAGATGGTATGTGCTTGCTGCAAGCAACTCGCCACTACATTTTCCGCCGGCTAAATCAAAGTGCCGCGGAATTCTCTTCTCGGGAGAATGATCTTCCTAGGACTTGGAAGGAAACCCAAATCTCTCTTGTAGGCACGTTGTACATCCTGTGGGCTCATCAGCATTACTTGCATGATCTTTCCAGTGGTATAGCTGACTGGCAGGTGTGGTGTAGGATTGTAGCCTTGTTTAGCAGTCACCTTAATACGCGGTTGATGGTCGTAAGGCATACTGAGGAGTATACGTGCTTGAGAGGGAGTTAGCTCCATCCAGGTGCATGGGGATGGGCTCCTGGGCAATGTGGCTGTTGTCTCTTCCTCATCTACTGTTCTGGTGAGTATCAGGCGTTCCTTCATACCCTCTGGCTCTGCGCTGATGTTTGCTGCAGGTTGTACGAATCGGCCTATTTCGGGCATTGTAGGATATGGTGGTGGACTTTTCAGTCTGGAATATCGGTCCTTTGCCTTTTCTGGTGTTTTGAACAGGCATTTAATAATTGACACGATATAATAAAGCACTGCCATCACATACCCCGTGAAGCCAGTTGGCCTTTGGTGGTGTTCAGGCCTCTGACTGTATAGGGATGTCCTGGCATGTGGGAGACGTCTCCGTGGTTGGAACTTTCCTCCAGCTACGGGTGCAGCCATTAGGCTGCCTTCCCCTCCACACACACAAAAGTGTGTGCGGATGGTAGAAAACACTCCCAAAAAAAAGAAATAAAAGTAAAAAAAATAAACAAAACAAGTAAAAAGTGATTTACAAGTCGCTCTGGGTTAGTGTTCAGCTCTCCTCTCTATCTCTGCTTGCCTCGCACTGACCGTTCTTGCGGAACATTCCATGACTCGTGGACAACGCTTCTGTGATGTCATAAAGACGAACATGGCAATGGGTCTAATATAGGAGAACTAGTTATGTTACCCATGGCAGACCATCCAATACCAGCTGCCACTGTACGGATAGGGGTTAGCTGGATTGGGATGAGATGTATAAAAACTTACCGGTACAATAGCGCAAGTCATTGCTTTATTTACTGTTTTTGCTTTTTTACCTGTTTACAGGCAAATCTTTCTATTTGATATTTTCAAACCTGTATAATTCTGTATCCTCATACGTGAGATAATGTGATGTATCTATTGTCAGCTCCTTCCAGGAATGTCTCCTCCTCTCTTCCCGGTAACACGGATCACCCGTGATGGGCACAGACCATTGCTGTAGTCAGAATTATTTCATATAGCTTCAGAATAAATGTTAAATAATATTGTATTTTTTCCATATAATTGGCTCAGATCACTTTTTTTAATTTGTCTGTAATTCTAAGTAGTGATAAAAAAATAAATAACCCCAAGTGTGAACCTGGTGTAGAACGTACAAATTGTCCAGAGTCTCTCCTGGGCCATGTTCACACGTGCAGAAGTGCTGCATTGTTTCCATAGGTATTCGCACTAAAGCAATCAATACTTTTTATTGTATTTTTTTGTGGCAGTTTTTTCGAATGCATTTTTTTTAGTAGAGGAATGCTTCAGTTCCACAATTGGAGACTTCATTGGAATTTTGCATGCGTTTTTTATGCTCTCCATATACTATAGTGGAAAATATTAAACAAAAGCATCAAAAAGTTCACACTTCTGCTGCACCATTAGCCCCTGTATGTAGTACAGCTTAGGCCTCTTTCACACTTCAGTTTTTTGCATCAGTTCAAATCCGCCAAAAAGGCAGACAAGCGGATCCGTTCTGAACTGATGTGAACGGATGGCACAGGATCCTGAAAATGAGGAAATTTAAAGGAAACGCTGGTCGGGAAGGAGAGAGAGAGAGAGAGAGTTTTGTTGCAAGCTCCGTTTTGAAATCTTTGAGGATGGTGACGGACAGCAACTTTTGGCGGATCCTCAAAAAAAAAACTGATGAAACGGACAGCCATCCGTCACAATCCGCCATTAATGCAAGTCAATGGGGAAAAAACGGATCCTCAAAAAAAAACT
This sequence comes from Dendrobates tinctorius, assembly GCF_039654945.1. Taxonomy (NCBI): domain Eukaryota; kingdom Metazoa; phylum Chordata; class Amphibia; order Anura; family Dendrobatidae; genus Dendrobates; species Dendrobates tinctorius. The sequence continues at coordinate 62,696,514 of NW_027361743.1, forward strand.
GAGGATCCGTTTTTGTCAAAACCTGACGGATTGTGACTGATTGCAAAAAACTGAAGTGTGAAAGGGGCCTTAGGGAGCGATAAATGAAGTGAAAAGAAAAGTAAAACAACAAAAAAAGATTTAAACAAATCTGAAAAAAAAACTCATAAAAGTTCAATTTTCCTCCATTGAAAATGAACATAAAAAAAAATGTCAAGTGATATCGCCACATCCAGCAAAGTCCGAGCTATCAAAATATAAAAATAATTAACCCAATTGGTAAACACAAAAAATTTAAAAACGCCAACATTGCGGTATTTTTTGGTCGCTGCAATACCACTTAAAATACGTAACAAGCAACTAAAATGTCATATCTATCCCAAAGTAATATCGATAATAACGTCTCGCCTTATAAAAAAATAATCCCTCTCATAGCTCTATTGAACGAAAAAGTAAAACTACGGGTCTCGGAAAATGGCAACACAAACTCCAACATATTTTTTATTTCAAAGTCTTGATTTTTTTTCTACCACTAAAATAATTTAAAAATCTGGGCACGTTTAGTATCTCTGTAATCATACTGATGAGGAGAATCATATTACATGGTCATTTTTACCACATAATGTACGCCGTAAACATAATTAAGGTCAGAATTGCGTTTTTTTTCACAATTTTCCCATTTCCCTGTACATTGTGTGTCAGGATAAGTCACAACCACTGCCACCAATATTTCTTGAACACCACTTGCTCACGACACACCTGCCCTGGGATGTTACTATAAAGGTGAACCTCCCATATTCTTTTGTCCACTCACCTAAGCGCACCCCGCAGACAGTTCTCACATCCACATCACACTGTTTGCTGCTATCGGTCACTGTTTTGATAGGCCAGTGAGACACCTGCGCTGGGTCACACACTAGCACACATGCCACCCAGCTTTTCTGAGCCCCTGATAGGTGCTCTTCTTTTACTTTTGTATACACATACAGCAAAACACAACCAAGGTATACTCGCCGTCCTCAGGGTTTGGGGGACGTTTAGCGCAGAAAAGAACAAACTTATTAAAATTTAGATTTAAAGGGATCCTGTCAGCAGGATTGTGAACAGTAAAGTACAGACAGTGTCAGGTCTACGCTGTTATACTGATTAAAATGAGGTGACCTGGGTGATGAAATGCATCTTGTGGTTGTTGTGTAATCTGTATTTGTAAATTTCAGTTATTGAGATTCTGGTGCTCCGGGTGTTTGTGGGGTTACAAAAAAAAGGTTTGCATTCATCAAAATGGTGCCTGTGCTGTAGTATAATACATGACTAATATCAATCTGTAGACATGTGTAAGGGGTTGAGAGTCTTACCCCTTTAAACCCCCATGTTGCTGTTGTACTTGTATATATATTTATATATATGTTATACCATTGTTGCGCATTATCGTATATTTCATGTTGCTGTATTATTTATATAGCATAAGCTATGTTTCTGCACCTTGTACTTGGTAGGGACAGTGCAGTCTGGGCTATGGTCACTAGATGGGGCACTGAGCTCATTGCACAGTAGATGTAGCTGTAGGACATATAGGAGTTAACTGTAGGAGGGGATAGCTGGAGAATAAGCCAGGATGGTCTTCCAGTTTCAGGCAGTCAGAGGCCTGACCCCTTTGTGCTCGGGTGGGCTATATGCCTGAGCTGCCTAACTACCCCGTGATGTTAAAGCTGATGCCCAGCCATCTAGAGAAGAACACGGTACTGCAGAATCAGCAATAAAGTGGAAAAGAGTGTAAGTAAACAGAGGAAGATTGAAGGTTACCGTAAAAGGGTACGGGCAGGTCACTCCAGAATGTGGTGGAAAGCTACGTGGGCTGAATCTCTGATGTCCGGGGCGAAACATGCTGGAGAGCGCTTCACCGTGGTGACGCTATACAGGGAGGACACTGAGGAGCCATCTGAGACGCTTCGTCAAACGGAAACACTGCAAGGAACAGTGAAGGGAAAGATGAAGTAATGTGCTGTCTTTACTGTGATGAAAATGCTGGAAACTATGTGGATGTGCTGTGTCCTGAAGAAAATAAATTTGCTCAGTTAAGAGTTGCCCTGGACTGTGTCTCTATTCATTGGGATCAAGGATCAGCATCAAGTCGGCGTAGCAAAGGGGACGCTGACGGCACGGTGAGTATTCACCGTACCATGCAAGAGAAGAGGTACCGTTTTCCTGTAGAGGGAGGTCAGGGTATACAATGCCCGAACCTGAAATACTCAGCCACGACTACTGCCCTGGCTGACCTTTACACATAAAGTGTAGAAGTCGGGGGGGAAAGTGGGGAATGTGGTCTAGAAGTGATCAAGTATAGTGTGTTATTTTCTGCAGCAAACGTGTCCTGGCTGGAAGAGGAAGAAAAGCGAAGATGAATCGCTACAAATACAGAGGTCACTGGTAAGTCAGTGATTTACCTGGACACTTACATTATATAGTATATACAGAGCTCCTGTGTATAATGTCACTGGTGATCCTTGTATTACCTGTACGCTGACTATATGCAGAGCTCCTGTGTATAATGTTACTGGTGAGTCACTGTATTACCTGTACACTATACACTATATACAGAACTCCTGTGTATGTCTCCAGTGATCATTCTATTACTTGTACACTGACATTATATATACAGACAGGTAGCGTCGGACTGATTCTCCGGTGGGCCCTGGCATCTGGTGGGCCCTGGCACCTCTACTGGTATACAGGGACAGCAGTTGCCTAGGGCCCCCACTGCTCCAGGGGCCCCCAGCCAGTGCCACACAGCTGCTATGGGGGCCCTGCCAGCGGAGCAGCAGCGGGTGTCAGGAGGCAGGAGCCACTGTCCCCACTACTAAAGAGAAATGAATATTCATTCACTCTCGGCCTCCACTCACCCCGGGGCCCCGCTCCCCAACCTAGGCAGCCGGCGCTGCGCTCAATTTCAGTGGAATAGAGAGCATCTCTCTCCCATCAGTCCCCTCTGCTCCTGACTCACAGCCGATGCGCGATGACGTCACTTCATCGCGCACCCGCTGTGTGTCTGGCAGACGGGTCAGCTGCTGACACTGAAGCCGTCATCAGCGTGGGAGCAGGAGGAGAGGTGAGTATTGTGGTTTGTTTTTTATATATCTCTATATCTATCTATATCTATCTCTATATCTATCTATCTCTATATCTATATATCTCTATATCTATCTATTTCTATCTGTATATCTATATCTCTATCTCTATATCTATCTGTCTCTATCTTAGATATAGAGATAGATATAGATAGATAGATAGATAGATATAGAGGTAGATATAGATAGATATAAATAGTCTATATCCATCTATCTCTATACCTATCTATATCTATCTCTATCTATTATCTTTATATCTATCCATCTATATATCATGTATCCATAGATCTATCTATTTATCCCCTATCTATCTATCTATATACCTATCTATAGCTATCACTATCTATTATCTTTATATCTATCTATCTATCTATCTATCCATATATCTATTTATCCCCTATCTATCTATTTATCTATCTATATCTATCTAGGTCTATCTATCTATCTCTATAGCTACCTATATCTTTCACTATCTATTATCTTTATATCTTTATTTCTATCTGTCTATCCATAGATCTATCTATCTATTATCTATCTATACATCTAATTATCACATATCTATCTATCTATCTAGTGTTATACCCTATGAGGGGGCAGCATTATACCCTATGAGGGGGTGCATTATACCCTATGAGGGGGGAGAAGCATTATACCCTATGAGGGGGCAGCCTTATACCCTATGAGGGGGTGCAATATACCTTATCTTCCAACAAAATTAATTCTAAGTCCTCCATTTTGTTGGCGAGGCTTCTGGCATTTGTATACATGCACTTTATGTATGTCTGTACCTCTATTTCTTAAATTATTAACTGTTCTAACCTCACCCCCATGCCACTACCACCTCCAATTTCATTATTTGTGCCCAGGTCTCTATCTACACAGTCTTCCCCTCTTATAAAATGAATACCCTCCCCTAGTTCCAAGTTTAAACACTCCTCCACCCTTCTAGCCATTTTTTTCCCCAGCACAGCTGCACCCTCCCCATTGAGGTGCAGCCCGTCCCTAGCGTAGAACCTGTAGCCAACTGAGAAGTCGGCCCAGTTCTCCAGGAACCCAAACCCCTCCTTCCTACACTAATTCTTGAACCACTTATTAACTTCCCTAATCTCCTCTCTGGCGTGGCACGTGGTACAGGAAATATTTCCAAAAATACCACCTTGGAGGTCCTTGCCTTAAGATTGCAGCCTAATTCCCTTAAATCATCTTTAAGGACCTTCCACCTACCTCTGTGTCATTTGTACCAATGTGCACCATGACCGCTGGATCCTCACCAGCCCCTCCCAGTAATCTGTCAACCCGGTCAGCGATGTGTCAGACTTGCGCGCCAGATAGGCAGCACACCGTTCGACGATCCCTTTCTTTGTGACAGATTGCCCTATCTGTTCCCCTAATAATTGAGTCCCCCACTACCAGCACCTGTCTGGCCTGCCCTGCTCTCCTATTTCTCCCCTTACTGGAGCATATACTCCTCTGGCTTTCAGAGGACATGCCTTGCTGCAGCAGTGCTACCCCTGCACTGACACTCCCCTCATCTGCCAACTTGGCAAACTTATTGGGTTGTGCCAGATCAGGACTAGCCTCCCTGGCACTCTTCTGTCTACCCCACCTTCTAACTGTCACCCATCTTACTGCTTCACTGTCCTGCAGCTCCAACCTAGCATCCCCCCCTCATCTATCTCATTGAGCGTCTGCTCAGTGAGTAGAAGTCTCCTTTCCATATTGTCTATTGATCTCAGTGTTGCCAGCTGCACATTTAAATACAGTATCTGGGCTTCCAAATGCACAATGTGCTCACATCTCGCACAGCAGTATGCACCCTCGACTGGCTGGTCAAGGATTGCGTACATGCGTCAAGACGTACACTGGATGGCATTGGCAATAGTGGAGCACATTCCTAATGGGGATTGCACCAGACAGAAAAGCTAAGTAAAAATAAATAAAAAGTATTAATAAAATATAACAGCAATTCAGTAATACCTCCTTTGCAAACTCCCTGAATCCAAAGTCACTGAATCACAAGTCATACACTTACCACCGTTCGCACTGACGCTCAGGTCACACTCAGCTCGCTTACACTCGCTCAGGCAGAAGATTTAAAGAGATTTTTTTTCCCTTCACCAGCAAACCACCCTGCTGCTCAATGCACTTCCAAAAGCTCCTGTGTATAATTTCACTGGTGGTCACTGTATTACACTGACACTGTATGCAGATCTTCTGTGTATAAATATCAGGATCCTGTCAGCGTCGGCGAACTGCCATGGCTGAGCAGCGTGACTCACCCCTACTGCGGGAGGGCCCGGGGTCCGATACTGCAGGGAAAGTTGAGGCAGACGGGACCTGCGATGCTGAAGGTAGTAAGAAGTACAAGGACCTACGATCATGTGACCACAGGGGGCGGGGCTTAGTGTCCCACTTCTGAAGATGATTGTAGGACTCTACTACAGGAATCCTGGAGTAGAGGCGAGGGGAACTCAGGTCAGACAAACGGGCGGTCATACATGGAGAGGGCGGCGCGATACCAGAGGGGCGAGCAGAGAGTAGTCAGAACGTAAGCAATGAGTCATACATGGAGATAGCTGCACAGTACAAGAGGGGCAATCAGAGAATAGTCAGGTCATAGGCAATGAGTCATACACAGAGATAGCAACGCAGTACAAGAGGGACAGGCAGAACTCGTAACAGGGACAGAACCAGATCAAAACCAAACAAGCATAAAGTATTACAGTCACAAAGCACACCAGGGTCACACACACTCGGCCAAGGGTCTGAGTATAAACGATGAGGAATGAGCCCACAATGAGGCTTTAAAAAGCCTCCCAGAATCTCAGAGTGAGGCCATCCACATTAACCTCTGAACTACCTAATCCCACAAGCTGAGCAAACCTTGACAATAATGTTGCCAGTGATCACTGAGCTCCTGTGTATAATGTCACTGGTAATCACTATATTACCTGTACACTGACACTATATACAGAGGTACTGTGTATAATGTCACTGGTGGTAATAACAGTGTTGTTATTATTGTGGTTTGTATTCATAATCAGTACTGTAGTATTCCATCAATAAGTGGTGGTAATTTGTGGACTGTTCACAGTGTGGAAGTATTTCTCCGTGTATGAATTATTATTTGGTTCCTATATGCTGGTAATATGTCATATTATTCGGTCACTATGTGGTGGTAATATGTGGTCTGGTCATGGTGTGGTTGTATTTGTGCCTTTTATGTGATATGATGCGGGTACTATGTGGTCTGGTCATGGTGTGGTGGTATTTCTCCCCTGTATGTGGTATTATTGGTCTTGGTACAGTGGATTGTGTTGTGTTTGACGGTCATTAGTCTTCTCTGATATTAATTAGGAGAATATTCTTTATTTCCATTAGAGATTAAATACTTTGTAAACAGCGGCAGAGATGCACTTACAGGGGTTTCCTGTGGAAAAACGTAATCTCCTATTCACAGGACAAGTGATAACGTATTGATTGGGGGGGTCTAACTACTTGGACCCATTCAGCAAAATGTGGAACTTTTTATCCCCATTAGACTGGAGTGGCATGTCCGACTTGACCACTGATCCATTCATTCCCTCAGTGGCTGCACTTGTATTTTTATAGAAGCTCCAAAGAGAATGAATGAAGCTTCGGTCAGATATCTAACCTGCTGCTCCATTTTAAAATGGGGATAAGTGTCCTATCAACGATAAAACTTTCTCATTCTTCCGGTCGGTGCAGTTTCTAATGGTCGGACGTATGCGATCAGCTATCCTATAGAGCCCATGGATCGGTGATAAATTGTTTTAACCAAAGAACCACATTAATGTAAACTACCGTAATTATACATCCCAGTTATGGGGATGCACAGTAGATGTACAGGAGCCGCCTGTGTTTTACAGCCGATGCTCCACTATAATGGGGATAACGACTGACAGATATTAGCATATAGCTGTAGGATGGGGCCCTAGAGTCCATTCCCCTGGTGGGCCCCAGACACCCCAGTTCGACCCTGAATATACATCATTGTGGATTATCAGATACCGGATTTAGGGAAATTTCTCTGTAATATGGAAGGCAATGACATGAATAGATAGCAAAATCTGGTTTGTCTACAATCTTTTTTATTTGTTAGGTTCTTTCCTGTTACAGCACTTCTGTCCTGTAGTATAAACCTTCTCTCACACTAGTGCTAGCACTAAACCTTGGTTTGCCTTCTTCTAAAGTCTCTGTTGTCCCCGCAGACTTAGAGATTTCCAGCATTACTCCATGCAGCCATAAGGACCTTCTCTCTTTACTCCTTGGGTTTCCGCTGTCCTAGCAGGAAGTGAGAAACGTTCTCGTAAATCACAAGGATGGTACAGCAGGCGGGGTCGCTCAAAATAACTTGGGGGCAATTTTCTTTAGAAGTCCGTATATACTCGTGTATAAGCCGACCCATGTATAAGCCGACCACCCTAATTTTGTCACAAAAAACTGGGAAAACTTATTGACTCGCCTATAAACCTAGGGTGGAAAATGCCGAAGCTACTGGTAAATTTCAAAAATAAAATGGGCCCCATAAGATGCTCCATAAAGTTCATGATGGCCCCATATAATGCTCCATAAAGTTCATGATGGGTTCCATAAGATGCTCCATACAAAAATATGCCTAATAATGCTGCACAGTGAATAATGGTAGCCCTATAACATGGTCCATAATAACATATGCCCCATATAATGCTGCACAGTGATTGGTGGCCCCTTATAATGCTGCATGGAGAGTGGACCCTTATAATGCTGCACAATGATTAGTGGCCCCTTATAATGCTGCACAGTGATTAGTGGCCCCTTATAATGCTGCACAGTGATTAGTGGCCCCTTATAATGCTGCACATTGATTAGTGGCCCCTTACAATGCTGCACGGTGATTAGTGGCCACTTATAATGCTGCACAGTGATTAGTGGCCCCTTGAAATGCAGTGATTAGTGGCCCCTTATGCTGCACGGTGATTAGTGGCCCTTTGTAATGCTGCACAGTGATTAGTGGCCCCGTATAATGCTGCACAGTGATGAGAGGCCCCCTTATAATGCTGCACAGTGATGAGTGGCCTCTTATAATGCAGCACAGTGATGAGTGGCCCCATATAATGCTGCACAGTGATTACTGGCCCTATATAATGCTGCACAGTGATTACTGGCCCCATATAATGCTGCACAGTGATTAGTGGCCCCTTGTAATGCTGCACAGTGATTAGTGGCCCCTTGTAATGCTGCACAGTGATTAGTGGCCCCTTGTAATGCTGCACAGTTATTAGTGGCCCCTTGTAATGCTGCACAGTGATGAGTGGCCCCTTGTAATGCTGCACAGTGATGAGTGGCCCCTTATAATGCTGCACAGTGATTAGTGGCCCCTTGAAATGCTGCAGTGATTAGTGGCTCCTTATTATGCTGCACGGTGATTAGTGGCCCCTTATTATGCTGCACGGTGATGAGTGGCCCCTTATAATGCTGCAAGGTGATGAGTGGCCCCTTATAATGCTGCACAGTGATGAGTGGCCCCTTATAATGCTGCACAGTGATGAGTGGCCCCTTATAATGCTGCACAGTGATGAGTGGCCCCTTATAATGCTGCACAGTGATGAGTGGCCCCTTGTATTGCTGCACAGTGATTAGTGGCCCCTTACAATGCTGCTGCCGCAGCCTCAATTAAAAAAATGAAAAAAAAAACTATATACTCACCTTGTCACTGCTGCAGCTGCTGCTCCTCAGCGTTGCTGGCTCTGCAGTGACTGTTCAGGCAGAGGGCGCCTGCTAACTACGTCATGGCACCCTCTGACCTTAACGTCACTGCCAGAGGAAGCAAGACAGCAGAGCGATGCGCAGCGGTGGAATGGGGCACAGGTGAATATGGCTCCCCCCGTTATACTCACCTCTCCTGGCATGTCTCTGCAGCCCCCCGTGCTTGTTCCATCTTCTCAGTGCTGTTCTTCCTGCTTTCTGCGGTCACGTGGTGCCGCTCATTACATATGTGCATATTAATGAGGGTAATGAGCGTACCACGTGACCGCTGAAAGCAGGAAGAACAGCGCCGAGAAGATGGAATAAGCACGGGGGGCTGCAGAAACATGCCAGGAGAGGTGAGTATGATCTCCGACACCCCCCCCCGCTCCCCCTCCCTGGCCGACCCCCGGTATATGACTCGCGTATAAGCCGAGAGGGGGACTTTCAGCCCCAAAAAATGGGCTGAAAATCTCGACTTATACGCGAGTATATACTGTAAGCCTTTTTTGTCCTTTAAGACAGAAGAAACAAAACTATTAACTCTTCTTCTAAGGTCTGACTGTGAGCTCGGACCCTCCCCAGCTATTTGTTAGGGCACTCCAGGCTAAGGGGTTGTACTGCTATGCTCTGTTATTGCAGACTTCATCATCCCAATCATAGTTCATCATCAGCACATCAGCCCCATCATAGTCCATCATCAGCACATCAACCCCATCATAGTCCATCATCAGCACATCAGCCCCATCATAGTCCATCATCAGCACATCAGCCCCATCATAGTCCATCATCAGCATATCAGCCCCATCATTGTCCCATAATGAAAGAAGTGTTGTTGCGCATTCTTAACAGCCGCTTGTTCCAGACACCCTGTTCTTAGGATTGGTGGGGGTCCTGGCAGTGAAACACCCGTAATCAGCAAGTTATGATCTACCAATGGCTAGGGGATAACTTGCTGAGGAGGCAGAAGTTGGGGACTACTGTTTTTAAAGACCGCAATACCTATATCAGGAGCTGTAAAGAAATATATGTTTCTAAGCTTTATCTTGAGTCCATTTTCCTTGTCGATAATTCTTAGATAATTCTGGGAAAAAAAGTATTTTAATACATATAACAAACTTAAATTGTCTTTGGAGAATAAAGTCTATCGGCGGTCAGTGCAGTGTACTACATTAGTTTGTGGGACAGAACATGTTGATAAAGGGTCGGTCTCATCACTGCACTCACCGTCCATAAGCTTTATTAGGGTAGATATCCACAGAATATGGATATAGTAGATGTATACCCCCTCTCAGGAATCCTTCCCTCATATTAGCTATGATGACTACATTCCACTGCAAACAGCAGAAGAAACTTGAGGCGCACTATTTACAAGAGGAGTTTTCCCATACATTTATGTGTTATCCATAAAATATTCTATAAATGTCTGATAGGCAGAGGTCCCGGACGTGAAACCCGCATCTGTCTACAGACCTGGGGAACTATGAATGTACAGATGGCCATTCACTATTGGGGAGGTTCCTATAAGATCTGAGTACTCAGCCTTGTGTTTGGTTATTTTCATAGACCTTGACATGAGCGGCAGGGTACATATGAAACCAGTGCTCCACCCAATTCTTCCTGAAGCAATTTTGTGGCTGATTCAAGACCCCTGTACTATTGATTTGAGGGTTCCTAAATGGTTGGAGACCCACACCAGTCTAATGTATTTGAGATGTTGTACCCTCTTAACGAAAGATCAGAGGAAAATACCTTCAACAAAACTGCTGGTTGGGTCGGATGTGGTATTCTGAGCCACTTGGTTTGTTGTCTCACATGTTTATGCTTAAAGTTCTTAATGGTTTGTTCTTGTTGAGTTTATGGGACCTTTGTCTATACTGTACTGTTCCTTTTTCATTTTTTTAGATAAGCATTCCATACTGTTAGGTGAAGAACTGGTGCTACCCTTCTTCACATTGAGGCATCATCCTACCATTGTGATCAGAAGCCCTATAACCCGGCTTCATTGTTAGGATGCAGGATTTATATAAATTAGCTCTACTGGGGTCTTAAAAGTGCAGGCATTGAGGAAGAAGTACAAAATCAGCAGGCAAATGAGTAGTCAGAAACAAGCAAAGGTCAGGGCAGGCAGCAGTGCAGAAACATAACCGGAAACAAGCAGAGGTCAGGGCAGGCAGCAGTGCAAAAACATAACTGGAAACAACCATAAAACCAAAGAAAAAAAACGACCCACAGTCCATATAGTGCAGAATAATATACATTTTTATTAGTATCACAGATTAATAACCGGAAACAAGCAGAGGTCAGGGCAGGCGGCAGTGCAGAAGCATAATCCATTGAGCAAGCTGAGGTCAGGGCAGGCGGCAGTGCAGAAACATAATCCATTGAGCAAGCTGAGGTCAGGGCAGGCGGCAGTTCAAAAACATAATCCATTGAGCAAGCAGAGGTCAGGCAGGCGGCAGTGCAGAAACATAATCCATTGAGCAAGCAGAGGTCAGGGCAGGCGTCAGTTCAAAAACATAATCCATTGAGCAAGCAGAGGTCAGGGCAGGCGGCAGTTCAAAAACATAATCCACTGAGCAAGCAGAGGTCAAGGCAGGCGGCAGTGCAGAAACATAATCCATTGAGCAAGCAGAGGTCAGGGTAGGCGGCAGTTCAAAAACATAATCCATTGAGCAAGCAGAGGTGAAGGCAGGCGGCAGTGCAGAAACAATCCATTGAGCAAGCAGAGGTCAGGCAGGCGGCAGTTCAAAAACATAATCCATTGAGCAAGCAAAGGTCAGGGCAGGCGGCAGTGTAGATGCATAACTTTAAACAAGCAGAGGTCAGGGCAGGCGGCAGTATAGAAACATGATCCATTGATCAAGCCATAGTCAAAACCGGAAAATCTGTCTAAGAAGCAGCTGTGCAGAAGATGGTATGTGCTTGCTGCAAGCAACTCGCCACTACATTTTCCGCCGGCTAAATCAAAGTGCCGCGGAATTCTCTTCTCGGGAGAATGATCTTCCTAGGACTTGGAAGGAAACCCAAATCTCTCTTGTAGGCACGTTGTACATCCTGTGGGCTCATCAGCATTACTTGCATGATCTTTCCAGTGGTATAGCTGACTGGCAGGTGTGGTGTAGGATTGTAGCCTTGTTTAGCAGTCACCTTAATACGCGGTTGATGGTCGTAAGGCATACTGAGGAGTATACGTGCTTGAGAGGGAGTTAGCTCCATCCAGGTGCATGGGGATGGGCTCCTGGGCAATGTGGCTGTTGTCTCTTCCTCATCTACTGTTCTGGTGAGTATCAGGCGTTCCTTCATACCCTCTGGCTCTGCGCTGATGTTTGCTGCAGGTTGTACGAATCGGCCTATTTCGGGCATTGTAGGATATGGTGGTGGACTTTTCAGTCTGGAATATCGGTCCTTTGCCTTTTCTGGTGTTTTGAACAGGCATTTAATAATTGACACGATATAATAAAGCACTGCCATCACATACCCCGTGAAGCCAGTTGGCCTTTGGTGGTGTTCAGGCCTCTGACTGTATAGGGATGTCCTGGCATGTGGGAGACGTCTCCGTGGTTGGAACTTTCCTCCAGCTACGGGTGCAGCCATTAGGCTGCCTTCCCCTCCACACACACAAAAGTGTGTGCGGATGGTAGAAAACACTCCCAAAAAAAAGAAATAAAAGTAAAAAAAATAAACAAAACAAGTAAAAAGTGATTTACAAGTCGCTCTGGGTTAGTGTTCAGCTCTCCTCTCTATCTCTGCTTGCCTCGCACTGACCGTTCTTGCGGAACATTCCATGACTCGTGGACAACGCTTCTGTGATGTCATAAAGACGAACATGGCAATGGGTCTAATATAGGAGAACTAGTTATGTTACCCATGGCAGACCATCCAATACCAGCTGCCACTGTACGGATAGGGGTTAGCTGGATTGGGATGAGATGTATAAAAACTTACCGGTACAATAGCGCAAGTCATTGCTTTATTTACTGTTTTTGCTTTTTTACCTGTTTACAGGCAAATCTTTCTATTTGATATTTTCAAACCTGTATAATTCTGTATCCTCATATGTGAGATAATGTGATGTATCTATTGTCAGCTCCTTGTAGGAATGTCTCCTCCTCTCTTCCCGGTAACACGGATCACCCGTGATGGGCACAGACCATTGCTGTAGTCGGAATTATTTCATATAGCTTCAGAATAAATGTTAAATAATATTGTATTTTTTCCATATAATTGGCTCAGATCACTTTTTTTAATTTGTCTGTAATTCTAAGTAGTGATAAAAAAATAAATAACCCCAAGTGTGAACCTGGTGTAGAACGTACAAATTGTCCAGAGTCTCTCCTGGGCCATGTTCACACGTGCAGAAGTGCTGCATTGTTTCCATAGGTATTCGCACTAAAGCAATCAAAACTTTTTATTGTATTTTTTTGTGGCAGTTTTTTCGAATGCATTTTTTTTAGTAGAGGAATGCTTCAGTTCCACAATTGGAGACTTCATTGGAATTTTGCATGCGTTTTTTATGCTCTCCATATAATATAGTGGAAAATATTAAACAAAAGCATCAAAAAGTTCACACTTCTGCTGCACCATTAGCCCCTGTATGTAGTACAGCTTAGGCCTCTTTCACACTTCAGTTTTTTGCATCAGTTCAAATCCGCCAAAAAGGCAGACAAGCGGATCCGTTCTGAACTGATGTGAACGGATGGCACAGGATCCTGAAAATGAGGAAATTTAAAGGAAATGCTGGTCGGGAAGGAGAGAGAGAGAGAGAGAGTTTTGTTGCAAGCTCCGTTTTGAAATCTTTGAGGATGGTGACGGACAGCAACTTTTGGCGGATCCTCAAAAAAAAAACGGATGAAACGGACAGCCATCCGTCACAATCCGCCATTAATGCAAGTCAATGGGGAAAAAACGGATCCTCCAAAAAAAATTGAGGATCCGTTTTTGTCAAAACCTGACGGATTGTGACTGATTGCAAAAAACTGAAGTGTGAAAGGGGCCTTAGGGAGCGATAAATGAAGTGAAAAGAAAAGTAAAACAACAAAAAAAGATTTAAACAAATCTGAAAAAAAACTCATAAAAGTTCAATTTTCCTCCATTGAAAATGAACATAAAAAAAAATGTCAAGTGATATCGCCACATCCAGCAAAGTCCGAGCTATCAAAATATAAAAATAATTAACCCAATTGGTAAACACAAAAAATTTAAAAACGCCAACATTGCGGTATTTTTTGATCGCTGCAATACCACTTAAAATACGTAACAAGCAACTAAAATGTCATATCTATCCCAAAGTAATATCCATAATAACGTCTCGCCTTATGAAAAAATAATCCCTCTCATAGCTCTATTGAACGAAAAAGTAAAACTACGGGTCTCGGAAAATGGCAACACAAACTCCAACATATTTTTTATTTCAAAGTCTTGATTTTTTTTCTACCACTAAAATAATTTAAAAATCTGGGCACGTTTAGTATCTCTGTAATCATACTGATGAGGAGAATCATATTACATGGTCATTTTTACCACATAATGTACGCCGTAAACATAATTAAGGTCAGAATTGCGTTTTTTTTCACAATTTTCCCATTTCCCTGTACATTGTGTGTCAGGATAAGTCACAACCACTGCCACCAATATTTCTTGAACACCACTTGCTCACGACACACCTGCCCTGGGATGTTACTATAAAGGTGAACCTCCCATATTCTTTTGTCCACTCACCTAAGCGCACCCCGCAGACAGTTCTCACATCCACATCACACTGTTTGCTGCTATCGGTCACTGTTTTGATAGGCCAGTGAGACACCTGCGCTGGGTCACACACTAGCACACATGCCACCCAGCTTTTCTGAGCCCCTGATAGGTGCTCTTCTTTTACTTTTGTATACACATACAGCAAAACACAACCAAGGTATACTCGCCGTCCTCAGGGTTTGGGGGACGTTTAGCGCAGAAAAGAACAAACTTATTAAAATTTAGATTTAAAGGGATCCTGTCAGCAGGATTGTGAACAGTAAAGTACAGACAGTGTCAGGTCTACGCTGTTATACTGATTAAAATGAGGTGACCTGGGTGATGAAATGCATCTTGTGGTTGTTGTGTAATCTGTATTTGTAAATTTCAGTTATTGAGATTCTGGTGCTCCGGGTGTTTGTGGGGTTACAAAAAAAAGGTTTGCATTCATCAAAATGGTGCCTGTGCTGTAGTATAATACATGACTAATATCAATATGTAGACATGTGTAAGGGGTTGAGAGTCTTACCCCTTTAAACCCCCATGTTGCTGTTGTACTTGTATATATATTTATATATATGTTATACCATTGTTGCGCATTATCGTATATTTCATGTTGCTGTATTATTTATATAGCATAAGCTATGTTTCTGCACCTTGTACTTGGTAGGGACAGTGCAGTCTGGGCTATGGTCACTAGATGGGGCACTGAGCTCATTGCACAGTAGATGTAGCTGTAGGACATATAGGAGTTAACTGTAGGAGGGGATAGCTGGAGAATAAGCCAGGATGGTCTTCCAGTTTCAGGCAGTCAGAGGCCTGACCCCTTTGTGCTCGGGTGGGCTATATGCCTGAGCTGCCTAACTACCCCGTGATGTTAAAGCTGATGCCCAGCCATCTAGAGAAGAACACGGTACTGCAGAATCAGCAATAAAGTGGAAAAGAGTGTAAGTAAACAGAGGAAGATTGAAGGTTACCGTAAAAGGGTACGGGCAGGTCACTCCAGAATGTGGTGGAAAGCTACGTGGGCTGAATCTCTGATGTCCGGGGCGAAACATGCTGGAGAGCGCTTCACCGTGGTGACGCTATACAGGGAGGACACTGAGGAGCCATCTGAGACGCTTCGTCAAACGGAAACACTGCAAGGAACAGTGAAGGGAAAGATGAAGTAATGTGCTGTCTTTACTGTGATGAAAATGCTGGAAACTATGTGGATGTGCTGTGTCCTGAAGAAAATAAATTTGCTCAGTTAAGAGTTGCCCTGGACTGTGTCTCTATTCATTGGGATCAAGGATCAGCATCAAGTCGGCGTAGCAAAGGGGACGCTGACGGCACGGTGAGTATTCACCGTACCATGCAAGAGAAGAGGTACCGTTTTCCTGTAGAGGGAGGTCAGGGTATACAATGCCCGAACCCGAAATACTCAGCCACGACTACTGCCCTGGCTGACCTTTACACATAAAGTGTAGAAGTCGGGGGGGAAAGTGGGGAATGTGGTCTAGAAGTGATCAAGTATAGTGTGTTATTTTCTGCAGCAAACGTGTCCTGGCTGGAAGAGGAAGAAAAGCGAAGATGAATCGCTACAAATACAGAGGTCACTGGTAAGTCAGTGATTTACCTGGACACTTACATTATATAGTATATACAGAGCTCCTGTGTATAATGTCACTGGTGATCCTTGTATTACCTGTACGCTGACTATATGCAGAGCTCCTGTGTATAATGTTACTGGTGAGTCACTGTATTACCTGTACACTATACACTATATACAGAACTCCTGTGTATGTCTCCAGTGATCATTCTATTACTTGTACACTGACATTATATATACAGACAGGTAGCGTCGGACTGATTCTCCGGTGGGCCCTGGCATCTGGTGGGCCCTGGCACCTCTACTGGTATACAGGGACAGCAGTTGCCTAGGGCCCCCACTGCTCCAGGGGCCCCCAGCCAGTGCCACACAGCTGCTATGGGGGCCCTGCCAGCGGAGCAGCAGCGGGTGTCAGGAGGCAGGAGCCACTGTCCCCACTACTAAAGAGAAATGAATATTCATTCACTCTCGGCCTTCACTCACCCCGGGGCCCCGCTCCCCAACCTAGGCAGCCGGCGCCGCGCTCAATTGCAGTGGAAGAGAGAGCATCTTTCTCCCATCAGTCCCCTCTGCTCCTGACTCACAGCCGATGCGCGATGACGTCACTTCATCGCGCACCCGCTGTGTGTCTGGCAGACGGGTCAGCTGCTGACACTGAAGCCGTCATCAGCGTGGGAGCAGGAGGAGAGGTGAGTATTGTGGTTTGTTTTTTATATATCTCTATATCTATCTATATCTATCTCTATATCTATCTGTCTCTATATCTATATATCTCTATATCTATCTATTTCTATCTGTATATCTATATCTCTATCTCTATATCTATCTGTCTCTATCTTAGATATAGAGATAGATATAGATAGATAGATAGATATAGAGGTAGATATAGATAGATATAAATAGTCTATATCCATCTATCTCTATACCTATCTATATCTATCTCTATCTATTATCTTTATATCTATCCATCTATATATCATCTATCCATAGATCTATCTATTTATCCCCTATCTATCTATCTATATACCTATCTATAGCTATCACTATCTATTATCTTTATATCTATCTATCTATCTATCTATCTTTCTATCTATCTATCCATATATCTATTTATCCCCTATCTATCTATTTATCTATCTATATCTATCTAGGTCTATCTATCTCTATAGCTACCTATATCTTTCACTATCTATTATCTTTATATCTTTATATCTATCTGTCTATCCATAGATCTATCTATTATCTATCTATACATCTAATTATCACATATCTATCTATCTATCTATCTATCTAGTGTTATACCCTATGAGGGGGCAGCATTATACCCTATGAGGGGGTGCATTATACCCTATGAGGGGGGAGAAGCATTATACCCTATGAGGGGGCAGCCTTATACCCTATGAGGGGGTGCAATATACCTTATCTTCCAACAAAATTAATTCTAAGTCCTCCATTTTGTTGGCGAGGCTTCTGGCATTTGTATACATGCACTTTATGTATGTCTGTACCTCTATTTCTTAAATTATTAACTGTTCTAACCTCACCCCCCATGCCACTACCACCCCCAATTTCATTATTTGTGCCCAGGTCTCTATCTACACAGTCTTCCCCTCTTATAAAATGAATACCCTCCCCTAGTTCCAAATTTAAACACTCCTCCACCCTTCTAGCCATTTTTTTCCCCAGCACAGCTGCACCCTCCCCATTGAGGTGCAGCCCGTCCCTAGCGTAGAACCTGTAGCCAACTGAGAAGTCGGCCCAGTTCTCCAGGAACCCAAACCCCTCCTTCCTACACTAATTCTTGAACCACTTATTAACTTCCCTAATCTCCTCTCTGGCGTGGCACGTGGTACAGGAAATATTTCCAAAAATACCACCTTGGAGGTCCTTGCCTTAAGATTGCAGCCTAATTCCCTGAAATCATCTTTAAGGACCTTCCACCTACCTCTGTGTCATTTGTACCAATGTGCACCATGACCGCTGGATCCTCACCAGCCCCTCCCAGTAATCTGTCAACCCGGTCAGCGATGTGTCAGACTTGCGCGCCAGATAGGCAGCACACCGTTCGACGATCCCTTTCTTTGTGACAGATTGCCCTATCTGTTCCCCTAATAATTGAGTCCCCCACTACCAGCACCTGTCTGGCCTGCCCTGCTCTCCTATTTCTCCCCTTACTGGAGCATATACTCCTCTGGCTTTCAGAGGACATGCCTTGCTGCAGCAGTGCTACCCCTGCACTGACACTCCCCTCATCTGCCAACTTGGCAAACTTATTGGGTTGTGCCAGATCAGGACTAGCCTCCCTGGCACTCTTCTGTCTACCCCACCTTCTAACTGTCACCCATCTTACTGCTTCACTGTCCTGCAGCTCCAACCTAGCATCCCCCCCTCATCTATCTCATTGAGCGTCTGCTCAGTGAGTAGAAGTCTCCTTTCCATATTGTCTATTGATCTCAGTGTTGCCAGCTGCACATTTAAATCCAGTATCTGGGCTTCCAAATGCACAATGTGCTCACATCTCGCACAGCAGTATGCACCCTCGACTGGCTGGTCAAGGATTGCGTACATGCGGCAAGACGTACACTGGATGGCATTGGCAATAGTGGAGCACATTCCTAATGGGGATTGCACCAGACAGAAAAGATAAGTAAAAATAAATAAAAAGTATTAATAAAATATAACAGCAATTCAGTAATACCTCCTTTGCAAACTCCCTGAATCCAAAGTCACTGAATCACAAGTCACACACTTACCACCGTTCGCACTTACGCTCAGGTCACACTCAGCTCGTTTACACTCGCTCAGGCAGAAGATTTAAAGAGATTTTTTTTCCCTTCACCAGCAAACCACCCTGCTGCTCAATGCACTTCCAAAAGCTCCTGTGTATAATTTCACTGGTGGTCACTGTATTACACTGACACTGTATGCAGATCTTCTGTGTATAAATATCAGGATCCTGTCAGCGTCGGCGAACTGCCACGGCTGAGCAGCGTGACTCACCCCTACTGCGGGAGGGCCCGGGGTCCGATACTGCAGGGAAAGTTGAGGCAGACGGGACCTGCGATGCTGAAGGTAGTAAGAAGTACAAGGACCTACGATCATGTGACCACAGGGGGCGGGGCTTAGTGTCCCACTTCTGAAGATGATTGTAGGACTCTACTACAGGAATCCTGGAGTAGAGGCGAGGGGAACTCAGGTCAGACAAACGGGCGGTCATACATGGAGAGGGCGGCGCGATACCAGAGGGGCGAGCAGAGAGTAGTCAGAACGTAAGCAATGAGTCATACATGGAGATAGCTGCACAGTACAAGAGGGGCAATCAGAGAATAGTCAGGTCATAGGCAATGAGTCATACACAGAGATAGCAACGCAGTACAAGAGGGACAGGCAGAACTCGTAACAGGGACAGAACCAGATCAAAACCAAACAAGCATAAAGTATTACAGTCACAAAGCACACCAGGGTCACACACACTCGGCCAAGGGTCTGAGTATAAACGATGAGGAATGAGCCCACAATGAGGCTTTAAAAAGCCTCCCAGAATCTCAGAGTGAGGCCATCCACATTAACCTCTGAACTACCTAATCCCACAAGCTGAGCAAACCTTGACAATAATGTTGCCAGTGATCACTGAGCTCCTGTGTATAATGTCACTGGTAATCACTGTATTACCTGTACACTGACACTATATACAGAGGTACTGTGTATAATGTCACTGGTGGTAATAACAGTGTTGTTATTATTGTGGTTTGTATTCATAATCAGTACTGTAGTATTCCATCAATAAGTGGTGGTAATTTGTGGACTGTTCACAGTGTGGAAGTATTTCTCCGTGTATGAATTATTATTTGGTCCCTATATGCTGGTAATATGTCATATTATTCGGTCACTATGTGGTGGTAATATGTGGTCTAGTCATGGTGTGGTTGTATTTGTGCCTTTTATGTGATATGATGCGGGTACTATGTGGTCTGGTCATGGTGTGGTGGTATTTCTCCCCTGTATGTGGTATTATTGGTCTTGGTACAGTGGATTGTGTTGTGTTTGACGGTCATTAGTCTTCTCTGATATTAATTAGGAGAATATTCTTTATTTCCATTAGAGATTAAATACTTTGTAAACAGCGGCAGAGATGCACTTACAGGGGTTTCCTGTGGAAAAACGTAATCTCCTATTCACAGGACAAGTGATAACGTATTGATTGGGGGGGTCTAACTACTTGGACCCATTCAGCAAAATGTGGAACTTTTTATCCCCATTAGACTGGAGTGGCATGTCCGACTTGACAACTGATCCATTCATTCCCTCAGTGGCTGCACTTGTATTTTTATAGAAGCTCCAAAGAGAATGAATGAAGCTTCGGTCAGATATCTAACCTGCTGCTCCATTTTAAAATGGGGATAAGTGTCCTATCAACGATAAAACTTTCTCATTCTTCCGGTCGGTGCAGTTTCTAATGGTCGGACGTATGCGATCAGCTATCCTATAGAGCCCATGGATCGGTGATAAATTGTTTTAACCAAAGAACCACATTAATGTAAACTACCGTAATTATACATCCCAGTTATGGGGGTGCACAGTAGATGTGCAGGAGCCGCCTGTGTTTTACAGCCGATGCTCCACTATAATGGGGATAACGACTGACAGATATTAGCATATAGCTGTAGGATGGGGCCCTAGAGTCCATTCCCCTGGTGGGCCCCAGACACCCCAGTTCGACCCTGAATATACATCATTGTGGATTATCAGATACCGGATTTAGGGAAATTTCTCTGTAATATGGAAGGCAATGACATGAATAGATAGCAAAATCTGGTTTGTCTACAATCTTTTTTATTTGTTAGGTTCTTTCCTGTTACAGCACTTCTGTCCTGTAGTATAAACCTTCTCTCACACTAGTGCTAGCACTAAACCTTGGTTTGCCTTCTTCTAAAGTCTCTGTTGTCCCCGCAGACTTAGAGATTTCCAGCATTACTCTATGCAGCCATAAGGACCTTCTCTCTTTACTCCTTGGGTTTCCGCTGTCCTAGCAGGAAGTGAGAAACGTTCTCGTAAATCACAAGGATGGTACAGCAGGCGGGGTCGCTCAAAATAACTTGGGGGCAATTTTCTTTAGAAGTCCGTATATACTCGCGTATAAGCCGACCCATGTATAAGCCGACCACCCTAATTTTGTCACAAAAAACTGGGAAAACTTATTGACTCGCCTATAAACCTAGGGTGGAAAATGCCGAAGCTACTGGTAAATTTCAAAAATAAAATGGGCCCCATAAGATGCTCCATAAAGTTCATGATGGCCCCATATAATGCTCCATAAAGTTCATGATGGGTTCCATAAGATGCTCCATACAAAAATATGCCTAATAATGCTGCACAGTGAATAATGGTAGCCCTATTACATGGTCCATAATAACATATGCCCCATATAATGCTTCACAGTGATTGGTGGCCCCTTATAATGCTGCATGGAGAGTGGCCCCTTATAATGCTGCACAATGATTAGTGGCCCCTTATAATGCTGCACAGTGATTAGTGGCCCCTTATAATGCTGCACAGTGATTAGTGGCCCCTTATAATGCTGCACAGTGATTAGTGGCCCCTTATAATGCTGCACATTGATTAGTGGCCCCTTACAATGCTGCACGGTGATTAGTGGCCACTTATAATGCTGCACAGTGATTAGTGGCCCCTTGAAATGCTGCAGTGATTAGTGGCCCCTTATGCTGCACGGTGATTAGTGGCCCTTTGTAATGCTGCACAGTGATTAGTGGCCCCGTATAATGCTGCACAGTAATGAGAGGCCCCCTTATAATGCTGCACAGTAATGAGTGGCCTCTTATAATGCAGCACAGTGATGAGTGGCCCCATATAATGCTGCACAGTGATTACTGGCCCCATATAATGCTGCACAGTGATTACTGGCCCCATATAATGCTGCACAGTGATTAGTGGCCCCTTGTAATGCTGCACAGTGATTAGTGGCCCCTTGTAATGCTGCACAGTGATTAGTGGCCCCTTGTAATGCTGCACAGTTATTAGTGGCCCCTTGTAATGCTGCACAGTGATGAGTGGCCCCTTGTAATGCTGCACAGTGATGAGTGGCCCCTTATAATGCTGCACAGTGATTAGTGGCCCCTTGAAATGCTGCAGTGATTAGTGGCTCCTTATTATGCTGCACGGTGATTAGTGGCCCCTTATTATGCTGCACGGTGATGAGTGGCCCCTTATAATGCTGCAAGGTGATGAGTGGCCCCTTATAATGCTGCACAGTGATGAGTGGCCCCTTATAATGCTGCACAGTGATGAGTGGCCCCTTATAATGCTGCACAGTGATGAGTGGCCCCTTATAATGCTGCACAGTGATGAGTGGCCCCTTGTATTGCTGCACAGTGATTAGTGGCCCCTTACAATGCTGCTGCCGCAGCCTCAATTAAAAAAATGAAAAAAAAAACTATATACTCACCTTGTCACTGCTGCAGCTGCTGCTCCTCAGCGTTGCTGGCTCTGCAGTGACTGTTCAGGCAGAGGGCGCCTGCTAACTACGTCATGGCACCCTCTGACCTTAACGTCACTGCCAGAGGAAGCAAGACAGCAGAGCGATGCGCAGCGGTGGAATGGGGCACAGGTGAATATGGCTCCCCCCGTTATACTCACCTCTCCTGGCATGTCTCTGCAGCCCCCCGTGCTTGTTCCATCTTCTCAGTGCTGTTCTTCCTGCTTTCTGCGGTCACGTGGTGCCGCTCATTACATATGTGCATATTAATGAGGGTAATGAGCGTACCACGTGACCGCTGAAAGCAGGAAGAACAGCGCCGAGAAGATGGAATAAGCACGGGGGGCTGCAGAAACATGCCAGGAGAGGTGAGTATGATCTCCGACACCCCCCGCTCCCCCTCCCTGGCCGACCCCCGGTATATGACTCGCGTATAAGCCGAGAGGGGGACTTTCAGCCCCAAAAAATGGGCTGAAAATCTCGACTTATACGCGAGTATATACTGTAAGCCTTTTTTGTCCTTTAAGACAGAAGAAACAAAACTATTAACTCTTCTTCTAAGGTCTGACTGTGAGCTCGGACCCTCCCCAGCTATTTGTTAGGGCACTCCAGGCTAAGGGGTTGTACTGCTATGCTCTGTTATTGCAGACTTCATCATCCCAATCATAGTTCATCATCAGCACATCAGCCCCATCATAGTCCATCATCAGCACATCAACCCCATCATAGTCCATCATCAGCACATCAGCCCCATCATAGTCCATCATCAGCACATCAGCCCCATCATAGTCCATCATCAGCATATCAGCCCCATCATTGTCCCATAATGAAAGAAGTGTTGTTGCGCATTCTTAACAGCCGCTTGTTCCAGACACCCTGTTCTTAGGATTGGTAGGGGTCCTGGCAGTGAAACACCCGTAATCAGCAAGTTATGATCTACCAATGGCTAGGGGATAACTTGCTGAGGAGGCAGAAGTTGGGGACTACTGTTTTTAAAGACCGCAATACCTATATCAGGAGCTGTAAAGAAATATATGTTTCTAAGCTTTATCTTGAGTCCATTTTCCTTGTCGATAATTCTTAGATAATTCTGGGAAAAAAAGTATTTTAATACATATAACAAACTTAAATTGTCTTTGGAGAATAAAGTCTATCGGCGGTCAGTGCAGTGTACTACATTAGTTTGTGGGACAGAACATGTTGATAAAGGGTCGGTCTCATCACTGCACTCACCGTCCATAAGCTTTATTAGGGTAGATATCCACAGAATATGGATATAGTAGATGTATACCCCCTCTCAGGAATCCTTCCCTCATATTAGCTATGATGACTACATTCCACTGCAAACAGCAGAAGAAACTTGAGGCGCACTATTTACAAGAGGAGTTTTCCCATACATTTATGTGTTATCCATAAAATATTCTATAAATGTCTGATAGGCAGAGGTCCCGGACGTGAAACCCGCATCTGTCTACAGACCTGGGGAACTATGAATATACAGATGGCCATTCACTATTGGGGAGGTTCCTATAAGATCTGAGTACTCAGCCTTGTGTTTGGTTATTTTCATAGACCTTGACATGAGCGGCAGGGTACATATGAAACCAGTGCTCCACCCAATTCTTCCAGAAGCAATTTTGTGGCTGATTCAAGACCCCTGTACTATTGATTTGAGGGTTCCTAAATGGTTGGAGACCCACACCAGTCTAATGTATTTGAGATGTTGTACCCTCTTAACGAAAGATCAGAGGAAAATACCTTCAACAAAACTGCTGGTTGGGTCGGATGTGGTATTCTGAGCCACTTGGTTTGTTGTCTCATATGTTTATGCTTAAAGTTCTTAATGGTTTGTTCTTGTTGAGTTTATGGGACCTTTGTCTATACTGTACTGTTCCTTTTTCATTTTTTTAGATAAGCATTCCATACTGTTAGGTGAAGAACTGGTGCTACCCTTCTTCACATTGAGGCATCATCCTACCATTGTGATCAGAAGCCCTATAACCCGGCTTCTTTGTTAGGATGCAGGATTTATATAAATTAGCTCTACTGGGGTCTTAAAAGTGCAGGCATTGAGGAAGAAGTACAAAATCAGCAGGCAAATGAGTAGTCAGAAACAAGCAAAGGTCAGGGCAGGCAGCAGTGCAGAAACATAACCGGAAACAAGCAGAGGTCAGGGCAGGCAGCAGTGCAAAAACATAACCGGAAACAACCATAAAACCAAAGAAAAAAAACGACCCACAGTCCATATAGTGCAGAATAATATACATTTTTATTAGTATCACAGATTAATAACCGGAAACAAGCAGAGGTCAGGGCAGGCGGCAGTGCAGAAGCATAATCCATTGAGCAAGCTGAGGTCAGGGCAGGCGGCAGTGCAGAAACATAATCCATTGAGCAAGCTGAGGTCAGGGCAGGCGGCAGTTCAAAAACATAATCCATTGAGCAAGCAGAGGTCAGGCAGGCGGCAGTGCAGAAACATAATCCATTGAGCAAGCAGAGGTCAGGGCAGGCGTCAGTTCAAAAACATAATCCATTGAGCAAGCAGAGGTCAGGGCAGGCGGCAGTTCAAAAACATAATCCACTGAGCAAGCAGAGGTCAAGGCAGGCGGCAGTGCAGAAACAATCCATTGAGCAAGCAGAGGTCAGGCAGGCGGCAGTTCAAAAACATAAT
Organism: Dendrobates tinctorius; assembly: GCF_039654945.1. Lineage (NCBI taxonomy): Eukaryota > Metazoa > Chordata > Amphibia > Anura > Dendrobatidae > Dendrobates > Dendrobates tinctorius. The sequence continues at coordinate 62,721,854 of NW_027361743.1, forward strand.
CCATTGAGCAAGCAAAGGTCAGGGCAGGCGGCAGTGTAGATGCATAACTTTAAACAAGCAGAGGTCAGGGCAGGCGGCAGTATAGAAACATGATCCATTGATCAAGCCATAGTCAAAACCGGAAAATCTGTCTAAGAAGCAGCTGTGCAGAAGATGGTATGTGCTTGCTGCAAGCAACTCGCCACTACATTTTCCGCCGGCTAAATCAAAGTGCCGCGGAATTCTCTTCTCGGGAGAATGATCTTCCTAGGACTTGGAAGGAAACCCAAATCTCTCTTGTAGGCACGTTGTACATCCTGTGGGCTCATCAGCATTACTTGCATGATCTTTCCAGTGGTATAGCTGACTGGCAGGTGTGGTGTAGGATTGTAGCCTTGTTTAGCAGTCACCTTAATACGCGGTTGATGGTCGTAAGGCATACTGAGGAGTATACGTGCTTGAGAGGGAGTTAGCTCCATCCAGGTGCATGGGGATGGGCTCCTGGGCAATGTGGCTGTTGTCTCTTCCTCATCTACTGTTCTGGTGAGTATCAGGCGTTCCTTCATACCCTCTGGCTCTGCGCTGATGTTTGCTGCAGGTTGTACGAATCGGCCTATTTCGGGCATTGTAGGATATGGTGGTGGACTTTTCAGTCTGGAATATCGGTCCTTTGCCTTTTCTGGTGTTTTGAACAGGCATTTAATAATTGACACGATATAATAAAGCACTGCCATCACATACCCCGTGAAGCCAGTTGGCCTTTGGTGGTGTTCAGGCCTCTGACTGTATAGGGATGTCCTGGCATGTGGGAGACGTCTCCGTGGTTGGAACTTTCCTCCAGCTACGGGTGCAGCCATTAGGCTGCCTTCCCCTCCACACACACAAAAGTGTGTGCGGATGGTAGAAAACACTCCCAAAAAAAAGAAATAAAAGTAAAAAAAATAAACAAAACAAGTAAAAAGTGATTTACAAGTCGCTCTGGGTTAGTGTTCAGCTCTCCTCTCTATCTCTGCTTGCCTCGCACTGACCGTTCTTGCGGAACATTCCATGACTCGTGGACAACGCTTCTGTGATGTCATAAAGACGAACATGGCAATGGGTCTAATATAGGAGAACTAGTTATGTTACCCATGGCAGACCATCCAATACCAGCTGCCACTGTACGGATAGGGGTTAGCTGGATTGGGATGAGATGTATAAAAACTTACCGGTACAATAGCGCAAGTCATTGCTTTATTTACTGTTTTTGCTTTTTTACCTGTTTACAGGCAAATCTTTCTATTTGATATTTTCAAACCTGTATAATTCTGTATCCTCATACGTGAGATAATGTGATGTATCTATTGTCAGCTTCTTCCAGGAATGTCTCCTCCTCTCTTCCCGGTAACACGGATCACCCGTGATGGGCACAGACCATTGCTGTAGTCAGAATTATTTCATATAGCTTCAGAATAAATGTTAAATAATATTGTATTTTTTCCATATAATTGGCTCAGATCACTTTTTTTAATTTGTCTGTAATTCTAAGTAGTGATAAAAAAATAAATAACCCCAAGTGTGAACCTGGTGTAGAACGTACAAATTGTCCAGAGTCTCTCCTGGGCCATGTTCACACGTGCAGAAGTGCTGCATTGTTTCCATAGGTATTCGCACTAAAGCAATCAATACTTTTTATTGTATTTTTTTGTGGCAGTTTTTTCGAATGCATTTTTTTTAGTAAAGGAATGCTTCAGTTCCACAATTGGAGACTTCATTGGAATTTTGCATGCGTTTTTTATGCTCTCCATATACTATAGTGGAAAATATTAAACAAAAGCATCAAAAAGTTCACACTTCTGCTGCACCATTAGCCCCTGTATGTAGTACAGCTTAGGCCTCTTTCACACTTCAGTTTTTTGCATCAGTTCAAATCCGCCAAAAAGGCAGACAAGCGGATCCGTTCTGAACTGATGTGAACGGATGGCACAGGATCCTGAAAATGAGGAAATTTAAAGGAAATGCTGGTCGGGAAGGAGAGAGAGAGAGAGTTTTGTTGCAAGCTCCGTTTTGAAATCTTTGAGGATGGTGACGGACAGCAACTTTTGGCGGATCCTCAAAAAAAAAACGGATGAAACGGACAGCCATCCGTCACAATCCGCCATTAATGCAAGTCAATGGGGAAAAAACGGATCCTCCAAAAAAAATTGAGGATCCGTTTTTGTCAAAACCTGACGGATTGTGACTGATTGCAAAAAACTGAAGTGTGAAAGGGGCCTTAGGGAGCGATAAATGAAGTGAAAAGAAAAGTAAAACAACAAAAAAAGATTTAAACAAATCTGAAAAAAAACTCATAAAAGTTCAATTTTCCTCCATTGAAAATGAACATAAAAAAAAATGTCAAGTGATATCGCCACATCCAGCAAAGTCCGAGCTATCAAAATATAAAAATAATTAACCCAATTGGTAAACACAAAAAATTTAAAAACGCCAACATTGCGGTATTTTTTGGTCGCTGCAATACCACTTAAAATACGTAACAAGCAACTAAAATGTCATATCTATCCCAAAGTAATATCCATAATAACGTCTCGCCTTATGAAAAAATAATCCCTCTCATAGCTCTATTGAACGAAAAAGTAAAACTACGGGTCTCGGAAAATGGCAACACAAACTCCAACATATTTTTTATTTCAAAGTCTTGATTTTTTTTCTACCACTAAAATAATTTAAAAATCTGGGCACGTTTAGTATCTCTGTAATCATACTGATGAGGAGAATCATATTACATGGTCATTTTTACCACATAATGTACGCCGTAAACATAATTAAGGTCAGAATTGCGTTTTTTTTCACAATTTTCCCATTTCCCTGTACATTGTGTGTCAGGATAAGTCACAACCACTGCCACCAATATTTCTTGAACACCACTTGCTCACGACACACCTGCCCTGGGATGTTACTATAAAGGTGAACCTCCCATATTCTTTTGTCCACTCACCTAAGCGCACCCCGCAGACAGTTCTCACATCCACATCACACTGTTTGCTGCTATCGGTCACTGTTTTGATAGGCCAGTGAGACACCTGCGCTGGGTCACACACTAGCACACATGCCACCCAGCTTTTCTGAGCCCCTGATAGGTGCTCTTCTTTTACTTTTGTATACACATACAGCAAAACACAACCAAGGTATACTCGCCGTCCTCAGGGTTTGGGGGACGTTTAGCGCAGAAAAGAACAAACTTATTAAAATTTAGATTTAAAGGGATCCTGTCAGCAGGATTGTGAACAGTAAAGTACAGACAGTGTCAGGTCTACGCTGTTATACTGATTAAAATGAGGTGACCTGGGTGATGAAATGCATCTTGTGGTTGTTGTGTAATCTGTATTTGTAAATTTCAGTTATTGAGATTCTGGTGCTCCGGGTGTTTGTGGGGTTACAAAAAAAAGGTTTGCATTCATCAAAATGGTGCCTGTGCTGTAGTATAATACATGACTAATATCAATATGTAGACATGTGTAAGGGGTTGAGAGTCTTACCCCTTTAAACCCCCATGTTGCTGTTGTACTTGTATATATATTTATATATATGTTATACCATTGTTGCGCATTATCGTATATTTCATGTTGCTGTATTATTTATATAGCATAAGCTATGTTTCTGCACCTTGTACTTGGTAGGGACAGTGCAGTCTGGGCTATGGTCACTAGATGGGGCACTGAGCTCATTGCACAGTAGATGTAGCTGTAGGACATATAGGAGTTAACTGTAGGAGGGGATAGCTGGAGAATAAGCCAGGATGGTCTTCCAGTTTCAGGCAGTCAGAGGCCTGACCCCTTTGTGCTCGGGTGGGCTATATGCCTGAGCTGCCTAACTACCCCGTGATGTTAAAGCTGATGCCCAGCCATCTAGAGAAGAACACGGTACTGCAGAATCAGCAATAAAGTGGAAAAGAGTGTAAGTAAACAGAGGAAGATTGAAGGTTACCGTAAAAGGGTACGGGCAGGTCACTCCAGAATGTGGTGGAAAGCTACGTGGGCTGAATCTCTGATGTCCGGGGCGAAACATGCTGGAGAGCGCTTCACCGTGGTGACGCTATACAGGGAGGACACTGAGGAGCCATCTGAGACGCTTCGTCAAACGGAAACACTGCAAGGAACAGTGAAGGGAAAGATGAAGTAATGTGCTGTCTTTACTGTGATGAAAATGCTGGAAACTATGTGGATGTGCTGTGTCCTGAAGAAAATAAATTTGCTCAGTTAAGAGTTGCCCTGGACTGTGTCTCTATTCATTGGGATCAAGGATCAGCATCAAGTCGGCGTAGCAAAGGGGACGCTGACGGCACGGTGAGTATTCACCGTACCATGCAAGAGAAGAGGTACCGTTTTCCTGTAGAGGGAGGTCAGGGTATACAATGCCCGAACCCGAAATACTCAGCCACGACTACTGCCCTGGCTGACCTTTACACATAAAGTGTAGAAGTCGGGGGGGAAAGTGGGGAATGTGGTCTAGAAGTGATCAAGTATAGTGTGTTATTTTCTGCAGCAAACGTGTCCTGGCTGGAAGAGGAAGAAAAGCGAAGATGAATCGCTACAAATACAGAGGTCACTGGTAAGTCAGTGATTTACCTGGACACTTACATTATATAGTATATACAGAGCTCCTGTGTATAATGTCACTGGTGATCCTTGTATTACCTGTACGCTGACTATATGCAGAGCTCCTGTGTATAATGTTACTGGTGAGTCACTGTATTACCTGTACACTATACACTATATACAGAACTCCTGTGTATGTCTCCAGTGATCATTCTATTACTTGTACACTGACATTATATATACAGACAGGTAGCGTCGGACTGATTCTCCGGTGGGCCCTGGCATCTGGTGGGCCCTGGCACCTCTACTGGTATACAGGGACAGCAGTTGCCTAGGGCCCCCACTGCTCCAGGGGCCCCCAGCCAGTGCCACACAGCTGCTATGGGGGCCCTGCCAGCGGAGCAGCAGCGGGTGTCAGGAGGCAGGAGCCACTGTCCCCACTACTAAAGAGAAATGAATATTCATTCACTCTCGGCCTTCACTCACCCCGGGGCCCCGCTCCCCAACCTAGGCAGCCGGCGCCGCGCTCAATTGCAGTGGAAGAGAGAGCATCTCTCTCCCATCAGTCCCCTCTGCTCCTGACTCACAGCCGATGCGCGATGACGTCACTTCATCGCGCACCCGCTGTGTGTCTGGCAGACGGGTCAGCTGCTGACACTGAAGCCGTCATCAGCGTGGGAGCAGGAGGAGAGGTGAGTATTGTGGTTTGTTTTTTATATATCTCTATATCTATCTATATCTATCTCTATATCTATCTGTCTCTATATCTATATATCTCTATATCTATCTATTTCTATCTGTATATCTATATCTCTATCTCTATATCTATCTGTCTCTATCTTAGATATAGAGATAGATATAGATAGATAGATAGATATAGAGGTAGATATAGATAGATATAAATAGTCTATATCCATCTATCTCTATACCTATCTATATCTATCTCTATCTATTATCTTTATATCTATCCATCTATATATCATCTATCCATAGATCTATCTATTTATCCCCTATCTATCTATCTATATACCTATCTATAGCTATCACTATCTATTATCTTTATATCTATCTATCTATCTATCTATCTTTCTATCTATCTATCCATATATCTATTTATCCCCTATCTATCTATTTATCTATCTATATCTATCTAGGTCTATCTATCTCTATAGCTACCTATATCTTTCACTATCTATTATCTTTATATCTTTATATCTATCTGTCTATCCATAGATCTATCTATCTATTATCTATCTATACATCTAATTATCACATATCTATCTATCTATCTAGTGTTATACCCTATGAGGGGGCAGCATTATACCCTATGAGGGGGTGCATTATACCCTATGAGGGGGGAGAAGCATTATACCCTATGAGGGGGCAGCCTTATACCCTATGAGGGGGTGCAATATACCTTATCTTCCAACAAAATTAATTCTAAGTCCTCCATTTTGTTGGCGAGGCTTCTGGCATTTGTATACATGCACTTTATGTATGTCTGTACCTCTATTTCTTAAATTATTAACTGTTCTAACCTCACCCCCCATGCCACTACCACCCCCAATTTCATTATTTGTGCCCAGGTCTCTATCTACACAGTCTTCCCCTCTTATAAAATGAATACCCTCCCCTAGTTCCAAATTTAAACACTCCTCCACCCTTCTAGCCATTTTTTTCCCCAGCACAGCTGCACCCTCCCCATTGAGGTGCAGCCCGTCCCTAGCGTAGAACCTGTAGCCAACTGAGAAGTCGGCCCAGTTCTCCAGGAACCCAAACCCCTCCTTCCTACACTAATTCTTGAACCACTTATTAACTTCCCTAATCTCCTCTCTGGCGTGGCACGTGGTACAGGAAATATTTCCAAAAATACCACCTTGGAGGTCCTTGCCTTAAGATTGCAGCCTAATTCCCTGAAATCATCTTTAAGGACCTTCCACCTACCTCTGTGTCATTTGTACCAATGTGCACCATGACCGCTGGATCCTCACCAGCCCCTCCCAGTAATCTGTCAACCCGGTCAGCGATGTGTCAGACTTGCGCGCCAGATAGGCAGCACACCGTTCGACGATCCCTTTCTTTGTGACAGATTGCCCTATCTGTTCCCCTAATAATTGAGTCCCCCACTACCAGCACCTGTCTGGCCTGCCCTGCTCTCCTATTTCTCCCCTTACTGGAGCATATACTCCTCTGGCTTTCAGAGGACATGCCTTGCTGCAGCAGTGCTACCCCTGCACTGACACTCCCCTCATCTGCCAACTTGGCAAACTTATTGGGTTGTGCCAGATCAGGACTAGCCTCCCTGGCACTCTTCTGTCTACCCCACCTTCTAACTGTCACCCATCTTACTGCTTCACTGTCCTGCAGCTCCAACCTAGCATCCCCCCCTCATCTATCTCATTGAGCGTCTGCTCAGTGAGTAGAAGTCTCCTTTCCATATTGTCTATTGATCTCAGTGTTGCCAGCTGCACATTTAAATCCAGTATCTGGGCTTCCAAATGCACAATGTGCTCACATCTCGCACAGCAGTATGCACCCTCGACTGGCTGGTCAAGGATTGCGTACATGCGGCAAGACGTACACTGGATGGCATTGGCAATAGTGGAGCACATTCCTAATGGGGATTGCACCAGACAGAAAAGATAAGTAAAAATAAATAAAAAGTATTAATAAAATATAACAGCAATTCAGTAATACCTCCTTTGCAAACTCCCTGAATCCAAAGTCACTGAATCACAAGTCACACACTTACCACCGTTCGCACTTACGCTCAGGTCACACTCAGCTCGTTTACACTCGCTCAGGCAGAAGATTTAAAGAGATTTTTTTTCCCTTCACCAGCAAACCACCCTGCTGCTCAATGCACTTCCAAAAGCTCCTGTGTATAATTTCACTGGTGGTCACTGTATTACACTGACACTGTATGCAGATCTTCTGTGTATAAATATCAGGATCCTGTCAGCGTCGGCGAACTGCCACGGCTGAGCAGCGTGACTCACCCCTACTGCGGGAGGGCCCGGGGTCTGATACTGCAGGGAAAGTTGAGGCAGACGGGACCTGCGATGCTGAAGGTAGTAAGAAGTACAAGGACCTACGATCATGTGACCACAGGGGGCGGGGCTTAGTGTCCCACTTCTGAAGATGATTGTAGGACTCTACTACAGGAATCCTGGAGTAGAGGCGAGGGGAACTCAGGTCAGACAAACGGGCGGTCATACATGGAGAGGGCGGCGCGATACCAGAGGGGCGAGCAGAGAGTAGTCAGAACGTAAGCAATGAGTCATACATGGAGATAGCTGCACAGTACAAGAGGGGCAATCAGAGAATAGTCAGGTCATAGGCAATGAGTCATACACAGAGATAGCAACGCAGTACAAGAGGGACAGGCAGAACTCGTAACAGGGACAGAACCAGATCAAAACCAAACAAGCATAAAGTATTACAGTCACAAAGCACACCAGGGTCACACACACTCGGCCAAGGGTCTGAGTATAAACGATGAGGAATGAGCCCACAATGAGGCTTTAAAAAGCCTCCCAGAATCTCAGAGTGAGGCCATCCACATTAACCTCTGAACTACCTAATCCCACAAGCTGAGCAAACCTTGACAATAATGTTGCCAGTGATCACTGAGCTCCTGTGTATAATGTCACTGGTAATCACTGTATTACCTGTACACTGACACTATATACAGAGGTACTGTGTATAATGTCACTGGTGGTAATAACAGTGTTGTTATTATTGTGGTTTGTATTCATAATCAGTACTGTAGTATTCCATCAATAAGTGGTGGTAATTTGTGGACTGTTCACAGTGTGGAAGTATTTCTCCGTGTATGAATTATTATTTGGTCCCTATATGCTGGTAATATGTCATATTATTCGGTCACTATGTGGTGGTAATATGTGGTCTGGTCATGGTGTGGTTGTATTTGTGCCTTTTATGTGATATGATGCGGGTACTATGTGGTCTGGTCATGGTGTGGTGGTATTTCTCCCCTGTATGTGGTATTATTGGTCTTGGTACAGTGGATTGTGTTGTGTTTGACGGTCATTAGTCTTCTCTGATATTAATTAGGAGAATATTCTTTATTTCCATTAGAGATTAAATACTTTGTAAACAGCGGCAGAGATGCACTTACAGGGGTTTCCTGTGGAAAAACGTAATCTCCTATTCACAGGACAAGTGATAACGTATTGATTGGGGGGGTCTAACTACTTGGACCCATTCAGCAAAATGTGGAACTTTTTATCCCCATTAGACTGGAGTGGCATGTCCGACTTGACAACTGATCCATTCATTCCCTCAGTGGCTGCACTTGTATTTTTATAGAAGCTCCAAAGAGAATGAATGAAGCTTCGGTCAGATATCTAACCTGCTGCTCCATTTTAAAATGGGGATAAGTGTCCTATCAACGATAAAACTTTCTCATTCTTCCGGTCGGTGCAGTTTCTAATGGTCGGACGTATGCGATCAGCTATCCTATAGAGCCCATGGATCGGTGATAAATTGTTTTAACCAAAGAACCACATTAATGTAAACTACCGTAATTATACATCCCAGTTATGGGGGTGCACAGTAGATGTGCAGGAGCCGCCTGTGTTTTACAGCCGATGCTCCACTATAATGGGGATAACGACTGACAGATATTAGCATATAGCTGTAGGATGGGGCCCTAGAGTCCATTCCCCTGGTGGGCCCCAGACACCCCAGTTCGACCCTGAATATACATCATTGTGGATTATCAGATACCGGATTTAGGGAAATTTCTCTGTAATATGGAAGGCAATGACATGAATAGATAGCAAAATCTGGTTTGTCTACAATCTTTTTTATTTGTTAGGTTCTTTCCTGTTACAGCACTTCTCTCCTGTAGTATAAACCTTCTCTCACACTAGTGCTAGCACTAAACCTTGGTTTGCCTTCTTCTAAAGTCTCTGTTGTCCCCGCAGACTTAGAGATTTCCAGCATTACTCCATGCAGCCATAAGGACCTTCTCTCTTTACTCCTTGGGTTTCCGCTGTCCTAGCAGGAAGTGAGAAACGTTCTCGTAAATCACAAGGATGGTACAGCAGGCGGGGTCGCTCAAAATAACTTGGGGGCAATTTTCTTTAGAAGTCCGTATATACTCGCGTATAAGCCGACCCATGTATAAGCCGACCACCCTAATTTTGTCACAAAAAACTGGGAAAACTTATTGACTCGCCTATAAACCTAGGGTGGAAAATGCCGAAGCTACTGGTAAATTTCAAAAATAAAATGGGCCCCATAAGATGCTCCATAAAGTTCATGATGGCTCCATAAAGTTCATGATGGGTTCCATAAGATGCTCCATACAAAAATATGCCTAATAATGCTGCACAGTGAATAATGGTAGCCCTATTACATGGTCCATAATAACATATGCCCCATATAATGCTTCACAGTGATTGGTGGCCCCTTATAATGCTGCATGGAGAGTGGCCCCTTATAATGCTGCACAATGATTAGTGGCCCCTTATAATGCTGCACAGTGATTAGTGGCCCCTTATAATGCTGCACAGTGATTAGTGGCCCCTTATAATGCTGCACAGTGATTAGTGGCCCCTTATAATGCTGCACATTGATTAGTGGCCCCTTACAATGCTGCACGGTGATTAGTGGCCACTTATAATGCTGCACAGTGATTAGTGGCCCCTTGAAATGCTGCAGTGATTAGTGGCCCCTTATGCTGCACGGTGATTAGTGGCCCTTTGTAATGCTGCACAGTGATTAGTGGCCCCGTATAATGCTGCACAGTAATGAGAGGCCCCCTTATAATGCTGCACAGTAATGAGTGGCCTCTTATAATGCAGCACAGTGATGAGTGGCCCCATATAATGCTGCACAGTGATTACTGGCCCCATATAATGCTGCACAGTGATTACTGGCCCCATATAATGCTGCACAGTGATTAGTGGCCCCTTGTAATGCTGCACAGTGATTAGTGGCCCCTTGTAATGCTGCACAGTTATTAGTGGCCCCTTGTAATGCTGCACAGTGATGAGTGGCCCCTTGTAATGCTGCACAGTGATGAGTGGCCCCTTATAATGCTGCACAGTGATTAGTGGCCCCTTGAAATGCTGCAGTGATTAGTGGCTCCTTATTATGCTGCACGGTGATTAGTGGCCCCTTATTATGCTGCACGGTGATGAGTGGCCCCTTATAATGCTGCAAGGTGATGAGTGGCCCCTTATAATGCTGCACAGTGATGAGTGGCCCCTTATAATGCTGCACAGTGATGAGTGGCCCCTTATAATGCTGCACAGTGATGAGTGGCCCCTTATAATGCTGCACAGTGATGAGTGGCCCCTTGTATTGCTGCACAGTGATTAGTGGCCCCTTACAATGCTGCTGCCGCAGCCTCAATTAAAAAAATGAAAAAAAAAACTATATACTCACCTTGTCACTGCTGCAGCTGCTGCTCCTCAGCGTTGCTGGCTCTGCAGTGACTGTTCAGGCAGAGGGCGCCTGCTAACTACGTCATGGCACCCTCTGACCTTAATGTCACTGCCAGAGGAAGCAAGACAGCAGAGCGATGCGCAGCGGTGGAATGGGGCACAGGTGAATATGGCTCCCCCCGTTATACTCACCTCTCCTGGCATGTCTCTGCAGCCCCCCGTGCTTGTTCCATCTTCTCAGTGCTGTTCTTCCTGCTTTCTGCGGTCACGTGGTGCCGCTCATTACATATGTGCATATTAATGAGGGTAATGAGCGTACCACGTGACCGCTGAAAGCAGGAAGAACAGCGCCGAGAAGATGGAATAAGCACGGGGGGCTGCAGAAACATGCCAGGAGAGGTGAGTATGATCTCCGACACCCCCCGCTCCCCCTCCCTGGCCGACCCCCGGTATATGACTCGCGTATAAGCCGAGAGGGGGACTTTCAGCCCCAAAAAATGGGCTGAAAATCTCGACTTATACGCGAGTATATACTGTAAGCCTTTTTTGTCCTTTAAGACAGAAGAAACAAAACTATTAACTCTTCTTCTAAGGTCTGACTGTGAGCTCGGACCCTCCCCAGCTATTTGTTAGGGCACTCCAGGCTAAGGGGTTGTACTGCTATGCTCTGTTATTGCAGACTTCATCATCCCAATCATAGTTCATCATCAGCACATCAGCCCCATCATAGTCCATCATCAGCACATCAACCCCATCATAGTCCATCATCAGCACATCAGCCCCATCATAGTCCATCATCAGCACATCAGCCCCATCATAGTCCATCATCAGCATATCAGCCCCATCATTGTCCCATAATGAAAGAAGTGTTGTTGCGCATTCTTAACAGCCGCTTGTTCCAGACACCCTGTTCTTAGGATTGGTGGGGGTCCTGGCAGTGAAACACCCGTAATCAGCAAGTTATGATCTACCAATGGCTAGGGGATAACTTGCTGAGGAGGCAGAAGTTGGGGACTACTGTTTTTAAAGACCGCAATACCTATATCAGGAGCTGTAAAGAAATATATGTTTCTAAGCTTTATCTTGAGTCCATTTTCCTTGTCGATAATTCTTAGATAATTCTGGGAAAAAAAGTATTTTAATACATATAACAAACTTAAATTGTCTTTGGAGAATAAAGTCTATCGGCGGTCAGTGCAGTGTACTACATTAGTTTGTGGGACAGAACATGTTGATAAAGGGTCGGTCTCATCACTGCACTCACCGTCCATAAGCTTTATTAGGGTAGATATCCACAGAATATGGATATAGTAGATGTATACCCCCTCTCAGGAATCCTTCCCTCATATTAGCTATGATGACTACATTCCACTGCAAACAGCAGAAGAAACTTGAGGCGCACTATTTACAAGAGGAGTTTTCCCATACATTTATGTGTTATCCATAAAATATTCTATAAATGTCTGATAGGCAGAGGTCCCGGACGTGAAACCCGCATCTGTCTACAGACCTGGGGAACTATGAATATACAGATGGCCATTCACTATTGGGGAGGTTCCTATAAGATCTGAGTACTCAGCCTTGTGTTTGGTTATTTTCATAGACCTTGACATGAGCGGCAGGGTACATATGAAACCAGTGCTCCACCCAATTCTTCCTGAAGCAATTTTGTGGCTGATTCAAGACCCCTGTACTATTGATTTGAGGGTTCCTAAATGGTTGGAGACCCACACCAGTCTAATGTATTTGAGATGTTGTACCCTCTTAACGAAAGATCAGAGGAAAATACCTTCAACAAAACTGCTGGTTGGGTCGGATGTGGTATTCTGAGCCACTTGGTTTGTTGTCTCATATGTTTATGCTTAAAGTTCTTAATGGTTTGTTCTTGTTGAGTTTATGGGACCTTTGTCTATACTGTACTGTTCCTTTTTCATTTTTTTAGATAAGCATTCCATACTGTTAGGTGAAGAACTGGTGCTACCCTTCTTCACATTGAGGCATCATCCTACCATTGTGATCAGAAGCCCTATAACCCGGCTTCATTGTTAGGATGCAGGATTTATATAAATTAGCTCTACTGGGGTCTTAAAAGTGCAGGCATTGAGGAAGAAGTACAAAATCAGCAGGCAAATGAGTAGTCAGAAACAAGCAAAGGTCAGGGCAGGCAGCAGTGCAGAAACATAACCGGAAACAAGCAGAGGTCAGGGCAGGCAGCAGTGCAAAAACATAACCGGAAACAACCATAAAACCAAAGAAAAAAAACGACCCACAGTCCATATAGTGCAGAATAATATACATTTTTATTAGTATCACAGATTAATAACCGGAAACAAGCAGAGGTCAGGGCAGGCGGCAGTGCAGAAGCATAATCCATTGAGCAAGCTGAGGTCAGGGCAGGCGGCAGTGCAGAAACATAATCCATTGAGCAAGCTGAGGTCAGGGCAGGCGGCAGTTCAAAAACATAATCCATTGAGCAAGCAGAGGTCAGGCAGGCGGCAGTGCAGAAACATAATCCATTGAGCAAGCAGAGGTCAGGGCAGGCGTCAGTTCAAAAACATAATCCATTGAGCAAGCAGAGGTCAGGGCAGGCGGCAGTTCAAAAACATAATCCACTGAGCAAGCAGAGGTCAAGGCAGGCGGCAGTGCAGAAACATAATCCATTGAGCAAGCAGAGGTCAGGGTAGGCGGCAGTTCAAAAACATAATCCATTGAGCAAGCAGAGGTCAAGGCAGGCGGCAGTGCAGAAACAATCCATTGAGCAAGCAGAGGTCAGGCAGGCGGCAGTTCAAAAACATAATCCATTGAGCAAGCAAAGGTCAGGGCAGGCGGCAGTGTAGATGCATAACTTTAAACAAGCAGAGGTCAGGGCAGGCGGCAGTATAGAAACATGATCCATTGATCAAGCCATAGTCAAAACCGGAAAATCTGTCTAAGAAGCAGCTGTGCAGAAGATGGTATGTGCTTGCTGCAAGCAACTCGCCACTACATTTTCCGCCGGCTAAATCAAAGTGCCGCGGAATTCTCTTCTCGGGAGAATGATCTTCCTAGGACTTGGAAGGAAACCCAAATCTCTCTTGTAGGCACGTTGTACATCCTGTGGGCTCATCAGCATTACTTGCATGATCTTTCCAGTGGTATAGCTGACTGGCAGGTGTGGTGTAGGATTGTAGCCTTGTTTAGCAGTCACCTTAATACGCGGTTGATGGTCGTAAGGCATACTGAGGAGTATACGTGCTTGAGAGGGAGTTAGCTCCATCCAGGTGCATGGGGATGGGCTCCTGGGCAATGTGGCTGTTGTCTCTTCCTCATCTACTGTTCTGGTGAGTATCAGGCGTTCCTTCATACCCTCTGGCTCTGCGCTGATGTTTGCTGCAGGTTGTACGAATCGGCCTATTTCGGGCATTGTAGGATATGGTGGTGGACTTTTCAGTCTGGAATATCGGTCCTTTGCCTTTTCTGGTGTTTTGAACAGGCATTTAATAATTGACACGATATAATAAAGCACTGCCATCACATACCCCGTGAAGCCAGTTGGCCTTTGGTGGTGTTCAGGCCTCTGACTGTATAGGGATGTCCTGGCATGTGGGAGACGTCTCCGTGGTTGGAACTTTCCTCCAGCTACGGGTGCAGCCATTAGGCTGCCTTCCCCTCCACACACACAAAAGTGTGTGCGGATGGTAGAAAACACTCCCAAAAAAAAGAAATAAAAGTAAAAAAAATAAACAAAACAAGTAAAAAGTGATTTACAATCGCTCTGGGTTAGTGTTCAGCTCTCCTCTCTATCTCTGCTTGCCTCGCACTGACCGTTCTTGCGGAACATTCCATGACTCGTGGACAACGCTTCTGTGATGTCATAAAGACGAACATGGCAATGGGTCTAATATAGGAGAACTAGTTATGTTACCCATGGCAGACCATCCAATACCAGCTGCCACTGTACGGATAGGGGTTAGCTGGATTGGGATGAGATGTATAAAAACTTACCGGTACAATAGCGCAAGTCATTGCTTTATTTACTGTTTTTGCTTTTTTACCTGTTTACAGGCAAATCTTTCTATTTGATATTTTCAAACCTGTATAATTCTGTATCCTCATACGTGAGATAATGTGATGTATCTATTGTCAGCTCCTTCCAGGAATGTCTCCTCCTCTCTTCCCAGTAACACGGATCACCCGTGATGGGCACAGACCATTGCTGTAGTCAGAATTATTTCATATAGCTTCAGAATAAATGTTAAATAATATTGTATTTTTTCCATATAATTGGCTCAGATCACTTTTTTTAATTTGTCTGTAATTCTAAGTAGTGATAAAAAAATAAATAACCCCAAGTGTGAACCTGGTGTAGAACGTACAAATTGTCCAGAGTCTCTCCTGGGCCATGTTCACACGTGCAGAAGTGCTGCATTGTTTCCATAGGTATTCGCACTAAAGCAATCAAAACTTTTTATTGTATTTTTTTGTGGCAGTTTTTTCGAATGCATTTTTTTTAGTAGAGGAATGCTTCAGTTCCACAATTGGAGACTTCATTGGAATTTTGCATGCGTTTTTTATGCTCTCCATATACTATAGTGGAAAATATTAAACAAAAGCATCAAAAAGTTCACACTTCTGCTGCACCATTAGCCCCTGTATGTAGTACAGCTTAGGCCTCTTTCACACTTCAGTTTTTTGCATCAGTTCAAATCCGCCAAAAAGGCAGACAAGCGGATCCGTTCTGAACTGATGTGAACGGATGGCACAGGATCCTGAAAATGAGGAAATTTAAAGGAAACGCTGGTCGGGAAGGAGAGAGAGAGAGAGTTTTGTTGCAAGCTCCGTTTTGAAATCTTTGAGGATGGTGACGGACAGCAACTTTTGGCGGATCCTCAAAAAAAAAACTGATGAAACGGACAGCCATCCGTCACAATCCGCCATTAATGCAAGTCAATGGGGAAAAAACGGATCCTCAAAAAAAAACTGAGGATCCGTTTTTGTCAAAACCTGACGGATTGTGACTGATTGCAAAAAACTGAAGTGTGAAAGGGGCCTTAGGGAGCGATAAATGAAGTGAAAAGAAAAGTAAAACAACAAAAAAAGATTTAAACAAATCTGAAAAAAAAACTCATAAAAGTTCAATTTTCCTCCATTGAAAATGAACATAAAAAAAAATGTCAAGTGATATCGCCACATCCAGCAAAGTCCGAGCTATCAAAATATAAAAATAATTAACCCAATTGGTAAACACAAAAAATTTAAAAACGCCAACATTGCGGTATTTTTTGGTCGCTGCAATACCACTTAAAATACGTAACAAGCAACTAAAATGTCATATCTATCCCAAAGTAATATCCATAATAACGTCTCGCCTTATAAAAAAATAATCCCTCTCATAGCTCTATTGAACGAAAAAGTAAAACTACGGGTCTCGGAAAATGGCAACACAAACTCCAACATATTTTTTATTTCAAAGTCTTGATTTTTTTTCTACCACTAAAATAATTTAAAAATCTGGGCACGTTTAGTATCTCTGTAATCATACTGATGAGGAGAATCATATTACATGGTCATTTTTACCACATAATGTACGCCGTAAACATAATTAAGGTCAGAATTGCGTTTTTTTTCACAATTTTCCCATTTCCCTGTACATTGTGTGTCAGGATAAGTCACAACCACTGCCACCAATATTTCTTGAACACCACTTGCTCACGACACACCTGCCCTGGGATGTTACTATAAAGGTGAACCTCCCATATTCTTTTGTCCACTCACCTAAGCGCACCCCGCAGACAGTTCTCACATCCACATCACACTGTTTGCTGCTATCGGTCACTGTTTTGATAGGCCAGTGAGACACCTGCGCTGGGTCACACACTAGCACACATGCCACCCAGCTTTTCTGAGCCCCTGATAGGTGCTCTTCTTTTACTTTTGTATACACATACAGCAAAACACAACCAAGGTATACTCGCCGTCCTCAGGGTTTGGGGGACGTTTAGCGCAGAAAAGAACAAACTTATTAAAATTTAGATTTAAAGGGATCCTGTCAGCAGGATTGTGAACAGTAAAGTACAGACAGTGTCAGGTCTACGCTGTTATACTGATTAAAATGAGGTGACCTGGGTGATGAAATGCATCTTGTGGTTGTTGTGTAATCTGTATTTGTAAATTTCAGTTATTGAGATTCTGGTGCTCCGGGTGTTTGTGGGGTTACAAAAAAAAGGTTTGCATTCATCAAAATGGTGCCTGTGCTGTAGTATAATACATGACTAATATCAATATGTAGACATGTGTAAGGGGTTGAGAGTCTTACCCCTTTAAACCCCCATGTTGCTGTTGTACTTGTATATATATTTATATATATGTTATACCATTGTTGCGCATTATCGTATATTTCATGTTGCTGTATTATTTATATAGCATAAGCTATGTTTCTGCACCTTGTACTTGGTAGGGACAGTGCAGTCTGGGCTATGGTCACTAGATGGGGCACTGAGCTCATTGCACAGTAGATGTAGCTGTAGGACATATAGGAGTTAACTGTAGGAGGGGATAGCTGGAGAATAAGCCAGGATGGTCTTCCAGTTTCAGGCAGTCAGAGGCCTGACCCCTTTGTGCTCGGGTGGGCTATATGCCTGAGCTGCCTAACTACCCCGTGATGTTAAAGCTGATGCCCAGCCATCTAGAGAAGAACACGGTACTGCAGAATCAGCAATACAGTGGAAAAGAGTGTAAGTAAACAGAGGAAGATTGAAGGTTACCGTAAAAGGGTACGGGCAGGTCACTCCAGAATGTGGTGGAAAGCTACGTGGGCTGAATCTCTGATGTCCGGGGCGAAACATGCTGGAGAGCGCTTCACCGTGGTGACGCTATACAGGGAGGACACTGAGGAGCCATCTGAGACGCTTCGTCAAACGGAAACACTGCAAGGAACAGTGAAGGGAAAGATGAAGTAATGTGCTGTCTTTACTGTGATGAAAATGCTGGAAACTATGTGGATGTGCTGTGTCCTGAAGAAAATAAATTTGCTCAGTTAAGAGTTGCCCTGGACTGTGTCTCTATTCATTGGGATCAAGGATCAGCATCAAGTCGGCGTAGCAAAGGGGACGCTGACGGCACGGTGAGTATTCACCGTACCATGCAAGAGAAGAGGTACCGTTTTCCTGTAGAGGGAGGTCAGGGTATACAATGCCCGAACCCGAAATACTCAGCCACGACTACTGCCCTGGCTGACCTTTACACATAAAGTGTAGAAGTCGGGGGGGAAAGTGGGGAATGTGGTCTAGAAGTGATCAAGTATAGTGTGTTATTTTCTGCAGCAAACGTGTCCTGGCTGGATGTTAAATATTAATAATCCGTTAATTTCTTATAAGACCCAGTTCTGTAGAATGCTTTAGCTTACATGACATAGGCTATTTTTAAGCTTGGCTCATGGTAGAAAGACAGCTCCATATATGTAGAGACCACGTGCTTTAGGAGACGTATATAATTCATGGCTAACTGTAGAGGTCGCTGCTCTTCTTCCCTCACCATCATGAGAGACAGACACGAAGATGTCGCCTGTGTTGGGCCATGACATAACTCAACAGCTGGTATATTACTTGACGGCGATGTGAGAAGCCAAACTGAGACACAGCAGGCATTTGCTATTCAGGATCTCGGAGAGAAGAAGAATACATGTTGCTTTTGCCATGTGGGATCTCAGAGAATGAAGATGGAAAGCTTTTGCTATGAACAATGGACAATATCTCTTTCACTTATTTTTATTCACCTGTTTTTCTGTAATAACCTTTCTTTGATGGAAGAAACCAAATAAACCACTATATTTTTATCTGGTAACTAGTCCTGAGTATTTTACAGGATATGCATTATTTTACATTGGAGAGCCAGCCAGATCTGAATTTTTGTACTTTTTTGCGGGTTTCCCTCCACTTGCACACACGGGGGATTGGACTTTGCTAACGTCAAATCATATGTGCAAGTTATCGGGAATTCCACTACTTACAAGAATCACATAGAACCTAGAAGTAAGAAGTACCAGATAGATTGAGAAGTACTACAAGTGCCAAAAGTACCAGACCTAAGCCAGACGTGTGAAGACAGGAACCCAGCGTTGTCCATCAAAGGAGCTGAGACATTTCAAGGTAAGATAAAATGGATGTCATTAATTGTCTTGCTAAGCAGAGTAAATTGAAATTTAAGTCTGTAGACAATTCTAATTCAGAAGTTTTATGGTTAAGTTTATATGCCGAGTGTGAACTCGAGAATCAGAGGTTAGATTCTAAGTTTTTCAATAGAGAAAGAGAGAGATTAAAAAATATTCTACAGATGGTAGATATATTTCATAGATCTGTGTCAGAGAAATCCAAAAATGATTGTTGTGATGTTCTCGAGATTGGCTGTAAAGTTAGGGAGATTGACTGTAATCAAGTGTCTGTAGCAGCCATTGAAGGTGACCTTGCAGACGTGGAACAAGATGGAGAAGTAGGAGGAGACTTCAGAACTGACGTAGAGGACGTACAAGGGAAAGACGTACCACTAAAAATAGAAGACTCACAGGCCCAAATCCGAAGTAGCGTGAGGAAGAATTTGATAAAAATATGCCAAATAATTCCTGCTTATGACAACAAAATAGATGTCTGTAGATACTCTGAGATCTTTGAAAGTTGTTCTGATAACTTTGATTTATCTAACGAGGAGAAGAATCAGTTGTTCAAAATGTGGATCCCTGTAAATTTTGCTAGGAGATTGTCTTTAAAGTTATCTGGTGAGACACATGAGAATTTAACTGATAAGGACAGATTAAAAATTCTCATTTTTTGTTCATCAAATGAAAATCATCCAGATATTGATATTCTTCAAAAATTAAGGATTGGTCGGAAGGAATGTATTTTTACGTTCATGTCCATATATGAACGTTTGTATAGAATGCTGAGTGAGAATGTCAAAACACCGTCCCTCATAAGGAGTTTTGTAAGCAAATTTTGGTTTCTAAATCCTGCATCTCGTGTTATTGCGTCACAAAAAGATTCTTTGTTTGAATGTGCGCAATCCCTTGATTTTGCCAGAAAACACGAGAATCGTGAGAGGAAAGTAAATTGTGCTAATTTTGTAAAGACAGGCAGAGTAAAATCTTATCAGAAGCCGGTATTAGCAAAACCTTCTAAAATGAGTTTTCCCCAAAATCAAATCTACGAAGAAAGAAAAAGAAAATCACATGTTTGTTATAAACCATATGGAATGATGCAAAAGAACACCGAAAAGACACAAATTGAATTAAGAAAAATGATGAGTTCTGATTTTCTTTCTGTAACAAAGATGGCCGAATTTAACAGACAGAAACAGGTGGTGAGTGACATCATGGCCTGTAAACTGAATACTCTGCTCCAAGAATCTATCAGTTTTAAAATGGCAAGAACCTTTCAGGATATTTTTTGCAGAGAAATAAGTATGGGTGTAGGAATTGGCTAGGAAAAAAGTAATATATATTGTGTAACAGTGTTATACAATTAGTGAGTTATAGAGTATAATCCTGTAGTTTTATGGTTTGTGGATATATACATAGTCATACAGTATATATATAGAGTGTTTGTAGAAGTAGAAATAGTAGAACTGTATTTTTTAATGAAAATTAAAATCTACATCAGTAATAATATTTAGAATATGAATATGATATTAACCTTATTTTTTTATGTTTCCTTAGAATTTTCATTTCAAAGCAGGACTTAATCGAGAAAAATTCTCTTCCAAGGATTTATGCCTTTATTTACACAGGATGTTGCAATAATTGCATGATTTTATATATCTAACCCTTAAAAGGAAATAACCAATTGCTTTTTAAAATGTTCTTGTGTGTGCTTTTTTACTGCATGGTTTGAATGACAACCTCAACAGGTGAAAATTTCAACCTTGTTCTAATAATAAGTATACCAGACCAGTATACTATGTCCTTGTTTCATAGGGAAAGAATTTTCAAGGGGGTCTCAACTTTTGCAAACCAATGGAATTTTTTTTCCAGGCCTAAATGTCAAGTATAGCTATACAACATATATTTATGTAATGTGGAGGAATATTCAAAGAAATATTAAGAGACTAAATTGAAATAGTTTACAATGCATTGATAATTAGGATAATTTGGGTTAAAATACGTGTATTCATCACACCTTCATATGTGAGGTATTTGGTTTAAAGTTAATAAGTGACAGTGACTGAGTGTATGAGCAGCTGCTGAGCGAGTAATGTGATACGTTTGTGAGACCTCAGGATCCTGAATGCATGAGAGAAAGAAAAAAAAAAAAAAAAACCCCCAAAGCTTTTATCTTTAGGAAATTATTAGAATATTAAGATACATAATGAAATATTATCTATACAAACATATATTTCTATATTTCTATAGTAATTATTTCTTGATTTAGTTAATAGTGGATAAGTGCAAAGTGCAATCGCACATCAAAATGGTTTATGCAAATTAATTTTTCCAAAGGATAATTTTATGATATTCAAATTAATTTTAATGGTTACACATCTTCAGACAAATAATGGTATAAGCAAGTATAATATTTACACAATTTATAAATTAATTATTTTTAATTTTGGTTTTGATAAATGAATTATTACTAAACAATATTTTTTGGTATTAAGGGGGAAATATGTTTTTTTATCCTGACTACATCATCACATTTGATTAATACCTCTTCTTCACACATTTTAATAGGAAAAAAATATTAATAAGGTACAATGGTATAAGTATTGGGTATAATAACAAGTATTATAAGGATTCATTTCTTTACACTAAGAGGAATTACATGCAAAGTTGCATAATTTGAATATTTTGGTAACACAAGTTTATGACAATTATGAAATAATCCAGATCATGGAAATATTAAGGGTATATGTTACTGAAGACATAACTACTCTGCATCAACATAAAGGCCTTATTCTTATTTTTATTTTTATTTTTCATTATTTTTAATTCTTTCACCAATATTTAGTAAAGTAATATCTACTGAGAATATTGCTTCATTAAATATAGCAATTATATGGTTCTATTACTAAGGAAAATGTTTCACTTCTGAGTTATATGCAACAATTCTTTTATTCATTCATTCGCTCACTCATATATTCTTATTTTGGTTCATGGCTTTACATTCCTACATATTATTAGTATAATAAATATATTCCTTATTAATAAAGATGAAAACACTGGTTACATAAAACACAGTGACACCTATGGGTTGAAAAAGGTAATTACACCTATGACATAAAAATGTTCTATCACATGAAAAAAATGGATAATAATGTATTATCACTTATTATTGGTTTATTATTTCAAATATTGAAATCCATATATGGTACAAATTCTGATAATAATTATATGGATATTACTGATTGCTATGGTACGCTGTGATATTATAGGATAGAAAATTACCAGATTTGGTATAGAATAGGGAATGAAGACTTCAAGCAAGATACTGAAATTATGTTAATAAAGACTTTTCACATTTCTAAACTTCATTGATTTTTATCAGTTGCAAGAAGAAGAATGCCGCGATCCAGAAATCCCAGAAGGTAACAAAGCTATGATTACTGAGTAATAGACTGTTAATTACAAGTGCAGTATCCACCACTGACAGCCACAAGTGCAGTATCCACCACTGACAGTCACAAGTGCAGTATCCACCACTGACAGTCACAAGTGCAGTATCCACCACTGACAGTCACAAGTGCAGTATCCACCACTGACAGTCACAAGTGCAGTATCCACCACTGACAGTCACAAGTGCAGTATCCACCACTGACAGTCACAATTAAAGTGTCTAACCTGACAACCAGAGGACGATGATCCTATGATGCTGAGATGAACGGTGTTATCACGTTCTTATCAAGTTCCAGAGGTTTTCAATCACCTGAAAAGCTTCGATGAAAGCTGGTGAACAATGAAGGTAATTATCAGGAAGCTACAACCCTGACATATGTCCTGTGCATTAGGACAAGGACTGGTTATGGTGCTATGTTTAGCAAGGAAGAGTCATTTTAACCCTTGCTTTGCTGACCAAAGACGTCACACCTGTTCAAAGACCAGTTCCGATGGAGGATTCCAGAATATCCAAGGCGAGCCAATGTAAGCCCAGGTTTTTAAAGATAACACTGCACAGATATTAAAGCTGCATAGACTTTGTTTTCGAAATTATGGACTTTGATTTGATACACAACACATCTATATGCTATAAGAAAACTGTATTTTTAAAAGAACCAAGAAGAAGACAGAAGACATCAAAATGAAGACCAGATGACATCAGATGATGATGACTGGACCTGAGATGCTTCAATTTAGACTTAGGGAAGTATAATTATACATATTTTATATGAATATTGTTCACGGCTTACCATAACATGAATTCACATCAATTATGTCATTGAGTACTTATAACGGTAATCTAATATTATTATTATTATTATTATTATTATTAATATTAAATTATTTTGTCAAAGAAGAAGAAAAGAAGAAAAAAGATCGTTATATTTGAGGGTTCCAACTAATGTCTGTCTCCCTCAAAAGGGGGAATTGTTAAATATTAATAATCCGTTAATTTCTTATAAGACCCAGTTCTGTAGAATGCTTTAGCTTACATGACATAGGCTATTTTTAAGCTTGGCTCATGGTAGAAAGACAGCTCCATATATGTAGAGACCACGTGCTTTAGGAGACGTATATAATTCATGGCTAACTGTAGAGGTCGCTGCTCTTCTTCCCTCACCATCATGAGAGACAGACACGAAGATGTCGCCTGTGTTGGGCCATGACATAACTCAACAGCTGGTATATTACTTGACGGCGATGTGAGAAGCCAAACTGAGACACAGCAGGCATTTGCTATTCAGGATCTCGGAGAGAAGAAGAATACATGTTGCTTTTGCCATGTGGGATCTCAGAGAATGAAGATGGAAAGCTTTTGCTATGAACAATGGACAATATCTCTTTCACTTATTTTTATTCACCTGTTTTTCTGTAATAACCTTTCTTTGATGGAAGAAACCAAATAAACCACTATATTTTTATCTGGTAACTAGTCCTGAGTATTTTACAGGATATGCATTATTTTACACTGGAAGAGGAAGAAAAGCGAAGATGAATCGCTACAAATACAGAGGTCACTGGTAAGTCAGTGATTTACCTGGACACTTACATTATATAGTATATACAGAGCTCCTGTGTATAATGTCACTGGTGATCCTTGTATTACCTGTACGCTGACTATATGCAGAGCTCCTGTGTATAATGTTACTGGTGAGTCACTGTATTACCTGTACACTATACACTATATACAGAACTCCTGTGTATGTCTCCAGTGATCATTCTATTACTTGTACACTGACATTATATATACAGACAGGTAGCGTCGGACTGATTCTCCGGTGGGCCCTGGCATCTGGTGGGCCCTGGCACCTCTACTGGTATACAGGGACAGCAGTTGCCTAGGGCCCCCACTGCTCCAGGGGCCCCCAGCCAGTGCCACACAGCTGCTATGGGGGCCCTGCCAGCGGAGCAGCAGCGGGTGTCAGGAGGCAGGAGCCACTGTCCCCACTACTAAAGAGAAATGAATATTCATTCACTCTCGGCCTCCACTCACCCCGGGGCCCCGCTCCCCAACCTAGGCAGCCGGCGCTGCGCTCAATTGCAGTGGAAGAGAGAGCATCTCTCTCCCATCAGTCCCCTCTGCTCCTGACTCACAGCCGATGCGCGATGACGTCACTTCATCGCGCACCCGCTGTGTGTCTGGCAGACGGGTCAGCTGCTGACACTGAAGCCGTCATCAGCGTGGGAGCAGGAGGAGAGGTGAGTATTGTGGTTTGTTTTTTATATATCTCTATATCTATCTATATCTATCTCTATATCTATCTGTCTCTATATCTATATATCTCTATATATATCTATTTCTATCTGTATATCTATATCTCTATCTCTATATCTATCTGTCTCTATCTTAGATATAGAGATAGATATAGATAGATAGATAGATAGATAGATAGATAGATATAGAGGTAGATATAGATAGATATAAATAGTCTATATCCATCTATCTCTATACCTATCTATATCTATCTCTATCTATTATCTTTATATCTATCCATCTATATATCATGTATCCATAGATCTATCTATTTATCCCCTATCTATCTATCTATATACCTATCTATAGCTATCACTATCTATTATCTTTATATCTATCTATCTATCTATCTATCTATCCATATATCTATTTATCCCCTATCTATCTATTTATCTATCTATATCTATCTAGGTCTATCTATCTATCTCTATAGCTACCTATATATTTCACTATCTATTATCTTTATATCTTTATTTCTATCTGTCTATCCATAGATCTATCTATCTATTATCTATCTATACATCTAATTATCACATATCTATCTATCTATCTAGTGTTATACCCTATGAGGGGGCAGCATTATACCCTATGAGGGGGTGCATTATACCCTATGAGGGGGGAGAAGCATTATACCCTATGAGGGGGCAGCCTTATACCCTATGAGGGGGTGCAATATACCTTATCTTCCAACAAAATTAATTCTAAGTCCTCCATTTTGTTGGCGAGGCTTCTGGCATTTGTATACATGCACTTTATGTATGTCTGTACCTCTATTTCTTAAATTATTAACTGTTCTAACCTCACCCCCCATGCCACTACCACCTCCAATTTCATTATTTGTGCCCAGGTCTCTATCTACACAGTCTTCCCCTCTTATAAAATGAATACCCTCCCCTAGTTCCAAGTTTAAACACTCCTCCACCCTTCTAGCCATTTTTTTCCCCAGCACAGCTGCACCCTCCCCATTGAGGTGCAGCCCGTCCCTAGCGTAGAACCTGTAGCCAACTGAGAAGTCGGCCCAGTTCTCCAGGAACCCAAACCCCTCCTTCCTACACTAATTCTTGAACCACTTATTAACTTCCCTAATCTCCTCTCTGGCGTGGCACGTGGTACAGGAAATATTTCCAAAAATACCACCTTGGAAGTCCTTGCCTTAAGATTGCAGCCTAATTCCCTGAAATCATCTTTAAGGACCTTCCACCTACCTCTGTGTCATTTGTACCAATGTGCACCATGACCGCTGGATCCTCACCAGCCCCTCCCAGTAATCTGTCAACCCGGTCAGCGATGTGTCAGACTTGCGCGCCAGATAGGCAGCACACCGTTCGACGTTCCCTTTCTTTGTGACAGATTGCCCTATCTGTTCCCCTAATAATTGAGTCCCCCACTACCAGCACCTGTCTGGCCTGCCCTGCTCTCCTATTTCTCCCCTTACTGGAGCATATACTCCTCTGGCTTTCAGAGGACATGCCTTGCTGCAGCAGTGCTACCCCTGCACTGACACTCCCCTCATCTGCCAACTTGGCAAACTTATTGGGTTGTGCCAGATCAGGACTAGCCTCCCTGGCACTCTTCTGTCTACCCCACCTTCTAACTGTCACCCATCTTACTGCTTCACTGTCCTGCAGCTCCAACCTAGCATCCCCCCCTCATCTATCTCATTGAGCGTCTGCTCAGTGAGTAGAAGTCTCCTTTCCATATTGTCTATTGATCTCAGTGTTGCCAGCTGCACATTTAAATCCAGTATCTGGGCTTCCAAATGCACAATGTGCTCACATCTCGCACAGCAGTATGCACCCTCGACTGGCTGGTCAAGGATTGCGTACATGCGTCAAGACGTACACTGGATGGCATTGGCAATAGTGGAGCACATTCCTAATGGGGATTGCACCAGACAGAAAAGCTAAGTAAAAATAAATAAAAAGTATTAATAAAATATAACAGCAATTCAGTAATACCTCCTTTGCAAACTCCCTGAATCCAAAGTCACTGAATCACAAGTCACACACTTACCACCGTTCGCACTGACGCTCAGGTCACACTCAGCTCGCTTACACTCGCTCAGGCAGAAGATTTAAAGAGATTTTTTTTCCCTTCACCAGCAAACCACCCTGCTGCTCAATGCACTTCCAAAAGCTCCTGTGTATAATTTCACTGGTGGTCACTGTATTACACTGACACTGTATGCAGATCTTCTGTGTATAAATATCAGGATCCTGTCAGCGTCGGCGAACTGCCATGGCTGAGCAGCGTGACTCACCCCTACTGCGGGAGGGCCCGGGGTCCGATACTGCAGGGAAAGTTGAGGCAGACGGGACCTGCGATGCTGAAGGTAGTAAGAAGTACAAGGACCTACGATCATGTGACCACAGGGGGCGAGGCTTAGTGTCCCACTTCTGAAGATGATTGTAGGACTCTACTACAGGAATCCTGGAGTAGAGGCGAGGGGAACTCAGGTCAGACAAACGGGCGGTCATACATGGAGAGGGCGGCGCGATGCCAGAGGGGCGAGCAGAGAGTAGTCAGAACGTAAGCAATGAGTCATACATGGAGATAGCTGCACAGTACAAGAGGGGCAATCAGAGAATAGTCAGGTCATAGGCAATGAGTCATACACAGAGATCGCAACGCAGTACAAGAGGGACAGGCAGAACTCGTAACAGGGACAGAACCAGATCAAAACCAAACAAGCATAAAGTATTACAGTCACAAAGCACACCAGGGTCACACACACTCGGCCAAGGGTCTGAGTATAAACGATGAGGAATGAGCCCACAATGAGGCTTTAAAAAGCCTCCCAGAATCTCAGAGTGAGGCCATCCACATTAACCTCTGAACTACCTAATCCCACAAGCTGAGCAAACCTTGACAATAATGTTGCCAGTGATCACTGAGCTCCTGTGTATAATGTCACTGGTAATCACTATATTACCTGTACACTGACACTATATACAGAGGTACTGTGTATAATGTCACTGGTGGTAATAACAGTGTTGTTATTATTGTGGTTTGTATTCATAATCAGTACTGTAGTATTCCATCAATAAGTGGTGGTAATTTGTGGACTGTTCACAGTGTGGAAGTATTTCTCCGTGTATGAATTATTATTTGGTCCCTATATGCTGGTAATATGTCATATTATTCGGTCACTATGTGGTGGTAATATGTGGTCTGGTCATGGTGTGGTTGTATTTGTGCCTTTTATGTGATATGATGCAGGTACTATGTGGTCTGGTCATGGTGTGGTGGTATTTCTCCCCTGTATGTGGTATTATTGGTCTTGGTACAGTGGATTGTGTTGTGTTTGACGGTCATTAGTCTTCTCTGATATTAATTAGGAGAATATTCTTTATTTCCATTAGAGATTAAATACTTTGTAAACAGCGGCAGAGATGCACTTACAGGGGTTTCCTGTGGAAAAACGTAATCTCCTATTCACAGGACAAGTGATAACGTATTGATTGGGGGGGTCTAACTACTTGGACCCATTCAGCAAAATGTGGAACTTTTTATCCCCATTAGACTGGAGTGGCATGTCCGACTTGACCACTGATCCATTCATTCCCTCAGTGGCTGCACTTGTATTTTTATAGAAGCTCCAAAGAGAATGAATGAAGCTTCGGTCAGATATCTAACCTGCTGCTCCATTTTAAAATGGGGATAAGTGTCCTATCAACGATAAAACTTTCTCATTCTTCCGGTCGGTGCAGTTTCTAATGGTCGGACGTATGCGATCAGCTATCCTATAGAGCCCATGGATCGGTGATAAATTGTTTTAACCAAAGAACCACATTAATGTAAACTACCGTAATTATACATCCCAGTTATGGGGATGCACAGTAGATGTACAGGAGCCGCCTGTGTTTTACAGCCGATGCTCCACTATAATGGGGATAACGACTGACAGATATTAGCATATAGCTGTAGGATGGGGCCCTAGAGTCCATTCCCCTGGTGGGCCCCAGACACCCCAGTTCGACCCTGAATATACATCATTGTGGATTATCAGATACCGGATTTAGGGAAATTTCTCTGTAATATGGAAGGCAATGACATGAATAGATAGCAAAATCTGGTTTGTCTACAATCTTTTTTATTTGTTAGGTTCTTTCCTGTTACAGCACTTCTGTCCTGTAGTATAAACCTTCTCTCACACTAGTGCTAGCACTAAACCTTGGTTTGCCTTCTTCTAAAGTCTCTGTTGTCCCCGCAGACTTAGAGATTTCCAGCATTACTCCATGCAGCCATAAGGACCTTCTCTCTTTACTCCTTGGGTTTCCGCTGTCCTAGCAGGAAGTGAGAAACGTTCTCGTAAATCACAAGGATGGTACAGCAGGCGGGGTCGCTCAAAATAACTTGGGGGCAATTTTCTTTAGAAGTCCGTATATACTCGTGTATAAGCCGACCCATGTATAAGCCGACCACCCTAATTTTGTCACAAAAAACTGGGAAAACTTATTGACTCGCCTATAAACCTAGGGTGGAAAATGCCGAAGCTACTGGTAAATTTCAAAAATAAAATGGGCCCCATAAGATGCTCCATAAAGTTCATGATGGCCCCATATAATGCTCCATAAAGTTCATGATGGGTTCCATAAGATGCTCCATACAAAAATATGCCTAATAATGCTGCACAGTGAATAATGGTAGCCCTATAACATGGTCCATAATAACATATACCCCATATAATGCTGCACAGTGATTGGTGGCCCCTTATAATGCTGCATGGAGAGTGGACCCTTATAATGCTGCACAATGATTAGTGGCCCCTTATAATGCTGCACAGTGATTAGTGGCCCCTTATAATGCTGCACAGTGATTAGTGGCCCCTTATAATGCTGCACAGTGATTAGTGGCCCCTTATAATGCTGCACATTGATTAGTGGCCCCTTACAATGCTGCACGGTGATTAGTGGCCACTTATAATGCTGCACAGTGATTAGTGGCCCCTTGAAATGCAGTGATTAGTGGCCCCTTATGCTGCACGGTGATTAGTGGCCCTTTGTAATGCTGCACAGTGATTAGTGGCCCCGTATAATGCTGCACAGTGATGAGAGGCCCCCTTATAATGCTGCACAGTGATGAGTGGCCTCTTATAATGCAGCACAGTGATGAGTGGCCCCATATAATGCTGCACAGTGATTACTGGCCCTATATAATGCTGCACAGTGATTACTGGCCCCATATAATGCTGCACAGTGATTAGTGGCCCCTTGTAATGCTGCACAGTGATTAGTGGCCCCTTGTAATGCTGCACAGTGATTAGTGGCCCCTTGTAATGCTGCACAGTTATTAGTGGCCCCTTGTAATGCTGCACAGTGATGAGTGGCCCCTTGTAATGCTGCACAGTGATGAGTGGCCCCTTATAATGCTGCACAGTGATTAGTGGCCCCTTGAAATGCTGCAGTGATTAGTGGCTCCTTATTATGCTGCACGGTGATTAGTGGCCCCTTATTATGCTGCACGGTGATGAGTGGCCCCTTATAATGCTGCAAGGTGATGAGTGGCCCCTTATAATGCTGCACATTGATTAGTGGCCCCTTACAATGCTGCACAGTGATTAGTGGCCCCTTATAATGCTGCACAGTGATTAGTGGCCCCTTATAATGCTGCACATTGATTAGTGGCCCCTTACAATGCTGCACGGTGATTAGTGGCCACTTATAATGCTGCACAGTGATTAGTGGCCCCTTGAAATGCAGTGATTAGTGGCCCCTTATGCTGCACGGTGATTAGTGGCCCTTTGTAATGCTGCACAGTGATTAGTGGCCCCGTATAATGCTGCACAGTGATGAGAGGCCCCCTTATAATGCTGCACAGTGATGAGTGGCCTCTTATAATGCAGCACAGTGATGAGTGGCCCCATATAATGCTGCACAGTGATTACTGGCCCTATATAATGCTGCACAGTGATTACTGGCCCCATATAATGCTGCACAGTGATTAGTGGCCCCTTGTAATGCTGCACAGTGATTAGTGGCCCCTTGTAATGCTGCACAGTGATTAGTGGCCCCTTGTAATGCTGCACAGTTATTAGTGGCCCCTTGTAATGCTGCACAGTGATGAGTGGCCCCTTGTAATGCTGCACAGTGATGAGTGGCCCCTTATAATGCTGCACAGTGATTAGTGGCCCCTTGAAATGCTGCAGTGATTAGTGGCTCCTTATTATGCTGCACGGTGATTAGTGGCCCCTTATTATGCTGCACGGTGATGAGTGGCCCCTTATAATGCTGCAAGGTGATGAGTGGCCCCTTATAATGCTGCACAGTGATGAGTGGCCCCTTATAATGCTGCACAGTGATGAGTGGCCCCTTATAATGCTGCACAGTGATGAGTGGCCCCTTATAATGCTGCACAGTGATGAGTGGCCCCTTGTATTGCTGCACAGTGATTAGTGGCCCCTTACAATGCTGCTGCCGCAGCCTCAATTAAAAAAATGAAAAAAAAAACTATATACTCACCTTGTCACTGCTGCAGCTGCTGCTCCTCAGCGTTGCTGGCTCTGCAGTGACTGTTCAGGCAGAGGGCGCCTGCTAACTACGTCATGGCACCCTCTGACCTTAACGTCACTGCCAGAGGAAGCAAGACAGCAGAGCGATGCGCAGCGGTGGAATGGGGCACAGGTGAATATGGCTCCCCCCGTTATACTCACCTCTCCTGGCATGTCTCTGCAGCCCCCCGTGCTTGTTCCATCTTCTCAGTGCTGTTCTTCCTGCTTTCTGCGGTCACGTGGTGCCGCTCATTACATATGTGCATATTAATGAGGGTAATGAGCGTACCACGTGACCGCTGAAAGCAGGAAGAACAGCGCCGAGAAGATGGAATAAGCACGGGGGGCTGCAGAAACATGCCAGGAGAGGTGAGTATGATCTCCGACACCCCCCCCCCGCTCCCCCTCCCTGGCCGACCCCCGGTATATGACTCGCGTATAAGCCGAGAGGGGGACTTTCAGCCCCAAAAAATGGGCTGAAAATCTCGACTTATACGCGAGTATATACTGTAAGCCTTTTTTGTCCTTTAAGACAGAAGAAACAAAACTATTAACTCTTCTTCTAAGGTCTGACTGTGAGCTCGGACCCTCCCCAGCTATTTGTTAGGGCACTCCAGGCTAAGGGGTTGTACTGCTATGCTCTGTTATTGCAGACTTCATCATCCCAATCATAGTTCATCATCAGCACATCAGCCCCATCATAGTCCATCATCAGCACATCAACCCCATCATAGTCCATCATCAGCACATCAGCCCCATCATAGTCC
Source organism: Dendrobates tinctorius (assembly GCF_039654945.1). Classification (NCBI taxonomy): domain Eukaryota; kingdom Metazoa; phylum Chordata; class Amphibia; order Anura; family Dendrobatidae; genus Dendrobates; species Dendrobates tinctorius. The sequence goes on from NW_027361743.1 coordinate 62,753,960, forward strand.
ATCATCAGCACATCAGCCCCATCATAGTCCATCATCAGCATATCAGCCCCATCATTGTCCCATAATGAAAGAAGTGTTGTTGCGCATTCTTAACAGCCGCTTGTTCCAGACACCCTGTTCTTAGGATTGGTGGGGGTCCTGGCAGTGAAACACCCGTAATCAGCAAGTTATGATCTACCAATGGCTAGGGGATAACTTGCTGAGGAGGCAGAAGTTGGGGACTACTGTTTTTAAAGACCGCAATACCTATATCAGGAGCTGTAAAGAAATATATGTTTCTAAGCTTTATCTTGAGTCCATTTTCCTTGTCGATAATTCTTAGATAATTCTGGGAAAAAAAGTATTTTAATACATATAACAAACTTAAATTGTCTTTGGAGAATAAAGTCTATCGGCGGTCAGTGCAGTGTACTACATTAGTTTGTGGGACAGAACATGTTGATAAAGGGTCGGTCTCATCACTGCACTCACCGTCCATAAGCTTTATTAGGGTAGATATCCACAGAATATGGATATAGTAGATGTATACCCCCTCTCAGGAATCCTTCCCTCATATTAGCTATGATGACTACATTCCACTGCAAACAGCAGAAGAAACTTGAGGCGCACTATTTACAAGAGGAGTTTTCCCATACATTTATGTGTTATCCATAAAATATTCTATAAATGTCTGATAGGCAGAGGTCCCGGACGTGAAACCCGCATCTGTCTACAGACCTGGGGAACTATGAATGTACAGATGGCCATTCACTATTGGGGAGGTTCCTATAAGATCTGAGTACTCAGCCTTGTGTTTGGTTATTTTCATAGACCTTGACATGAGCGGCAGGGTACATATGAAACCAGTGCTCCACCCAATTCTTCCTGAAGCAATTTTGTGGCTGATTCAAGACCCCTGTACTATTGATTTGAGGGTTCCTAAATGGTTGGAGACCCACACCAGTCTAATGTATTTGAGATGTTGTACCCTCTTAACGAAAGATCAGAGGAAAATACCTTCAACAAAACTGCTGGTTGGGTCGGATGTGGTATTCTGAGCCACTTGGTTTGTTGTCTCACATGTTTATGCTTAAAGTTCTTAATGGTTTGTTCTTGTTGAGTTTATGGGACCTTTGTCTATACTGTACTGTTCCTTTTTCATTTTTTTAGATAAGCATTCCATACTGTTAGGTGAAGAACTGGTGCTACCCTTCTTCACATTGAGGCATCATCCTATCATTGTGATCAGAAGCCCTATAACCCGGCTTCATTGTTAGGATGCAGGATTTATATAAATTAGCTCTACTGGGGTCTTAAAAGTGCAGGCATTGAGGAAGAAGTACAAAATCAGCAGGCAAATGAGTAGTCAGAAACAAGCAAAGGTCAGGGCAGGCAGCAGTGCAGAAACATAACCGGAAACAAGCAGAGGTCAGGGCAGGCAGCAGTGCAAAAACATAACCGGAAACAACCATAAAACCAAAGAAAAAAAACGACCCACAGTCCATATAGTGCAGAATAATATACATTTTTATTAGTATCACAGATTAATAACCGGAAACAAGCAGAGGTCAGGGCAGGCGGCAGTGCAGAAGCATAATCCATTGAGCAAGCTGAGGTCAGGGCAGGCGGCAGTGCAGAAACATAATCCATTGAGCAAGCTGAGGTCAGGGCAGGCGGCAGTTCAAAAACATAATCCATTGAGCAAGCAGAGGTCAGGCAGGCGGCAGTGCAGAAACATAATCCATTGAGCAAGCAGAGGTCAGGGCAGGCGTCAGTTCAAAAACATAATCCATTGAGCAAGCAGAGGTCAGGGCAGGCGGCAGTTCAAAAACATAATCCACTGAGCAAGCAGAGGTCAAGGCAGGCGGCAGTGCAGAAACATAATCCATTGAGCAAGCAGAGGTCAGGGTAGGCGGCAGTTCAAAAACATAATCCATTGAGCAAGCAGAGGTCAAGGCAGGCGGCAGTGCAGAAACAATCCATTGAGCAAGCAGAGGTCAGGCAGGCGGCAGTTCAAAAACATAATCCATTGAGCAAGCAAAGGTCAGGGCAGGCGGCAGTGTAGATGCATAACTTTAAACAAGCAGAGGTCAGGGCAGGCGGCAGTATAGAAACATGATCCATTGATCAAGCCATAGTCAAAACCGGAAAATCTGTCTAAGAAGCAGCTGTGCAGAAGATGGTATGTGCTTGCTGCAAGCAACTCGCCACTACATTTTCCGCCGGCTAAATCAAAGTGCCGCGGAATTCTCTTCTCGGGAGAATGATCTTCCTAGGACTTGGAAGGAAACCCAAATCTCTCTTGTAGGCACGTTGTACATCCTGTGGGCTCATCAGCATTACTTGCATGATCTTTCCAGTGGTATAGCTGACTGGCAGGTGTGGTGTAGGATTGTAGCCTTGTTTAGCAGTCACCTTAATACGCGGTTGATGGTCGTAAGGCATACTGAGGAGTATACGTGCTTGAGAGGGAGTTAGCTCCATCCAGGTGCATGGGGATGGGCTCCTGGGCAATGTGGCTGTTGTCTCTTCCTCATCTACTGTTCTGGTGAGTATCAGGCGTTCCTTCATACCCTCTGGCTCTGCGCTGATGTTTGCTGCAGGTTGTACGAATCGGCCTATTTCGGGCATTGTAGGATATGGTGGTGGACTTTTCAGTCTGGAATATCGGTCCTTTGCCTTTTCTGGTGTTTTGAACAGGCATTTAATAATTGACACGATATAATAAAGCACTGCCATCACATACCCCGTGAAGCCAGTTGGCCTTTGGTGGTGTTCAGGCCTCTGACTGTATAGGGATGTCCTGGCATGTGGGAGACGTCTCCGTGGTTGGAACTTTCCTCCAGCTACGGGTGCAGCCATTAGGCTGCCTTCCCCTCCACACACACAAAAGTGTGTGCGGATGGTAGAAAACACTCCCAAAAAAAAAGAAATAAAAGTAAAAAAAATAAACAAAACAAGTAAAAAGTGATTTACAAGTCGCTCTGGGTTAGTGTTCAGCTCTCCTCTCTATCTCTGCTTGCCTCGCACTGACCGTTCTTGCGGAACATTCCATGACTCGTGGACAACGCTTCTGTGATGTCATAAAGACGAACATGGCAATGGGTCTAATATAGGAGAACTAGTTATGTTACCCATGGCAGACCATCCAATACCAGCTGCCACTGTACGGATAGGGGTTAGCTGGATTGGGATGAGATGTATAAAAACTTACCGGTACAATAGCGCAAGTCATTGCTTTATTTACTGTTTTTGCTTTTTTACCTGTTTACAGGCAAATCTTTCTATTTGATATTTTCAAACCTGTATAATTCTGTATCCTCATATGTGAGATAATGTGATGTATCTATTGTCAGCTCCTTGTAGGAATGTCTCCTCCTCTCTTCCCGGTAACACGGATCACCCGTGATGGGCACAGACCATTGCTGTAGTCGGAATTATTTCATATAGCTTCAGAATAAATGTTAAATAATATTGTATTTTTTCCATATAATTGGCTCAGATCACTTTTTTTAATTTGTCTGTAATTCTAAGTAGTGATAAAAAAATAAATAACCCCAAGTGTGAACCTGGTGTAGAACGTACAAATTGTCCAGAGTCTCTCCTGGGCCATGTTCACACGTGCAGAAGTGCTGCATTGTTTCCATAGGTATTCGCACTAAAGCAATCAAAACTTTTTATTGTATTTTTTTGTGGCAGTTTTTTCGAATGCATTTTTTTTAGTAGAGGAATGCTTCAGTTCCACAATTGGAGACTTCATTGGAATTTTGCATGCGTTTTTTATGCTCTCCATATAATATAGTGGAAAATATTAAACAAAAGCATCAAAAAGTTCACACTTCTGCTGCACCATTAGCCCCTGTATGTAGTACAGCTTAGGCCTCTTTCACACTTCAGTTTTTTGCATCAGTTCAAATCCGCCAAAAAGGCAGACAAGCGGATCCGTTCTGAACTGATGTGAACGGATGGCACAGGATCCTGAAAATGAGGAAATTTAAAGGAAATGCTGGTCGGGAAGGAGAGAGAGAGAGAGTTTTGTTGCAAGCTCCGTTTTGAAATCTTTGAGGATGGTGACGGACAGCAACTTTTGGCGGATCCTCAAAAAAAAAACGGATGAAACGGACAGCCATCCGTCACAATCCGCCATTAATGCAAGTCAATGGGGAAAAAACGGATCCTCCAAAAAAAATTGAGGATCCGTTTTTGTCAAAACCTGACGGATTGTGACTGATTGCAAAAAACTGAAGTGTGAAAGGGGCCTTAGGGAGCGATAAATGAAGTGAAAAGAAAAGTAAAACAACAAAAAAAGATTTAAACAAATCTGAAAAAAAACTCATAAAAGTTCAATTTTCCTCCATTGAAAATGAACATAAAAAAAAATGTCAAGTGATATCGCCACATCCAGCAAAGTCCGAGCTATCAAAATATAAAAATAATTAACCCAATTGGTAAACACAAAAAATTTAAAAACGCCAACATTGCGGTATTTTTTGGTCGCTGCAATACCACTTAAAATACGTAACAAGCAACTAAAATGTCATATCTATCCCAAAGTAATATCCATAATAACGTCTCGCCTTATGAAAAAATAATCCCTCTCATAGCTCTATTGAACGAAAAAGTAAAACTACGGGTCTCGGAAAATGGCAACACAAACTCCAACATATTTTTTATTTCAAAGTCTTGATTTTTTTTCTACCACTAAAATAATTTAAAAATCTGGGCACGTTTAGTATCTCTGTAATCATACTGATGAGGAGAATCATATTACATGGTCATTTTTACCACATAATGTACGCCGTAAACATAATTAAGGTCAGAATTGCGTTTTTTTTCACAATTTTCCCATTTCCCTGTACATTGTGTGTCAGGATAAGTCACAACCACTGCCACCAATATTTCTTGAACACCACTTGCTCACGACACACCTGCCCTGGGATGTTACTATAAAGGTGAACCTCCCATATTCTTTTGTCCACTCACCTAAGCGCACCCCGCAGACAGTTCTCACATCCACATCACACTGTTTGCTGCTATCGGTCACTGTTTTGATAGGCCAGTGAGACACCTGCGCTGGGTCACACACTAGCACACATGCCACCCAGCTTTTCTGAGCCCCTGATAGGTGCTCTTCTTTTACTTTTGTATACACATACAGCAAAACACAACCAAGGTATACTCGCCGTCCTCAGGGTTTGGGGGACGTTTAGCGCAGAAAAGAACAAACTTATTAAAATTTAGATTTAAAGGGATCCTGTCAGCAGGATTGTGAACAGTAAAGTACAGACAGTGTCAGGTCTACGCTGTTATACTGATTAAAATGAGGTGACCTGGGTGATGAAATGCATCTTGTGGTTGTTGTGTAATCTGTATTTGTAAATTTCAGTTATTGAGATTCTGGTGCTCCGGGTGTTTGTGGGGTTACAAAAAAAAGGTTTGCATTCATCAAAATGGTGCCTGTGCTGTAGTATAATACATGACTAATATCAATATGTAGACATGTGTAAGGGGTTGAGAGTCTTACCCCTTTAAACCCCCATGTTGCTGTTGTACTTGTATATATATTTATATATATGTTATACCATTGTTGCGCATTATCGTATATTTCATGTTGCTGTATTATTTATATAGCATAAGCTATGTTTCTGCACCTTGTACTTGGTAGGGACAGTGCAGTCTGGGCTATGGTCACTAGATGGGGCACTGAGCTCATTGCACAGTAGATGTAGCTGTAGGACATATAGGAGTTAACTGTAGGAGGGGATAGCTGGAGAATAAGCCAGGATGGTCTTCCAGTTTCAGGCAGTCAGAGGCCTGACCCCTTTGTGCTCGGGTGGGCTATATGCCTGAGCTGCCTAACTACCCCGTGATGTTAAAGCTGATGCCCAGCCATCTAGAGAAGAACACGGTACTGCAGAATCAGCAATAAAGTGGAAAAGAGTGTAAGTAAACAGAGGAAGATTGAAGGTTACCGTAAAAGGGTACGGGCAGGTCACTCCAGAATGTGGTGGAAAGCTACGTGGGCTGAATCTCTGATGTCCGGGGCGAAACATGCTGGAGAGCGCTTCACCGTGGTGACGCTATACAGGGAGGACACTGAGGAGCCATCTGAGACGCTTCGTCAAACGGAAACACTGCAAGGAACAGTGAAGGGAAAGATGAAGTAATGTGCTGTCTTTACTGTGATGAAAATGCTGGAAACTATGTGGATGTGCTGTGTCCTGAAGAAAATAAATTTGCTCAGTTAAGAGTTGCCCTGGACTGTGTCTCTATTCATTGGGATCAAGGATCAGCATCAAGTCGGCGTAGCAAAGGGGACGCTGACGGCACGGTGAGTATTCACCGTACCATGCAAGAGAAGAGGTACCGTTTTCCTGTAGAGGGAGGTCAGGGTATACAATGCCCGAACCCGAAATACTCAGCCACGACTACTGCCCTGGCTGACCTTTACACATAAAGTGTAGAAGTCGGGGGGGAAAGTGGGGAATGTGGTCTAGAAGTGATCAAGTATAGTGTGTTATTTTCTGCAGCAAACGTGTCCTGGCTGGAAGAGGAAGAAAAGCGAAGATGAATCGCTACAAATACAGAGGTCACTGGTAAGTCAGTGATTTACCTGGACACTTACATTATATAGTATATACAGAGCTCCTGTGTATAATGTCACTGGTGATCCTTGTATTACCTGTACGCTGACTATATGCAGAGCTCCTGTGTATAATGTTACTGGTGAGTCACTGTATTACCTGTACACTATACACTATATACAGAACTCCTGTGTATGTCTCCAGTGATCATTCTATTACTTGTACACTGACATTATATATACAGACAGGTAGCGTCGGACTGATTCTCCGGTGGGCCCTGGCATCTGGTGGGCCCTGGCACCTCTACTGGTATACAGGGACAGCAGTTGCCTAGGGCCCCCACTGCTCCAGGGGCCCCCAGCCAGTGCCACACAGCTGCTATGGGGGCCCTGCCAGCGGAGCAGCAGCGGGTGTCAGGAGGCAGGAGCCACTGTCCCCACTACTAAAGAGAAATGAATATTCATTCACTCTCGGCCTTCACTCACCCCGGGGCCCCGCTCCCCAACCTAGGCAGCCGGCGCCGCGCTCAATTGCAGTGGAAGAGAGAGCATCTCTCTCCCATCAGTCCCCTCTGCTCCTGACTCACAGCCGATGCGCGATGACGTCACTTCATCGCGCACCCGCTGTGTGTCTGGCAGACGGGTCAGCTGCTGACACTGAAGCCGTCATCAGCGTGGGAGCAGGAGGAGAGGTGAGTATTGTGGTTTGTTTTTTATATATCTCTATATCTATCTATATCTATCTCTATATCTATCTGTCTCTATATCTATATATCTCTATATCTATCTATTTCTATCTGTATATCTATATCTCTATCTCTATATCTATCTGTCTCTATCTTAGATATAGAGATAGATATAGATAGATAGATAGATATAGAGGTAGATATAGATAGATATAAATAGTCTATATCCATCTATCTCTATATCTATCTATATCTATCTCTATCTATTATCTTTATATCTATCCATCTATATATCATCTATCCATAGATCTATCTATTTATCCCCTATCTATCTATCTATATACCTATCTATAGCTATCACTATCTATTATCTTTATATCTATCTATCTATCTATCTATCCATATATCTATTTATCCCCTATCTATCTATTTATCTATCTATATCTATCTAGGTCTATCTATCTCTATAGCTACCTATATCTTTCACTATCTATTATCTTTATATCTTTATATCTATCTGTCTATCCATAGATCTATCTATCTATTATCTATCTATACATCTAATTATCACATATCTATCTATCTATCTATCTAGTGTTATACCCTATGAGGGGGCAGCATTATACCCTATGAGGGGGTGCATTATACCCTATGAGGGGGGAGAAGCATTATACCCTATGAGGGGGCAGCCTTATACCCTATGAGGGGGTGCAATATACCTTATCTTCCAACAAAATTAATTCTAAGTCCTCCATTTTGTTGGCGAGGCTTCTGGCATTTGTATACATGCACTTTATGTATGTCTGTACCTCTATTTCTTAAATTATTAACTGTTCTAACCTCACCCCCCATGCCACTACCACCCCCAATTTCATTATTTGTGCCCAGGTCTCTATCTACACAGTCTTCCCCTCTTATAAAATGAATACCCTCCCCTAGTTCCAAATTTAAACACTCCTCCACCCTTCTAGCCATTTTTTTCCCCAGCACAGCTGCACCCTCCCCATTGAGGTGCAGCCCGTCCCTAGCGTAGAACCTGTAGCCAACTGAGAAGTCGGCCCAGTTCTCCAGGAACCCAAACCCCTCCTTCCTACACTAATTCTTGAACCACTTATTAACTTCCCTAATCTCCTCTCTGGCGTGGCACGTGGTACAGGAAATATTTCCAAAAATACCACCTTGGAGGTCCTTGCCTTAAGATTGCAGCCTAATTCCCTGAAATCATCTTTAAGGACCTTCCACCTACCTCTGTGTCATTTGTACCAATGTGCACCATGACCGCTGGATCCTCACCAGCCCCTCCCAGTAATCTGTCAACCCGGTCAGCGATGTGTCAGACTTGCGCGCCAGATAGGCAGCACACCGTTCGACGATCCCTTTCTTTGTGACAGATTGCCCTATCTGTTCCCCTAATAATTGAGTCCCCCACTACCAGCACCTGTCTGGCCTGCCCTGCTCTCCTATTTCTCCCCTTACTGGAGCATATACTCCTCTAGCTTTCAGAGGACATGCCTTGCTGCAGCAGTGCTACCCCTGCACTGACACTCCCCTCATCTGCCAACTTGGCAAACTTATTGGGTTGTGCCAGATCAGGACTAGCCTCCCTGGCACTCTTCTGTCTACCCCACCTTCTAACTGTCACCCATCTTACTGCTTCACTGTCCTGCAGCTCCAACCTAGCATCCCCCCCTCATCTATCTCATTGAGCGTCTGCTCAGTGAGTAGAAGTCTCCTTTCCATATTGTCTATTGATCTCAGTGTTGCCAGCTGCACATTTAAATCCAGTATCTGGGCTTCCAAATGCACAATGTGCTCACATCTCGCACAGCAGTATGCACCCTCGACTGGCTGGTCAAGGATTGCGTACATGCGGCAAGACGTACACTGGATGGCATTGGCAATAGTGGAGCACATTCCTAATGGGGATTGCACCAGACAGAAAAGATAAGTAAAAATAAATAAAAAGTATTAATAAAATATAACAGCAATTCAGTAATACCTCCTTTGCAAACTCCCTGAATCCAAAGTCACTGAATCACAAGTCACACACTTACCACCGTTCGCACTTACGCTCAGGTCACACTCAGCTCGTTTACACTCGCTCAGGCAGAAGATTTAAAGAGATTTTTTTTCCCTTCACCATCAAACCACCCTGCTGCTCAATGCACTTCCAAAAGCTCCTGTGTATAATTTCACTGGTGGTCACTGTATTACACTGACACTGTATGCAGATCTTCTGTGTATAAATATCAGGATCCTGTCAGCGTCGGCGAACTGCCACGGCTGAGCAGCGTGACTCACCCCTACTGCGGGAGGGCCCGGGGTCCGATACTGCAGGGAAAGTTGAGGCAGACGGGACCTGCGATGCTGAAGGTAGTAAGAAGTACAAGGACCTACGATCATGTGACCACAGGGGGCGGGGCTTAGTGTCCCACTTCTGAAGATGATTGTAGGACTCTACTACAGGAATCCTGGAGTAGAGGCGAGGGGAACTCAGGTCAGACAAACGGGCGGTCATACATGGAGAGGGCGGCGCGATACCAGAGGGGCGAGCAGAGAGTAGTCAGAACGTAAGCAATGAGTCATACATGGAGATAGCTGCACAGTACAAGAGGGGCAATCAGAGAATAGTCAGGTCATAGGCAATGAGTCATACACAGAGATAGCAACGCAGTACAAGAGGGACAGGCAGAACTCGTAACAGGGACAGAACCAGATCAAAACCAAACAAGCATAAAGTATTACAGTCACAAAGCACACCAGGGTCACACACACTCGGCCAAGGGTCTGAGTATAAACGATGAGGAATGAGCCCACAATGAGGCTTTAAAAAGCCTCCCAGAATCTCAGAGTGAGGCCATCCACATTAACCTCTGAACTACCTAATCCCACAAGCTGAGCAAACCTTGACAATAATGTTGCCAGTGATCACTGAGCTCCTGTGTATAATGTCACTGGTAATCACTGTATTACCTGTACACTGACACTATATACAGAGGTACTGTGTATAATGTCACTGGTGGTAATAACAGTGTTGTTATTATTGTGGTTTGTATTCATAATCAGTACTGTAGTATTCCATCAATAAGTGGTGGTAATTTGTGGACTGTTCACAGTGTGGAAGTATTTCTCCGTGTATGAATTATTATTTGGTCCCTATATGCTGGTAATATGTCATATTATTCGGTCACTATGTGGTGGTAATATGTGGTCTGGTCATGGTGTGGTTGTATTTGTGCCTTTTATGTGATATGATGCGGGTACTATGTGGTCTGGTCATGGTGTGGTGGTATTTCTCCCCTGTATGTGGTATTATTGGTCTTGGTACAGTGGATTGTGTTGTGTTTGACGGTCATTAGTCTTCTCTGATATTAATTAGGAGAATATTCTTTATTTCCATTAGAGATTAAATACTTTGTAAACAGCGGCAGAGATGCACTTACAGGGGTTTCCTGTGGAAAAACGTAATCTCCTATTCACAGGACAAGTGATAACGTATTGATTGGGGGGGTCTAACTACTTGGACCCATTCAGCAAAATGTGGAACTTTTTATCCCCATTAGACTGGAGTGGCATGTCCGACTTGACAACTGATCCATTCATTCCCTCAGTGGCTGCACTTGTATTTTTATAGAAGCTCCAAAGAGAATGAATGAAGCTTCGGTCAGATATCTAACCTGCTGCTCCATTTTAAAATGGGGATAAGTGTCCTATCAACGATAAAACTTTCTCATTCTTCCGGTCGGTGCAGTTTCTAATGGTCGGACGTATGCGATCAGCTATCCTATAGAGC